>NC_090929.1:359402730-360111758 GCF_040938575.1 Ambystoma mexicanum | reverse complement strand
TATGCACTGACAATTACCAAATAGTCATTGGGCCTCATTACAAGTATGGTGGTAAGGCAACAAATCGCAGTTCTGCTTGTGGGTGCCCTTGTGGCCACCAGGTCTGACCTGGTGGCCGTACCGGCACCTGCAAACAGAACATGATGGTAGTACCGGTACCTTTATTAATCACCCTCCTCATTCCCATTGAGCCCTATGGGGCTGAATGGGGATGGGGAGTCCCTTATTACCGGCACCCGCGACTGGGCAATTACCAGGTCCGCCAAACTCGGCATGACATGGTAATTGGCCATTCACGGGTGCCATAAAAAATTGATACCGGCGGCAGCTGTGCCTGAGCTACAGGCACGGCTACCGCCAGCCTCGTAATGAGGCCCATTGACTCAATAATAGCATCTCTCTATAAATAATAATCTCAAAGAGAACTAATAAAAGAGGAGGAGTAGCCCTCACATATCAAGAGAGACTAATGATATCCAGGATGGACACACATCCCTCTCGTGGTGTTGAAAAATTTGTGTCCAAATACTACATCAACAATAACATTTCCATGACAGTTATTGTGATCTACCTCCCTGCAGGCTCCAACACATCCTTTACGCAGGAAATGTCAGAGATAGTGGCCAGCATAAAAGCCATCTCAAACAAAATGTTGATATTAACCTATGGCTCGACAACCAGATGATCCAAATCCACACTTTTCACCCAGCCCATTAATATTTTGAGTTTCAAATCCTAGATGAGCAAGCCTACATACAAAGTTGGAAATACCCCTGACATCATCTACTCATTTCAGCTGACCACAGTCAGACTATACATGTGGAACTGTTATGGTCAGATCACCCATCTGCTACTACATTAATGGGAGATCCACACACACAACATAAATAATCTAACATAAAGGGACAACCAAAAACACCATATCCTTATAAAACAAAGTCAATAAACAACATTTTTAAGAAAATGACCCACAGTCCAAGAAGGACAATAATACCAGAAACAACCCCTCTATTCTCATTGAAAAGAAATGAACGCAGAAATTACTAAGTCACTGAACATTATTGCATCAAAGAAACTGAAAACAATCAAAACCATAACCAATTTCAAAGACAAATCATTTCATGGTGGCTTCTCTTGAAAGAATAGGTCAAAATCTAGAACACATATGGAGGAAATCAAAGTCACCTAATAACAAAATACATGCAAAGGTCATAGCAAGGGTTACCACAGAAATCCTCATACAATGAAACTCCTCCAAAAAATCTCTAAGTGGCCTAGGGCATGTAGCGCTTAACAAGTATTAAAATAAATAAATTAAATGAAATCCTGGATTGCAACAAAGACATTCATCTTTGCCTCAAGCATCCGAACCAGAGATTATTTTCTTTGTGATCCCAATGCTGGCAATACCAGTTTTGGCTCCCTCTCATGGGAACGTCACTACCTTTTTGGAACAAGTAAAGAATCCCAACATCATTTTTGACATTATAACCCATCATAGATTCCCTAGCCCAAAAGAAATTGCAGTGCCAGCTCTGCATCCTTATCACAATTGTCCCCTACTTCAAATGACACCGAAAAATGCAGTGACCAGAGCCTTTGCCCCTCCCGTCTAGACTCTGTAATAGTCTCTATCTATAGCCATATCTCACCAGGCCTGGAATATCTCAATGGACTCCCAGTTGCAAAGACAATAACACAGAAAAAGAATTGTATTACTTTTGAAATGCTCCATCACATTGCGATTAAATCGGAAAATAATGAGCGACACATATGTACCACCACTTGAAATTCTCTGATGCAGGAAAAATGGAAGCAATGAACAACCATTGGCCATCTGGAAAAAATCTGTAGATGCCAAAAGAGAAGCAGCCGGCATTTCATTGGACATGAAGCTCAACAGACCGCAAAAGGCAAAAAGAGATTGCGGACAATGATTGGATACAGATGAATGTCACAAAAGCCACATACCAGCACGATCTCCCATGCCAATTTGACGTTACATCTCTTAACAAGCTGCCACCGTACCTAAAGATATTTCCATCGTATAACATACGAAATACTTTTATGAGATTGCGGTTAAATGTCTAACTGACGTGTGAAATTTTGGCAGCAAGGAAAATTAATCCAGAAAACCAAAAATTCTGTCTGTCGGTTTTGCAGCGATAAAGAAACTATTGAAAGCTTGTATCATATCATTATGAATTGCCCCTCTTTATCAGACAAAAGAAACCTATGTAGAGGATGGTTTATTAATAATCAAACACAACTGTCTCCCGAAGATCGATGGGCCCAAATTCTATCGGGAAACAGAGAAAAAAAAACGATTTTCGCAGTTGTCTCATTCTGGAATAAGATCATGGAAAACACTCAGCTTGGATGAAAAACAATAAGGACAATGGAATTAGGAGAATGAAGAGAAAGTTACAACTTCAACATGAAAGACTTGAATTGACACTAGTGACTATGATGATATGAAGTAAGAGTTATGTACGATTTCATTATAAGATGAAAGGTTTGATTTGTAAACCAAAACATTTTAATAAAAAATAAAATACTAAATACCAGTAATTCTACACAAACAAATATGTACATACAAGACATCTGAGACCATCACAGCGTTCCAACCTAACTACACCCAGTGTAAAAGTATGAACACCGGAGAGAGATCATCTGAAATATTCGGTCCAAACTTCCGGGACAACCTCCCACAACCATGAAAACAGACTACACCCTCAAGAGGAACTAAAGCAGTGGTATTCAAACTGTGGGGCACCCGTTCGGGGAAGGGGGATGTAGTGCGTTTCCAGGTGGTAGGAGGCGCAAGTCCAACAGTTTGAAAACAAAAACTAAACAGCCACTCAGCGTGTAAATGCTCTCTTGTGGTGAAGCAAGCCCAATGGCTTTCTTTCTGAGGTCCCGATCACATGCGGTGTGAATGGGCCTCTGGAATGAGAGGGCTAGGGCTGGTTCCCCATCGGCACAGAATCAAGACCTTTGACCCCTGCCTGCTTCCCGCGCCCATGATCAGAGCGGCTGTGAGCATATAACTTAGCAGAATCGCACCCACCATATAGGCAGTTGGAAATATAGGCTATGCGCTCACAGTAGGTGCTGCTTTCGGAACTAAAGGGAAGAGTGAGTGCACAGGATGAAGAGCAAAAGGAGGAATAGACAGGAGGGTGTGTGGGAGAAGAGACAGTGCAGGAAAAAGAGATGGAGTGAAAACCAAATGCATGGCTTAAATAAATTAATGACGATAGAAATAGATAGCACAGAAGGAGGCATGTACAAAGAGGCGAGGTAGAAAGAGGTAAAGAGAGAGAACAGTCAGAAAGTATCAAGAGGAAGGAAAATGGGCGGGGAGAGTGTGCAACTGGGAGAAAGACAGCAAGCAGGGCTTAAGCATAGCTCTCAACCTTTTGCGTAGCCAAGGCAGGTGAAAACACCCGATTTTGTTTTTGGCGGGTGAGAGCTCATTGAAGTGAACGGGCGTGCATGGGGCTTGGCAGGCGAGTCAGCAATTGACAAGACGGGTAACACCCACCAAAAGCGTGTGAGTTGAGAGGTATGGCTTAAGATGGAAGAGACAGAAAAGGGTTGGGATAGGCAAAGGGAAAATGGAATGGAAAGTGTCCAGAGGGATAACAGGAGGGAGGAGAACAGAGACAGAATGCAAATGAACCATATAACCAAATAAGAACATGGAGTGTAGAATGAAGAGACCGTGGTATAGGAAAAGGAGACAGACTGGGAGGGAGAGAGGCAAGACAGAACTGGAGGGAGGGTCAGAGTGAGAAAAGAGACAGAGAAAAAGGTGTATTATTATTATGATGGTATTTATTGAGCATGAATCTAGCTTTGAGAAGCAACAGAGCGCTTTACAGAGATACACAACGGAGCACTTTACAGGGGTATACAACAGTACAGATGCATAACAGAGTGCTATTCAGAGTTAATAACAGAACAGGGATACAGCGGGGGTACAGCTGAACAGTGTGGCGGGAAGGAGAGGGGTGGACGGCATGTAACCAGTCAGGTGGTGCGGGGGGTGACGTGATGGCCTAGGTGTTGAGAAGGACTCTGTGAAGAGGATGTAAAGTAGAGACGGGTTGGAGAGTGCAAAGGGAAGGTGAAAGAACAGTAGAGGAAGCCAGGAAAACTGAGTAAGGAGAAAACGGACAGATTAAGGAGGAAGGTAAGGAAGGGTGACAGAACAGCAGCGAGAGAGTGAGGAGCAGAAAGGAACAACATGAGCAGACGAGTGAAAACTGGAGGGCTAGCATAGAGAGAGGAAAGGGGAAGGAGCGTGAAGGAGGGAGGTAGCGAGAAGAAAGACAAAATGTATCAAAGCTGCAAAAAATGAACATTCCTGTGATCAAGTCTGGCTGCACCCCACTGTGGAAATATAATCCTTAGCGACTGGACTTTTGCTGTCAGGATTGCACCTATGCTGCCTCTGCTGCCTCACCTACAATAAAACAGTCTGCCACATGTGTGCCCAACCCTATTGCCACATTGCTGCCACATTTGTCTTGGGAAGATAGCTCAGGGGCAACGCGCTCTCCTTGGGAACAAGACGAGGCGGAGTAACACATGTTCGATCCCCCAGCCCGTGCTTAGAAATCTCTGGTATTAAGCGTGTTATAAATAACTACATACGGAACCCTCTCAAATCACACTCCTTTGTAAGCGGCTTATTTTCTTGGAACATCTGCACCTTGCCAACAAATGCTTCTTATGGACCTCAATGGTCTCACCTTCCAGAATATTCAATTTCACCCCCTTCAGAGGCTCAACAGGTTGAGAGGCATATCTGCAAGTAGGGGCTGGTTGCCTGCCTATCGACCAACTCCCGTAACTAGGCATATGTGCAGTGCACGTGTGCCTGCCATGTCTTTTACCCCAATGATGCACACATTGCAACTTGCTCCATTCCATTCAAGAGATGCTACTCCAGTCCTTTATTTTACTTTGCATTCTGGGACTTGTAGTTCTGAATTTACAATGTAAACGGAATTGTACAAGCATCTCCTGTATGGAATGAGATATGATGGCATGTATTTGTACAGCCTCCACCCTGCTCGAACACGCATTTCCATGCAGTAGCCTCCTCTTTCGGTGGGCGGGGGGGGGGGGCAAAATATATGCTTTTTTCCTGAGGAGGGTGGGGGGGGCTCGGCCTTAAGAAGTTTGAAGACTATTGATCTAATGGAATGTGAAAAACTATTTCCATGCGCAATACATCTAACTCAGGTATGCCCACGTACAATAATCGAAGGACCTTCCTGCCCCCCTAACAGCCCTCATACTTGACTCTACCGCTTTTATACCATATGACTAGCACTTCCACCCCGGGGCCGCATTGTGCCATTACCTGATAACCTTGCATTTGACTTCCTCAGCACTGCAAAAGGTTACTGACTTGTTCCAACATCCACTTGTTTTAATGTTGTTGTAATATTAATGGCTTGCAAGCACCAGGACTTCTCTAACCAGTGGTCTCTTAACAAAAGATTCACCCACATCATGAAATTGAACTGTCAGCTGAGATCCTGGATGCCAACTGTAACTAAGCAGACTACTTAGGCATGTAAGCTTACCCCATGCTTCCTATTCCTTATGTATATATGTTGCATCTCTATATTGCACCCAATGTCCTGTTTTGATTTTCCTAGGTGATTTGAAATGGCACCCCTGCAATTTAGTGTAATATAAAACTCCCCAAAAATCAATATACATAAATAGACATGGCAGCTAGCGAAGGCTGTTGCTAATGGTGACGCCTGTTTGCCTGTCCATTAACTCACCCATGCACTGCTCTGCCACCTCTCCCGCACCCTGAATACAGATTGCTTTTCAACCAGACTACGCATATCGCGCTAAAATATCCCCTACCTAGCCCCCCAAAAACAATGTATACACATTTTCACTGGGATATCTCTCCCTTAGTAATGTGCAGTGTGGTAGTGCCTCCACGCTGTTCCTACCATGAGATGTGCTTCTTTTTGCACCCTGACATCCACACTCGAATAGTCACTCCCTTCTGTGCCCGCTGTGACCTTTGCTCCTTGTAAAGCTCACTCTGATATCGGCTCCCTGCAATTCACAAGATAACATTCACTTCCTGGAAAATTACACCTTGGTATTCACACCGGGGTGAAGTCTAATGTGACATGCGTGCCTTCCTGTCTGTGGTGCATCCTTTCAGTCGCCCACCACAACTTTCAGCACATTTTATCACATTGCGTAACACTCTATATCAAACACAACGACCAGACCCACCACAAAACACAGACCTGACACACATAAACTGATGTGGATCACAGAACCCACGCTCGAAGCAAAGACTGTAATCCAGAGCCCACTTCACAAAACCGCAATGATCTAAGAAACAAGAACGGACATCTTTGTTGTTAAACATTTTTTTATTATTGTGTTTTTGGTTACAATACAAACCTTTAGCACATTTACACATTATTAAAAACAAACATCACCATTAATATTGATCACATTATATATCACATAACAGACATCATCAAGTCACAAAACGTGCATATCCACCTCAGGGAACACCCTGCCATTGCCTCAATGGGCTATGGCTCAAAAACACCCGGAAGCGTTCCCCGAATACAGAGTCTCTTTCTGCACACATCAAGAAAGCACCACAGCAATCTTGCACGCACTCCTTCTGCTCCCACTAACCAAACCCAAACCATCTTCCTCATGATTCCGAACCATCAAATGACCAAGAAAAGGAAAGCGTGTGTGCAATACACAACATATCCAACCCATGGGGGAAATGTAGGACCCAAAATATAAAGAAATAGGAGCTCCGAAGAATAGAACAATAGAGGAAGCAAGCAAGATAAAGAAGCCACCAACAGGGGGAAATGAAATCCAGCCAACGGGGTGTTATGGGATCGAAATCATATTAGAATATGCAATGCAAGAAATAAGGCGGTATGGGATCCAATTATTAGGAATACGTAGGATCCAGCCTTTAGAGACGTGTGAAATGCAATCAATGTTATTCGATGGGACACAGGCAACAGGGCAAAAAGGAATATAATACTCAGAAAAAATAGGGAATATGGGAATACGGGATCCAGTGTATGGTGCCAATAAAATGTTACATGTTACGAATGTGCCATTTTTGTGGTAAAATAAGAGAGATCTGATTAAAGAGAAACATGTTTTTTTAACAACCAATTCCAAGACACAGATCAAAGCACAAACATACTTAGTTTCTAGATTGTAATGTATTCTCATTGACAGATAGAACTTTTCTGACCCCTTTAGACCTTGGAAGAGTGCTGCTAGACTCATGATGTCAGCTGCAAGTCAATGTCATTATGGCAGTAACTTCATGAAAATGAAGGTTAATGCAAAAAGGAAAATCAAGCCAGAAAATCCTGAGTGGTCATGGGAACCAGCTGCAGAAGAAGTGGGAATCACTCAGTGTCAGATTCACAAGATGGCAGATCCTCGTTATAAAGTAGTCAAGAGGGATGAATTCCCCATTCAATGTGGTGTTAAGCCCCCATTCCACGGTCTGGAACGGGGGGGGGGGGTACGGCCCAGCAGCCCAGGTTAATGGCCCGAGTTAACGAGGGCTTGGATGTTACCCCCGTTCCAGCACTTGGAAAGGGGGCTTAAGGCCATTAGCACTCCGGGCTACCAAAGCGGTAACCCTGGGTGCTAAAAAAAAGTATTTTCAGTCATTGAGCGAGAAGCCTCATGGTACCCGTCCAGTTACTGAAAATACTGTCTAAAGATGGCTGCCATGGAAAGGGAAGGCGGGGCTCTGTACAGAGCCTCTCTTCCCTTTCCATAATGGCCGACGGGAGCAAAGTGGAAGGTGTGGCTGTGGCGGCGAGTGCTGTCGCAACCAAAATATTGTAAGTCGGGCAGGGGGATTACAAAAAAGTGGACGGAGGGTGTGGGGAAGATGGCGGCCAGGGGAGCCGACTGTCAGGTGGGATGCAACACAGGCTTTCACCAGTAGTTCAAGCCTGCGTTCCTAGCCACATGGATGGCTGGCTGGCTCACCCCGCCAGGGTGCTGATGTCATTAGACAAACCTGAGTAAGTCATGGACACCTCTGACTTGTAGTTGTGAAAATAAACCAGCATAAACTTTAATAAAATTAATAGATAAGTTGTGGCCCCATCACCCACATATGGGTTTGGTTATTTCATCATTTATGATAGCAAGTTCATGATTCCATTCCCCGTAGGAAAGGTACAGTAAGCCAGTTTCCAGACACAATCAAACACATCTGGGGTCCGGGGGGGGGTGTGGAGGGGGTTCTATCTATAAACTGTAAGGATGTTAGGGGGGAAATGGTCAGGGGAGTCCAATACAAAAAAGGAAGGTTACCTCTCCAAGGACTCTGACAGCAAGCTTTCATTTCAAGGTGGAGGCAGACCAGTTTTCACTGGGGGAGGGGAATCAAAACGTGTTGAAACCTGAAGTTGTCCTTGGATATCCAGGTAGACAGGCCCCTGCAAAGGGAATAGATGAAGAACGTGAGCTGAGGGTGCACACACACTCCAGTGTTTTCATGAGTAAGGGATACCATATGAGTGATGTGTAGCTGTCACAGGGAAGAGTGAGTCTCGTTCTATTTCGAAGGACCTGCCTGAACATTGGGCTGGTCCATAAGTGGAGGACCTTTTCCAGAGTAGATCAGAATGTATATCTGCGACTGAACTGCATTCCCTAACTATACTCTACAGCAAGGATGGGAGACCATCTATCAGAGGACACTTTACCCAAAGAACATGAGGGGTGCACAGGGCTGCCCTGACCCCACATGCTTCCCCAGATCTGGCGCCCTTTGCCTTGTTCACTCCCAGAGCTACCAGAGCAGACCTCCAGGATATTCCTGGGAGGCCGGGCCTCACCAGGAAACCCTCTCTGTCTGGTCATACACCATCATGCTGGTAGGAGGGGCATCATGGCTTTTAATGCTTTGGCATGGATGATCATTATCCCACGTGAGTTGGTACCATGGTGTGCAGAGACGGTGTTTCAGATGCCTGGCTCCACCAGACCAAAAGTAACAGAGTCAGCACAAAAACATGTTTTGCCATGTGCTTAGCAAAGATAGAAACATGACAGTCGATTCTTAGTTGCATCTCCCTATGTTTTGACGTTTTCTTTAACTTGTTTCTGTCTCCACCCAGTGTTGCAACTGCTCTCCCTTCTTGACCCCTCCAGTGAATTTAAGTCTGACCCTGACCACGCCATCTACCCTGACCACCTCCATTAAAGGCATCACTACCATCCCACATTTTATGTTCTCTGAGACAGAAGAACCTACCTCTGGCAGCATGCTACAGGCCCCCACACATCTCACCCCCTCCAACCCCCTTTTTTTTCTAAAAACCCATTTTTGTAAAAAACGAAAACCCGAAAAATAAATATATAATTAAAAAAAAAATTCGACCATTTGGTTTTCGACCAAATTGCGTCGACCAAATGTCATTCGACCAGTTTTAGGTCGACCAAATGTCTGGACACCATTACAAAGGCAAGGATGGAAATGGCCAGGCATAACATGCCCCAAAAGTTTAAATGTGACCTATGCTATCTCATTGAACCGAATGAATTTGATTCAAATTGCCAATAGCTATACCACAGTGGTGTTCTGTTAAATAGAGGGCAAGAAATGCAGAGGTTTTTCTGTGAGTGCCTATGAGAGCCTTCCCATGAGCTGATATCTGCCTCAAACAGATGCCCTGACAGAACAGTTGCTTGCTGAATCTCCAGTGAAGTGACCTGCAGATACGCCTTGGACGCACTTTCTTGAGTCTCAGAAGAAGTCTTAGGTAATACATTTCACTTCTTGGAGGCACAAAACGAACCCACATACACATCAACACCAGCTGACTAAGATACCACCTGAAGTCTCCCACAGGTGCAACGGCCCCTTGGAATGCCTGTGACACTGAATCTTACAGCTGATATTGTGCAGAGTGTAATATAATGCCACAAAACCCTAATGTTGGCGCAGCTGTATTCCAAGAGGCATGGCACAATACCAAACCAATAATCATCGACAGCCTTCCTTCCATCAACCACAAAAGGCCAAATCTGTGACAAAAGATACTTCTGTTCTCCTTTCTGGGGTGCAAAAAGGAAATCCAAACCCAAACCTTCAATCAAAAAAATCATGCAAGCTGGGACTAGTTGATATAATCGAAGAATGATCCTCTCTGAAGCTGTACATGGCTCAAAACAAGCACATTTTTGGCAGCATGAAGTGTGAAATCAATGCAATATGGGAAGGCTTGGAGAAATGTGAAATGCGCCTGGAAGCTCTTGGGAACAGAGTGAGTGCCAATGAAGACAATGCTTGAAAGGTTGTCATAAAGAAGAATTAGATCAGCGATGTATGCACCGGGGTTTAAAATGTGGAAAATTGAAATTGGGGAAGTAACCTTAGAGTGTACGTTATCTCTGAAGGCACTGAAGGACAAGCTTTGAGGCGGCATATGCAAAGAATGATACTACAATTACTGTCCCTCCCAGCCATGGCTGTGCTGGCTATTCTCAGAGCACATAGACTGGGCTGATGGCGAGATTTCACATCTTCCAAACCTAGGGGAATGAGGATCTATCTCATGGGATTCACCCGGGTACGGTAAATCCTAAAGGTGGCAAGAGCAGTTGGTCCACCCAAAAGGAAAGGCCATAACATCTATATGTACCGAGGCAATGTGGAAAAAATAAAAAAGTTTCAGTACCCTGCAGCATGCATTGTAAGCACTTAATGTCAGGGGAAGACCAGTTAGCCTGGCTTGCCTGATCATAGCATTTAAGGAAAAGATCAGGTATCAGGAGGATACTGACCCTTCATGATTCCTGGAACACCTCCCAGCCCGAGCCCTTTACTCACATGGAAGAAACCTCCAGTAAATTATGAAAGACACATTTTGGACTGGTTCTGTTCTGCATGGTCTATGTAACGTGTGTGCATCTTGCCCTTTTATTGCTCCACATCACCGATTGTTATGGTTAGTCAGAGGTCATGTTATACAACTTTCTCAAAGCCATCCGGAAGCTGGCTCTGAGTTTTTGGGCTGCTCTTGTGGCAGATAAAGTGTATTGGGTCTTGAGAACATAACCAACTTTTTAGACTTTCAGGTGCACCATAGCAGGGAAAAATAAACAGTAGCAACTCCCAGTGCCATAGGCTGTAGCAATTGACAATACCCATGTTTATCCTTGTATTCCCTGTGTTCTTTCACCCCTCAAGTGCATGCCAACTCATTTGTACCCTATAAGTGCACTGCTTGCAGGCAAAATTGTAACAGTAGACAAGGCACAGAATGAAGCCCTCTGCTCAAGAATAAGTGGTTGGGAATTAAGGCATCTCATTGGTAGAGATGTTTCCCGGGCCTTGGTCCCCTCCCGGCCCTGAAATCTATGGAATCCTGGGGAAAAGAATGGCCGTAGTCTCTCAACCAAGATCAATGGGCGTGAATTAGGAGGGAATGGCTCTCTGGTACCAACTATGCATCAATTTCCCTGACATTGTTTTGGGTTTGATCCAGGATTTTATGAGCTTTATATAAATCATATTGCATGGGGTCAAGGCCATCCAAAATATGATATCTTCCTGTTTGTAAAATTCACCAGTATTGGAAAGCAGTCTGGAAAACAATTCTGATATTCCACAACTGGACAGCCCCTATATTTTGTATGTTGTCATCACAGGTTCTACATCACTTACTGAAATACAAGACTTGCCTGGTAGGAGACTGGTGAGGATTTTACTAACTATAGCCATAAAAACAATTACATCTGCGTTGGAAAAACATTACCAGAATTAAT
Source organism: Ambystoma mexicanum (assembly GCF_040938575.1). NCBI lineage: Eukaryota > Metazoa > Chordata > Amphibia > Caudata > Ambystomatidae > Ambystoma > Ambystoma mexicanum. The sequence continues at coordinate 360,099,914 of NC_090929.1, read as the reverse complement.
GGTGTCCAGTCAACTGGTCGACAACAAACTGGTCGACTGCAATTTGGTCGACACCATTTGGTCGAATGCCAAATGGTCGAATTTTTTTTTTTTTATATATATGTGTTTTGTGGGTTTTCGTGTGGGGAAAAAAAAGAAAAAAGAAAAAAAGGGGGTTGGGGGGGGACCTCCCCAAAAAAAACCAAAAAATGGGTAAAAAAAAAAAAAAAAAAATTCGACCATTTGGCATTCGACCAAATGGTGTCGACCAAATTGTCTGTCGACCAAATGTTTTCGACCATTTGACTGGTAACCGAATTAATTCAATGCTTTCGTGGAACACAGCCTCCTATATCAAAGACATGGAATAATTAGTATCAACCCATTACTGCGAAAAAACATCACTGTGAAGCCCAAAATATCACATTTTTTAAGCTACATTTCACTTCATATATAAGTGGGGGGTGGATTAAGGTGATAATAAATGCAGGGAATATGGGGTCTGTGGGGGTCTCCCTTCATATAAATGCAATGAAATGAGTTAAAAGAACAAAACATTTTGGGCTTCGTAGTAACACATCTTTTCGCATAGATCTGAATCCGCTAGCTCTGGAGGTGAACGCAAAACAAGATTACAAGATTACAGAGACTTGAGTTGTGGAAATTAGTTGACCCCTTTTAGGACAGAGAACATCTTGGGGTCAATGATTGTGGGAGATGCCATCTCAAACCTACAATGCAACCTACAATAGCCCAACCGCCTGTATTTTTTTCATTTCTCTATGTACATAGCGGGAGGATTATGATTAGAAGTAAGATAATGTAATGCTATGTAACAACATGTAGCATATGTGCGATTCCAAGATAGGTTCAGCAGTGAATCTTCTGGAAGAGTATGTCAGACGTGCTCTTGCCCTCGTAGTGTAGCCGAGGAATTCTTCTAGCCAATCTACCAAACTGGTTGATGAACTGAACAACCAGAACAGCGGATTGGCGAAAAGATGGAGTACCAACAACGAACCCGGAACAACAGGGAACAGGATACTGCGACAAGATGTATCCCAGGAGCACAGGTGAAGACCCCAGGCAACTGCAAGAAGAACAATGATAAGAACAATGCAATTCGTAGCAGTACTTGATTAACAAGAACAAAACTAATCACTAACCTGTTCAGTATCGCGAGACACTGGAAGGCTGTAGAAACCGGGTAAGTAACTTCGAGGCAGTCCAGACACAAACAGTGTACACCAGATGAATAAACAGGAAGAACAAGAGAAAATCCAAAAGGTTCTTAAAAGGTCCAGAATCCACAAACCTAACCCGACGGCACGCGGACACCTAAATGGTACACTAAGGCAGTCTCTAGTCCGTGTGCCGGAGTGTGCAAGAACACTCTAGCAATCCAAAGTCATGAAGTATTCCAAAACAGGCAGCAGAGTCCAAGAAAGGATGCATGCAACGGCAGAGCCGGAGGTTCGTGAGGGTTCCGCTGTAAACAGGGCGAATGATTTAGCAATCCAAAACGTTCCGTGGTCAAGCAGCAATGCGAGCAGCAAAAGTACAAGGGACAAGGCGAGGCAATTCCAATAGCGGTCCGTGGTCGAGCAGCAATGCGGGCAGCAAAAGTACAAGGGGCAAGGCGAGGCAATTCCAATAGCGGTCAGTGGTCGACAAAGCCAGAAAGATCAACAGAATGATGGGGATTCCAAAAGCAAGCCATAGAGCACTCCAGGTCAACAATGGGAGAGCCAAAGAAACAGGGGAAACAAGGAACAGAAGCAAGAATATTAGGGACAAAGGCAACGCCATCAGAATACAAGATTCAGAAGCGCCGGTATGATGTAAAGGCGGGGCTTAAATAAGCGGTCACATGATGTGTGCAACGCTCCTCAGCGTGCTAGGCAAAACCAGGAAGTACCGGCAGGACGCCAACGTTTCCATGCCAACCTCCAAGCTCCCGGCAGCCGAAGTCTTAAAGGAACAGTAACCACGGATCCTTTGCATACACGAGAGTCAGTACACCCACGATTAGTAACAGCTTTATCCTTATTGCGCCCCAACACAGTTGAATGTTTCCAGTACCTGACAGAGTACACCACTGTGTGAACATTTACACCATGCTGATTTGATGACAGTATGCATTTGGCTACATAGAGGTATACTCATTCTTGCTTGTGTGTAATAGGCGGTATGTACTCCTTAGTCCCCCCACCTCTTTAGTTGATGTTTAGCTTAGGTATTTCATATAGTTTCGTGACTAGTTCTTACTAATCACAGTTTGCTGAAACTGAATACACTCGGTATGGTAATTAAACACAGTGATAATGTTGATGTTATGTGGAAAAACATAGCATCTACACTAAGTCTCTTGTTGAATCTCATCCGATCACCTACCTACCCAGTTCATATGTTATATTTTTGCTTGTCTTGTGGGAGAATCATAGAGGTTCCACTACGCCCAACTCCGGCATTGGATATCACACAAAGAGATCAGGGAAAGGGGATCCAGGGATCTAATAGCTCTGGAGCTCTCGCTCCTGTCTCCGCCCTGCAGGGGCAGAATCTCGACGCTATAAAGTCTACTAAACAGAACCGATCCCTCTAAAAAATAAAAGTATATGCTAGATTGGGAGAGAGATCTGGGCAGAGAGGTAGACATGGAGGAATAGGGGAACATCTGGGCCAGACTCCATAAGAGTACACAATGCATCTCGAACAGAGAAGGCGGCTATAAACTGTGCTACAGGTACTACATCACCCCAGAACAGCACACAAAGCCAAACCTGAAATCTCAGCAAGCTGCTGGCGCGGATGCAAAGAGCGGGGCACACTGTTCCACATGGTTTGGTCCTTCCCGCAGGCTGAAAGGTACTGGAGGGAGGTGGTGGGTCACATCAGCGATCTAACTGGGATCACCTTCCCTTGGGACCCCGGAAAAATCCTTCTGGGAGAGATGGGAGGGGGGGGGGATTTCCGCTCAATGGCCACATCCCATGCCTGTGCACCCATCTGCTCCTAGCAGCAAAAGTAGCGCTAGCCCAGCTCTGGAAAAATGCTGAGGGACCATCAATTCACCTATGGTGGTGAAAATGTTGGGAGATCGTTGTGGCGGAGAAAGTCACAGCAATACACATGGGCCGCCTGAACAATTTTCTAAATGTATGGGCCCCATTTATAGACTATGCCGATAAATACCCAGCTCTCACCAAAAGACCTCCCCTCACGCGCTCGCTCTGATCTGGTCTGACTTATGAATGCAATCTTGCACCAGATGGGGGGCGCCAGGCCTTGACACTTGTGTGGGAGGCGGGGGGAATGAGGGCGAGAGACATTAAGCGTAGATGCGCGACCAAGGCAAACCATTGATACCTATAATGAGTGGCCCCTAAGGCAGCAATTGAACTGTGTGTAACCACTGTTGTTGACAACTATACGTTGGATGATAACATGTACCTGTTTGTTGGAAAACCCAATAAAATTGTTTGTTGAAAAAAAAAAACAATCTTTATATTTAGTTACAATGAAGACAGAGGGCCTCATTATAACACCGTTGCCAGCCCTCTGTCCAACAGTATTACCGCCAGATTACGAGTGTCGGTAAGGGTTGTCAATCCCCATTCCATGTAATCCCATAGGACTCCATGAGGCGATTTGCCGGTATTACTGGCACCAGTAATACCAGTGCCGGTAATAACTGCTATTTACACTATCAACGCGGAAAGGACCTTCTCCCCCCCAGTTAAAGCGCCACACCAAACCGTGTATTCCTGTAATATTTAGTTTGCTTAGCCCTGTCTGAACAAAATATAATATCACCAAAGCTTTCTCCCCCTGTGCCACAATAAGCCAAGAAGAAGGCCGGGGTATTGAGATAGTAGATATTTTTATTAACAAATGGTTTTAATAGATATCTAGAAAACAATTAATTTAAACATGCCACCTTCTCTGTGGCATCCAAATCTAAACAAAAAAGATGGCACACATTTTGTTTTGCATTTGACAGAATACAAATCAGGTTCACACTTTTTATCTCCTGTCCCGCAAACTACCAATTATTAAATCACACAATGCATTGCGATATGACAGTACAACCGGGCAAATTGTCATTTGGTTAGTAGCTTAGAAAGTCCACATTTCAATTTGAACATGGGCTTAATCTCCCTGCACCCAAAATACATGCATTTGGGAACACACACGGTTTATTTTGAATCAGCACCTTTGTTCCTTCTTTACCCACAAAGCAGTCTCAAACCCTCTGCTCTGAGTGTCGCTTGCTCACTCCCAGGAGAGAGTGTATTTCTTTCACTGGAGACTCACACCTGGTTTATTTTGACATGCAGGGTTTGGGACCCTGGAATGTATAGGGATTTTCTATATTTTTGGGACAACGGCATGTTCAAATGAAAGGCATGGTTTTGGAAAATGGAATCAATGGGAAAATTCGTTTTGGGGACACAGCACATTCAAATGAACAACAGGGTTTTAGGATTTTCGTTTTGGGAACACTAGCACATCCAAGTGAACAGCCGGATTACCCAATTACATTTGAGACTAGAGTCATTTACTATGCCGTCGGATCATCTTTGTCAATTTCGAATTTTGACAAAACATCACCCTCTGGTAAAAGACTGTATGGCAATGGTCTTCAAACTTTTTTGGGTTGGGCCCCCCTGAGCAAAATTCGAGCAGGCCGGGCCCCCCCAAAAAATGCCAAATGGATAGTATGTACAAATGGCTATGAACATTTGTGTGCCATCACCGCACCCTACTCCCAGTATAGTACCTGGGCTCCCCCACCTGCTCCCATCACAGTCGCTGGGCTCCCCCATCCAACTCCTACCCAGTGCCTGGGCTCTCCCCACACCATCACAGACCCTGGGCTCTCTCCACCCTGCTCCCACCACTATCCCAGTGCTCCCACCCATCCTGCTCCCACCACAGTCCCTGGGCTCCCCCCACCCCGTTCCCAACATAGTCCGAGGGCCACTGTGAGCTGGTGAATCTTCTAAGTGGAGGGGCATAAATATTTCCCCCAACAATGCCATAGCAACCGAGCGCAGCGAGGGAGCCCAAACAAATCAATCAGGGTTGGTGGGGGGTTTTCCGCCCATGATTTTTTAAAAATAATGGGTTAAAATGTTGCGTTTTAGAGCATACTTTAAAAAAATGGGTTAAAAGCCAGACAGTTTTCTATTGGCGTTGGGGGGCCAAGCGGGAAAGCATGGTATTTTTGACTGGACATCTATGATAGATATCCAGTAAAAAAATACCAGCCCTTTTCCCTGGGCTCCACATCACCTCAGAAGGAGAGTTGATTTTGTAAGGTGGGTAGGGGGATTGTGCAACAAGGGCATTTTCAAAATGCCTTTGTTGTACAACCCTCCTTCCCCCTCTGCCCTCCCACTCGCCAAAATCAGCTCAACGGACCAAAACAAACACACACACACACACATTCACACAGCAATCACTCTATCATTCATACGAGCACCCATCACCATACACTCACTCATAACACAAGCATACATGCATCCATCCACATATTTATATAAAAAATAAATGAACATAAACGTACCTTCTGCAGGGGCCTGCACATGGGTGCTGAAATGCCCCGCTCCAGGTTGCTCTGTCCGTATGTACGAGGAGGCGCAGGAGCTCCCCTTCGCACATACAGACATGCAGTGCCCCAGCCAGCATTTCTAATGAGCTATGCAAGGCTGGTGAGGCAAAATGCCCCCAGCGTTGCATGGCTCACTGAGCATGTGCGGCTGGGGAACTGAACTGTCAAAGGGAAACAGTGTTTCCCTTTGACAGTCAGCCAGCCAGGAGCAGTCCCTCAGATGCAAAAAGCAGCCGAGAGAGTGCTCAGTGTTTCACTGGGCTGGCTCTCGGCTCCTCCATAATGGGTGAGGGGGCCACTGGGTGGACGCCTCCTTGCCCATTACCGATGAGCCGCCAGACTCGGATTGGCATATAGGGAAAAAGGGCAATGCCTGTAACAAAAATGCAAAATGCTAGTGTAGGCCAGTCAAAGTCACTTCACTATGCGGCTAGTAGTTTTGACCATTGTTGCTGAATAACCATTTGCAACTACGGTCCACTTTTCCATATGTGCCTAAGACAGTGGTATGGTCCAGTCCGACCATGTTAGCCACCTCTGTCCATTTCTGCCAATCTAATCAGGAATGAGAGTAAGGTTGGCCAATTCCCCCCCACACTTCTGTTGTCATTTGGATATACTTATATGGGAGACCTTGGTTGTTGGTCACTCAGGGAAACAGCAGAGCTCCTCTTTGGAAAGCACAGATCTAGTCAAAAGCTTCTGTCAAGGATAGTCACCAGCACCCAGTCCTCATCTGGCTCCTCAAATGTCAGGCACAGTAAGCTTTAAGGTTTCACGTCTTTGCTTCCCATGCAAGGTTTAAGGCCTCTCCATGTAGGCAGCTGTCTCCCTCCAAGATAGTTTTTAGTCAGGTTTTCTCCTGGCAAAGTGGCACTGCGATGGTTTTAGCAGCTCTTCTCCCTTTCCCATAGCACATTTAAGTGTATATGGTACCTGTGACACACTCCAAATTATGAATATGGGGATGTGCCAAGCCATTTTCCCACGGATCGGATTGGATATTCACTTTCTCCCACACCTCTATAGTCCGGCCTCTGCCAGCTGATAAAAAAAAGGGTTTTAGGAGGACCAGGTAATGGATAATGAGGGGAGGAGAGAAATGCACATTTTTTTTAAAAATGACATTTGAAGTTGCATTTTTCTTTCCCAGAAAGTCACGACATGACAACTTTCTTCAATTTACAGATAACCACCATAAAATATATATTTTCAGATTCAGCGATTTATGCTGGGTCTGGGGACACTACTTTGACCGCAACATAGCCTTCCTGGAGTGAGTTATAATTTTCACAGTTTATTCATACATCCAAATAGTTATTAACATCAAACTTCACAAAACACATACATTTTTCTTTCTATCAGCTCGTCAAGTTTTTGAATCCTGTCATTAATAGGAGTGTCACAATCCCATTTTTTTCTCTTGCTCAAATTACACACATTGCATGATGTTGACACTTACATAGAATTGACAGGCTTTTGATGATCTTCGAAATGAGTCCTGAATGAACTCATTACGACGCCCGGTTCTCCTGTTATTCATGAAAAGGTGTCCCATGTTATTTAAATGGCAATACATTAACATGGGCCATCCTTGAGTTTCCATTTCTCAAAACTCAGGCAGTTTTGTTTTCTCGAAAGTCACATGACCTGGACATATGCTTATCCATATTGGCTGCTTATGTAACAGTATTTTAAGTTCCATTACCATTCTCTGTTTGAAGATGCAAGGCAGTTTATTGGGGCCATGACAGTCCTGAAAGTTCAGGCATGTCTTTCCTTATCTGACCCTTCCACAATTTTGATCTGAAAAAATTTATTTTTTAGCATTTTGCTGAAACAGACCTGAATTCCTGGTAGGCCTCAGCCAAAGCTCTTTGGGGTCAGAGATCCAGCTACACAGCCCAGCAGTTCATTGGGGGAAGCTGCAAAAGCAAGCTATATATGTAATTCTGAAAGAAATGGCATTTTAAATCATCGAAAAGAGGTATTTTGCATGTAACATTTACATTTAATATGGGCTTTCTGTCCAGGTGTTATGTATTTATTTAGTCTAACAGTTGAAAAGACATGAGTATCCTGTCTCTATTGTCCACACATAGGCCATTATTTACCATGGGAAACCGATGTCCACTTCAAAACTCCAAGTAGGCCTTTCCATTTAAATGTCAGTTTATATGTTGGAAAGTAAGTGTTTCTGTTTGTGTCAAATGAAATGTGTCACTTGGCTTCACTTGTAGATATAAGTCACAACTTCACTTAGATTTCTAGATCACAGCCTTGTATTGCATTAGAGGTCAATGTAACATGCTGCTGTTTGTCTTCCTCAGTCAAAATGTTCCTTTTCGAAGTTTACATTAAGTCAGCATCTGCAGCACCATGTCTTTTTTTAATCCATTGGACACATTTAGCAATATTACAGTTCTAAGGCACACTTTCCTTCACTTGAGTGCCTTTCCATTTTGGTGAAGTTGAGTGAGGCCCATATTTCACATTTACTAGGCCTCATGTTGGAAAATAAGTGTTTTGGGCTAGCCTGTATGTTCCAATAGGTCTTATCCATCAGCCAGCTTTAATCTTGCAGTAGCTGACTTGCATGGCCTCTCAGTTCATATCATTCTGGGGCTGAATTTACAACCCACAATTGACAAGACACCATGGCCAATTGAACTTTCCATGGCTAAGAGACAAGAGAGGTGATTTTAGGTCATTGCTGAATAGAAATCAAAACTATTGGAGAGATATTTTCCTACCTCATTAACTTTCTGGTGTTTTACTAAAATGACTATGAGAGGTACTGGGAAAATGGTCTTGTCAAGTGTTAGTAGGACATGTCAGCTTAGCAGAAGCTGGTGTTATTGATGTCATAGGATTCTTCCTACAGCTTGCTTATCTTAGCTAGACAATCCTTTTTATGATATCATGATTCCTATTTAGAGGAGTGTATTTATTTGCTGGTCTGCCTCCTAGAATCTCCCCATCACACTATAAACTGTGTGCTCTTGGAGTCGGAAAGGGTTAAAGCTGTAATCTGTGTACAGCAAGGATGTGCCATGGAAACCCTTCTTCCAGCATGCCAGGCGGAGGCAGGGACATTCGTCTACACATTGGCAAAGTCTTTGGAGAGTGAACACTGAGAACCAGATCCAGTCCGCTTTACTAGCTCACACATTCTTGCTTTGAGAAGCCTTCCTGAATCTGAAGCTGTCTGCAGACTACCTTGCACAAGCAGTGTCCTCTCCTGTCACACCTCATGAAGTGTGTCCATATGGTGAACAAAAACTCTATCAGGATGCCATCTAGTAGGTGAAGATCAGGTGATGCATAGTGCCTAGAAGTCAAAGCTCTGCCTCAAAGCCCTCTTTGTGACTGAGGAGCTGCAACACATGTCATATGGAGTGAGAACTGTTTATCTCGGAGACCTTTACATATGTGTGGATGGCCCGTGAACTGTCTTTGTTTTTTGCATACAGTGCTTTGGCTACTGACTGAGATATTGCTGAATCATCACAAAGTCGTAGACCATGAGCAAGTGAAAATCTGGCTTTTCCACTGACTGCTGCTGTGAAACCCTTTGGCTCTGGACAATAAGAACTCAGTCTTAGTAGTAAAGTATGTTGTGTGACCTGTTTCGGACCTGGCCAGTTTCTGTGATGAACAGGTATTTTGATTTATAATTCCCCCGCAATCCTTGACCACGTGTGCTCCGTGTACCTTCCATCCTTTGGCCTCGCTCACGCCCGTGTGATTTTCTCGCAATCATGTGTGCTCTCCTTAGGTTCCCTCGATCATTGTTCTGTAACCTAGCACTCGCTCTGCCTGGTTGTTCCCGCACATCAGACTGCCGCCACCCATGTTGTGTTCATTTTTTATTTCAGGTTCCCTTGGTTGTTCTTGCTCGGTAAACTGGTTTGTTACTCACAGCTACATGACTGCTCTTCTTTTTTGTCTCATCAAGGCGTTGTGAATTGAAATTAATTTGTTCTTGTCTTGTTCTTATCTCGTCTGCTGTGCCCACCCCTAGTGTCTCCTCCCCTCACCTTTGTTTCCCGACCCCTCACTCCCTCTCTCCCCCCTTATCCCACTTCTCCCTTTCCTCAGCATCCTCTATGGTGCTCTATGTCTCTCCTATCTTCTCTAACTGCTTCTCTATTGACTATCCTGTCCTTCTTACTAAGTCTGGTAGGAATAAGTTCAAAAGTGATATCCTGGTCTCCAACCCAGGCCTCCCTATCGCCAATACATACACCAGCGCTTCCTCCAGACAGACCCTTACCGACATCCTCTTTGTCGTTCCTTTGCCAGACCTATGGACTCCACATATGCTCTCTGTGCTCTCTCCTTTTTCTTCCTCTCCCATTAATGGTGGCACCCGGTGGGAGGCCCTCGTGGCCCCCTTCTACTCCTCTAAAACCATTATTAATGTTTACCTAAATGGCACTGTCTTGGTCCAAGGCCCTCAGTCCAACCTCCTTCTTTTTGATAGACACTTCCCATGCCTCATCAATTTCCTTTCTTCTCCTGCTGTCCCTTCTTTCCCTTCTCCGGCTCATCTGCCTCCACCCTCTGCCACCTCTTTGGCTTCCTCTACATCTTCTCTGGCTGCCCTGTTGCCTCCCTCCTTCGCCATCTCTCTGGCCTCTTCATCCTCCTCCTTGGCTACCTTGCCATCTCCTCCTTCCTCCTTTGCCCACCCCCGGGCTCCTTCTACACTTCTGCAGGGTGTACCTCTGAGCTGTACCCCTCCACGGAAGTCTTTCATGGGTGGCAACCTTCTCCACATTGCCACTCTCAACTCTCGCTCAGCTGTCAAACACTTAACACTCAACCCTGATGTTCTCGTTCTGACCGAGACATGGTTCATGGCCAGAGCTATCATGTGTTTTGACACTCTTCTCCCTGATGGCTACAAGATCCTCTCCACGGCAGATACAACCGTCCCAGTGGGGGTGTAGCTGTGATCTTCCCGGAGTGGATCCCTGCCTCTATCATTAGTATGCAGGTCTACTCCTCCTTTGAATGCCGGGTCTGCAGGCTCTCTCTCTCTCCTGGCTGCTCTCTTACTTTGGCTACTATCTACCGGCCACCTTGGCAGGTAGCCTCCTTCCCCTCTGAGGGGGCGGACCTCTCCTCCTCCCTCCTTGCCTCTACCACTCAACTCCTCCTCCTCGGAGACCTCAACATCCACCTGGATGCTTCCTGTCCCTCCTCTGGACTCTTTCACAACCTCTGCAATTCTCTTTCTCCCTCTATTCTTCCCTCTGGCCCGACTCACTTTGCAGGGCACACCTTGGATGTTCTGATCTCCTCAGACCTCCTCCTCTCTAACGCTCTAACCACTTTCTCTCCTGGATTGACCACTTTCTCCTCTCATCTCTACTCCGCAGGCAGAGCCAACTCCAGCACTGCCACCCACCTTCTCGGTCATCCGACCCATGAAGCGTATGTCAGTTGAGGCTTTCACCGCCACTTTCTCTCCCGCTCCTGCACCTCTGGCTGACTCACATCCTGACACAGCCCATTCCAATCTCCATTTTTTTTATCTTTGACACTCTTGATGTACTTGCCCCTGTCATGGGGGTCCACTTGAAGCCCAAAGCCAAGTGCAACTCTTGGTACGACTCAGACCTCGTCACCCTTAAACGCAATTGTAGGGGGGCTGAGAGGAAATGGTCACTCATCATGTACACCCTCTGACAAACTGGCCTGGCACTTGTTCCAAAGGCAGTACCGACTCTCTGTCCACACTAAGAAGAGAGCTCACATCCAAGCCTGCGTCTCCACAGCATCTAACAACTCGGCCAAATGCTTTAAAATCTGCAAGGAGCTGGACAATCCTGCTGCAGTCTCTACCTCTCCTGTCCCCCGAACCTCCCAAAACCCTCTGCACGACCTTGGCTTCACATGTCATCACAAAAACCCATGACATCCTGTCCACCTTCTCTTGCTCTTCTCCTTCTTCCTCTACTTTTCCTTCTACTTCTGGCCTTCCTGTGGCCGCCTCTCCTCCTCCCGTCTCTTCCTTTCCTTTGTTCACCCCTGACGATGTTTCTAGACAAGTCCAATCTATGAAAGTCTCATCAAAACAGGTTCTTCCCTGTTCTTCAAAAACCATCAAGGACCATATTGACACCTTCGCTCTAGCATTGGCCGACTTCTACAACCACTTTTTCACCACTGGAACCTTCTCTTCCCCCCTGAAGCACTCCCTTGTGCACCCTCTTCTTAAGAAACCCTCAGGTGAGCCCTCCTGCCCAGCTAACTATCGCTCGATCTCCATTACTCCTTTTCTGGCCAAACTCTTGGAAAAGCTCGCCATCTCCCACCTTAAACTTCACACTGAATCTGTTGGTTGTCTCCATGACTATCATTCTGGCTTCAGAGCAGCCAGAACCACAGAAACTGCTCTCCTGAACATCCGTGAAGACCTGCTCTCAAACCTCGATTCTAACCTTCCTTCTGTCCTCATTCGTCTTGATCTTTCCTCTGCTTTCGATACGGTCAACCACGCCATCCTGCTCAACCGGCTCTGTGATAACCTGGGTATCACTAATCAGGCCCTGAGCTGGCTGACCTCCTTTCTCTCTGACCGACCCTCCCAGGTCCTTCCTCTCCTCTATCTCTCTCTACCTATGGTGTTTCCCAGGGCTCTAATCTTTCTCCTTGGCTGTTCAACCAATACCTGGCAACTCTCGCTCACCACATAGCTGCTCTCTGCACCAACTTTCAGTGCTATGCGGATGACGCTCGGCTTGCTTTCAGGCTCCTTTCAGCCGTCTCTTCTCCCTCTCTGAAGCTGGATTGTCTGGCCGCAATCCAGGAGTGGTGTGCCACCAATGATCTCTGCCTTAACACCAGTAAGATGGAGATCCTCCTCATCGGCTCACCAGCACCTTCCTTTCCTCTCACTCTCTGGCCGCCCACTCTGGGCCCTCTTCCTGCTGCTACCTGTGAGGCTAAGAACCTCGGGGTCATCTACGACTCCACACTCTCCTTCTCTCCTAACATCTCTGATGTCTCTAAGAAGTAAAACTATCAGCTGCACCTCCTCAGAGGTATTCTTCTTTTCCTCACTTTCTCCCAGACGTTCACTGTCTCCAGAGCTCTGGTTCTCTCTAGGCTAGAATACTGCAACAGCCTCTTTCTAAATCTACCTGCCTCTACTCTCCGTCCTCTACTACTCATCCAGAACAGGACTGTGAGACTTGTCCCTAGCCTCAAGCCCAGGGATCGTATCTCTCCATCACTGAAATCTCTTCATTGGGCCCCAGTGGCGGCATGGATCAAGTTAAAGACCCTCTGCATTGACCACAAGGCATTATGGGGCTTGGGACCAGAATGCCTCCAAATCTCTCTACCGAAATATCTTCCTACTGGAGCTCTTTGCTTCTCCATCTCGAACTCCTTGAGGGTCAGTCGCTTCTCCAAGCAATGACTTGGGGACAGATCTCTTTCCACAGCTGGGCCACCCTCTGATACAGCCTCCCTGCCTCTCTGAAACTTGAGCAGAACCATCTCTGGTTCCGGAAGCACCTCAAGACATTCCTCTTTGCTTCTGCCTTCTCTCTTCCTCTCCCCTGCTGATGTCCTGTCTGATACACGCACTGGTCACCTGGCAACCCTCTGAATTTGGGCCCAAGTCCCTGCCTGTCCAGCTGCAAACCCACACTGCCTCTTGGCACCCCCTGCACTTGTGGTCTGTATCTGTAACCCTACAGTCTCCTCTCCTGCACTTATTAGACACTTGTTGTCTGCAGGTCTAACACTCGCGCTTGCCACCCGTTGGCTGCACTACTTGTTGTTTCCTGATTCCTTGTTCTGCACTTGTCCATCTGACCCCCCCCCCGGCACTTCTCCCCTCCCCTGAACTTGCGCAGTGATCTGAATGTCACTAGGCCTCTGTTTCCCGTCCCTTGCCTTGTCGCGCCTTGAAACACTTGTGTATAGGCACGTTATGAATGCTTTATCATATCATATCATTGATCATAAGAATACCAAGTCATGGTATTCTAACATGTGATCAAGGGTCCCCTGCTCCCACTACTGTCACCAACCTGTTGAATCTCAAATTATAGATAGAGCAACACCTGTGGGCTCAAAATGAAGAAACCTTGCAATCTGAAAATAAATGAGAACTTCTTAAATGCGTATTTACATATGCTAAGTCTGAATCCCCACCAGCAGAGCCCATGTATCTATGTGGTATATATGGTCCACTTATAGGGGATGAGAGAAACCAGAGACAGTTGGATAACTTATACTTGTTGCAGTCAGATTGCCCATTTTGTCAGAATATGCTAAATGTACCACTAGGAAATGACTGGCTCAGAAATAGGAGGGGCATTGAGCCCTACACCCATATTAATACACTGTCAAGTCAAATAACTACATACCCATATCTCGGTCTACGCTGTGGGAAAAGTACCAGTTCATTTGGACATGGGAGCTGCAGCCATTTAAATGGACCTAGTATTTGCACATGATGACTAGTCTAACCACATATTACTAAAAGATAAACTCACCAACGTGGATAGATCATGTTGAAGTGCATAGTGATCATACATGAGATAATCAACCCATACATGACCAGAATGGGTGGTTAAGCTTTGACTTAATTGATGCGCCTGGCTTTGCAGTCATAATAGGAGTTTTCTGGTTATGCCGCCACAATGCTCTTATCAAGAAGAACCCACTATTTTTGTATTCAGTGTAATAAACACCAAAATCATTAGAGCCACTGTGATCTTCAAAACATCCTAATCAGAAATGAGCCATCCATCAAATAAAACATTGCCCGGTGTGCATGAAAAATACCATAATGTGTTAAATATGGTGGAGACCAAGGCATTACCCCCACATTATACCCATTCATCATGACAAGATCTCCATATCTCTTGGAGGGGACATGCTTCCATAATATACTTCTAGGAAGGTTTTGGTAGGGCCTTTATTACCAGCTGCCAAAGCGCTGATGTTTGTCGCACAGCAAAGAATCATTGGTTTGAGTGCTTGCGTCAACTGCTGTGACTCAAAAAGGATCACTGTACAAAACACTTGCACGTCCATTTATACCTGTCTTAATAAACCAAGTAAATGGCACTTTTGCATTTCCTAAAATTGACCTAAGAGGAGCCTGTATCCTGGTGCATATGGGTACTGGGATTCGAGAACCACCCTTGCAACCAAGCACAAATACTTAAAATACATAAGAGTGGTATTCAGGCTTTGTGCCCTCCTGGCCACATTGCAGAATGTTGCCAAATACATTGTCATTGCTGCAGGATCCCTGTTTTTATTATTTGTAAAAAACATAAAATACAACAACCTGTGCTGTTTTGTTGGCTGACACAATATTCAAACCTCTCTGTTTTACAATGTGCCGTAGATGTCTTTCTGATATAGCTTTACAATATATTGATGTATTTCAGAAAAAGCACAACAGTGCCTACACTTCTTTGCGCCAAAGTAGATAAATAAAGAATTCCAAACAACCGTTGTTTCTGATGAAAATAATTCTTTGTTTATTTTTTTGCTTTGATAAAGGTAAAGCCCTTCTTGGATGACACGTGTTTCGGCGACTGCGCCTTTCTCAAATCCGGGCCTTTTTAGTAAGGTTGCAGTTCACCCAATGTAAAGTAATTTTGCCGTCCTATTATTGACTTTTACGTCCTGGGTTCAATCCCACCTACAAATTCATTTTCTCCTGCTTCAAGCGTCGGGTTGATGTATTTCAGCATGTATCAAAAATGTGCAGACTTCCAGGGTTATGTGCTCTCCCATCAAGGTGTACTGTTTGTACAGTACTGGCTCCCTTTGTGCAATGAACAGAAAATAGGTAGGTTTCTGGTTTTCACAAACTTGTATCACCGACACCACAATGATCAGAGGTGATACAACCATACTGTTCGCGGCAAGGGGCGTGGCAGCCCCTTAGCCAATGAGGAGGCTCGAAACACTCCGAGCCTCCCCATGGCTGGAGTCAGCCTTCATCCCCCGCCGGGGACTCAGTAAGTTTTTTTTTTCCCCACCCCTCGCCCCGACAAACGATCCCCTCCCCACCCTCCCAAACCCACTTACCTTCTTTTTTCTTCTTTTCTTGGAGCGAAAGCGGTGGAAACACTTCTGTTCCGAGCGCGTCCGCTCCCAATGGCCACCATGGAAAGGGAAAACGGACTACGTTTTCCCTTTCCAGGTGGCCATTTTTTTCCAACTTTTTTTTGTTTTTTTGTTTTTTGAAACGCAACAGAAAACAATGCCATTAGTACCCTGGTCTAACGGGCCGGGGTACTAATGGCAATAAGACCCTTGGCGGCAGGCCAATACCGCCCACGGTAATGCCCCCGGGGCTTCGTTAACTATGGCCCCGGGGGCATTACCTGGGGTGGTATTGGCCTGCCGCCTCGGGTCTTATTGCCACATTAGTGCTGAAAATAACAGGCTGCTTCTGAATCAAGTTAAACAGATATCGATGAACCACAACTGTTCTGCTGTTGCGATGACATTTGAAGCACGTGGCATCTAGGTGTCCACAAACCAACTGATTCAACAATGGTTTAGGTGGCCTTTGGTGTATCCAGACACAAGCATGTATTTAATTTGGTGTTCTTAACCCGTTCCACAGGCTATAATGGGTGTAACTGCCCAGAAGCCCGAGTTAGAAAGAATCTGAAGACCTTTCTGTTTAGATTGGCCTTTCGCACAGAACTTGCAATGAATCTACACTTCGGAATTTCACTAGTAAACATCTGCACCCGTATATAGTTAATTCTGTTGGGTGCGCTATATCTCAAAATCAAAATTAACGGCCCGAGCCAAGCGGGGGGCGGTTAATGAGGGCACCAGGATGTTACCTCCGGTATGGCCCATAGAACGGATTAACAATGTCAATAGGACCAAAGTGGTAACCTGGAGTGTTAAAAGAAGCATTTTCATTCATTGAATGGGATGCCGCGCGTGTCCTGTTCAATGAATAAAAATGCTTTGCCAAGATGGCCGCTATGGTAGTAGAAGGCAGGGCTCCATACAGAGCACCCTCTTCTAGTGCCTGAAAAGGAAGAGGTAGGGGAGATGCGATGGCAGGTGGCATCTCTGCACAATCAGGTAAGTGGGGTTGGTGAGGATGATTGGAATTTAAAAAAAAACAGAATGGTGGGTGGGGGGAAGATGGTGGGCTGCAGAGTCGGCCATCAGGCGGATTGGAATGTGGGCTAGAACGGAAGTATCAGCCCGCATTTCTAGCCTCATGATTGGCCCAGTCCCACCCGCAGGGTGCTAACATGATGTATAACACGTTCACAAAACAAGTGAATCAGCATTCTAATGGTCTCCCAAGAGTCCTACAAATTTCCCGCTGGTGTTTTCAAAAATGTATCATGGTCTTTATCAAACTTTTCCCGATATCAGAAAAAAACCATTGTGATCTTGTTCCTTCTTAGCACTCAGTCAAAATTGAATAAATTCAAGCCGCTACACTCACTGCCAACACCCCAGGCTTTCGGCAAGTTGTTGGGCGTTGCCTAAACATGTTACCTCTAACTATCCACAAACAGGCAAATGTACACAACATTGACCCTATTGGTAACAATCTCTGTAACCTACAGAAGCAGGGCTGTCAAGATATACAGAAAACCAAACAAGACTAAAAATGCTAAGCTGCGAAAAGCAGCCAGAACCCCACCACACTGCATAGGACAGTGTATGGCTCCCCACTATTTATATAAAACTTGTAGGACTCCATACCAAGTCGAGATCAAGTCGAGACCCAGATTCATTGACCTGTTTACCATCTTTTAGGTCATGAACTCTGTGACCGTCTATCTGGCTCTATCTTCTCCCATTACTTGTCACTCGGTTTTCTATGTTTTGCATTTCAAAGCAGCTCATCCAGCACTCCATATTACTAAGAAACACAAGAGGGATTGGATACTCATCACCAGGGACCACAGCTGGAATATGTTGTAGACGGAAGAGATATGATAACGACTACACTTCTAGAGCCCAACTATCAGTACCTTCAGACGATTCAGTTTGTAAAAACAGGCATTATTATAACCCAAGTCAATGGTTGGCATGTTTATCAGCCTGGGTAGGAGAAGAGGGTGAGTGGATTTGCCAGGATTCCAACCTGTCACCTACAGGTTACACATAGATCTCTGAAGTGGATGCATTGGTCTGCTGAGCTCATGGTGCACAACAGATCGGGGGACCCAGCTACTGCCATCCATACAGGACCACAAATCCAATGCTTTATTTATTGCCATGGAGCCAGGCTTCTTCCAACCAATTGACTGGTTCATGATTTGCAAGAGGGGATACTGACCGGGGCTACTCCTCCCATAACACCCAAGGGGAGCACACGGGCACCTTGACACCACAGTCATCCCAGGATGGGCTCCTATCTTACTTCTCTTCCCTTAACCCCCCTAGTTCAGGGTTGGCAGAGTGGGCCGCCATGGTGTTCCTAGGTGCCCGAGCCTTACAGCAAGACCCTGTCCACCTGGGGACAGAGTGCAGTGCTGGTGACTGTGGCGAACTGCATCCTGGCGCTTGGGCGCAGATATCCTTCACCCCCTGCAAACAGGTGTTACTGTACACAAAGTCATACTCCACCAACCATCCAGTAGGGAAAGGAACAATCAATGCGGCACAAACTGGCATCAAAGTAAAAGAGACAGCGGCATCAGAGGCAGAATCAAATGCAAAGAGTTTAAAGTCATTTTTTAACATTTTTTGAAGCAATTAGTGACTTGGTTCCTGAGTCGGTGGATGATTCTTCATTTAACCTATTGCTGGACTTTCCTTTGACTCCATAACATGCTCTCCTAACTTGGCACTTCCAATAATCCGAGCTGTTTAAAGGGCGTTATCAGCTACCCAGGGGCTCTCCATCGAAGACATCGCTAAATGTGCTGTCTTCTGCATTGTCTGGGACAAAGAGAATGCCGAATACGGCAAGGGAAGTCAGCTGCTGAGATCTGAGATCCCCATATCCTGGGATGACTGACTCAGCCTTTTATCCCTCATGAGTCAATTAAACGAGTACCAATTTCGATTTGTTAATAATAATTCCGAAGTGCTGCATTAATAACAGATTATTATTATCACGTCTGTATATGTATATATGAAGTTTGATAGGATTATATATTCTTTGAGGATGTCTGTGTATTGGTAACTGGACAGCAACACAGCCCATACACACAGATATTCTTACCCTGAAACCCTGACTTGCGATTCTACATGAAGCAACTGTTTGGATCCCAATGGAATGCCAAATGTTGCATCCATTTTACCCCAACATCTAAATCCTGAAGCTGCCCGAATGAGTATATATGTTTCAAGGTTACAACCCCTTAATGATAGGCTAAGTGTTGCGAAACATTAAAGGACCACCAACTCCAGTGTACATTAAGTACTTGCTATTTCATGCACAAAGCACTTTTATCACAGACATATTTGGCAAATATAACGATCTATGGCGATTCTTATGTTGCCAAAATGCTCTTTAGTTTATATGCAAAGCACCTAGGAATTCTGGTTGGTATTAATTGTCCCCATCCCTTTTTTTCTAGGGATATATCAAAAGAAAATAATAGAAAATAAGGTATATAGTTATTACAGGATTTGATGATGTAATTTACTAAGTAAGACAAGTGTGCTCTTCTGATTATGACCACAATACATACTGCAAGTGATCATTAAGAAAGAACAACATAACATTTTAAAAGGGGCCGGTTTACAGTTAGTACCATTAAATAATTCGCTTTTTTAAAAAGCTTTTTTTGCTGAAAATATGCTTAATTTTTTCTATGAAAATGTTCTTCAGTCTTGGAAGTGGTCATGCTCAGGTTAAAACCTAGGACCTGTTTCTTCTGTGAGCATCCAGGCAATGTTTAATTGGGAGACCGAGAGTTATGGGGGGATAGAGAGGGGAGGGAGGGACAGAGAGAGAGACATACACAACAAAGGAAAAAGGGAGAGATAAAAAAGAGCCACACACAGAGGGAGAGCGAAAGACAACCGGAAAGAGAGAGAGAGTCACTTCCAGAGGGAAAGTTAGAGTGTGTGTGAGAGGTAGAAAGAGAGAAAGCGAGGGAGAGGGAGAGAAATACACAGAGGAATAGAGTAGGGGACAAAAGGAGTTGGCAGAAAGACACAGAGATGGAGGGGGCAAGAGATATATACCAAGTATACCAGACTGCATATAGACAGAATGAACAGAGCTGACAAGATCACACAAACTGTGGAATGAGTAGAGTGAGAGGGAGAGAGAGGGAGAGAGGTCCTCATTACGAGTTTGGAGGCAGCCATGCCTTTAATAAGGGCATGGCTGCTTCCAAACTCGGGTCCGGGTTCCGTGGTCCCTGAATGGGGAAATACCATGCCATTCCGACTCTGGAGGGCCCGTTATTTCCCCATTCAGGGAACCCGGACCATCCCTATTCCCATTCAAGCCCCATAGGGCTCAATGGGAATGGGGAGGGAGCTAACAACGGGCCCGTCAATAACGGGCCCGTTGTTAGCTCCCTGGTCCCCTCGCGGGGCCCGCTAAGGACGTCTGGTAAAACCAGACGTGCAGAGCGGGTCCCACGAGGGGACCTCGTAATAGGGCGGAATGGGTTTAAAGGCGCCAGCACCTTTACCAGCGCTGTTAAACCCATTCCGCCTGGGTCCTAATGAGGCCCATACTATTGATACAGAGAAGGAGAGGAACAGACCACCCAAATAGAGTGAGAACATGAGAGCATACCAGTTTGCAATGACAGAGAAACAGAAGAAAGCAAACTACTAATAATACAACTCTCTCCCACAGAGAGAGAAAAAGACAGAGAGCGGGAGAGATAGAGAAAGAATGCAGTGAGAAAGCGAGAGATCCAAAGTGCTAGATCAGTGTTTTGACAAAGAGACACCTACCTCCTGAAATGTCATGCAGGACCCCTCACACCCTAATTCCTTTGTCACAACCTACACTTGTTGCCAATCAGGGAAGTGGTTTTGCCTTCACGTCTAGGTGGTGACTTCCACAGCTCTTGTGCAACACACAGGTCTTACACCTTCAGGACCCCACAGAAGGAGCTGGGACTTTTCTAACAGAGGAAGACAGGGATAACTGGAAGCTTGCTTAGCACCACCCCGGTATGGAGCTCATGCATGCGACTTTCAGAAGGACTTCCAGTACCCATAGCAGAGTTTCATGGGAAGCACCTGAGCCAGGAATACCTGGAGAAGCAGCATTAGCAGGTGTGAAGAATCCTGCAGATCCCCGAGGAACCTGCCTAATGTCTCCTCCGTGATGGCCAGGGGAGACGCTTCCTGATTCCAATCCTGGGGGTGGTGTACTGCAGGAGGATCACCTGCCTGGAGATAGGGCCCAGGGTAGTGAGGAGAATCCGTGGGATGAGACGCAGTAATTTTCCTCTGAAAGGGAGATTGTTACCACTGTGCCAAAAAAGGTTATGGCTTAATGTCATTTTACTGTCTCTCAACCTTCTATTAAATCTAAGGTTGTGTAACGCTCACCTGGTATCCACGGGGACGTCACTCAGCCTGTTCTGACCTCTTACAACCTCGAACCCTTCCCTGGAGTCTACTCGACTGGAGACCTGGCCTGACACACAGGATTGGTAAAGTTTAACTCCCTATTGTCTCTGTGTGCTTGAACCCCTTCTTCCCCGGGGTCCAACCCATCCCTTTGATCCACAGCTGACTTTGTTTTCTTGGAAAGTGTGCTCTCCGTCCAGCTTTCAGCGAAGGGGCACGTTGATTGATGCAGGCTCGTTGCTGCCTAGTTACTTCACTGGCAAGAGTCCGACAGGTAAGTATAATGAGTCTTTTGAACAGTTCTCTAACTTCGTTCCTTTCCTTCCTTAGATGATGGCCGGCGTCCGGGGATGGCGATGTGCTGCTGAGATGAGTAGCGCTGAAGGTGAGTGAGAGCGCGATGCGCGATGCGACCCTTTCGTATTTGTATTGAACTGAGTTCTTTTTCTGTGTCTTTTAGGTGCCGCAACGTTTTCAGCATGGATTCCAGTTATGAAGAAGAAATGCGGTGAGTAAGTGTGGTATGCGGCGCCTCTAGATGTTTCCACGCTAACCCAGAGTGTCTTTTCCCTCTTGCAGATGGATGAGAAGTTCCGGAGACAGAGTTCCCCCGGAGCGGCTGGGATTCAGGTAAGCGTTTGAAGCTCGTACAGCCCTTAAAAAAATAAGCAAAGATTTTCTGAATGTTTTCTAATGCCTTTTTTCTGTTCTTTTCCCTTTTCCTTAGGAAGCGGCATGCCGGGATGGGAATGACACCACCGAAGATGCCCGCAGAACAGAAAGAGCGATGAATGATGGGCAGAAGCGCTGCAAGGTAAGGCTGTTCCTAACGGTGTTCTTGTTCTTGCAGGAGCTGAGCGCCGAAGAAAGATGCAGGCCTACTGGAGACCGATCCGAACACGGTGAGTGTCACGCTGCAGGTGCAGAAAACACAAAGCATGTTTCTCAGCCTGGGCATGGCTTAAATAGTCTCTGGGTATCCCAGGTGTCTCTGGGCTGAACCACACCCAAAAGACTAGACTGCACATGCAGTTCTGGGAACTGAAATATGTGGGGGCATCCATCTTTTCCCCATCAATGCACTACAAGTCCAATCCCCAATGTTATCCTACGGGAGTCAGTGAGTCTGGTGCCATAAGCGCCAAGTCTGACTCCAAGTGGGTCTTTGGAGTGATGGAGAGGCCCTTGAGGGCCATGTAGGTGATCGTGGCCTCGCTCCAGCCTGGCATCTTGGAGGGCTGGGCACATTTGGGGCAGGAATCATGACAGCACTCCCCCCCATGGCCCCTCTCAAGGTGGCTCTTCTGTCTGGTTTGTTTGGATGGTTTTGATGAAATCGTCTAAGCAAGCGAAGTGCATGGATGTACTCACAAGGCTCCTATGTCCTGTCTTGTGGACCATACCCCTTCCAGTCTACTAGGTAGTATAATTTGGATCTGATGTACTTTGAATCCAGGATGTCCTTGACTTCGAATTCTGGCTCCCTGGCGACTACTACTGGCTGCGGTGGCGTTGCTACCCAGGTCCCAGGTTGAACAGGTTTAAGGAGAGACACGTGGAACACAGGATGAATCTGCATGTTTGACGGCAAAGCTAGTCTGACCGCCACAGGATTTATCACGGAGGTTACGGTGAATGGACCCAGGTATCTTGGATGGAAAGTTCGGGTTCCTTTAATGGACATGTGTTTAGACGCCAGCCAGACTGTCTCCCACTTGGTAGTTGGGGGCCTTTGCTCGGTGTTGATCAGAAAACTTCTTTTGGCGATTCTTAGCTTGAAGGAGGTGTTCAGCTGCCCTTTTAAGGTTTGAGAAATGGTTGTGTGCAAGTTTTGACTGCTGGCATTTCCAGGGTTGTAGGAATGTCCAACTCAGAAGTAAGTGGGTGCCTGCCATACATGGTATAAAAGGGTGTCTGCCCAGTGCTGGTGTGTAGGGAATTATTATAAGCATATTCAGCTATCCATAATAGGTCGAACCAGCTTCCTTCAGCTTCCTTCAGCTTGGTGTAACATGCAACGCAGATGCTGCTCGAGCGTCTGATTTGTCCTCTCAGTTTGACCATCCGTTTGGGGATGGTGACTGGTGGATACCGGATGTCGATCTGGGCCATAGAGCAGCATTTTCTCCAGAAGTTAGATACGAATTGAGTACCTCGGTCTGAGACCAAAACTGAAGGAAACCCATGGAGCCGTATGATGCCTTCAAGAAACACCTTTGCCAGAGTGGAAGCATTTGGGAGCCCCTTAAGAGGAATGAAATGTGCCATTTTTGAAAATAGGTCCACAACCACAAGAATAGTGTTAAACCCTTGACTGGGTGGTCAGTCAGTAATAAAATCGAGGGAAAACGTGTGCCAGGGTGCTGGTGGGATTTCCAATGGTTGTAATAGCCCAGCCGGTTTCTGCTTGGATAACTTGTTTTGAGCATACACTCCACAAGATAGGATGAATTGGATAATGTCTTTACGCCACGTGGGACACCAATAATTTCGTTTTACCTTAGATAGGGTTTTAGCGATTCCGGGGTGGCCCTCGATCAAGGAATCATGATAACCGGACTGACTTGTTCTCGTAGTTCTTGGTTTGGTAGAATAAACGATTCCTGAAGTAGGGCAACTGATCTTTTATCATGTAATGTTCTCCTTGTGCACTCCACGCTTGTAATTGCTCCGGACTCATCAGGTTTTGGATTTCTTCATGTAATTCTTTCTGAGTTATGGTTGCTGTGATTCCTAGGAGCTTGTCACTCAGGATGATTGCTATTGGGTCAGGGTCTGATACCCTTGCTCTTCCACCCCCATACGGGAAAGGGCATCGTTATTCCCGTTTTTCACCCCTGGTCAAAATGTAATCACGTAGTCATATTCAGCAAAAAAATAGAGCCCAGCGTAGTTGTCACGAGAATTGGGCCTTTGCCGTTTTTAGGTACTGGAGGTTCCGGTGGTCAGTTATTACGGTGATTGTGTGTCTGGCACCCAAGAGGTAGTGCCGCCATGCCTTAAAGGCTGACTTAATGGCCAGGAGTTCTTTGTCTGTGATAGCGTAATTGAGTTCAGGGGGTGTGAATTTACGCGACCAGAAGGCAACGGGGTGTAACTGGCCCCTTTCGGGGTCCTTTTGTGAGAGGATGGCTCCCATAGCCATGCTTGAGGCGTCTGTTTCCACCAGGTATGGGAGATCAGGGCGAGGGTGGCGTAAGATTGGGGCAGATGTGAATCTTGCTTTGAGTTCCTGGAAAGCTTCCTCGGCTTCTGTTGTCCACTGGAACTTTTTGTTGCTTTTCCTTAGCAATGACGTGATGGGATGCATGATTTGCGAAAATCCTGGGATGAACCGGCGGTAGAAGTTTGCAAAACCCAGCATACTTTGAACCCCCTTGAATGAATTTGGGGATGGCCATTTCAGGATAGCATCTACCTTGTGTACATCCATGTTTATCAGCCTGAGTAGGAGAAGAGGGTGAGTGGATTTGCCAGGATTCCAACCTGTCACCTACAGGTTACACATAGAACTCTGAAGTGGATGCATTGGTCTGCTGAGCTCATGGTGCACAACGGATCGGGGGACCCAGCTACTGCCATCCATACAGGACCACAAATCCAATGCTTTATTTATTGCCATGGAGCCAGGCTTCTTCCAACCAATTGACTGGTTCATGATTTGCAAGAGGGGATACTGACCGGGGCTACTCCTCCCATAACACCCAAGGGGAGCACACGGGCACCTTGACACCACAGTCATCCCAGGATGGGCTCCTATCTTACTTCTCTTCCCTTAACCCCCCTAGTTCAGGGTTGGCAGAGTGGGCCGCCATGGTGTTCCTAGGTGCCCGAGCCTTACAGCAAAACCCTGTCCACCTGGGGACAGAGTGCAGTGCTGGTGACTGTGGCGAACTGCATCCTGGCGCTTGGGCACAGATATCCTTCACCCCCTGCAAACAGGTGTTACTGTACACAAAGTCATACTCCACCAACCATCCAGTAGGGAAAGGAACAATCAATGCGGCACAAACTGGCATCAAAGTAAAAGAGACAGCGGCATCAGAGGCAGAATCAAATGCAAAGAGTTTAAAGTCATTTTTTAACATTTTCTGAAGCAATTAGTGACTTGGTTCCTGAGTCGGTGGATGATTCTTCATTTAACCTATTGCTGGACTTTCCTTTGACTCCACAACATGCTCTCCTAACTTGGCACTTCCAATAATCCGGGCTGTTTAAACTGCGTTATCAGCTACCCAGGGGCTCTCCATCGAAGACATCGCTAAATGGGCTGTCTTCTGCATTGTCAGGGACAAAAAGAATGCCGAATACGGCAAGGGAAGTCAGCTGCTGAGATCTGAGATCCCCATATCCTGGGATGACTGACTCAGCCTTTTATCCCTCATGAGTCAATTAAACGAGTACCAATTTCGATGTGTTAATAGTAATTCCGAAGTGCTGCATTAATAACAGATTATTATTATCACATCTGTATATGTATATATGAAGTTTGATAGGATTATATATTCTTTGAGGATGTCTGTGTATTGGTAACTGGACAGCAACACAGCCCATACACACAGATATTCTTACCCTGAAACCCTGACTTGCGATTCTACATGAAGCAACTGTTTGGATCCCAATGGAATGCCAAATGTTGCATCCATTTTACCCCAACATCTAAATCCTGAAGCTGCCCGAATGAGTATATATGTTTCAAGGTTACAAGCCCTTAATGATAGGCTAAGTGTTGCGAAACATTAAAGGACCACCAACTCCAGTGTACATTAAGTACTTGCTATTTCATGCACAAAGCACTTTTATCACAGACATATTTGGCAAATATAACGATCTGTGGCGATTCTTATGTTGCCAAAATGCTCTAGTTTATATGCAAAGCACCCAGGAATCCTGGTTGGTGTTAATTGTCCCCATCCCTTTTTTTTCTAGGGATATATCAAAAGAAAATAATAGAAAATAAGGTATATAGTTATTAAAGGATTTGATGATGTGCTTTACTAAGTAAGACAAGTGTACTCTTCTGATTATGACCACAATACATACTGCAAGTGATCATTAAGAAAGAACAACATAACATTTTAAAAGGGGCCATTTTACAGTTAGTACCATTAAATAATTCGCTTTTTTAAAAAGCTTTTTTTGCTGAAAATATGCTACTTTTTTTCTATGAAAATGTTCTTCAGTCTTGGAAGTGGTCACGCTCAGGTTAAAACCTAGGACCTGTTTCTTCTGTGAGCATCCAGGCAATGTTTAATTGGAAGACCAAGAGTTATGGGGGGATAGAGAGGGGAGGGAGGGACAAAGAGAGAGACATGCACAACAAAGGAAAAAGGGAGAGATAAAAAGAGCCACACACAGAGGGAGAGCGAAAGACAACCGGAAAGAGAGAGAGAGACACCTCCAGAGGGAAAGTTAGAATGTGTGTGAGAGGTACAAAGAGAGAAAGCGAGCGAGAGGGAGAGAAATACACAGAGGAATAGAGTAGGGGACAAAAGGAGTTGGCAGAAAGACAGAGAGGGAGAGGGCAAGAGATATATACCAAGTATACCAGACTGCATATAGACAGGATGAATAGAGCTGACAAGTTTACACAAACTGTGGAATGAGTAGAGTGAGAGGGAGAGAGAGACATAGGTCCTCATTACGTGTTTGGAGGCAGCCATGCCTTTAATAAGGGCATGGCTGCCTCCAAACTCGGGTCCAGGCCCGTGGTCCCTGAATGGGGAAATACCGGGCCATTCCGACTTTGGAGGGCCTGGTATTTCCCCATTCAGGGAACCCCGACCATCCTTATTCCCATTTCGCGCCCCCATAGGGCTCAATGGGAATGGGGAGGGAGCTAACAACGGGCCGGTCAATAACGGGCCAGTTGTTAGCTCCCAGGTCCCCTCGCGGGACCCGCCAAGGACGTCTGGTAAAACCAGACGTCCAGAGCGGGTCCCACGAGGGGACCTCGTAATAGGGCAGAATGGGTTTAACGGCGCCAGCACCTTTACCAGCGCTGTTAAACCCATTCTGCCTGGGTCCTAATGAGGCCCATACTATTGATACAGAGAAGGAGAGGAACAGACCACCCAAATAGAGTGAGAACATGAGAGCATACCAAATTGCAATGACAGAGAAGCAGAAGAAAGCAAACTACTAATAATACAACTCTCTCCCACTGAGAGAGAAAAAGACAGAGAGCGGGTGAGACAGAGAAAGAATGCAGTGAGAAAGCAAGAGAGCCAAAGTGCTTGATCAGTGTTTTTACAAAGAGACATCCACCTCCTGAAATGTCATGCAGGACCCCTCACACCCTAATTCCTTTGTCACACCCTACACTTGTTGCCAATCAGGGAAGTGGTTTTGCCTTGACGTCTAGGTGGTGACTTCCACAGCTCTTGTGCAACACACACGTCTTACACCTTCGGGACCCCACAGAAGGAGCTCGGACTTTTCTAACAGAGAAAGACAGGGATAACTGGAAGCTTGCTTAGCACCACCCCGGTATGGAGGTCGTGCATGCGTCTTTCAGAAGGACTTCCAGTACCCATAACAGAGTTTCATGGGAAGCACCTGAGCCAGGAATACCTGGAGAAGCAACATTAACAGGTGTGAAGAATCCTGCAGATCCCCCAGGAACCTACCTAACGTCTCCTCCGTGGTGGCCAGGGGAGACGCTTCCTGATTCCAATCCTGGGGGTGGTGTACTGCGGGAGGATCACCTGCGTGGAGATAGGGCCCAGGGTAGTGAGGAGAATCCGTGGGGTGAGACGCAGTAATTTTCCTCTGAAAGAGGGATTGTTACCACTGTGCCAAAAAAGGTTATGGCTTACTGTCATTTTACTGTCTCTCAACCTTCTATTAAATCTAAGGTTGTGTAATGCTCACCTGGTATCCACAGGGACGTCGCTCAGCCTGTTCTGACCTCTTACGACCTCAAACCCTTCCCTGGGGTCTACTCGACTGGAGATTGGGCCTGAAACACAGGATTGGTAGAGTTTAACTCCCTATTGTCTCTGTGTGCTTGAACTCCATCTTCCCCGGGGTCCAACCCCTCCCTTTGATCCACAGCTCACCTTGTTTTCTTGGAAAGTGTGCTCTCCATCCGGATTTCAGCGCAGGGGTGCGTTGATTGATGCGGGCGCGTTGCTGCCTAATTACTTCACTGGCAAGAGTCCGACAGGTAAGTATAATGAGTCTTTTGAACAGTTCTCTAACATTTTTCCTTTCCTTCCTTAGATGATGGCCGGCATCCGGGGATGGCGACGTGCTGCTGAGATGAGTAGCGCTGAAGGTGAGTGAGAGCACGATGCGCGATGCAACCCTTTCGTATTTGTATTGAACTGAGTTCTTTTTCTGTGTCTTTTAGGTGCCGTAACGTTTTCAGCGTGGATGCCAGTTATGAAGAAGAAATACGGTGAGTAAGCGCGGTATGCGGCGCCTCTAGATGTTTCCACGCTAACCTGGAGTGTCTTTTCCCTCTTGCAGATGGATGAGAAGTTCCGGAGACAGAGTTCACCCAGAGCGGCTGGGATTCAGGTAAGCATTTGAAGCTCGTACAGTCTTAAAAAAATAAGCGAAGATTTGCTGAATGCTTACTTATGCCTTTTTTCTGTTCTTTTCCCTTTTCCTTAGGAAGCGACGTGCCGGGATGGGAATGACACCACCGAAGATGCCCGCAGAACAGAAGGAGCGATGAATGATGGGCAGAAGCGCTGCAAGGTAAGGCTGTTCCTAACAGTGTTCTTACTCTTGCAGGAGCTGAGCGCAGAAGAAAGATTCAGGCCTATTGGAGACCGATCCGAACACAGTGAGTGTCACGCTGCAGGTGCAGAAAACACCAAACATGTTTCTCAGCCTGGGCGTGGCTTAAATAGTCTCTGGGTATCCCAGGTGTCTCTGGGCTGAACCAAACCCAAAAGACTAGACTGCACATGCAGTTCTGGGAACCGAAATATGTGGGGGCATCCATCTTGGCCCCATCAATGCACTACAAGTCCAATCCCCAATGTTATCCTATGGGACTCCAAGTGGATCTTTGGAGGGATGGAGAGGCCCTTGAGGGCCATGTAGGTGATCGTGGCCTGGCTCCAGCCTGACATCTTGGAGGGCTGGAGAGATGAGGGGCAGGAATCATGACAGCACCCCCCCCCAAGGCCCCTCTCAAGGTGGCTCTTCTGTCTGGTCCTGGTTTGTTTGGATGGTTTTGATGAAATCGTCTAAGCAAGCGAGGTGCATGGATGTACTCACAAGGCTCCCATGTCCTGTCTTGTGGACCATACCACTTCCAGTCTACTAGGTAGTATAATTTGGATCTGACGTACTTTGAATCCAGGATGTCCTTGACTTCGAATTCTGGCTCCCTGGCGACTACTACTGGCTGCGGTGGCGTTGCTACCCGGGTCCCAGGTTGAACAGGTTTAAGGAGAGACACGTGGAACACAGGATGAATCTGCATGTTTGACGGCAAAGCTAGTCTGACCACCACAGGATTTATCACGGAGGTGATGGTGAATGGACCCAGGTATCCTGGATGGAAAGTTTGGGTTTGTTAAATGGACACGTGTTTAGACGCCAGCCAGACTTTGTCTCCCACTTGGTAGTTGGGGGCCTTTGCTCGGTGTGGATCAGCAAACTTCTTTTGGCGATTCTTAGCTTGAAGTAGGTGTTCAGCTGCCCTTTTAAAGGTTTGAGAAATGGTTGTGTGCAAGGTTTTGACTGCTGGCATTTCCATGGTTGTAGGAACGTCCAACTCAGAAGTGCATGGGTGCCTGCCATACATGGTATAAAAGGGTGTCTGCCCAGTGCTATAATATGCTTATAATAAGGGAATTATTATAAGCATATTCAGCTATCCATAATAGATCAAACCAGCTTCCTTCAGCTTGGTGTAACATGCAACGCAGATACTGCTCAAGCGTCTGATTTGTCCTCTCAATTTGACCATCCGTTTGGGGATGGTGACTGGTGGATAGCCGGATGTCGATCTGGGCCATAGAGCAGCATTTTCTCCAGATGTTAGATACGAATTGAGTACCTCGGTCTGAGACCAAAACTGAAGGAAACCCATGGAGCCGTACGATGCCTTCAAGAAACACCTTTGCGAGAGTGGAAGCATTTGGGAGCCCCTTAAGAGGAATGAAATGTGCCATTTTTGAAAATAGGTCCACGACCACAAGAATAGTGTTAAACCCTTCACTGGGTGGTAAGTCAGTAATAAAATCGAGGGACACCGTGTGCCAGGGTGCTGGTGGGATTTCCAATGGTTGTAATAGCCCAGCTGGTTTCTGCTTGGATGACTTGTTTTGAGCACACACTCCACAAGATAGGATGAATTGGATAATGTCTTTACGCCACGTGGGCCACCAATAATTTCATTTTAGCGTGGCTAGGGTTTTAGCAATTCCGGGGTGGCCCTCGATCAAGGAATCATGATAACCGGACTGACTTGTTCTCTTAGTTCTTGGTTTGGTAAGAATAAACGATTCCTGAAGTAGGGCAACTGATCTTTTATCATGTAATGTTCTCCTTGTGCACTCCACGCTTGTAATTGCTCCGGACTCATCAGGTTTTGGATTTCTTCATGTCATTTTTTCAGAGTTATGGTTGCTGTGATTCCTAGGAGCGTGTCACTCAGGATGATTGCTATTGGGTCAGGGTCTGATACCCTTGCTCTTCCACCCCCATACGGGAAAGGGCATCGGCCTTCCCGTTTTTCACCCCTGGTTGAAATGTAATCACGTAGTCATATTCAGCAAAAGAAAGAGCCCAGTGTAGTTGTTGCCAGGATTGGGCCTTTGCCGTTTTTAGGTACTGGAGGTTCCGGTGGTCAGTTATTACGGTGATTGTGTGTCGGCGCCCAAGAGGTAGTGCCGCCATGCCTTAAAGGCTGACTTGATGGCCAGGAGTTCTTTGTCTGTGATAGCATAATTGAGTTCAGGGGGTGTGAATTTACGCGACCAGAAGGCAACATGGTGTAACTGGCCCGTTTCAGGGTCCTTTTGTGAGAGGATGGCTCCCATAGCCATGCTTGAGGCGTCTGTTTCCACCAGGTAGGGGAGATCAGGGCGAGGGTGGCGTAAGATTGGGGCAGATGTGAATCTTGCTTTGAGTTCCTGGAAAGCTTCCTTGGCTTCTGTTGTCCACTGGAACTTTTTGTTGCTTTTCCTTAGAAATGACGTGATGGGATGCACGATTTGCGAAACTCCTGGGATGAACCGGCGGTAGAAGTTTGCAAAACCCAGCATACTTTGGACCCCCTTGAATGAATTTGGGGATGGCCATTTCAGGATAGCATCTACCTTGTGTACATCCATTCAGATTCCATTCGGGCTGAGAATAAAGCCCAGGAATTCCACCTCGGAGACGTGGAATGAGCACTTTTCGAGCTTGGCGTAGAGCTGGTTTGACAGAGTTTCTCCAATACGGATCGGACGTGTTTAACGTGGTCCTGCTTTGATGCGGAATATACTAGAATATCGTTGATGTACTCCAGAGCACAGACATCAATCAATTCCAGTAGGACATCGTTCATGAAGTATTGAAATGCTGCAGGTGCGTTGCAAAGGCCAAAGGGCATTACTTGATATTTGTACAAGCCGTATTTGGTGCAAAAAGTGGTTTTCCATTCGTCCCCCTGTTTTACGCGAACAAGGTGATATGCCCCCCTCAGGTCTAGTTTTGTGTAGATTTGGGCATCTTTCACTTGATCAAGCAATTCAGGGATCAGTGGCAGGGGGTAGCTTTTTTTATGGTAATCTGGTTCAGTGCGCGATAGTCGATGCACATTCTCAAGTCCCCCTCCTTTTTCGGTACGAAGAATAGAGGACTGGCTGCTGGAGACTTCGAGGGACGGATGAACCCGTTGGCCAGGTATTGGTCAAGATAGGCCTTCAGGTGCTGGTTTTCTGGTTCCGTGAGTGCGTAAATTCGCCCACAAGGGATTTGTGCACCGGGTATCAGGTCGATCTGGCAATCGTATGGTCTATGCGGTGGCTGGGTATTAGCCTGTTCTTTCTGAAAGACATCTTGAAAGTCCTGGTATTCACTTGGTAGGGTGCTGATTGCCACAGTCACAAGCGTGGAGGTTCTGGTGTCTATTGGTTGTTTCTGTTGGTGATAACATGTGTTGGCGCAAGTCTCGGGAAAGGCCAATTCTTTTGCTCGCCAATCGATTCGAGGATTGTGAGCAACCAACCATGGCATTCCCAAAATCAACCGGAACTGTGGTGCCTTAATGAGGTCGAAAACGATAGATTCTTGGTGTCCATCCTGGCACAGAAGGGTTAAAGCTGCAGTGCATTGGGACACTGGACCAGAAGCTATTTCCGTGCCGTCGACAGTGGTAACAGTATCGGTGGTTGATTTAGGGCGTAACGGAAGCCCCATCTTTGCTGCAAGATCCTGGTCGATGTAATTCCCAATGGCTCCACTGTCAATGTACGCTCTGACTGCGTGCATCCGAGAAGGTTGTTGCTGATTGATCAAGACCACAGATAGTGCAAAATGGGAGGTCTGTAATTAACTTTCTTTCGCTTGACAAGTGGACCCCTACAATTGCCGGGCTGGGGAGTTTTCTGATTCCTTGATAGTATCTTCCTTGTCCGTGGCTCCTACCATCCTCCTCAGTGGCTTCACAGGGCACTCTTTAAGGAAATGACCTGACCTTCCACAGTACAGACATAACTGCTGCTGTCTCCTTTTATCCCTTTCCGCTTTAGTCAAGGGGGATCTGAACCCCCCCGATTTGCATTGGTTTTCCTGAACCTTCCGTTGTGCGGGCAATATTGTCCTTCGAACGGACATACATAGGGCGAAGGTCCGGTCTGCTTCGATCTCCTCTTCGGTCCTGCAACCTATGATCCAGTTGAACAACAAGGTCAATGAATTTTGAGCAGCCTTTCGGGGGGTTCACTACTTGTGCGAGAACATCCTTGAGCTCCCCCCGCAACCCCTGATGAAATAACGTGGTTCTCTTCTCCACTGGCCATTCTGCTTCAACTACGGGTCTATTGAACGTGGCTATGTATGTTAATATGTCTTGATTCCCTTGGCATAGAGACAGAAGTTCATTTTCTAGTGCCTGCCCATGAATACGACGGGCAAACAGCTTTTCTATCTCCTGCTGAAAGCCCCTGAAGTCATGCAGCAAAGGATCGTCTTGGCCCACAACGGGTACAGACCAGTCCGCGACGCTACCACTCTGGTAGGATAGCACAAAAGCGACCCGTGATTGATCATTTGGAAAGGCCCCTGGTCTACAAAGGAAGTGCAGGCGGCACTGGTTCATGAATGTTGCAAACATCTTGGGATCCCCCGTAAATCGCTCGGCCGGGGCCAAGTGAACTGCCCCAGGAAGGGTTATCTGAACGGGATTGGCTGATGGTGCTGGCATCGAGGACACGCTTCCCGGCAATGGTGCATGCCCTGCTTGTGACTGGAGAAGTTGCCGGCTTAAATCATCAGTGCGTTCTTTGGCTACTATCAGCTCTCTCCTCAGGGTGTGGGTCTCCTGCCTGGCTGCATGTACTTCGGAACGTAGCTGCCCCAACATGTGGGCTACCTGGTCGGTTTCTGACATTTCCATGATGCCCAGGAGGATTTTGATGTGAGGCTTTGTGTTCTGTAACGCTCACCTTGTATCCACGGGGACGTCACTCAGCCTGTTCTGACCTCTTACGACCTCAAACCCTTCCCTGGAGTCTACTTGACTGGAGACTGGGCCTGAAACACAGGATTAGTAGAGTTTAACTCGCTATTGTCTCTGTGTGCTTGAACCCCTTCTTCCCCAGGGTCCAACCCCTCCCTTTGATCCACAGCTCACCTTGTTTTCTTGGAAAGTGTGCTCTCTGTCCTGCTTTCAGCACAGGGGCACGTTGATTGATGCAGGCTTGTTGCTGCCTAGTTACTTCACTGGCAAGAGTCTGACAGGTAAGTATAAAGAGTCTTTTGAACAGTTCTCTAACTTCGTTCCTTTCCTTCCTTAGATGATGGACGGCGTCCGGGGATGGTGACGTGCTGCTGAGATGAGTAGCCCTGAAGGTAAGTGAGAGCGCGATGCGCGATGCGACCCTTTCGTATTTGTATTGAACGGAGTTCTTTTTCTGTGTCTTTTATGTGCCGCAACGTTTTCAGCGTGGATGCCGGTTATGAAGAAGAAATGCGGTGAGTGAGCGTGGAATGCGGTGCCTCTAGATGTTTCCACGCTAACCTGGAGTGTCTTTTCCCTCTTGCAAATGGATGAGAAGTTCCGGAGACAGAGTTCCCCCAGAGCGGCTGGGATTCAGGTAAGCGTTTGAAGCTCATACAGTCTTAAAAAAATAAGTGAAGATTTGCTGAATGCTTACTAATGCCTTTTTTCTGTTCTTTTCCTTAGGAAGCGGCGTGCCGGGATGGGAATGACACCACCGAAGATGCCCACAGAACAGAAGGAGCGATGAATGTTGGGCAGAAGCGCTGCAAGGTAAGGCTGTTCCTAACAGTATTCTTACTCTTGCAGGAGCTGAGCGCAGAAGAAAGATGCAGGCTGTCATGATCACTGCTTCCAAGGAGCTAGGACCAGCCCAACGTCCTTGGAAGCAGGCCCCTAACCTTCATCCTAGGCACCAGCTAGTCCCCACTGGGACCTTTTGGACCTTGTCCTGGCGCCGGTGGCACCAGGCTCATCAAAGTCACTGGTCCCGGCACTGGAAGCGCCGGGCTCATAATTTGTATGAAGATGCTTGGGTGGACTTACCTGCAACAGACCATGCTGCTTACTTACCAGCCACATAGGAATCCTCTGTGAGCCGGGACTACTTTCTTACCTGGGTGGGGCAAGCTCCACTCCCTGGATACAACACTGGAACTCTTCTGGAACAGGAACTCTTTTCTTACCTAGGCGAGGCCGTGGAGGAATAGGCCTCATCACTCCAAGGCTATTTAAACCACACCCGATTGATGAAACGTGCTTCGCGTTATTCTGCATCTGCAGCAGAACGCTCACCGTGTCTGTTCCAGTTTTCTTCTTTCCGATCCTGAACCTGCAAGAACAAACGCTTACCATTCCTGTATCCAGCCTTAAGTAGCACCTGCAAAGACAAGGAACAACAGATTAGCACGGCAACCTTCACGCGCAGCGCTTTCCTCACCTGATCCATCGGCAGCTACCATCTCTTCACGCTGCTCCTCCGCCTGTGAAGACAAAAGCATAGTTATTCCTGTGTGGAATTACTTACCGGCACTCCGCGAATTCCAGTTTTCTTCAACGCTGCAATCCTGCACCTGAAAGACAAAAGAAGAGACATTAGACAGGTATTTTACTTACGCGCCATCGCGCCCGCCACAATAGGGTGCCTGCAAATACTCCGGCGTTTCCAGCGTCTCTTCAACACCCGAACTCACAACTGCAAGGGAAAAGAGACAGAGAGCTTTTGAAAAGCAGGCCACCGGCATTTACTTATGCATTTCCAAGCGCGTCATTCCAAGACTCTGGCTCGAACTTCGGCTTTCTTCACACCATCTTCTACCTCAAGAGCCCTGCAAGACAAATAGAAAAAGCATTATACAGAGCCCTGTTCCACATTAACGTGCCCACGCACCTAAAGACTGTAAGGACTTAAAAGGTGTCCGGAAACTCACTGTTCGTGCAGTTAACGACGGTAGCAATCCTCTGAGGTCAAGAGGCCTACGTTTCACCCAGTGAAGGAACTGGCAACGGCACCCTGCACCAGACGCAGATGGAGAGTCCAGCATTCACCTATCTAAGGTGAGCACGTTGACCTTGGGGCTCCACGGAAAAGCGAGGAAGGGAAAGGGAGAGAGATACCCGACAACCCCAGATCATAAACCCTATAATCTTTCACCTGCAGATATCTCACTCTTCGAGTTAGACACACAGTGCGAAGAGGCTCAGCCCCGGAAGCCAATCGAGTCCTGCACTTCACTTTTCGAGTCACAGACACCATCCTGCCAAGACCAGCGCCTCCGTGGGAATCAGGTGAGCGTTACAGAACGCGAAGCCCACCGCAAAACTCCTACCCAGGCGCAATGGAAACCTCGGATACTGATCAATTGGCCCAGTTGCTTGGGGAACTAAGAGCAGAAGTACATGCAGCTCGTCAGGAAACAAACGCTCTAAGAAGAGAGCTGATAATATCCAAGGAGCGAACAGAGGACCTCGCTAGGCAATTGCTACAAACGCAGGCAGGACAAACACCTTTGCCCGCTCCAGGAGGAAATTATCCTTCAGCATCTTCCTCAAATCCAGTGC
Source organism: Ambystoma mexicanum (assembly GCF_040938575.1). Classification (NCBI taxonomy): domain Eukaryota; kingdom Metazoa; phylum Chordata; class Amphibia; order Caudata; family Ambystomatidae; genus Ambystoma; species Ambystoma mexicanum. The sequence continues at coordinate 360,063,546 of NC_090929.1, read as the reverse complement.
AAATCAATCTACCCGGTAATGTGCCCTTGGCTCCGCCCGAACGCTTTTCTGGTGACCCAAAGAGATTTGCAGTGTTCATTAAACAGTGCCGCCTACACTTCTTATGTAGACCAGCTGCCTTCCCAACAGATCAGGCCAAGGTGGCTTTAGTCTTTCTTATCTCATTAGCAGTGCCGCAGATTGGTCGATCCCTTTAGTCACTGAGGATGATCCGGTTCTTCATGATTTCCAGGCCTTCCAGTCCAGCATGGAGAAACTGTTCGCAAGACATGCACAAGGGCTGGCCTTGGACAATGAACTCCTTTCGTTACGACAGGGTAATCAAGACCTCTTGACTTACATTGCCTCATTCAACAGACTTATAGTGGAAACTCAATGGCCTGAGGATAAAAGAATAACGCTTTTCTACAGAGGCCTGCGTGGAGAGCTCAAGGATGTGCTAGCTCAAGTTGTGAATCCTCCATAAGAATGCTCAGACTACATTGACTTAGTTGTTCAATTGGACCACAGATTACAGAACAGAAAGGCTGATCGTTCCAAATTTGATACCCGAGTGTTTTCTAAACCGCAGACCTCTACTAGGGGAGCTGACACCGTGGAACCCATGCAAATAGGGGGCATGAAAGGACCTTTAACCCAAAAAGAGCGAGAAAGGAGAAGACAGCTGCAATTATGCCTCTATTGCGGAAACTCGGGGCACTTTCTTCGAGACTGTCCAGTGAAACCAGCTAAGAAGGCTGTAGGAGCAGCAGATACCTGTACCACAAATTCTGAGCAGGGAAACGACCTAGCCCGACAAGTGTAGAGGTCCTCTTGCCGAGCGTTAAAATCTGTTCCATGACCTCGCATTTCGTGGTGCCTATGGTCCTCATTAGCCCTGAACGTCCGGATCGTTTGCATGCAATTGAAGCTTACATCGACAGCGGAGCAATCGGTAATTATGTGGACCGTGAAATGGTATCAAGGATGAATCTACCTCTTGTCCCTAAGGCAGTAAAAGATGTCATTACTACAGTGGATGGCACGGAGATAGCCTCCGGAGCAGTAACTCACGCCACCCAAGAAGTGACGTTAGTGAGCCAAGAGAGACACCGGGAGAAAATCGTGTTCGATGTGATCAAGGCCCCTCAGTTCCAGATCATTCTGGGAATTCCTTGGTTAGAGAAGCACAATCCTCAGATCGATTGGCGGGCAATGACGGTTCAGTTTCCAGAATGTATCTCCACTTGTTATCCTCGGCCTGATGTTCCACTGGCGGCAATCTCTTCTGAGGTTCCCAAACTACCTCCCGAATACCAGAAATTCCAAGACGTCTTTCGGAAGGACCAAGCTAACACCCTGCCTCCTCATAGGTCTTACGACTGTCAAATAGATCTGATACCCGGAACAACTCCTCCTTGCAGTAGGATTTATGCCCTCACCGAGCCAGAGAATCTTCACCTCAGACAATATCTGGACCAATACCTAGCTAACGGATTTATCCGTCCTTCAAAATCTCCAGCTTCCTCGGCTTTGTTCTTCGTTCCGAAAAAGGAAGGAGACCTTAGGACTTGTATAGATTACCGCGCCCTGAATCAAATCACTGTTAAAAACAGATACCCGTTACCTTTGATCCCTGAACTCCTGGACCAAGTCAAAGACGCATGTATATATACAAAGTTGGATCTCAGAGGAGCCTACCACTTGGTACGAATAAAAGAGGGCGATGAAAGGAAGACGGCCTTGCGCACCAAGTATGGGCTGTTTGAATATCAAGTTATGCCCTTTGGACTATGCAACGCTCCTGCCGCCTTCCAGTATTTTATGAATGATGTCCTTAGAGAACGCATAGATGTGTGTGTTGTTGTCTACATTGATGACATCCTCGTCTATTCATCATCTGAAGAGGAACATCAGAAACACGTTAAAGAGGTCCTCGAGAGATTACGTCAACATAACCTTTTTGCTAAGCTTGAAAAATGTGTTTTCAACGTAACTGAAGTTGAGTTCCTGGGATTCATATTGTCACCAAACGGAGTCCATATGGATTCAAAGAAAGTCGATGCAATCATCAAGTGGCCTTCACCAACCTCTGTAAAAGGAGTTCAAAGCATGTTAGGCTTCGCTAACTTTTACCGCAGGTTCATTCCTGAATTCTCTCGAATACTCCAGCCCATCACCGCTCTATTAAAGAAAAACAAACGTTTTGAGTGGTCTACCGAGGCGGAACAAGCTTTTCAGGACTTAAAAGCTAAATTAATCTCTGCACCTGTTCTAAAACACCCTCGCCCAGAACTCCCCTACATCGTAGAAACAGATGCTTCTAGTCGTGCTATGGGGGCAGTTTTATCACAAAGAGATCCGGTCACACACCAATTACATCCTGTAGCCTTTTGGTCCCGCAAATTCTCGGCTCCCGAGATCAACTATTCAATTACAGACAAGGAACTTTTAGCTATCAGATCAGCCTTTAAAGCCTGGCGGCATTATTTTTTGGGAGCCAGACACACAGTCACCGTAATGACAGATCACCGCAACTTACAATATCTGAAGACGGCCAAAGCTCAGTCTTCCAGGCAGCTTCGCTGGGCTCTGTTTTTGGCTGAGTTTGACTTTATAATTACTTATCGACCAGGCAGTAAAAACGGAAAAGCAGATGCCCTCTCCCGGATGGGAATAGATGAACACTTGACCAATCCTGAACCAATACCCATAATCCCAGAACAAAGGATTTTGGGCTTGGTCAGCGCTCAATCCTTTGAAGACATCGAGACTACAGTCAAATCACTCCTAACTCCGGCAGAATTACAGGACTGGCAATTCAAGGGGAAGGATTTCTCAGTGGACCAAGACCTACCATATTTCCGAGGACGATTGTACTTGCCCTGTGAGAAAATACAAAAACAGGTAATCTCCTGTTATCACGACTCATTAATGGAGGGTCACCCTGGCATTACCAAAACCATGGAAAAGGTCAAAAGACATTTCTGGTGGCCATCATGGAAGAAGGATATTAGAGGCTTTGTGATCTCCTGCGGTGTGTGTGCTCATAATAAAAGTCAGAAGGAGAAACCAGCCGGCCTCTTACACCCACTGGACATCCCTCCCTGTCCATGGCATACCCTGTCCATGGATTTCATCACGGACTTACCTCCATGCTCAGGGTATAATACCATTTTAGTAGTCGTGGATCTATTCTCCAAGATGGCTCACTTCATTCCCCTGAAGGGCTTACCTTCAGCTTCAGTATTAGCCCGAGAATTCTTAGAAAACATCGTTCGGTTACACGGTTTTCCCTCGGTTTTGGTCTCCGATAGGGGAAGTCAAATCATCTCCCACTTTGGCGAAGTTGCTTTCGCTTAGCCCAAATTGATGTGAGACTTTCAACCAGTCACCATCCCCAAACTGACGGACAAACCGAGAGGACAAATCAAACTCTGGAGCAATATTTACGTTGCATGCTCCAACAAACTGAAAACCCTTGGAAGGATATCCTTTGGATCGCTGAATACGCTTATAACAATTCGACCCATTCTAGAACCGGGAAGACTCCCTTCTTCCTATTATACGGAAACCATCCTAGGACCTCTAACCTGGATCCTCCCCAAGAATTCGAAACACCTGCTGTGGATCACTTGCACTCGGTGATCACTCGTACTTTTAAAGAAGCCACTGCCCATCTGCAAAGAGCTAAAGCTCTATACAAGAAAGGAGCGGATCAACACCGTAAAGAGGCCCCTCACTACGCAGTGGGAGATCAGGTCTGGTTATCCACTAAGCACCTGCCTCTAAAAGGACCCCGCACCTTCATCCCGAGATACTTAGGACCCTTTCTCATCTCTGCCATAATTAATCCGGTGGCTGTCAAATTGGAATTGCCTTCGCATATGAAAATACATCCAGTATTCCATGCCTCCTTACTAAAACCAGTACAACCAGAAACCCGATTGACCGAACTCCCAGAACCTGTTCTAGTGGATGGAGAACTTGAGTTCGAAGTAAAGAACATCCTAGACTCCAAAATCTCCAAATCTAAATTATATTACCTGGTTGATTGGAAAGGATATGGCCCCCAGGAAAGGTCTTGGGAACCCTCAGAACATGTCCACGCACCTCGTCTGGTCAAGAAATTCCATCTGAATCACCCTGACAAGCCAAAACCCCCGGAGAAGACACGCTTAGGAAGGGCCTTGAGGGGGGTGCTGTCATGATCACTGCTTCCAAGGAGCTAGGACCAGCCCAACGTCCTTGGAAGCAGGCCCCTAACCTTCATCCTAGGCACCAGCCGGTCCCCACTGGGACCTTTTGGACCTTGTCCTGGCGCCGGTGGCACCAGGCTCATCAAGGTCACTGGTCCTGGCACTGGAAGCGCCGGGCTCATAATTTGTATGAAGATGCTTGGGAAGACTTACCTGCAGCAGACCATGCTGCTTACTTACCAGCCACATAGGAATCCTCTGTGAGCCGGGACTACTTTCTTACCTGGGTGGGGCAAGCTCCACTCCCTGGATACAACACTGGAACTCTTCTGGAACATGAACTCTTTTCTTACCTAGGCGAGGCCGTGGAGGAAGACGCCTCATCACTCCAAGGCTATTTAAACCACACCCGATAGATGAAACGTGCTTCGCGTTATTCTGCATCTGCAGCAGAACGCTCACCGTGTCTGTTCCAGTTTTCTTCTTTCCGATCCTGAACCTGCAAGAACAAACACTTACCATTCCTGTATCCAGCCTTCAGTAGCACCTGCAAAGACAAGAAACAACAGGTTAGCACGGCAACCTTCACGCGCAGCGCTTTCCTCACCTGATCCATCGGCAGCTACCATCTCTTCACGCTGCTCCTCCGCCTGTGAAGACAAAAGCATAGTTATTCCTGTGTGGAATTACTTACCGGCACTCCGCGAATTCCGGTTTTCTTCAACACTGCAATCCTGCACCTGAAAGACAAAAGAAGAGACATTAGACAGGTATTTTACTTACGCGCCATCGCGCCCACCACAATAGGGCGCCTGCAAATACTCCGGCGTTTCCAGCGTCTCTTCAACACCCGAACTCACAACTGCAAGGGAAAAGAGACAGTTAAAGAGCTTTTGAAAAGCAGGCAACCGGCATTTACTTACGCATTTCCAAGCGCGTCATTCCAAGACTCTGGCTCGAACTTCGGCTTTCTTCACACCATCTTCTACCTGAAGAGCCCTGCAAGACAAATAGAAAAAGCATTATACAGAGCCCTGTTCCACATTAAAGTGCCCACGCACCTAAAGACTGTAAGGACTTAAAAGGTGTCCGGAAACTCACCGTTCGTGCAGTTAACGACGGTAGCAATCCTCTGAGGTCAAGAGGCCTACGTTTCACCCAGTGAAGGAACTGGCAACGGCACCCTGCACCAGACGCAGATGGAGAGTCCAGCATTCACCTATCTAAGGTGAGCACGTTGACCTTGGGGCTCCATGGAAAAGCGAGGAAGGGAAAGGGAGAGAGATACCCGACAACCCCAGATCATTAACCCCATATTCTTTCACCTGCAGATATCTCACTCTTCGAGTTAGACACACAGTGCAAAGAGGCTCAGCCCCGGAAGCCAATCGAGTCCTGCACTTCACTTTTCGGGTCACAGACACCATCCTGCCAAGACCGGCACCTCCGTGGGAATCAGGTGAGCGTTACACAGGCCTACTGGAGACAGATCTGAACACGGTGAGTGTCACGCTGCAGGTGCAGAAAACACAAAACATGTTTCTCAGCCTGGGAGTGGCTTAAATAGTCTCTGGGTATCCCAGGTGTCTCTGGGCTGAACCACACCCAAAAGACTAGACTGCACATGCAGTTCTGGGAACCGAAATATGTGGGGGCATCCATCTTGTCCCCATCAATGCACTACAAGTCCAATCCCCAATGTTATCCTAAGGGAGTGAGTGAGTCTGGTGCCACAAGCGCCAAGTCTGACTCCAAGTGGGTCTTTCGAGGGATGGAGAGGCCCTTGAGGGCCATGTAGGTGATCGTGGCCTGGCCCCAGCCTGACATCTTGGAGGGCTGGGGACATGAGGGGCAGGAATCATGACAGCACCCCCCCCCCAAGGCCCCTCTCAAGGTGGCTCTTCTGTCTGGTCCTGGTTTGTTTGGATGGTTTTGATGAAATCGTCTAAGCAAGCGAGGTGCATGGATGTACTCACAAGGCTCCCATGTCCTGTCTTGTGGACCATACCACTTCCAGTCTACTAGGTAGTGTAATTTGGATCTGACGTACTTTGAAACCAGGATGTCCTTGACTTCGAATTCTGGCTCCCTGGCGACTACTACTGGCTGCGGTGGCGTTGCTACCCGGGTCCCAGGTTGAACAGGTTTAAGGAGAGACACGTGGAACACAGGATGAATCTGCATGTTTGACGGCAAAGCTAGTCTGACCGCCACAGTATTTATCACAGAGGTGACGGTGAATGGACCCAGGTATCTTGGATGGAAAGTTTGGGTTCCTTTAAGGGACACGTGTTTAGACGCCAGCCAGACTTTGTCTCCCACTTGGTAGTTGGGGACCTTTGCTCGGTGTTGATCAGCAAACTTCTTTTGGCAATTCTTAGCTTGAAGTAGGTGTTCAGCTGCCCTTTTAAAGGTTTGAGAAATGGTCGTGTGCAAGGTTTTGACTGCTGGCATTTCCATGGTTGTAGGAACGTCCAACTCAGAAGTACGTGGGTGCCTGCCATACATGGTATGAAAGGGTGTTTGCCCAGTGCTGGTGTGTAGGGAATTATTATGAGCATATTCAGCTATCCATAATAGGTCGAACCAGCTTCCTTCAGCTTGGTGTAACATGCAACGCAGATACTGCTCGAGCGTCAGATTTGTCCTCTCAGTTTAACCATCCGTTTGGGGATGGTGACTGGTGGATAGCCGATGTCGATCTGGGCCATAGAGCAGCATTTTCTCCAGAAGTTAGATACGAATTGAGTACCTCAGTCTGAGACCAAAACTGAAGGAAACCCATGGAGCCGTACGATGCCTTCAAGAAACACCTTCGCCAGAGTGGAAGCATTTGGGAGCGCCTTAAGAGGAATGAAATGTGCCATTTTTGAAAATAGGTCCATGACCACAAGAATAGTGTTAAACCCTTAACTGGGTGGTAAGTCAGTAATAAAATCGAAGGACACCGTGTGCCAGGGTGCTGGTGGGATTTACAATGGTTGTAATAGCCGAGCCGGTTTCTGCTTGGATGACTTGTTTTGAGCACACACTCCACAAGATAGGATGAATTGGATAATGTCTTTACGCCACATGAGCCACCAATAATTTCGTTTTACCTTGGCTAGGGTTTTAGCAATTCCGGGGTGGCCCTCGATCAAGGAATCATGATAACCGGACTGACTTGTTCTCTTAGTTCTTGGTTTGGTAAGAATAAACGATTCCTGAAGTAGGGCAACTGATCTTTTATCATGTAATGTTCTCCTTGTGCACTCCACGCTTGTAATTGCTCCGGACTCATCAGGTTTTGGATTTCTTCATGTCATTTTTTCAGAGTTATGGTTGCTGTGATTCCTAGGAGCTTGTCACTCGGGATGATTGCTATTGGGTCAGGGTCTGATACTGTAAGAGGATTCAATTCAACACTACAGCTAAGTCAATGCCTAGTCTGGGATACTGAATGGAAACCCTTATTGATATATCTTTATGTCCCGTTCATGAGTTTTGGATGACTACCCCTATATAACACCCCTCTCTTAGAATCCCCCTGACCCCACTGAGCCAAGAAATAGTTCTGTTTTGCAAGTTTAAAAGGTTTATTTGAGAAATAACACAAAATATAGATACCACGATTTTATAATAAATTAATAATTGATATCGCCCTTATAAATATAATGTTAATCAATAATGGGTAATCTGACACTAGCACACTTCTTTATGATCAATGAGGAGTTGGTGTAGGATGGATAAGGCAGCAAAAATACTTTTATGGTTTCAAATGGATGCAATGTTGAATGAAAATGCAGTACAGAAACTAACTAATATGGTTTCACAAGATATCATATGTTCACTTTTCCCCTGGTGGCAATTCATCCCCCCCCCCTATATGCAATGCAAGGAGATGGAAGTAACACACACAGTTCTCAGGAATGCAATCAAATACAATACGAAATTCAATTCCCACCCCAGCAAGCTTAGAGAAAACAGGAATGAGTTTTAAAACACAGGCCCAAGTGCTTTGAATGTGGTGGCAATGAAGTGAGAAATATGCTGAAAATGCTTTTAATTCCCTTTAGGAGGTTCAGGGTGAGTGAGAGATGCTTGGGATCAGCTCAGGCTCACTTTAGCAATGATTCAGGGATGGTTATTAAGAGGCAAACAAATTTTTAGCAAAGGAAAGCAAATAGCTGCTATCCTTTTCCAGGTAAAGAAATCAGGCCAAATCGCAAATCGCAGCAAAATTCGCGAGTGCGTGAATCGCGATTACAGCAAAAGTATAAGGAGTAGCAAGTCGGTTCTAAGCTGGCTAAGCTGAGATTCTAAGCTTTCAGAGGAAAGTTAAACCAAGCTCCTAGGACAAACGGTTCCAGAGATATGAACGATTTTGTAAAGGTCGTTTTTCGGATTCACAATCTGATCTAAGTACTCACTCCTAGCTTTGAAAGGACTGGACCTCGCCACGGATTGGGTCAGGATTGGCTGCGGTTCCCTCGCCACTGACGGTCTCTGCGCGCAGCGCCTGGGTCCGCTCCGCTCTGCTGGGTCTGTCATGCACCGGTTCTGCTCACAGCGTCTGGGTCAGCTCCCCGGATACAGCGGCCTGTGGTTCTCTGGATCTCTGGTCTGCTTTCTGGGTGTCTCTGCTTTCTCTGGGTACAGCACTGCTTCTGGATCTTTCTGGCGCAGGGTTTCAGGCCAGAATCAACAGCTCAGCCTGGCTGTGAATAGTCTGCAAATGATTTTGAGGCCTGCTGAAGAGAACTCAGCTTGTGGGTTAGGCCTGTTCTTTACAAATTCTGAAGTAAAGTCTTGGTCTCTGAAGATTGATGGATTGAAGTCTGAAGTCTCCCGGCAAAGCGTCCCGCGGAAAGTGAAAAAGGGATCTCCACTTGTCCTGCACTGTCTGCTTTTATGTGTTTAGAAAGTGGGTGTGTGCGCAGCATCACTAAGCCAGCCCCTCTCTCAATTTATCATTGGCCAAGCTTTCCTTTCTCCCTTGATTGGGGGAACTGAGTTGTGAGTCAGAGTGATGAGGTAGATTTTATGGCCACATGGCCCTCCCCTGGTTAGTTTGCTCACAAATCTATATTTGATTCAAATACATCTTTCCCAGATATACAATTTGTTGAAATTACATGTGCACATTATATATTTCTTATGGTCCATGCTTGTCCGCCTCTGATCTTCCTGGGGGCTTGCATTCAAAAACGACAACATTTTGCGCTTTTTAACTGGTTTTGCAATATCGGACATTTACCCGAAATTACACACACGTGCGCAAGGAGTATGGACATTAATTGATGAAGTGTCAGATTTTTAACATGCAGACATTTGGAGTGAGACCCTATTTTCCGCTAGCAACCCCCCAGAATACACCACAGGGTCCTAACGCATCTCAAAATGTTCCCAGAAAATCACAAAAATAATGATATTACTTATATAATTCTGACAAGTCCGCACTATGAGTTATCTATCTTTTTAAAATTATTCCCTGGTCAAAAAGGGGTGTGGCTTCCCACATCACAGGGTGGAATAACTGGTTTATCCACTTCTCCCAAGCTCAGCTGCTAGCCGAGGCACTGCCCCTCCCAGTTTCCCCTAAGAGGAAGCCACTTTACGACTCCCCCAATATAACATTTGCCTGAGTCAAGGAAGTTGCATTGTTCTGTTCCTTCCAGTTCCCAGGTGCTCCACCCCTAATCTAATCAGAGATGTGACAACTCCTTTTGGCAAGGGGCAGCAGGATGCAGCTAGGCCTGGGAAGAGTGGCTGAACAGGTTTCTCCTGTCGGGGGTAGTTGTCAGGCAGAATCCAGTTTCACTAAGCCAGGTTTCAGCTAAATGTCACTTTTTGTTCCCAGTTTTCTGCATTCAAATCAAACTGACAATTTGTACCTATACATTAAATAATTACTTCCTTCAAGTCATTTCAGAATATGGTTTTACATTCTTCCACCTCTGAGCAAGTCTTTCCTTGGTCTGTTTTTGTTTCATTTGTGCAGTTTTACACAAAAGTCTGGTGGTTTTAAAACGCCGGCTTTCTGATAGTGGTGAGTACTGGTAATGCAACCATTTTTGGGATTAAGAAAATGAATTCCCCACAGTTCTGAGTCGCTTTTTTGGCAATCAGCATTGCCATTCCCAATGGTTTCAGGCTACTGTGTGTGTAGCCCAATGGTGGTTTTAGGCAGTGCCCTCCTGTGCTCACAACATAGGCAAAAATGGGTGGCAGCCTATTCTTCATGTTTTCCCTGTGCACTCTCTGGCGAGTTCTGGCCATCATGATGTTTTCCATGCCAGTACTGCACAGTTTTATGGAAGGGCTTGTATGCATGGGTAAAAACATCCCACAAGCCCCCCCTCTTGCGATGGCCATTCCGTCCTTTCGCTGATGGAACTCGCAAGATCTGGGATGTTCGCCTCCTCTTCTTCCAATTCCATGGATGGCACAGTTCAGCATCTTTTCCTCCCTCCAGTTGATCAATCAGTTCTCCTTGCTGGTCCTGATGGGAGGATTGGGCGGTACCCTGGGCCCCTCGGGTCTCTGCTCCCGTCCCCGGTCGTCCTCCTTGGTCAGTCTCCATGGTTTCATCTCTCCTAGGATGATAAAGCAAAGCGGCAATACACATTCCTAGACATTTTCCACCACTATTAATGGTGTGGCGAACATGTACATTTTATACATCCAAATGCATTTTGCAGTCTGATTTTAAAAACAATATATAACAGGGCACATTTGCATTACGTTACTATATTTTTGATATGTGGAATATTTTAGAGTTTGAACTGACTTACTCTGGAGCGGCCCCCTCTGGTATTGCAGAGGACTCCTCCAGTTGTTGCAGAGTGTGCCTGGGATGGCAACACTTTAGCTGATTTATATGGACCCACTTGTCTTCCCCCTCTGCCAAACCGCCTTTGGGGATGCAGATCTTATAGGCAACAGGGGAGATCTTGTCTATAATTTCAAATGGTCCCTTCCATGTAGGCAAGAATTTTCGCTGTTTGGCCTGGTTCCTTTGGAAATTGTATAGATAGACCCGATCACCCACCTTATATTCCTTTCGGGTAGTTTTTAAATCATAGTGGGTCTTCATGCTCTCGGCTGATCTTTCTAGATTCCGCTGAGCATAGGCAAAAGCATGCTGAAAGTGTTTCCTTAAATTCTCCACATACTCATGAGTTGTGGAGGCATTTATCAACGTTTGCTCTTGGGTTCTGTAGAGCAAATGCTGGGGAAGCACCATCTGGCATCCAGTCATCAACTCAAATGGTGACATTTTGGTTGCAGATGAAGGGGTAGATCTGATGGCCATTAGGACCAGAGGTAATCGGATATCCCAACTTGGCCCAGAATCTGCCACAAACTTTTTTAAGATGCTCACAATGGTTCGGTTATATCTCTCTACTGCTCCAGAAGAAGCTGGCCTGTCAGCAATGTGTAGCTTCCTTTTAACCCCCAGTATCTCCCACATATTTGTCATTACTTCACTGGTGAAGTGGCTACCTCTGTCTGACTCAATCCTTTGAGGTAGACCAAAACGGGAAAAGATGTGGTTAATCATCAGGGCAGCTGCTGTTTCTGCCTTGCAGTTTGGGGCTGGGAGACATTCCACCCACTTGGTAAACAAGCATGTAACGGTCAACATGTACTTGTTTCCTCTAGACGAGCGAATCACAGGGCCTACAAAGTCGATTTGCAAATCTGACCATGGCAGTGTCATTCCCCTCTTTTGGAGAGGCGCACGGTGTGTGAGGGATGATGGCTGCAATTGTGCACACACAAGGCACCCCTTCAAGTATTGCTCGAGGTCCTGCCCCATGTGTGGCCAGTATGCAACCTCTCTTAAGATTTCCAGTGTTGTGTGAAACCCCCTATGACCGGCGGTGGCCGCGTCATGGGCGTGACTTAAGATCAGGCTTCGGAATGAGGTAGGGACCACCCACTGATCATGGCCAGCTTGGGATTTCCTTACCAACAAACCGTCTTGGATTCGGAACATTTTTGGATATTTCATCAACACTCTAAGGTCCTCTTTCCCAACGTAATCGGTATCCGTCAAGGGAAAGTTCTCAGGGTCCTCAATGTGTTGGTAAAACTTACCAATTATTGGATCCCCCTTCTGAGCTGTAATCAAATCAGCATCAGGGGTCTCCTTGCTCCATTGGGCAGTTGAAAGATCATTGTGAGCATTTGTCTGGGACCTAGTGATCGCAGTGACCTGGATTTCCCCCAACAGGAACTCTATTTCTATTAGATCCCCTTGGATGGCCCCGGTTTTGGCCAGCTGATCAGCTAAGTCATTTCCAGTTTTGTCTGGTCCCTCTACTTTGGAATGACCCTTGATCTTTTTCCAGTAGATGGTCATCCCATTTGATGTGACCAGATCATCAATATTTTGGATTAACTTCCCATGTTTCAGGGGTTTGTTATTAGCGCATAACATGCCTCTGGTTTTCCAGTTGACCAGGTGCTCCCCAAACCCTTTCCGTACATAATCCGAATCTGTGATTATGACCAGTTCGTGGCGTTGATGCTGGACAGCAGTGAGGATGGCCTGATGCACTGCCATCAATTCTGCCACCTGACTACTTCGGGGACCAATTTTGTATCCAGCGGAGGGTTCTGGAAACTCCTTCACCCAGGCATTCCCTACGCCGGCCACAAGTTCTTTCTCCCCGTTGTTGTCAACATGGTACGAGCATCCATCCACATAGACAGTGGGCATTCCCTCACACTTGTCTTCTTCAAAGACTTTGTGTGGGGAATTAAGGTATGCCTCCATGTTGTCCTTGATTTTTAGACTTTCGTCCTCGAGACAATTTTCTCTGGCACAATCATGCAAGTCAGCCAGACCTTGCGCGAGGGGACTCTTCTTGTTTTGGCCATATCTGACCTCCACAGGAAAGCCTTGCATTGACAGAATCCAGGAAGTAATTCGGGAATTACTCACATTTCCGGCCCAGATTCTGTCACTTTGGAGATATTGCAGAGGCTGGTGTGGAGTCTCCACTATGATGTGTTCCCCCTGGATAAACGGGCGGTAATTCTTCAATGCCCACATCGTTGCCAGGAGTGCCTTCTCACAATCGTTGAATTTTTCCTCCACAGAGGATAAAGTTTTGCTCGCATAGGAGATTACTTTATTGACCTTGTCATGCTTTTGGTATAATACTGCCGTCAAGCACGTATTAGAGAACCCCGTCTCCAGGAAGAACTCCTTGTTTCTGACAGGGTAAGCTAGGCAAGGCGCTTGTGAGAGGCTTCTTTTGAGTTGTCTTACCGCCTCGGATTGTTCTGGACCCCATTCCAACTTGACCCCCCCTTCAAGAGATGAATCAGGGGTCTAGTGATCTCTGCATAGCCTTCAATGAACTTTCTGCTGTAATTAGTCAGTCCAAGGAGGCTCCTTAGTTCCCGCAGAGTTGTGGGGTCTTTCAGTTTCTGGAGTGCTTCCACTTTCTTTTCTTGGGGACAGAGACCCTGAGGAGTAATCTCATGCCCCAAGAAATTAACACGGGTTCTACACCACTGTGCTTTCTGAAAGGAAAGTTTTGCTCCGGCTGCCCTCAACTGTGTCAGAACATAACGGATCTCCACTATGTGTTCCTCCACAGATGAATTTTTGATGAGGACATCATCTACATAAGCCAGGTTACCCCTCGCACCCAGGTCGGGCATGGCCTTATGTAGGAAAATGTTGAATTCATTGCCGGAGTTGAGGTATCCGAAGGGAGTCCGGGTCCATGTGTACTGCTGGCCCCCAAAGGTAAAAGCCAGTTTGTATTGGTCCTCCCTACTGACAGGCACGGTCCAGTATCCATTGGTCAGGTCTATTGCTGTGAATTCCTGTGACCCCTGAATCTGGGCCAGCCCTTGGTCAATGTAGGGCAGAGGCCATCGGGAAGTATGGACCCGTTTGTTGAGCTCCCTAAGGTCAGCGCAGAGTCTCCACTGGCCGTTTGGTTTCAATATTCCCAGCACCGGATTATTGAAGGTGCTGTGTACTGGACGGATTATTCCCCGGGACTCAAGGTTCTTAATTATTTCAGTAAGGGACTCCATGGATGCGAGAGGCAAACGATATTGCTTCACAAACACTGGAGTCATTCCAGGGTCCGTGGGAATTGTTGTGGTGTGGATGTCGGTGCGACCACAGTCATATGAGTCTACTGCAAAGAGATCTTGGAAATTCAAGAAAACTTGTTTCAACTTTTGCTTCTGTTCCAGAGTCACGCAGGCGTCAGCTAGGTTGACCCTCTCTTCCACCATCTGCCTGAAGCCGGGAAAGACTTCTGGTTTGGCTATCTCAGCGGCCTCCTCCAGCTGGGTGGAGAAGTCCCTGGTCAGAGTGCTGATTTGGACTGGAGGCTTCAGGTGGGAAAGGCAGCCCTCATGGACCTGGAAAATCACCTCATCCCTCCTGAAGTCACAAGTCACATCTTCCTTACCATAAGGGCAAGAAGTGAACACCAGGAAGTTCCCCCCATGCCGGGTGAAAATCCTGTCTGGTGTTGTATTGTCCTCACTGTCACTGTCAAGACAGTCCTTGGGGATCGGTCCTAACAGTTCATTTCCTAAATAAATGGAGAAATGTCGGTCATCAACCGCCATTCCAATAATGGTGCCTGCGGCTAGAGTAATACTCTTTAAGTCGCTGTTATCCACCTCTTTTGGAATGGTGTCATGTTCTATGTTGACTAATGGTGTTGGGTTTACCCCTAACCCTTGCTGTTGGAGAGAAGCATTTAGATGGATATAAGCATCAGGGTTTTTCAATTTTTGTCCTCTTTTAACTTTCACTCCCAGGGAGAATTGTCGGGTCCTTTCTGGGATGGTGACTTCCTCTTTAATCTGAATTTCAACTGCATAAGGTAGCAATTGAGCTGACCTAAATGCTTTTTCTGAATCATCAAAGCCCATGGGATTATCCGCTAATCGGGACCAAGCTTTGAAGTTTATTAGGTCCAAACTAATGGCAAAGCGATTGAGAATGTCACTGCCTAAGTAAAAGGCGGCAGTGACGTCTCGCACGACCCAACAATCATGGACTATGCTCTTGTTGCCAATGGAGATTTTGAGAATACACCTGCTTGGCAGGAGATGTTTGGAATTAGGTGCTTCCATGTCCATTTCCCATTTGTCTATCAGTTTGAAGGTGGGAATGGCTGGATCTTCTGGGAGTTGGCGGAACATGGCTTCGCTGATGAAGCTCTTACCGTTGTTCACACACACTCGAGCGAGAACAGAGTCCTTCCCATCATTTAACTGAACAGGGATGAACAACTGCTCTCCAATTTGCTGAATATCAGCCAGGCTCTGAGCTGATTTCACATCTTTCTGGACTATAGGAGTGGGAGTGTCTGATTGTGGATTGGTGAAGAATTTCAGAGTGTTTCCTTCCAGTGTGGAATACCACCTTAAACTGGAAGGAAGGTTGATTTTCAGAAATAGAGAGGACCCCCCATCACCAGTCTGATGTCCTACTGCTATTACTGACACGTCTGGGATCTGGTTGTTCTGGAAGTGAAATTCTACTTGGTCAGATTTTTGTTCAACCATGTGGCAGGTGCCATTTAAACTAACATGGTTGACACTCTGTTTTAATTTTATTGGTCGGCTAGTCTGGGTCCAGAGGACCTTGTTTACGCAATCTATTAGGGGTGACAAACTTCTCAGGAGGTCATTCCCTATTAAACAAGGGGTGCCCTCTGGAGTCACTACTATGACCGGGTGTTTCACCTTGTGTCGCCCAATTTTGATGTCCAAATCTGCAGTCCCCTCGACAGGAATTTCCTTCCCGTCAAAGTTCTGCAGTTGTCCGGGAAGAGAGGTGAGAGGAATACGGTAATTCTCCCCCTTCTTGCATTTAGTTCCTCAAAGGCCCTTTTGGACAGAAGGGTAGCTTGGGATCCAGAGTCCACCAGTGCCAAAATTGTACCCTGCTCCTGTACTTGTACCGGGGCATAGTATCTTCCCTCCTTCTCCTCAAGGGGGCACAGATAATGCACATTTTTGTACAACTGGTGGGCTAACTTTCTGGTTTTGGACATTGCTAGCGACGAGATTTGACCAGAATTCTGTGGAGAGTCTTGGGAATCTGAAAGAAAAAGTTGGCAACTGGAGATCAAAGCCATTGTGGGTTCCCTTGGTTCCGGTTCTGGGCCGCCCCCCCCCTTTTTGGAGGCAGTCACCAGGATGGGTTTGAACCAGGGGATTTCGGTATTGTGGGTTCTGGGATGAGATGATGGGCGGCGGTCGCTCAGTCTCCATATCTCCCCAGTCTGGATTGGAATCCCTTGGGACCCATTTTTCTTTGGGAGGAGTTCCCACATCTCTGAATGAGAAGATCCTTTTCCCAGGATCTTCTGAGGATCCCTATCCCTCAAATTGGAAGACCTGTACTTCCTCCACAAAGTGGGTCTGTTTGGGTCCTTTGTTTCTCCTATCCCCCCTCTGCTCCTTGGGAGGCAGGCATTCAGGGGCAGGAGATTTTGTTTCCGGTTCCTGGTTTTCCAGGGGCTGTTTACAAGTTGGGAAGGAAGCTTCCTCCAAGGCTTTACACCCCCCTTCCCCTTGTGCCTCCTCCCTGGGAACTGGTGGGTTATCGGGGTGCTGCCCCCGTCATTGTTCTGGAGCACCAGGTCCAGAGTTTGGGGCATTCTGCGGAAGCATGCTCATCTGAGGGTTCTGTTGAGCCCTCAGTATGTGACCCAGATCCCGTGCCATATTTTGGACCTGGGGCTCAAGTTGTGAAACCCGCTCCGGCTGATACGGGGCTCTATTTTGTCCCCTGGGCTGATCCCGGGAAGGGTAGCTATCCCTTCTCTGGTAATACCCCGGATTGGGAAGATTTGGGTACCCCTCCACCCTTGGCCTCCCCTCCCCCGGATTAATTTGTCTGGGCTCAGGGAATTGGGGAAAGAAGGATGGATGGTTTTGGGGTTGGAAACTGGGTGGATACCTGGGAAAAAAGTTCTGCCCAGGATTTGGTGAATTTCTGCCCTCCTGGGGGAAGTTAGGAGGGAAGTTCCCCGGGTCAGGTGCTTGGCTGGATCCCCCCTCCTTGGGCTGGAGGAGTCCACACATAACCCAGGATTGGTCGGTTTCCCTTGTAGCGGGGACTTACATAGTCAGGGGAGCAGGGGACCCCATTTGTGGGATTACCTCCTCGACTCCCTGTCTGTGACTGGCCCGAGGGCCTTCTGGGCTGTGAATTATTTGGTGCAGGCAGGTTTTTAGGCCCCCCCATCTCCAAATCTAAAACAGGGGCAACCTTTACCTCTGCCACCTTGGCAGCAGCAGGGGTGCTGTTGGTTTTGGGTTTTTCGGCGCGTTATTTTTATTTTCGATAGGCTTCTGCACCTCATAGATCCGGGTAGCCTGTTCAATGACCCAGTCTAAAGATCTTTTCTCATGAAAATCTCTCACGAGCTGGGTCATTATGTATTTGGGTAAGGCATGGAAAAACGTATTGATAAATTCTCTGCTGTCCGTGCGCACCCTTCTGGTGGTCTGCGCAAAAGCACGCTTTAATTCTTGCACAAACTCTTGTGGGGCCTGATCCTCCCCACATTGCAAATTGTAGGCTGCCTTGCGAGCCTCTTGAGGATTTCTGTGCACATAAAAATGTTTCAAGATGGCCGCCCTGTATGTGGACCACCTTGAATGGTTTTGATCCTCCAGCCCCGCAAAGAAACTGAGGTATTCTGGTGAGAAGGTCCACTTTACATATTGAATACAGCTTTGGCTGTCCTTCAAATGGAAAGTCTCCATCATTTGCTCATAGAGCTCCAAGTGTTCCCAAACAGAATACTTGGCGTTCTTATGATAAGGCGTGATGACACTCCTTATTGCCTTTATTTGTTTCAATGGGTCCTTAAGCAAGGACCTTTTTGCCTTATTGGCCTTTTTGGTTCGGGTAACCCTGGTCCATTCATCCTCTGACTCAGAAGCGCTGCTCCCAGAGGTGCCCGTCTGATCTTCCAGGTTTTCCCGGGTTCTGCGAGCCTGGGAATGGCTGGCAGAATGTGGGGACCTGGTCTCCTGTGTCCTGTGACACTCAGATGAGTCTTCAGATCCCTCCTTGCTACCAGGATTTGCTGGGTATCCCCCCCACTGACCTAACTGGGCAGAGGTTTTCAGGATGCCCTTAATGGGCCTACTCTCCTGGGGTTCCCCACTAAATTGCACTGTGCTTGGGTGCCCATACCCGGATACCCGCCCATCCATTCCTGGGAGATACTGGCCTATGAGCCCCATGCTTTTGGCTGGATAGTAATCTGCCATCCCTGTGGCCCGGTGCTCATGTGCGCCAGGGGACATGGGAGTGGCAGAGTCCAGGGACTGAGAGAGATGAAGGCCTCCGGTACTGGGGCTCCCAAGGTTATGTTCCGGTACTTCCCTTTCCCAGCGAACCTCGTCTCTATCAGCCCCTGCTCCCTGTTGCAATGCAAGAGCCTGCGCCTTCAGTTCCTCAGTTAAGGCCTTACTCTATCAGTCTCTCCTGCATGGCTACCTGTTTCTGGAGCATATCATTGTGCTGACAGAGAGCCTCATTTTCTCTCTGTGCCTCCTGGTTGGTCCTGGATTACTGGGCCAGTCTTTGCTGCAGGAGGGTTACCTCCTGAGTCCCTTCCCGACTGGCCTGCTCCTTTCTTGCCAGAGCCTCCTCCACCCTCCTGGTGTGCTCTAACAAGTTCTGGTTTTCTTTTTGGAGGTCACCCAGTCCCTGGAGGGCCAGGTGATTTTCTTCCATTTTTCTTTTTAAATGGCAGACTTCCTGGCCTAAGGTGTCCCTTTCCTGACCAAGAGCCTGAATTTGTGACGCCAGGTCGTCCCTCTGCCTTTGAAAGGCACCAGCTTTCTGGTGCTCTTCATCAAACTCTGCCTGGGTATCCAGGTCTTTCAGAATCAGTTTGTTGCTCTCTGCCTTCACTCTATCTAGATGACTTTGCAGGGTGGCTACCTGCTCTGTGCATGCCCTGTTAAAGTCTAGTTGTTGCTCCAGCTTTTTCTGGCTCTGCAGGAGGGAGTCCAAACCTTCTTGGTACTCCTTCTGCAAGGCCAGAAATCTGGTATCCTGGTCAGACTTTTCCTGTTGCAGGATACACATGTCCTCTTTGATTCTAATGAGATACTGTCTGCTCTCATTTTCTGACTCCTGGCTCCTCTGGAGCCTCTGCTCAGAAGAGACCAGGTCAGATTGGGCCTTCTCTAATGCCATCTTTTGCCTATTTGCCAGATCATGGCCTTCAGCACATTTATTCTGTATGACTCCCATATACAGGTAAAAGTATGCTGCTATCCTGGCAATCTTGTCATGTTCCTCTTTGGTTTTAGGGGCCATATATAGTTCACTCAGGGCCACATGTAGGGGACCCTGATCTCTCCATATATCTGACCCTGTTTCAGTGACCTGTTGTGCGATTGCCTGCAACCAGACCGTTTGGTCCTGATGAGTCCACTCACCTCTCACAAATAGCTTATGTAAGAGGTGCTCCCTCGCTATTTTCATGTCTACCAAGGTCATCATTCTAGAAATTGATTTCCGTCCTGACTTACAGAAATTAGTATTTTATTTTTGCAAAACAGAGCTTTCCCTTAGAGCGTCCTTTTGAGGAGTGCTTTACAGCATAACACAGCGTGGTGATCCGACCGGATGTGTGTATCTTGTCAGTTAGCACACTGTATTAATCTGCACAAGTGATAGATCTAATCCGGAATCCCCGGCTACGAGCCCCCAATTTGTAAGAGGATTCAATTCAACACTACAGCTAAGTCAATGCCTTGTCTGAGATACTGAATGGAAACCCTTAATGATATATCTTTATGTCCAGTTCATGAGTTCTGGATGACTACCCCTATATAACACCCCTCTCTTAGAATCCCCCTGACCCCACTGAGCCAAGAAGTAGTTCTGTTTTGCAAGTTTAAAAGGTTTATTTGAGAAATAACACAAAATATAGATACCACGCTTTTATAATAAATTAATAATCGATATCGCCCTTATAAATATAATGTTAATCAACAATGGGTAATCTGACACTAGCACACTTCTTTATAATCAATGAGGAGTTGGTGTAGGATGGATAAGGCAGCGAAAATACTTTTATGGTTTCAAATGGATGCAATGTTGAATGAAAATGCAGTACAGAAACTAACTAATATGGTTTCACAAGATATCATATGTTCACTTTTCCCCTGGTGGCAATTCACCCCCCCTATATGCAATGCAAGGAGATGGAAGTAACACACACAGTTCTCAGGAATGCAATCAAATACAATACGAAATTCAATTCCCACCCCAGCAAGCTTAGAGAAAACAGGTATGAGTTTTAAAACACAGGCCCAAGTGCTTTGAATGTGGTGGCAATGAAGTGAGAAATATGCTGAAAATGCTTTTAATTCCCGTTAGGAGGTTCAGGGTGAGTGAGAGATACTTGGGATGAGCTCAGGCACACTTTAGCAATGATTCAGGGATGGTTATTAAGAGGCAAACAAATTTTTAGCAAAGGAAAGCAAAAAGCTGCTATCTTTTTACAGGTAAAGAAATCAGACCAAATTGCAAATCGCAGCAAAATTCGCGAGTGCGTGAATCGCGATTACGGCAGATGTATAAGGAGTAGCAAGTCAGTTCGGTTCGTGGGAAAGCTGAGATTCTAAGCTTTCAGAGGAAAGTTAAACCGAGTTCCTAGGACAAACGGTTCCAGAGATATGAATGATTTTGTAAAGGTCGTTTTTCGGATTTAAAGTAACTCAAATTGACAGGTGACAGCTTTGAAAATGACAGGTGACACGATTTCTAGGAGACAGTTCTAATCAGATTAAAATAGTTGGATTAAATTATTTTAACTAAGAGCTTATTTCTGTCACAATCTGATCTAAGTACTCACTCCTGGCTTTGAAAGGACTGGACCTCGCCACGGATCGGGTCAGGATTGGCTGCGGTTCCCTCGCCACGGACGGTCTCTGCGCGCAGCTCCTGGGTCAGCTCCGCTCTGCTGGGTCTGTCATGCACCAGTTCTGCTCACAGCGTCTGGGTCAGCTCCACGGATACAGCGGCCTGTGGTTCTCTGGATCTCTGGTCTGCTTTCTGGGTGTCTCTGCTTTCTCTGGATCTTTCAGGCGCAGGGTTTCAGGCCAGAATCAACAGCTCAGCCCGGCTGTGAATAGTCTGCAAATGATTTTGAGGCCTGCTGAAGAGAACTCAGCTTGTGGGTTAGGCCTGTTCTTTACACATTCTGAAGTAAAATCTTGGTCTCTGAAGATTGATGGGATGAAGTCTGAAGTCTCCCGGCAGAGCGTCCCGCGGAAAGTGAAAAAGGGATCTCCACTTGTCCTGCACTGTCTGCTTTTATGTGTTTAAAAAGTGGGTGTGTGCGCAGCATCACTAAGCCAGCCCCTCTCTCAATTTATCATTGGCCAAGCTTTCCTTTCTCCCTTGATTGGGGGAACTGAGTTGTGAGTTAGAGTGATGAGGTAGATTTTATGGCCAGAGGGCCCTCCCCTGGTCAGTTTGCCCACAAATCTATATTTGATTCAAATACATCTTTCCCAGATATACAATTTGATGAAATTACATGTGCACATTATATATTCCTTATGGTCCATGCTTGTCCGCCTCTGATCTTCCTGGGGGCTTGCATTCAAAAATGACAACATTTTGCGCTTTTTAACTGGTTTTGCAATATCGGACATTTACCCAAAATTACACACATGTGCGCAAGGAGTATGGACATTAATTGATGAAGTGTCAGATTTTTAACATGCAGACATTTGGAGTGAGACCCTATTTTCCGCTAGCAACCCCCCAGAATACACCAGAGGGTCCTAACGCATCTCAAAATGTTCACAAAAAAATCACAAAAATAATGATATTACTTATATAATTCTGACAAGTCCGCACTATGAGTTATCTATCTTTTTAAAATTATGCCCTGGTCAAAAAGGGGTGTGGCTTCCCACATCACAGGGTGGAATAACTGGTTTATCCACTTCCCCCAAGCTCAGCTGCTAGCAGAGGCACTGCCCCTCCCAGTTTCCCCTAAGAGGAAGCCACTTTACGACTCCCCCAATATAACATTTGCCTGAGCCAAGGGAGTTGCATTGTTCTGTTCCTTCCAGTTCCCAGGTGCTCCACCCCTAATCTAATCAGAGAGGTGACAACTCCTTTTGGCAAGGGGCAGCAGGATGCAGCTAGGCCTGGGAAGAGTGGCTGAACAGGTTTCTCCTGTCGGGGGTAGTTGTCAGGCAGAATCCAGTTTCACTAAGCCAGGTTTCAGCTAAATGTCACTTTTTGTTCCCAGTTTTCTACATTCAAATCAAACTGAAAATTTGTACCTATACATTAAATAATTACTTCCTTCAAGTCATTTCAGAATATGGTTTTACATTCTTCCACTACTTAGCAAGTCTTTCCTTGGTCTGGTTTTGTTTCATTTGTGCAGTTTTACACAAAAGTCTGGTGGTTTTAAAACGCCGGCTTTCTGATAGTGGTGAGTACTGGTAATGCAACCATTTTTGGGATTAAGAAAATGAATTCCCCACAGTTCTGAGTTGATTTTTTGGCAATCAGCATTGCCATTCCCAATGGTCTCAGGCTACTGTGTGTGTAGCCCGATGGTGGTTTTAGGCAGTGCCCTCCTGTGCTCACAACATAGGCAAAAATGGGTGGCAGCCTATTCTTCATGTTTTCCCTGTGCACTCTCTGGGGAGTTCTGGCCATCATGATGTTTTCCATGCCAGTACTGCACAGTTTTATGGTAGGGCTTGTATGCATGGGTAAAAACATCCCACAATACCCTTGCTCTTCCACCCCCATACGGGAAAGGGCATCGGCCTTCCTGTTTTTCACCCCTGGTCGAAATGTAATCACGTAGTCATATTCAGAAAAAAAAGGGCCCAGCGTAGTTGTTGCCAGGATTGGGCCTTTGCCGTTTTTAGGTACTGGAGGTTCCGGTGGTCAGTTATTACGGTGATTGTGTGTCTGGCGCCCAAGAGGTAGTGCCGCCATGCCTTAAAGGCTGACTTGATGGCCAGGAGTTCTTTGTCTGTGATAGCATAATTGAGTTCAGGGGGTGTGAATTTACGTGACCAGAAGGCAACATGGTGTAACTGGCCCGTTTCGGGGTCCTTTTGTGAGATGATAGCTCCCATAGCCATGCTTGAGGCGTCTGTTCCCACCAGGTATGGGAGATCAGGGCGAGGGTGGCGTAAGATTGGGGCAGATGTGAATCTTGCTTTGAGTTCCTGGAAAGCTTCCTTGGCTTCTGTTGTCCACTGGAACTTTTTGTTGCTTTTCCTTAGAAATGACGTGATGGGATGCACGATTTGCGAAAATCCTGGGATGAACCGGCGGTAGAAGTTTGCAAAACCCAGCATACTTTGAACCCCCTTGAATGAATTTGGGGATGGCCATTTCAGGATAGCATCTACCTTGTGTGCATCCATTCAGATTCCATTCGGGCTGAGAATAAAGCCCAGGAATTCCACCTCAGAGACGTGGAATGAGCACTTTTCGAGCTTGGCGTAGAGCTGGTGTTGACGGAGTTTCTCCAATACGGATCGGACGTGTTTAATGTGGTCCTGCTTTGATGTGGAATATACTAGAATATCATTGATGTACACTAGAGCACAGACATCAATCAATTCCCGTAGGACATTGTTCATGAAGTATTGAAATGCTGCAGGCACGTTGAAAAGGCCAAAGGGCATTACTTGATATTCGTACAAGCCCTATTTGGTGCAAAAAGTGGTTTTCCATTCGTCCCCCTGTTTTACGTGAACAAGGTGATATGCCCCCCTCAGGTCTAGTTTTGTGTAGATTTGGGCATCTTTCACTTGATCAAGCAATTCAGGGATCAGTGGCAGGGGGTAGCGGTTTTTTACAGTAATCTGGTTCAGTGCGCGATAGTCGATGCACGTTCTCAAGTGTCCCTCCTTTTTCGGTACGAAGAATAGAGGACTGGCTGCTGGAGACTTCGAGGGACGGATGAACCCGTTGGCCAGGTATTGGTCAAGATAGGCCTTCAGATGCTTGTTTTTCTGGTTCGTGAATGCGTAAATTCACCCACAAGGGATTTGTGCGCCGGGTATCAGGTCGATCTGGCAATCGTATGGTCTATGCGGTGGCAGGGTATTAGCCTGTTCTTTCTGAAAGACATCTTGAAAGTCCTGGTATTCACTTGGTAGGGTGCCGATTGCCACAGTCACATGCGTGGAGGTTGGTTGTTTCTCTTGGCGATAACATGTGTTGGCGCAAGTCTCGGGAAAGGCCAATTCTTTTGCTCGCCAATCGATTTCAGGATTGTGAGCAACCAACCATGGCATTCCCAAAATCAACCGGAACTGTGGTGCCTTAATGAGGTCGAAAACGATAGATTCTTGGTGTCCATCCTGGCACAGAAGGGTTAAAGCTGCAGTGCATTGGGACAGTGGACCAGAAGCTATTTCCGTGCCGTCGACAGTGGTAACAGTGTCGGTGGTTGATTTAGGGCGTAACGGAAGCCCCATCTTTGCCGCAAGATCCTGGTCGATGTAATTCCCAATGGCTCCACTGTCAATGTACGCTCTGACTGCGTGCATCCGAGAAGGTTGTTGCTGATTGATCAAGACTACAGTGCAAAATGGGAGGTCTGTAATTAACTTTCTTTCGCTTGACAAGTGGACCCCTACAATTGCCGGGCTGGGGAGCTTTCCGATTCCTTGATGGTATCTTCCTTGTCCGTGGCTCCTACCATCCTCCTCAGTGGCTTCACAGGGCACTCTTTAAGGAAGTGACCTGACCTTCCACAGTACAGACATAACTGCTGCTGTCTCCTTTTATCCCTTTCCGCTTTATTCAAGGGGGATCTGACTCCCCCCCGATTTGCATTGGTTCTCCTGAACCTTCCGTTGTGCGGGCAATATTGTCATTTGAACGCACATACATAGGGCGAGGGTCCGGTCTGGTTCGATCTGCTCTTCGGTCCTGCAACCTATGATCCAGTTGAACAACAAGGTCAATGAATTCTGAGCAGTCTTTCGGGGGGTTCACTACTTGTGTGAGAACATCCTTGAGCTCCCCCCGCAACCCCTGATGAAATAAAGTGGTTCTCTTCTCCACTGGCCATTCTGCTTCAACTACAGGTCTATTGAACTTGACTATGTATGTTAATAGGTCTTGATTCCCTTGGCATAGGGACAGAAGTAAATTTTCTAGTGCCTGCCCATGAGTACGACGGGCAAACAGCTTTTCCATCTCCTGCTGAAAGCCCCTGAAGTCATGCAGCAAAGGATCGTCTTGGGCCACAACGGGTACAGACCAGTCCGCGGGGCTACCACTCTGGTAGGATAGCACAAAAGCGACCCGTGATTGGTCATTTGGAAAGGCCCCTGGTCTACAAAGGAAGTGCAGGCGGCACTGGTTCATGAACGTTGCAAACCTCTTGGTATCTCCCGTAAATCGCTCGGGCGGGGCCAAGTGAACTGCCCCAGGAGGGGTTATCTGAACGGGATTGGCTGATGGTGCTGGCATCGAGGGCACGCTTCCCGGCAATGGTGCATGCCCTGCTTGTGACTGGAGAAGTTGCCGGCTTAAATCATCAGTGCGTTCTTTGGCTACTATCAGCTCTCTCCTCAGGGTGTGGGTCTCCTGCCTGGCTGCATGTACTTCGGAACGTAGCTGCCCCAACATGTGGGCTAACTGGTCGGTTTCTGAAATTTCCATGATGCCCAGGAGGATTTTGATGTGAGGCTTTGTGCTCTGTAACGCTCACCTGGTATCCACGGGGACGTCACTCAGCCTGTTCCGACCTCTTACGACCTCGAACCCTTCCCTGGAGTCTACTCGACTGGTGACTGGGCCTGAGATACAGGATTGGTAGAGTTTAACTCCTTATTGTCTCTGTGTGCTTGAACCCCTTCTTCCCCGGGGTCCAACCCCTCCCTTTGATCCACTGATCACCTTGTTTTCTTGGAAAGTGTGCTCTCTGTCCTGCTTTCAGCACAGGGGCACGTCGATTGATGCAGGCTTGTTGCTGCCTAGTTACTTCACTGGCAAGAGTCCGACAGGTAAGTATAATGAGTCTTTTGAACAGTTCTCTAACTTCGTTCCTTTCCTTCTTTAGATGATGGCCGGCGTCCGGGGATGGTGACGTGCTGCTGAGATGAGTAGCACTGAAGGTGAGTGAGAGCGCGATGCACGATGCGACCCTTTTGTATTTGTATTGAACTGAGTTCTTTTTCTGTGTCTTTTAGGTGCCGCAACGTTTTCAGCGTGGATGCCGGTTATGAAGAAGAAATGCAGTGAGTAAGTGCGGTATGCGGCGCCTCTAGATGTTTCCACGCTAACCTGGAGTGTCTTTTCCCTCTTGCAGATGGATGAGAAGTTCCGGAGACAGAGTTCCCCCAGAGCGGCTGGGATTCAGGTAAGCGTTTGAAGCTCATACAGTCTTAAAAAAATTAGCGAAGATTGGCTGAATGCTTACTAATGCCTTTTTTCTATTCTTTTCCCTTTTCCTTAGGAAGCGGCGTGCCGGGATGGGAATGACACCACCGAAGATGCCCGCAGAACAGAAGGAGCGATGAATGATGGGCAGAAGCGCTGCAAGGTAAGGCTGTTCCTAACGGTGCTCTTGTTCTTGCAGGAGCTGAGCGCAGGCGAAAGATGCAGGCCTACTGGAGACCGATCCGAACACGGTAACTGTCACGCTGCAGGTGCAGAAAACACAAAGCATGTTTCTCAGCCTGGGAGTGGCTTAAATAGTCTCTGGGTATTCCAGGTGTCTCTGGGCTGAACCATACCCAAAAGACTAGACTGCACATGCAGTTCTGGGAACCGAAATATGTGGGGGCATCCATCTTGTCCCCATCAATGCACTACAAGTCCAATCCCCAATGTTATCCTATGGGAGTGAGTGAGTCTGGTGCCACAAGCGCCAAGTCTGACTCCAAGTGGGTCTTTGGAGGGATGGAGAGGCCCTTGAGGGCCATGTAGGTGACCGTGACCTGGCTCCAGCCTGACATCTTGGAGCGCTGGGGACATGAGTGGCAGGAATCATGACAGGTTGTGAACCCTAAGGTTATAACATCAAAGCACACTATATCAAAAGAAATCCACGTTTTGGTATTTAAAAATAAATGCCCTCCTCAATTCCAAGGGTGCACTACTAAGTATTGTGGCAATGACTTCTCTAAATCATCTTCCTCTATAAAAGTTAAACCCCAGAGCCCCTCTTTTAAAAATGTCAAGGGAATTAAATCTACCCTTATAACTAATAATGAAGTAGAAAAAGCAAACTTTGGTAAAAACAAACTACATGTCCCAGAATCCTAGAGGGACTGAGGTGAAGAAGAGGGCTGAAGAAGCCTTTAGATGTAGTGGTCAGGCAATAATGCCTAATAGCCATGGCTGTAGTCAGAAGGAGGAGGAGGAGCGCGAGGATGGCAATTCACAAGGACGTGGGAGCACAGAAGGGACGCCGGAACAAGTAGACAGCAGATTTCACCTGCAGTTTCTGATGGGCTCCTGTGTTCCCAAAACCTGTATTGCAGAGGCTACGCAAAGGAAGAGGGCTTGAAAATGAGGTTTTCCCCATTTGAGCCGAGTTGCTGTGATTGCAGAGCCATGAGCGTGCATGAGCACAACGCCAGAAGCAGAAGGCAAGCCGAGGGTCTTGGGAGTGGAAGAGACTACCAGCTAAGGTGGCTGAAGTGGAGACACCCATGCTGGAGGAGAGTGTGGGTCCCAAGTGAGCCCGAAGTAGTAGCAGTAGTCCAGGAAGTCGGGGAAACAGAGCAATATGCAACCGCAGTGTCCCTGAAGCCGGTAAGTGAAGCACAGTATTCAGATTCACTCAACAAGCCTTGCCGGTAACTGTAACCAGCTCCAGAGATGCTTGTGCATAAAAGCGAGTAGAAGTTGTTTGTTATTCTTAAGCAGACTGTTAAAAATGGAAATGTAGCCTTCATGCTTATTCGGGAACCTGCAGTGTTCGAGTGAGAAGTAAAAGCTATTACATCCATTGTTGAACTATTTTGTATATTGGAGTGGTTGCGTGTCCTTAAATGTACAAAAGGAACGCTTACGGAATCCATTCTGAAAACCTGACATTTACGACTTACAAGAGTTGTAAGAGTTAGAAGTGAAAACTGCATTAAAGGAAGGTCGTGTGTGACCAATTAAGTTTCCCGAGAAGTCAGAAGTTGCCTCATTGATTCTACACAGGAATACAATTTCATCCAATATTTTAAGTTTAAAAATAGACCTTAAAGAGAGGTCGCGTGTGCCTAATTATGTTTTTACTTTGAAGCCTGAACCTTGTATTATTCAGAATTGACATTCTTTATTTCAAGAAGTTACTATATTGAAGAGGGGAACAAGCATTACCCAAGCCAAGAGGTGAATCCTTTTATAGTGAAACAAGCCTGGTCAAAACCCATCCACCTAATCTGTGAAGTTGTCAACAGTGCAGTGGTCTCAGATATAAGTCTGGCATTGTTAGCTGAAGCTGGAAGAGTGGCACTATGGCTTCTGGGTAATTACTTGGGCAGAAAAGTTGTGAAAAAGCTGGGGAATTGAAGCTGGGTGCTTGTAAAGAATGTATAGAAGTTACCTGCAGTGTTAAAAGACTTTCGAAATGCAGTGACCAGTCATGTTAGTGCTGAGGCCCCCCAGGCCTGCCAGGTCACCCAATAAGATCCCTTACTCAAGAGCTCTATTCCACAACAACATTATCAAGCATATCACACACACCTTGAAAAAGACCCATGTCAGGTCGAAACACGTGTCGACTTTCAGTGTGTAATAAATCACTGTTATACTCTAGAAACGAGTGACAAGACTCCTCACTTATTGTGTGACAACTCAAGTCAAATCTACAACCCACATTATCAGTACCCCAGAGCCCGGGTGAATGGGGTTCTTACAAAATAAATGTTTTTAACTCAATGAGACAGAAGAGCACCATCTCTCAAGAACCTCTCACCGGCAGCGGGACCCACTCCTAAGCATCATGATCAGCGCAGTGATCTGTATATTCTAGTGCTCTACACCCAATTCTAAAACAGTAGAAGAGTAGTTGTTAAAACAAAGCAGCAACCTAAAGAGAAGCATCCTGAGAAATATACCAAATGTACTACAGAAGTTCTACCCCGTTGTAAAGTTGTAGCTGGAGAAGTCATATAATTATTCCTTTTGTAGTGTGGCAGAGAATCTTGAAGAGAAGATAACCAAGATTAAAGTTGGTGCTATTTTCTTTTCTGGAATTGGAAGGGGATCTTTTCAACCAAACCAGAGAATTGTTACTAGTGGATTTTTGTTTGATGAACTCTTATTTCTACTTGGAACTGATAGGAACTGGTTCGAGACTTGTCTCGTCCTTTGAGGATTTGAAGCTGACTTTAAAAACCTGGGGTAAGGATTTACCCAGGACAGGTGAAGGTCATACAAATATTGTTCATCTATTTTTTATTAACTTATTTTGCTTTGTCACTTTCTTTGAGTGTTTGGTGTTTAGAGTGAGGACCAGTTTAACCATGCTAGAGATTATTCCCTTAGCCTTTAGGCTGGGCGGGGAATTCCTCAGTAGAGTAGGGTACGCAAGGATCTTTTTGCAAACTTTTACTTTAGTAAAATGTCTTACTTTGAGAAAACTACAATCAGTTGTCCCCCTTGCATTACTGACCCCTCACATAGGCCAGACAACCAAGGAAAACGTCCATAACACCCTTGAGCTGGTGAGACAACAGTAAGAGAAGAATGGGCCAATGGCTAGCCGTGCTAGAATAAAGATGCATCTCTGGAAGCAGCAAGCCAGTTTTATTCCAAAGTTGTTTTATTTGCAGACCATAATGTAAGAGGGAGCGAAGAACCAGAACTGTTGATTATTTGGAAGGAAGAGTTCAGACAGAAGCCAAGATCAGCGATGTGCCTGGGATCACCAATGGCAGTGACATACACAGTAATAATCAATTATACACGATTGGTAATATACCCAAGGTGAACGGCCTCACAAGACTGGGGATGTACCCAGGATCATCAAGAGCACAAGCCTGGTGATGTGCCCTGGATCACCAATGGCAAAAGCCTCTTGAGGTTTTGAGGATTACCAATGTCACGAGCTCAAGGAAGTACCTGGCATCACCATGGGCACAAGAGTTGTGAGGTTTCGAGGAGTATCACTTGCACAAGGTCAAAGGTGTGCTCTGTATCAGCAATGGAGCATGATGGTGAGGTTATGAGGAAAATACAAATGCCACATGCCCACGCAGATAATCCTCTGCTGGCATATACTTAAGCGTGCACACACAGCACATGCACAGATACACTGGCACACACAAATACATTGTGAACAAATCATGCAGAGCACGCAGGTATATGTGACAGTCAAATGTGCACACGGGCACAAACGCATGTACGCACATATGCACAGACACTGATGCATGCAAACACACATCTGCACATACGTAATTCGTACGTGCGGGCCCATATATGCACCCACATACTTAGAGACATACACACTCACACAGAAACGCACACACAGAATATCATACGAAACATGAGTGCGTGCACACACATACACACTGGACATAAGAACGTTCTCAATACAAGAAATAACGTGCAATGGATGCTCCGTTTTTGTGGGGGAGGCCAGAGGGAAATAATGCAGTTTTTGCTCTCCATCTAATTCCTAAAAGTTCATTTTGACAACATATATTAAATAAGACGTCAATGTAATAACTGTATTTCCCAGCTGCCCGTGTTTGCATTAGCATCGTGCATTCTGGTGTCATAGTGGCCATCTGGTGCGGGAGCCTTGTATAAACAGGTCTTCATCCAGGGAGAGCTATGGGACAGGACCGCCATCCACGCACGCGCCTTCCACTGGATCTGCGCGGCAATAGAAAGAAAAGAAGGACGGGAGCAATCGGTGCTTGACAACGAAAAATGAAGTGTTATCACTGGATATATTCAGCCAAAGGCATGTCTAGGGGCTTGTAGATTTAGTGGGCCCTGCAGCCGTAAGCCTAGCCCGTTGAAAGGTAAACGCACGGGGACGTTGGCTTGAATGCTCAGTGCACCAGTGTGCCGCGTTCTCTCATTAATGCCACAGGCAAGTGCAAGCTCCCCAGATTGTATAACTACCCCAAAAAGGCACAGTTTTAAATCTTACTTTTCCCAGATCGCAAAATCCACCGGTAAAAGAATATAGTTTTCTAGAAACTGCTGAAGAGCTCTTAAGAAGGTGCGTCTGTGGTGGTGATGTTTCCCATAGCACCATGATTTCTGTGGCTCTCCATAGCAGGGCATGCCTGATTTGAGTCATGCTGCTACATTCTCAATGGTTTGGTGGTGCCTGGGCCTGGTTTTTAGGTGGCTTGTAAATAGTGCACTACCTTAGTTCAGAGTTCTGCAACCTTGGATTCTCCAGATATTTTGGACTCCAACTCCAATCAGCGCAGGCCAGAAAATTGAATGAAGAGCGATTATGGGAGTTGCCAATGTCCATGCTAATCCCAATAGCCATTCCCTCCCATTACTACGCTCCACTCAAAACACTTACTTTCTCATTAAGGCAACTCTGTCAAGCAGTAACATCCAACCTTGGCCTGCCAATGTTATTTCTAAGCAGTCTGCTGCAAGTTGATGGCTTAGTTGCCGCTTTAAGTTTGCCTTCATTCAATGTATTTCCATCTGTTGCTTCCACTGAAGTCCTGCTAAAAGAAAGCATTCACATTCATACCATTATGGAAGTGCTTGGCAGATGTCTATACAAATACTAAATCTGTTAGCTTTGCCAATGCTTGTTTATTTTTTGTAGCATGGATACTTTTACTTGGGCTCCTTGGACATGGTTTCGAATGTAGGTTTGGAGGTGAGTTTGGCATCCAGCATGAAGCCCAGGGAGGTTGCATTATACCCAATGCTGGGCTTGCCCCATTTCTCTGTGAGGTCGTCCAGTCAATAATGTTCTGTCTTTCTATTCTCGATGGTTGGCAGGCATGCCATGCAATTACGTCAGTGTTCTGCTATTTCCCCACACTAGATAGATCTGGGGTCCCCAGGTTTCCACGACCACTACATTTTTTTTTAAAGATGGTCACACATTGCTCTTTGATTAACACTTGGAGACTCCCCCACTACGCAGTTCGTGATTACACACTCCCAGCTCTTTTAGGGCTGGACGGGATCGGCCACAGCAGGCAGGGCTTTACAAATGCAGAGAAATCCAAATGGACACTCAAACATTCTAGTAGTTATAGGGTAGCTGCCTCTCCCAATGGGGTCTCTAGCCACAAGTGATCCTATTTAGTGAAGACATCTCAATGGTCCGGTCAATGTGGATTGGTCATAACTGAAGCATCCAAAAAGGTTTATCATGCTGATGAAGCTCCTTACCTCTGATGGAGATGTGGGGTGGACGGGAAGCTATGTCAATATCAGATGCCTTTTGAGGGTCAGCTGCATCTTCTCCTGGAAGGCCAAAGAATAGAAAGAGACATTTGTTTTTTATTTACGCTAAGTTTTCACTGAGACCTTCAAAACCTTGCACCAGTCAATCAGTTTCTCCTTTTTTGGTGCATAAATTAGCACATTGTTACACGCATTCAAAACAACTGAAGAAACCTCCAGTACACCCCATATGGTATGTGGAAATGGTTAGGACACAAACGAGACCCCAGAGATGAGGCACTTGTATCTAAAGAGCCCTATGTGTGAGGAGAGCATAGTAATGGATCTGGATGCCTCATGTAGTGGAATCTGGTGGTACAAAGCATTCCAATCAACTGTTGAGAAGTCTGTGGACCCTTACAGATGAGTAATATTACCGTTCATTAGTACCCTGCACGCTCTGTCCACGGGAAATACTACACATGGATTGGCTCTTTTCCGAGCCATACCACATGGTATTCCCGTGGACATACGAGCGTGGCAGTGTTTGTTCCTGTCGGGGGGCGTGGCAGCCCCTTAGCCAATGAGGAGGCTCAAAACGGAGCAATCCCCGCTCCGAGCCTCCCCAAGGCTGGAGGCTGCCTTCGTCCCCCGCCGGGGGCTCAGGTAAGTTATTTTTTTCCTCCACCCCCTTCCCCTGCAAACTATCCCTTCCCTGCC
This sequence comes from Ambystoma mexicanum, assembly GCF_040938575.1. Lineage (NCBI taxonomy): Eukaryota > Metazoa > Chordata > Amphibia > Caudata > Ambystomatidae > Ambystoma > Ambystoma mexicanum. The sequence goes on along the minus strand of NC_090929.1, from coordinate 360,030,294 downwards.
CTCCCAACCCCACTTAACTTCTTTTTTCTTTTTCTCGGGAGCAAACGTCCGCTCCCGATGGCCCCAATGGAAAGGGAAAACGGACTACGTTTTCTCTTTCCCGGTGGCCATTTTATTTAATTTTTGTTTTTTGTTTTTTGTTTTTTAAATGCCATTGGTACCCCGGTCTAACGGGCCGGGGTACTAATGGCTATAAGACCCTCGGCGGCGGGCCAATACCGGCCACGGTAATGCCCCACGGCCTCGTTAAGGCCTTTGCGTAACTAGAGACCCTGGGGGCATTACCTGGGGTGGTATTGGCCCACCGCGGAGGGTCTTATTTCCATAGTTTACAGTCAAGTGACATTCTTACTGACAGTGACCGGTTGTTAGTCTTTGATGATTAGACAAGCCCATGGTGTGGGGCCTGCTACCCTTTCTATGATTCCTTCGTATTCTAGGGTATTTTGTTCCACCTTCAATTTATTTCTCATATAGAACGAGATCCATCCATAGTGTAGTTCCCTTCTTTGCACTGTTGGGTCTATGTGTGGCCAAACGTCATGCCCTTTGGGGCAGCCATTTCCTTCAAACGAGTCCTAATACTCCTGTAGGAGAGAATAAATATCTTCCCTTCATATGCTAAATTTGTAAGGAACCAATCCCAGTTCTTCTGCAGTGTCGCAGCTCAGAAGGGAAGGATGTCATTGGTTTCTGGGGTTGCATAAAGCGTGGCTCGTGTGAACTGTCCATCATGGTATAGCCTGGTTCGGAATGCTCCTTTAAATGTGAGAGGATGTGTGCCACCATTTGTGAAGATGTGCCTTCTTTTTTCATTTTTTTATTTGTTCCACTATTGGCTTGTTACAAACCTTTTGTAAATGTAAATACTCATTTCACGTGTCCAGTCTATTCACAAACAATTTTAAAACCTTGTCATACGGTCTCTCAATCTAGTTATCAATCCTTTTAAAAGTCTCTGTTCAACACTCCTTCCATAAACTTTACCAAAGCAATAAACAGAGAGATTTTCTCCCCTCTCAATAACAGCTGCCACCACTCCTCCGCTGTTAAGGTACTTATGGACTCCAGGAAGTGCCCGAAATGCTTAGATTTTAAAGACGTCAGAGACGTACAATGTAGTGTTAAGTGTTGTAGAGTCTCCGCCATCTCCTTTTTTTTTTTACAAAAAACACTACACCTCTCTAGGTAACTGTGCCAATCTTGCTGACAGCATCTCCTTTGTTTCAAGCAATTTTAACCTGAATCTCATGAAACGAGTTCTGAAGTAGCTATTGGGCAACTTCGACAGATATTTTGGAGTTAAGCCCAACGGTCTTGTTTCTTCAGAAAAGTGTCGGTATTGTTTGTACCTGTTGGCCTCATCGTTAGCTCATATCCTGTCCATTTCCAAGATGCTTTCTTTAACCCTACAGGAGTTCTCTTTTAGGTCCATTTCAATAACAAAAATCTCTTCAAGCAAAGCTCTGCATTTGTTTTCCAACCTTTTCAAAATTCCTCTTCTAGACTCAATCTCTTGCCTTAGCATGGTCGATATTGGAGGAGGATTTTCAAACACACACTTCTTAAGCAAGGATAGAAATTTCCAATCTATCCTTGCTTGGATTAAGTGTACACCTAGTGCTCTGCGGATCAACTGTATGTGAGTTGACCGCCGGAGCCATAAAACCCGTTTCCAGAAGGCACAGTCCATTTTTACCCACAGGAGTATAGAGCATAACCTCCGATCCGTTAGTCACGGTAGGAACAACCTTAAGTTTATGGAATTCGATGATTGGAAGCAAGGAAAATCAACAATACTCCTGCTCCAGTACCTTTGCTTGGTTCGCCATCGATTGAGTTTTGTTTCTGAGATCCTTAACGGTGTATGTCTCCACTTTGCTCATATTGATGTTTACTCCCATGTATTTGATGAAATCTGCCTGATTGATTTTTTTTGTTCCTAGCCACCAGTTAAATTAAGCCACTTTGTTTCACTGGTGTTTACCTAATATCAAAATCTTTGTTTCTTCTGTGTTTGTCATTCATACTTTTTCGGTGGTATACTCCAATCATTTGTTCAGTTGTCGTTTGAGGCCAATTTGTGTCTGATCCAACATGATCAAGTCGTCTGCGTAAAGCAGCCAGCCAACTTTCCCTTTACCAATATTAGGCCGGAATGTTTTAGCCTGAGTCAGTTTATTTCCAATGTCTGAGAGGTATAGGATGAACAGCGCAGGGACTAAAGGGCTTCCCAGTTTAAGGCCTCTGAAGGTGTGAACTTTATTTGTTAACTAACAGACCCGCTAGTTCAGTCTTATCCCTCAACGATGTTTCTTTGTGTAAGGTTTTCAGCTGTTGCACTAATTCGGTAGGGCAGTTCCATCTCTCTAGTTTCCACCACATACGTGTCCTGCATACACTGTCAAATGCTTGACTCAGGGCAACAAAGACCAAATATGTTCGAACAGTGCCCTCCAAAGCTCTACCTTAACAAATTTAGAATTGTGATATTTCGACTTACTCCCAGGCCTTTCACAAACCCTGTCTGGAATCTATTCTTCTGGGGAAAAGTGAGGAAAGGACGGACACCTCTGAGGAGGTTGACTTGAAAATGGACCTTCTTGGAAAGGTCCTGGATGTGAGGGAGGAACGAGAGAGAGGGTCAAAGATGACTCCAAGGTTTCTGGCTTCAGATGATGGAGAAGGAGGAGAACCCATAGAGGGCGGCCAAAGTGAAAGGAGAAAAAAGGGAGCAGGAGTCCCAATAGGAAAGATCTCAGTCTTGTTGGCATTGAGGCAGAGGTCATTAGAGGCACACCAGGACTGGATAGCACATTAGCACTCAGGAATGGTAGAGGAAGTTAGGAAAAGATCAGAGGGAAGAGTTAGGTGTCATCTGCATAACTCTGGAAGTGAGGGGAAAAAGTGGAAATAAAGTGAGCAAGATAGACATTAAAGGGCTATGGTGAAAGGCTGGAGCCCTGGGGAATGCCATATGTGGAGATAGAGGTGGGAGAGGAGAAGGAGCCCAGGATAACCCGGGAGAGGCAGTCAGTGAGGAAGGAGGTCAGCCAATCCAGTGCCCGCTCCGACGAGATACCAAGGGTATCTATGAGCTGTTTTCTGGGGATGAAGTGGTTGACCATATCAAATGCAGAGGAGACATCAAGTAGAATGAGAACAGCGGGAGAGTTAGAGTCAAGAGATGCAAGCAGTTCTTCACAGGTATTCATAAGAGCAGTTTTCGTGCCTCTGGATGCTCGGAATCCAGATTGATGGACGTGTAGGCAACCAACAAGCTCAGTATGCTGGGTCAGTTGGCGGGAGACCGCTTCTCCAGGAGTTTCCCAAAGAAGGGAGCGATAGAAATGGGACGGCAGTTAGCCGGACACGATGGGTCGGCAGAGGGCTTTTTCAGGAGGGGACGTACAAGAGAGTGCGTGAGGGAAGAGGGGAAAGACGCAGTAGCAAGAGAGTGATTGCAGAAATCAACAAGTGCAGGGGCAAAGGAGCCAATGTTGTCCTTAATAGTTCTGGAAGAACAGGAGTAAACCTGTTTGGAGGAGACCTTCATAGAGCGGACAACCCTAGTGAGCTCATCTGACGTGATAGGAGAGAAGGAAGAGAGAGAAAGGATGAGGGAGGATGGGAGGCCAGCGGTGGCAGGGGGATGGGAGGGATAGGGGAGGAAGAAACAGTGATCAGGATGTCCTGAGTTTTTGCAGTGAAGTGAGTGATCAATGCAGTGCAGAGGGCCTGAGAGGGAAGATGCGAGGTGGAGACTGCAGAAGGATTGGCTAGTTCCTTGCAGATTTGTAAACAGTGGAAATATTTCCACTGCATTTCTCGTTATTCAGCACCATGGCGATCCTCTAACAAACAGATCTGACCTTAGTTTGCTGAGTCTTCACAATACTTCTTTTTAACCAGCTGCATTGAAAGGGCCTTTTCCTCCTTTTTATCATGGTACACTCAGCCACAGTATAGGCTAATAAAGCAATCATCGCCAAAATACCTGTGGGGGTTTCTGCCCTGTTTTTAATTTGTTACATGCCTAGCTCATGATTACACAATCAGCACTAGCCCTCTCTGGGGCCATACCTCTCATAGTCTTGTACACCATCATAGTCACAAAAAGACTATCAAGAGATTAGATAAACATCTACAGTTCAAATAATTTTGATTTGGATAAAAAAGCAAATTGAAGTATTTCTTTGCACCTCCTTATTCTATTCACTTTTAGATAAGCAGCCCACCAGTACTGCCTAAGGAAAGTAATTTAGAGAGGTAGGGCCAGAGAGAAACTTCTCTGTCCCTTCTGTATTCCTCTTTGCTTGTCAACATTAATTGATATGCATACATACTTATCTGAGGAATTGCTCTGTGCAGGCACTTCTTTTTGGGGAGACCTATTCAGTACAACAATCACTGACGAGCATTATATACGCCCGTCCTTTTTAAATACACAGGTGCCCTTCCTCCTTTGTGTTAATACACCTTATTTGGGCATAACCCAGTCCTAACGACTATCAAGCATTTAACACTCATATTGTGTGAACCTATTCTTCTGACGGCCTAAGGCCATGGGTTTTTATTGTACAGATATGATTATGGAGATAACAATAATCACATATTTTAATAGTAACATACTTTTGGGCACCGGGTCCTGGAGTTACCCCCTCTGGCCCGTGCCGCCACACGTGGGCAGGTTGGCCGCTGACCACGTTCCCCCGAAAGTATCTCCTAGTGACCCCCCCTGGAGGCTAGAGTTGCTGTAATTTCTCGAAAGAAATGTTCTATGCCCTGGTTAGATAAACGGGTGCGTCTTTGAGAAAAGTCACCCAGTGTAATGGCCAGGTGCTTTATGAAGCCCAGTCCTCTTGCTGTACAGAATTTCTCTAGCCCCCTGTTGAGTTTTCTTCTGGAAATGTCTGTAGATTTGTAGCAGTTGGCCCCTTGCCATTTCCTTATGGCTAGGATAGCCGAGAAGTATATTTCCGGTCCCCTCCAATTGTGTGAAATGCCTGCTAGGGAGGAGCAAATGTCTTTGAATAAATTTCTCCTTCCAATAGAAACCAGATCATTGCCACCTAGGTGTATGACCAGAAATTCTGGCAGGTCTCTGTATGCGACCAGCTCAGCTATTGTTTCGTGGATATTGGCCCATCGTAGGCCTCTGTATCCCCACCCCAAAGGAATGGTGCTTCTGAAGGGTGGCCTTTCTTTGGTCTCCTATGCCCATCGGCCCGTCCTGAAGATAAATGAGTGGCCGACTGTCCATGCTGATTGGAGAGAGGTTCTCCCTTCGCCTGTTGTTTCTGAAGGGGGGGGAGAAAAATGGGGGAGGATGGCTATATTAGCTGTGGTCTGATGTATCTTTGGTAGAAATCAGACTTCCATCCCCTTATGTTTTTTAGTTGTTGAGGTGCTAGGCTTCCTTGCCATGCTGAGGTGGCGGCACCTATTCTGAAGGAGTGGGTGCCAAAGCCCTTGGGGTCCCACCCTGCTTTGCTGATTGCTTTAATCAGCACCCCTTTGAATTGGTAGCGGCTTAGTGCCGAGGCGTCCTTTGGATTAGAAACCTCCCCCCTACCTTGGGCCTTTGTGCGTAATAAAGGTTGGTAATACATACTGGGCAGTTTGTTACCTCATCAATACAGCAAATGTTAATGGTTCTTTTGGCCTCAGTTTTTTGACTGTTGGATTTCTATGTTGGCGCTGTCTTGTCTGACCCTGACCTCCATAACGCCTAAACCCTTTGTGGCCTTGGTGCTGGAGGTGATGAGCTCTCTAACCCGGAAAGCCCTGAAGTAGGGCAGAAAAAATGCTGTTTTGAATAATATGATCTCATATGGGTGCCAGCATATGGCTTCTAACTGGTCTGCTATTTTTACCAGTTTGCTATAATCAAGAGGGCGGCGGGTGTCTACCTGGGGCTGTTCTACTCTGGCCCATCCTTTCATAGCGTAGGAAATGAGGGCGTTCTGAGTGGGATCTGAGTCACCCCGTATTTTTGAAAAATATGAGATTGCTATTAGGTGTCTTTTGGCCAGTCTCTCTTAAATCCCCGCTCATGCGCCCATTTTAAGTATATTTCTATGTCTTTAATCGTTATTAACTCGACATGGTTTAAACCTGTGGCTCTAAATACTGTTTGCAAACACTTAGTGTACTAAGATGCTGTAGTGCTTGCCAGGGCTTTCTCTGCCATCTCTATTAAGAAACCTGAGCCAGGGTTTGTATTTTCTATGGGCAGAAAGTTGTTTGTTGCACCCGTTTTAAAGGTGCCTGTATCACGTTGGACATCCGGCCTGGGCTCTCTGGTGCTGGCGTTGGTGTCTGTATTTTGTTGGCAACCGTTTTTGAGGTGCCTGGTTCTTGTTGGTCATCTCGACCCGGGCTCTCTGGCGCAGGCGTTGATGACGTTTTTTTGTTAGCACCCGTTTTTGAGGTGCCTGGTTCTTGTTGGGCATCCCGGCCTGAGCTCTCTGGTGCTGGCGTTGATGCCGTTATTTTTGTATTCCCATTATTGTCCAGCATTCTGCTGGTATTGGAGTCATCTGTTCGCAGGCGTGCAGCGCTAGCTCCCAGAATCTTGGCCACTGAAAGCGAGATAAAGCATCTGCAATATTATTGTCTGCTCCAGCGATGTGCTTTGCTTTGATCACAATGTTTTCTTGTAGTGTGACTGCTGTAATGGCTCATAGGACTTTCAGCACTAAAGGGCATTTAGTGGATCTTCTATTTATGGAGCCTACCACAGCCATGTTGTCACACCAGACCAAGAGTGCCGTGTTCGCTAGCTGCCTGCCCCAGATGTGTAAAGTAAACCAGATGGGAAATATTCCTAGGAGGGTGATATTTTTTGTCCACCCTGCAGCTTGCCATTTTATGGGCCAGTGTCTGCCACCCATTCTGAGTTTAGTATGGCTCCAAACCCCCTGCTCCCGGCTGCATCGGTGAAAAGGACCCTTTTTGTTGAGGTGTTCAATGGCGTACGCCAAAGTGATGTCCCGTTAAAATCTTTAAGGAAATTCCCCCAAATTTCCAGGTCTTGTTTCACCTCTGTGCCTAGTCGGATGTGCAGGTAGGGTTTGTTGTAGATTTGATTATTAGTTCCAGACATCTGGAGAATACTGTCCCCTGAGGGATAATTCTTGTTGTGAAGTTGAGGCTTCCCGCTAATGGCTGAATTTCTTTTAATGTGCCTTTGTCTTTTGTTGTTAGGCTTTGTATTTTCTCCAGGAGTTCTGCTATTTTTGTTCTCGGGATCTTGCATAAGCCCGGTGCCGAGTCAATTTCAATGCCAAGGAAAATTATGTTGGTGGCCGGTTTGGTCGTTTTTTTCCCTTGCTAGAGGTATGCCCCACTGTGCGGCCATTCCTTCTAGTTTTGCCAGAGTCCTGTTGCATTCTTCAGAATTTGCTGGTCCCATTACCATGAAGTCATTGAAGTAGTGTACTATTTTGGTACCTGGTCTCTGTTTTTGGAAAGCCCATTGAAAAAAGGAGCTGGATTGCTCAAATAGGGCGCAGGATACTGCGCACCCCATGGGGAGGAATCTGTCTACATAGAATTTGTTGTTAAAAGTAAAACCTAGCCATTGGTGGGAATATGGGTGGACTGGCAATAGTCTGAAAGCGGATTCAAATGTCTAGTTTGGCCATCAGGGCGTTCCTGCCACATTCCTGTATTACCGCCTCCTGGAAGTGTGTGTAGTATACTGCGGATTCCGTGTGTGGAATGCCGTTGTTTAGTGATTGGCCTTTTGGATGGGATAAGTGATGAATTAACCTCATTTTCCCTGGTTCTTTTTTGGGATTTTGGGAACCAGTCCTAATGGTGATATTATGTAATATTTGAGGGGCATGTGGTCCCAGGGTCCTGCAATCCTGCCTAATAGTAATTCCTTCTTGAGTTTGCTCTCCACCACTTGGGGGTTGTCCCTGGCTGACTTCAGGTTCATTGGGATGATCTGTGACCCTGTTCCCTTGAAAGGGATGATGATGAAACCCTTGGTGAAACCTTGCCTGATTGCTTCGCTGGTTTCCTTGTCCGGATAATTCATGAGTGCTTCCCTAAAATTGTTTGGGTTGATGGGGGTTCGGCCTGGTGCCAAACCTGGGGTTGAAAGGGAGTGGATGGTGCTAATCTTTTGCATTTTTGGCTGGCAGTCTGGTGCAGTTGCTTGCTGCATGGTCACCGTTGCAGTTTGTGCAAGCGTGTTTGTACCAGCAGTCCTCACCCCAGGTGTACTGGTTTTTTTCCAAAATTCCTGCATGGAATGTTGGCTTTTGGAGAGTGGTTTTTGTTCTGCCTGTGGGTATTAGACTTAGCCGCCCATGGCTGGTTCTTCCGAAAGGGCTATTCCCCCTTTTTATGCTTCTCGTTATTGTTATTTCTGGGACCCTGTGCATTTTTGCTATTTTTGGAGATGTTCTGTGAGACCTCTTCCTCCGATGGGGGCTCGGCGTTTAACGTGTATAAGTCATTTTGGACCTCGTCCCATTCTATGGCTTGCCTCTCTGACATGCTTCTCCTAAATCTGATATCATATGCTAGCCAGGTCTTCCCTTTTTGAGTGACTTTTACTTCTCTTATTTTATCCATGTAAGCCCATAGTTTTCTGCCATAATTGGGGAATTTCTCTTCGTATATTGTTGCCTAGATGGCGAAGGCCTGTAGCCAGTTGTCCCAATTCTGTTCTACCTGGGCATTTCTGGCTATGGCTTTCTCTTCTATCTTTTTGGGATCCCTAAAAGCATCTTTCCCTTTGTGTTGGGCTTCTATAAGTGAAAAGATTTCTATGAACTCTTTGGCCCATATGGCCTCTTTGATTGTGGTGTCAATATTCCATGCTAGGCATCTTTTATATCTATTCCGTGTTTCAGTCTGGAAGGATTTCAATTTTAATTCTAATTGGGCATTGCAGATCATTGCTATGTCTGTTGGGTTGCTGTTGCTTTACCCTGTCTGTCCCAGTGGTTCTGTACTGGGGGTTGCCCATGCTTTTAAAGCACCTGTTGGGTCTGCTGTGGCTGCAGTTGCCGCAATTGTGTTGGCAGCTGTTGGCATTGCTGGCACCTGTGGCAGTGGTGTGGCTGGGGCTGCTGTTGTTGGGATTGTTGCTGGTGGGGGGGTCACCGTTATGGTAGGATCTAGGGGTATGTTGGGGTTTGTGGGTCCCTGCTCCCCTGTTCGAGGTAATTGTTTCCCCCTCATTTCGCGCAATAATTGTTGCATTTCCGACATGTTCCCGCACAATTTCGCCAGTTTTTTGTTACCTTTTTTAGGGCCATCTGTCACTTTCTGTCTCTTTGGTGGTGTTGTGACGTCATCTTGATTGGGTGCTATGGGTGTCCCTTCCCTTGTTAGGCCATGCATATTCTCCCTGACCCATGCCCAACCGTAGTGGTCCGCTGCCTCAATGGCTTCCATAAGGTGGGGTGATTTGGGTTTCTGTGCCGGTGTTGTGGGTGCCTGTGATTTTCGTTTGGGACCCATGTTTCCTTTCAGCTTGTTTGATTAAAAGAAAGATATTTGAAAAAGGCTGTTTATGGCCCTGCAGGGATCTGATCCCGTGTCAGCAGTCTCTGCACAGATGTCAAAATGAGCTCTCTACTCGTTGTGCAATAGCACCGTCTATCATGCACATTATAATGCTTGTTGTATTATTTGTGGATTCTTGTGGGCTTGCAAAAAATGCTGTTTCCTGTGCTGGGTAACTGTAGAGTGTTGCCCCCAAAAATATTTTGGTTTATGTTCAGACAAACTGCAGCAGTAGTCTTTGGTGAGCTGAAATTATTTCTTGTGCCCAGGTTCGAGTTATGCGTATAAACTATGCCTTTGTTGTTCACTGCAATTAATTGCATGTGCCCTGTGGGCCTGGGTCTTAAAAAATGCCCCAAATGCTGTATGATCCAAAAGTTGTCTACCTACTGTCTCAATTACAATGTTCATTGTACTTTTGCGATAAGGTTTCCCGGACCGGGGTTTCCCCGCAGCCTCGGTGTCTAAACTTGCAATATTTCTATTGAAATTGACGCGCAGCGCGCGTTCCAGGTCCGCCGGCGAGCGGCTGCCCGCGGATGCTTATCTTTGTTTCACGCAGTTAGAAAAAACAGTGTTCTATTTCATGCTCGCAGCCCGGCGTGGCGGCTTACCTGAAATTGACACTTGACTGAAGCCACCGCTTACACCTGGCTGCTCTGCAGGTTCCTCCTTCCTTCGTTCGCGCTGGTAAGTGAAGTCCTGCTTCCCTTCGGTACGTTCCGGGAGACTTTCTTTGTTTGTTCAGTGTTCGTCGCTCGCTGCCGTGCAGAGGTTCAGGAACAGTGCAATGTTCAAAGGGAAACAAAGACGCTGCGAATGCAACGAACTTCAGAGTTTGCTAAAGAAGCAAAGGTTGGAAGGCACTGAGTAAACAGTGCACCTCCTGTTTGTTTGGGTCCCCGTTCAGGGCCACAAACTGATTGTGTTTTCTCAGAGCATGCTGCTTTCATTTATAAGACCCAGGGAAGCATGGGTCTTTGATATGCATAGTAGTGGGGGTTGCTGTGTTCCAGCCCCTGGCCGGATAGCCGACTGTCTGGCCCCTTGGGGGAGGGGGGGCAGGTCTTTGAATCTGGGCCCTGCCTGACTGTTGGTTTCCTTAGGTGCTTAGCACCTTTTTGCCTGGAGGAAAGGGTGAAGTGATTGTTCACACCTCGCCCTTCCTCAGCTTTGTGTTGCATAGACTGCGTGTCTCTCTAGCTGGGGGAGGAGAGGAGAAGACGGGGATGAAGCTGGGCTGCCCCTCTCCTGGCCTGCTGATGGTAACAGCAGTTACCCTGCCTCACTTTGGGCGGCCCTGCAGCATTGCCCAGAATTATAATGAGGCCCAGGATCTTGAAGGGTCTGTCTCTGTGAAATGTGGTAAAAAACTAAAAATGTATTTCTAGCTCTGTTTGAAGGATAGAAATGCAAATTTCACTGAAAATGCATGAAAAGATCTGAAACAAACCTCTCATGCATTGTGTCTCCCCTGCTTCTAATTGACACATTTGCATGGTAAGGTCTTTGATTTTTGCACATTTGAAAGTGCAACCCATTCGTGGATTTGTGATGTAGCTAGATGCACAGAAATGGCCCCTTATTTGTGCAAAAATGCAAAAGGAGTGAAAAGGGGCATCAGATGTCTCCTTGCGTGTGCCAAACATTTTTGGGGGAGGACCTGCCCCTGTATTTTGTATCACTTTGTCCTATTTGCAGAAGGAGGAACCGATTTACAAAGATTTTCATTTTCAGTTGCAAAGTGAAGCAGCTGCAAGTTGCTCCTGTGGCCACCCTCCCATTGTGCATGTATGTAAGTTACTAGGAATCAAGTATGCGGAATACACAATTTGCGCATACCAAAGTTTGCGCCCACAAATTGACCTGACTGCACGTGCAAGTCGGCGGAGAGTCAAAAATAACATGAGCAGGGGAACAGTTAAAACAAAGTTTTGAAACTTTCAGCCTTGTAAGAGGGGTCAAACTGTGAGCAAAGTTAACATCCCTGAAGCGTTAAATGTTAAAAATACATTTGTGTTGATCTGCTCATATCTGATAATAGGGTGTTTATGGAGGTGCACCCCTCATGCAAATGAAGCAGCAGGTTGTAGTTTTTATTGTGCCTACTCGCAAATTGCTTTTTTTTAAAAGCGTGTAGACCCCTCCTGAGTTGTAGAAATTCTATAGAACAGAGTATTTGACCCTTGTTCGTTCTCAGTGGAGGGGCTGCCACACTCTTGTTCAGTTTGCTTTTTTTTTACCGTTTAGAATTTTTGCATGTTTATACGCTGAAAATTCATGGACGGGCCGGGAAACACTTTTTGATCGGGCCCATTTGAAGGAGACACTTTAGCTTAGTGAAAGCAACTTCTGAAGACCAGAGTTGAGTGGTTCTCGCGAGCACAGCGGCAGATGTGCGAGTATTTAGCGATGGAAACCCCGAAGAACAGTTCAGCGTGTGCTTGTCCTCGGAAAATATCCTGCATGGCTTCCTAAACCTCTTTGTATTTTTCGCTTAGCCCTGCTAATAAATATTTAACCACAATCCATTTCAATTAAAAGACATATAAACATGCGAGTGCAGCCTTTGTGGTGGCGCCAATGGACGCAGGTGCCTGCATTAGAGCGTTTGTTAACAAGGGATTAGCAGAACTCTGCCGACCCCGGTCCTTGTTGTCAGTGATTAGGTCCTGACAGTTAATTAAAAGCCCTGAAACAGCCGAGAACACAAAGAGGACAGGAGGGCGAAATGTCCGGGAAAGATCCTCTGGGCATTGTGAAAAGGAGAACCGCAGGTTCTGCAGTGTGCGCAGTACGTTCCCATGGCAAGAGTGACGAAATGTGGCGTAGTGGTTTACGTTTACGGCCGGTGAAAGGATTTTTGACGTTCGAGAGCGCTCCACTGGCAATGGGACTCGATATACACTGTGAAGGGCCAATCTGCAGGCGGCTTGGTTGGCTCCTGTTGCATGGAGGACCCGCGGCCCAGTGTACACGGGGGCGGGTATAGAGTGAAAGATAGGCGGCGCGGCCTGTGTCGCAGCTCCGGCGGGAGCTGAATAAACACGCAGCACACACTGTGATGATCTGCCCGGAACTGCCTCCCGTACTCGGGGGCGGGGCTTTTATTGGAGTGCCCTGCGTCACCGCGTAGCGGGACGCAGGGCGGATGCAACATTCCTCCTTTATTTTAAACAAAACAACAATAACACAAATGCACTAATATCAGCTCACAACAAATACCCAAATGTCAGAAAACCACCAAGTCCTTACTGTTCATAATCTACGGGGGCTGACTACCACACATAGTCATTGAGCCGGGCGGGCGGTTTTGTAGCAGATCTCAGACCATACCGCCCTACTCGGGGGCTAACCCCGGCTGACCCAGTGGGTGGCTCACCTTCACTGTCCGGGTCTTCTTTGTCTTTCTGGTGGCACTCACCATCGGTCCACAGATTCCGTGGCACCGCCTTGAACCATGACACATTTCTCGTCACCTGGCGGCGTCCTCTTGTCACAGTCACCATGGTGCCTTGCATGCCACTGACGGTCCATGGGAGCTCTTCATACCTGGTGTCCAGTTTCGACTTTGTTGGATTACGCAGCATGACCACTTGGTCACCCACTTGGTGATTGGATGGCCTCGCCCTCCTCTTGTCGCTCATGTGGGCGTTGGCGCTCCTTTCCTTTCTGTGCGCTCTTCGTTGACCTCTCCGGGGTCCTGCTAGGATGATGCGGAATCGAGGATTTGATGACTGTTCCAAACATGAGGTCCGCAGGCGGTATGCCTGTCGTGCTGTGGGGGGTGACTCGATAGTTCCGTAGGAAACGGTAGAGGTCAATCTTCCACGGGCGGGCATTCGCCCTCGTCACTCTTAACACTTTGTTTATGGTCCTCATGAATCGTTCTACATCCCCGTTTGCCCGGGGCCACCTCGACATGATGTGATGGTATTTTACATTGAGTTCATGCAGATACTGTTTGAATTCCTCCCCCGTGAAGGGGGGCCCATTGTCACTTTTAATGGAGGTTGGCAGACCATGGGTTGCGAACATTTTCTCTATGGCCGGGATGACCACCTCTGCTGCTGTGGATTCAACTATTTCGACTTCTGGGTAGCGGGAATGGTCGTCGATTGCCACCAAAAGGTAGAGGCCTTCCCGTAGCTTGCAGAAATCAATGCTAATGGCCTCCCATCGGGCGCGGCCACGTTCTGCTGACAGAATTGGTTCTGGTTCCGGTGGGGCCCCAGTTATTTGGCAGGGTAGGCACATGCTTATGAGTGTCTCGACCCGGTCATCGATCTGTGGGAACCATACCCTGTGCCTGATCTGAGCTTTCGTCCGTGCCATCCCTTGATGTCCCTCGTGGGCTAATGCCACTATACTGTCTTGTATGCTCAATGGGATGACGATGCGATTTCCTCTTAGCAGCAGTCCGCTCTCGGTGATTGACAAATCTTGTCGGACGGTGAACATGCCGGATAGAAAACCCTTCGCTTCCACCGTTCTGTTGTGTGTGTGCTTCATGAACGTCTTCCAATCACCTGAAATGATAGCATCCTTCACTAGGTCACAGCAAGAATCTCTGTGAGTCTCCGACTCAATGTCCTCGATGCTGACGGCCTTTGGCCTCATGGCGCGTACTACCTGGCATATATGCTCCTCGGTCTCTTCGGCCACTTGGACTTCTTGTGGGGTTGCCGCTCGAGGATGCCTTGAGAGGAAATCTGCCGGGTTTCGGCTGCCCGGCTGGTATACCAGTTCAAAGTTGTACTGCTGAAGGTGGAGCAGCCATTTGGTGATCCTTGCCGGCGGGTGTGACGACGTACCCATGAAAATGGGTAGTAGGGGTTTATGATCAGTGATCGTCGTGAATCGGCGCCAATATAGGTAGAGATGAAAATGCTGACACCCCCACAGCACGGCGATGGCCTCCTTTTCAATGTGGGAGTATCTCTGTTCTGTCGCCGTGAGGGCTCTCGAAGTGTATGTGATGGGCCTTTTTTCCCCCTCTTGAGTTACTTGCATCAGGATGGCTGCGAGCCCTACTGGGCTCGCATCCACGAACAGTTCTGTGGGGAGCTCAGTGTTGTAGTACGCCATTTTTGTGTCGACGGACAGGGATTCCTTGATGTTTTCGAAGGCCTCCTGGCACTCCTGCCCCCACTCCCACTTGGTATTCAATTTGGTCAGTTCGCGTAGGGGCTCAGAAAGAGTGACCAGGTTACGGATGAACCTGCCACAGTAGGTGGCCATGCCCAGGAAGCTACGTACTTCCGTGGGAGTCATTGGCGGGCTTGCAGCTTGAATGTCTGCGACTTTCTGGGGATCAGGGAAGATGCCTTTGCTGCCGAATTTGTAACCAAAAAAAGTGATTTCAGATCTGAGGAATTTGCACTTTTCCCTGTGGATGGTTAATCCAGCATCTTCTAGCCTGCCCAGTAGGGTCTGGAGCCTCTTGAGATGTTCTTCCCTGTCATGAGCGTAAATCAGGATATCGTCGCTCACGTTAAGGACACCGGGTATGCCCCTGATGACTTCTTGAATGGTTTGTTGAAAAACTTTGGCCGCTGATGATATACCGAAGCTCAGGCGTTTGTACCTTCGCAGCCCTAGATGCGTTGGGAAAGTCGTAATGTAGCGAGAATCCCTGTGAAGTTTGAGCTGGTGGTACCCCGCCTTCAGATCGACTTTGGAGAAGACACACGACCCTGTAAGGTCGGCCACGATTTCATCGATCGTCGGTGTGATGTGGCATTCCCTTTTAATGGCAGTGTTCGGGAGAAGCATGTCTATGCAAATCCGGACTTTTCCGGGCTGTTTGGGCTTCCTTGTTACCACCATTGGAGAGACCCATGGTGTGGGCCCTGTTACCTCCTCTATGATGCCAGCATCTTCCAGTGCTTTGAGTTTTCTCTCCACTTGTTCCCGCATGTGGAATGGTGTTCTCCTGTGCCTTACTGCTCTCGGTTGTACCAATTCATCAGTATGCAGTCTGATGGTCTTGCCTTTCAAACACCCTATCCCGTCTTGCAGCTTGGGGTATTGACTTAAGCTGTTTTCCACCTCTTTGACCTCATCGACTTGGCAGATTAACTTGACCACCCCCAGATCCTCTGCTGGGTCCCCACTCAGAAGGCTCTCAAACCCCGCCTTCACGACGTAGATTTTCGACCATAGCCTGTTTTCGCCGTGGACCAGAGTGGTGCGGAACCTGCCAATGACTGGTAGGGGCTTCCGGCTGCCGTACGCAAACAGCAGTGTATCCGTGCTCTTTAGATCTGGTTGTGGTTTTAGTGTCTGGAATATGCTTGTGGGCATGACGTTCACCGAGGCACCCGTGTCGATGGTCATCAGAACCTGCTGGTTTTGGATGGTGACTATGCACTTACGCCTTCGGACAGTCTTTCTCTGTGGTGCTTGACCTTGGTTCAATGCAGACACCAGGTAGATCTTCCTCCCTTTTCTGTCTTTTTCCTTACCGGGGTCATGGTGCATGCCCGAGACATCATCGCCGTCTTCCTCCATTGAGGAATTGGCTGCATCGACCCTCCTTGCGCTGGCCTGCTTTTTCTTCTTGGTCGCGTTCTTTTCCTGAGGGTTCTGTGAGGGCTGTGCCATGGTGCCCACTGACCTGCATACTTTCGCATAGTGGTCCTTCCTGCCACATGCTTCGCATGTGGTACCTTGCGCGGGGCAATTTCGTCGGCCATGTCGCGGTCCACCACACCAACCGCATTCCGTGGGCCCTGGGACACGTGGTTGCCACCGGTTTTGAGCGTAGCCACCGCCAACCTCGTCCCTTGTGAATTGTCTGTTGGTGATCTGGGACACCATAGCTGTGGTGAGGGCGGGTTGCAGTTTGTGTAGCGTGGCCCCCATGTTGGCAGCCCTGGTGTGTGCCAGTTCCCTTTGTCGTCCCAATTCGAGGATCCGTTGGACGGGAATGCCTCTCTCACTAAGCACCATCCGCCTCAGCTTTTCCGATTGGATGCCATTAATGATTTGCCTCCGGATCTCTTTCTCGACGTTGGTAAATTCACAGGACATGGCCAACTTCCTTAACCGTGTGTGGTAGGCATCCAGTGTTTCATCCTCTGCCTGAATAGTAGTGCAAAATATGAATATCTCATAGTCCGGGTTTAGTTGTGGGAGGAAGTGCGCCGTTAGGGCATCTTTTGCACTCAGATATGCATCCTGGCCATCGTCAACGTTTAGGGAATTGAAAATGCGGAGTACCTCATCGCCCACGCTTAGCAGCAGGTGTGCCTTCATCTTCCTGGCAGTCGTTATGTCCTTGCATTCCATCGCCATTTCGAACTTTTGGATCCATAGCTGGTCCACTTGACGACGCGTCTGTGACGCGGTTGAATGGTTGGACCAGTGCCGATAAACCTCCTTGTGGGCGAGGCTGTGGTGATGACATTGACAGGTTTGCCGCGATTCTTGACGGCGTGCTGGGTCCAGGGGTGGATGTCCCGGTCGCCATGTCGTAGTGCTCTTGTTATTCCTCGGTGTGGTTCCTTGAGCGAAATCCGCGGATTGTACCACTGCGCAGTGGTGGCCAGATCCGGCGCTCACCTCATGTGCTCCCGTCAGGTCAGGCACGTTATGCCAGTTCCAGGCCTCCCTTGAAGTTTCCTGGAGCTCCAGGTCCCTGGGGAGGTGGATGGGGGACCAGGTGCTTCCACATCCGGATCGGGGAAGGGGGGCTCCCTTCACCTCGTGCCTGGTGGATGCTGGTGTGTTGCATCTGCCCTTGGTGAGCGGATGGCACCGAGAGAGAGAAGGAAAAAAATATATATATTTTTTTGGGGGGGGGGTTTTGGGTGGGGGGTCACGTGTGTGGTCCCCCCCACCGGGTGTCCAAAAATGTATGCACGATGGTCGTGAGCCATCTGCATTCCGTTGTTCGCCGAGCGCGTGTGTCTTACGAGCTCCACCTCATCGCCATTGTTGCATGGAGGCCCCGCGGCCCAGTGCACGCGGGGGCAGGCATAGAGTGAAAGATAGGCCGCGCGGCCTGTGTCGCAGTTCCGGCGGGAGCTGAATAAACATGCAGCACACACTGTGATGATCTGCCCTGAACTGCCTCCCGTACTCGGGGGCTGGGCTTTTATTGGAGCGCCCCGCGTCACCGCATAGCGGGACGCAGGCCGGATGCAACAGCTCCCTAGTCATTATCTAGTATTGCCTCGTTTTGAGGGCCGGTGTTATAATTAAGCAATAACTGCCGAGGTATGGGAACAGCCAGGTAATGGCCTGGGGCCTGCGTTACAGGCCAGATAGATGGGGTTATGCCTACTAGATTTCTGGGATGCTAATAGCTTTTTGAAGTTGAGAAACGGCGCAGTTGCCATTTCTCAAATTAAAAAAACTCAAAGAAATCACTGAAACGGATGCAGGCAGAGGGGAAAAGGTGGTGTACAACAGACGGGTGTCACATGACGACTGATGGGCATATCCCAATTTCCATAAAATCACAATGGGAAAGACACCTGTTAAGATTACTAACCCACTAATATACCTGCTGGAAAATCATGCAGTCTGAAAATCCATACCACCAACTCCTTCATGAAATATTTTTTTATTATTATTTATTAACTATTTTCACAGCTCAATTTATAAATGTAAAGTGCTATGCGCTGATAACATCCAAATTTCATTCATACTCTCAAGTTCACTTAGCACACTACCATCATTCATACAAATTCAATCATACTGGTAATCACTCCTCAATAAGTGCAAGTGCTATACTCCGATATTGAGAAATAGAAAGTGTAAAATTACATCAAACATTGATTAATGCAGTATCTGGATTGCCAATTTAATCCACATATATTAATCAACACTTGTGGCCAATATCTTGCTCCTGATGTTTTGTATCCAAAATATGGTCGACTAGCGGAGGTCATCAAATTTCATGTCAAAATACAATCGTCTGTACATGCCTTCCCATGCCAGTTTCAGCTTTATCCATGAGCATATCACACTCAGCAGTCTTCTTCGGGACCCAACCTACGAGGATTCAAACCTGCATCACCAGCAAAGCCAAAAGCAAAAAACATAGATATCACCCGTAAATGCCCACAATCACAGACTGTATGTTTCCGAGCGACTACAAGAAAGGGGGAAATGTCCAGGTGTAGTATATCGCCTGGAAGACACAATATGTGTGCAAATGCTCAAAACGTGTCTCCGAGGTTCGAGTCAACGTAACCTTAAAATTCTTCTGCACATCTGAATTTTACAAAGGAAAAGCATACGTCTAGTATGCCCCATGTGTCAAATCGATCTGATGTAGAATGCAAGTGTATTTAATTTGGCAATCATCGTCTTATAGATCGTCAACAGCATCCAGTCGCAATAGATATCTGTTTAAGAAAGCACAAACATAAGCAGGAGAAAACCTAAGGGCCCTGGCTGACTGTTCCAGTTTGTAAATTACACATCTGGTCAGTGGGCCAAATGTCTTAGACTATAATCAAAAAGCTCCTCGCAAATCCCAGACCAAGGTAGAAATCTGGGGACAAAATGGGACAGCAGGAGTGGCGAAGAGCAGGCCAAGGGTAATGAGGCCTTAGGTGAGTGGGGATGGGAGAGCATGATGCAGGGAAACAGAAGTTGTGGTGGTAGTCAAGTGGCATGGGCCTAGTGGAGGCTTTCACCCCAAGAGAGAAGGTGACAGCCTTCCTCTGCTCAGGAGGCTTGGAACACGAACAATGCCCTGAGGTAAAGCCGGCCATCCGAACTCCCTGATTGGCTGGGAGGTTCCATGCTGTTACTACCGGGTGCTAATCAGAAAAATCTAGGGGGCTGCATTAGGCGGCACCAGTAGAGGGTCGGCCAAGGGTGCCATTTTGGCCTAAAAACGACAAATCTCTCCGCATTGTAAGGGTGTGTGGTGACAAAATGGCACTTCATCTCGAGCACAATTACTCCTTGAGCAGGTCCTCGTTTCTGTACAACTGATACTGCCTGAGTCTCAGACACACCCACCTCGCCCCAATTAACCACACAATGCATTCCTGTGGAAAATAATTGTCCTGTGTGCTGCCGTTTTCTCATCTCTCAAAAAGTGAGAGAACTTAGAAAAAGGGGTTCCTTGGAATAAGCTGAAACATAAATAAAAAATAGAGCTATTTCCAATCCCTCATCTTTGTCAAAGAGTGTTCCACTTACTGAGTTATCAACAAATATTCTTCACAAAAAGACTCTTCATTTTAAAATTAGGTAGGTTGAGGGTATATCAGCAGCCTCTGGGAGTATTCGAACAACCGGACGCATGTCAGCAAGAATGGAAAAATAGGTTGTCACCACTTTCTCAGCAAAGAGGTGCTGCTACTTCTTAGGAACGGCAATACTAGTCGACCTCTTATGGTGACACTATCAACGAGCACCATGGTGCTCCCACAGAAGCCCTACATTAGAAGCACCAATTGTGGCCAATTGTCAATTGTGTAGCAATAAATGCTGCCCCACCTATGGCGGTCTAAATCCCAGCAACGACCTATCCTGGAAGTGCCTTGACACAATTCAACTGTGGTGCAGTGCTATGACATTTTCATTCAAAACAAACATCTCGGTTCAGCAAGGCAGCACTCAAGAAGCACCACAAATGGCACCCAATCTCATTACCACCCCCTAGGAACAAGGTGTTTTTTTGTGTCAAGAATTGAAGGACAGGCCACAAAAAAGTAAATAACTCGGGGCAATGCACATCAGGTCAATAGCTATCAACTACAAGGATACGTTCCACCCAGAGGACCCGCGTGCCATCTGATGGACAACGAGAGTGAAGCTCAGGCTATCTACGATCTCACTCAGAACCCCAACATAGAACACACCCAGGAGTTGAAAGGTGCTCAATTATCATTTCATGTTGTCTATGGCCCCCTCTGGGTCCCTTTACACCTCCTGCATTGTCCCTAATGGCCAACATCGCAGGGCGGTGCAGAGGGGAGGCAAGGGGAACTTTTTGCAGCACAAATACCAGGCTGTCCTCCCCTCGTCCCAAAGCAATCCAAAAAGGAAGACACATGTATATGGCAGAGACAATGATGCATCCCCAGCCATGATGTCACAGCAGTTGATTAAGGATTCCATAATCCTCTGATGTGATGTCACAGCAGGAAGATTCAGCATTCAGAAAGGGAAATAGTTGCTAATGGCTTCCTATGGCAGCTATGCACAGCAATTCAATACATTAAGGGGAACTAATGGAAACGAGAGATATGAAAAGCCAAAGATAAACAAGAAGTTGTTAGCCTACATGTACCTGGGAACATTATATAAAAGAAACCAGCCCTGTGAGCCCAGGAGAGACCCACCTGCATGCTGCACTAAGAGAAACCCCTGCCCCTGAAACCATGAGCAAGCACCCCTGCCCACGTGACCAGGAGAAATTGCCCTGTCAGTGACACCAGGAGTCATCATATTTGGATGTGACCTGAGACTTCTAGTGTATCACAATGACAGGCCTTCTTCAGTGTAAAGCAGTGGGTGGGGACTTGCACAAACAACCGGCATCCCTGAATATATCACAAGAGGTTGTCCACCCTTTTTTCATTAAAGGAATAAGCAGAGAAAAATATAGAATATTGGCAACTACCCAATCCCACTCTATAGCTAAGCTGGGTGGAGATCCTAAGCAGAGATCGACATTGTCTCCATCCTTTGTGCAGCCACCACCCTCCCCACGAAGAACATTTGCCTTTGTGGCATCCTGGAACTCAGAACCCTCCATGTAGCTCCTTTCAATGTGTGCAAACATAGTGTTAGCCTTATTGACGCCAAGAATGTCCTTGACAACCTCCTTCATTACCCTAAACTCCCTTCATCAATTCGCGTATCCATAGGGTAGCACTCTCCAAATCAGCTGTGAAAAATGCGCCCACAATGTGGGACCTCATCAGGGTCCACAATCTGGACAAGCTCTCTGTATTAGGATCTAGAAGGTTAATAAAGAGGACTGAGCCACAGTAACTTTAGACCTGGTCACAATAGATGGGGACTCCTCAACAATCACTCTACAGATTACAGCAGTGGTATTACAATTGCATACAATCGATTAAATCACCCAAATGACCACTCAGCTAGGCTTCCACTCCTCAAGCAAATCACTCATGATATAGTGTAACTGCACCAACATGTCCTCTATGCAATTCCTTCTAGTATACCAACTCCAACTACATGGCACCTCCATTCCAGGTGTTAAGCCAGTCAGATAGCACAGCGTGTTGATATCTGTGTGCATCCTGCTGTGGCAGGTTCGAAACCCGCCAAGATCAACTCAGCCTTTCAACATTTCGAAGTTAATAAATGAAGTACCACTGTGTGGGATATTAATGTCATCTGTTATTTCGGTGCTCTGAGACCCAAGGTTGTGTAGCACTATGTAAGAAATAGATATTATTATTACATATGTTCTCAGATGCTGGACTCAGGGACGTCATTTCACCAACATGCCTGGGGAAGCAGAAGTGACATTGCACTGCCCTTGACCGCTGATGACATCACAGGAAGTGATGTCATTTGATCCTACACTGAAGTGAAATTGCGGGAAGCGATGCAACACAACCTTTCACCCCTTGACAAAACAGGAAGTGGCATCACATAGCATTGTTCCTAAGTACACTACAAAAAATATGGTTATGATATCACTATTTGATATACATTTCATACAAGAATGGGTAGCCATATGTATCGTTAAGATCAGTGTGTATAGGCCCATATTACCAAATTACTGTGAATGCAAGCAGACGTCCATTGCCAAATGATAATGATGTGTTATTATATAGCACTTAAGCTTAAGCGCTTCAGATAGAATAAATATACACCCAATATCACCCAACCTGTGTTGGTACTCATTTATCGACCTCAGAAGGATGAAAGGCTGAGTTAAGGTGTTTAAGAACAGACTAAATCAGTGACTCATCCCCTGAAGTGTGCCTGAAAAAACCTTTAATGAGTCTAGAAATTATTGTATAGAATTCCAGAAAGACACTTTTTTTGCTATTCCTATTCTTTCTTATTTAGGGTCACTGCTGAAAGTGTTAGACTTGTGGAACCCCGGTTCATTTTTATTGTTTTTAAGAGGCCTGAACAAGAAAGCGAGCCACTCCAGAAGCAAAGAGCCACATGGTGCTGGCCACAGCCCAGGAGCTTGCATTAAATAAAAGATTTTTAAAAAAAGACACGTTTTAAAAAAAAGGGTTTGTGTAGGGGTAGCAAGGGAGACCACAGGGGTAGCAAGGGAGATCTCAGGGGTCGCAGTTACGACCCCTGGCGACCCCTGAATGACATCCCTGGATGGACTCCCAGATTATGGATCACAATGAATAAATCATTCTTGGTGATTTCAAAGCCTGGGTGGCAAATATGAACTACCAAATCTGGTCCTGATATAAACCTTGTCAGACACTGGGTGGACTGCTATGATAACCCCGTTAATCAAAGGCTATATTCTCTCAGAGACATATATGGCCTTTGAATTGAAGTGACAAAACAGAGCTTCAACATGAAAAAGAGTCCTACATGTTGTTCTATAAGAAGGTATAGCTCCCAGGTGGCCAGTTTGGGGTTGGGAGAGCTACAGACCCTCAGACGTTTGCCAGCACGTGTGAGTGTGAGTGGAGTCTGGTCTATTCAAGATGTCTTAAAGCAAGTCTCTGGCGCAGACGAAGGCAGGTTCCGGCCAGAGGACGCTCTGCCTGCAACTCACTGGATACTGATCTGTAGTTCCGCATGTGATGTTGACATGTTTTGTACTTCTTTGAGAAGGAGGCTGAAGTGTTTTCATCTGCAACAGTTAAAGCACTGTTTTTTGCCACTTAAATCCAAAGTCGTATGTCTCTGAATGAACAGACCTTTGGTTAATGGCGTTACCATACAGGTGCAACCAATTTGTGACCTGGTTGTTCGTCAGGTTCAGATCTAGTTCAGTCACCCCTTATCCACTGAGGTATCTGATGTGGACGGCATGTCACTGCTGATCCTAATTGTATTCATCTCAGTGCTACATTGACCTCGGGGTTTTGCTGGTGCCCACTTACATATCCAGTGTAAACATGAACTGCCAGCCACATTCACCATTATTGGGCAAAACCCCCAACCTGTATGAAGGTCTCCGCTAATCTCCCATCCTTTCCCCACCTCATGCCCCGGGGTTGGCCATATATTGGGCCTAATTTTCCGCCTGAACAGACTGATGGCAGTGGCAAAGGACTTCCTCTTGGCGATCAATATATAATTGCCATCCATACCCATATTATCACATCCAAGTGTTGCCACCCTTTCCAGGAACAAACCCAAATATAACATCGAGACACTAGTCAAAGGTCTCAAAAGAGTGTCACAAACCCCCCTCATTTAATCCCTCACATCCCTGACAACAGATGATATCATTCCAACAGCCGCTATTTGCAATCTTTACAAGAAACGAAACTTATCACTCACAAGTATACCACCCGACCACGTCCTCCCATTCCCAAAAGGATCAAATCACACCTTCCTGAAAAAAGGCTGAATGTTTTACCCAGTGGCTCCCAATGGCCAAGCGTAGACGTACGGCTTCGGAAAGAACCTAGAGGAAACTGGTCAGCATCAAAGACAAATTAAATGACAAGCTCCACCTGAAAGCCAATTGCTCCCCAACTAAAACCACCAGTGGATATTTTCAACATCAACCGCGACTCAAAAGGGATTCTTATAACTATGAGAGGACATTGGTAAGACTCAACCCCTCCAAGGACCTTATGAGAAGAGGATGGTTTTTATTGCTTTACGGAAAGCGAGGTGGGAGGCCTCACTTCGGATAGTGGGAGGTAAGGCATTCCAGTGAGTAGGTGCGAGATATGGGAAGCTGGATCCGCCCGCTCTAACTCTTTTTACTAGTGGCACACAGAGCATGTTGGTATAGGGTGATCTGGTTGGTCTTGTAGAGGCGACAGGGTGGATTCTTTGTGAGAGGTAGACGGGAGCAGTGAGATGGATGCACTTGTGTGTCAGCGCTTTGAACACGATTCTCTCCTTTATTGGGAGCCAGTGGGCCAGTTTTCTGGCCTCCGAGATATGGTCTATTTTAGCAATGCCTTGGGCTGCATGGAGAGCACTATTCTGGATGACTTGTAGCCTCTCCAGGTTTCGTTTTGATGTTCCTAGAAATAGTACATTGCAATAGTCTAGCCTGGAGCTGGTGATGGCTCTTGCTATGTTTGTGCAGTTCTCTTTGGAGAGAAAAGGCCTCACTGCGTTGATAAGTTTAGCGTGATATGCAGCTGAGGAGGCAATTGCGTTGACTTGTCTATCCATGGATAGGTTGGAGTCCAAATAGACTCCAAGAGTTTACAGGTATTTTGATGGTGTCGATGGTGAAGTGACTAAATTGGGAGTTGAGATTTTTTAGCGTGTCGGGGAACCTACCAATTACACTTAGCTGTAAACAGTCTCCTTGGTTTGAATGGGTGTAAATATAACATGGAAATCCGGGAACCCAATCACAAAATGAATCATACATGCCACCTTCCATATCTGCAGCTGGAAGATGGCATTTGCGTAATATTCCCTTTGGAATTAGCCTACTTTTGGCAGATGCAAAAAGCATCCAGTATTGTGCTTGTGCATTTTCTCCATAGAGCGGTTGGGAGAGGCAGATGCAAACTTTACACACCCCAGCTCCATGCACAAAGTGCATTCAAATTGCACGTTGTGTCATTTACTGGCGGATTTGGCTTATTACCAGTACATTACAAACCGCTTCGCCCGCCACCTGCATGAAAATGACCTCCATTCGCTTTCTATGTAGTCCCAGTGTCACTCAAGCAAGATTACAAACCCACAAACATAAACAAAAGGCAAGAATGCCATAGTGTTCTGGAGTACTTGCAGAGAATGTGAGTGGCTCTGGAAACATGGCCTCTTCCCCAGTGACCTTCATTAGCAAATTAACCCAGTGAGGCCACCAACAGTGGCAAACGGGCGCTGTACA
The DNA here is from genome assembly GCF_040938575.1 of Ambystoma mexicanum. Classification (NCBI taxonomy): domain Eukaryota; kingdom Metazoa; phylum Chordata; class Amphibia; order Caudata; family Ambystomatidae; genus Ambystoma; species Ambystoma mexicanum. Next base: position 360,004,790 of record NC_090929.1, on the reverse strand, counting down.
AGACCACTTACATTACATTGCATTGCATGACTAATCAGTGATATTCAGGGACTTAGGCCGGGAGTTCGTAGGTATGATCCCCATCCCTTGCAGTCTCTCGCCTGACCATACCTTCAGCTCCTGTCCAGACAGCGGCACTCAGTATACAGCTATTATTTATTTATTTACTTCAAGGCGCCCACTGCAAAGGCATTCCTTTTGTGGAACCTCGAGGAAAGGGATTGCTAGGCGGGCTGGGGTGGGGGCAACATGGAGAGAAGAGGGACACAGAACTGATTATTCGCTGTCTTTGGAACTTTCCAGATTGGATCAGCTCTAAAATGGATGTCAAAAGGTGTAAGGCCATATGTGGCGCATACCCCGAGAAGTTAAACAGAGAATATGGCAACTGGGTGATAGGAAAGTAAGTGTATAAGTAGTCCAATATTCACTATGATACAACATTTACCCTGGGAGAACAGGGCGGCCTGTCCTGTAACCCAGCGAGATCCAAGGACAAGTCTATAATGTGGCCTTAGAGCCCACGAGGACAGGGTTTAAGCCGACTGGGGCCACTAAGGATTTAAGCAGGGCTAAGGGTGGCTACATCGCCTATTTTGCCCCTTCTCGGAGGTTAGCCCATTGGACTGACACCACCTGCGTTGGAATACGCATTTTAGAATATGCTTATGCAGCTGTTAGCCTGCAAAAAAAAACTGGGGTTCTGAGGAGCCATCCTAATGGGAGTCTCTCCAGCGCAAGAAACCTATACAGGAGCACTAGAGGACATGTATAGAGCGTTTATATAATTGGCAAATAGAGGCTGGCCTGGAGCTTGTGAGGAACTTGGTGAACTAGAGCGACTCTTTTACAAGTAGCCCAGCTTATATCCTAAAATACGCCATTCGGTGCAGGCCACCAGTCTCTGTTTCCTGCAGACAGTAACCCAAACCTAGTCGCGCATTATCAGCACATTAATCTTATTGCTTAAACAGGCTTCAACTGTCCATCACTTCTGCTTTATCCTTTCTCTCTTTTAATCTTTTTCTCCTTCATCTTCTGTCTGTTTCTCCATTTTATTTTTTGACCCCATCTTCTCCTGTTCTGACTTACATGCTATTTTCCCTTGGTTTGTTTCACTCTTCATGTTTGCCTTCTAGGTTTTACTGCTCTCTGATTGGTATGTTTTTTCCTGGTCATGTGGCTGTATTTTAGTTTGGACTATTATGCTTGCAACATCTATAAGCTGAAACTATTGCATTGGAAAACAGATAGGGAGAAATGGCATATGAGGAGGGACACATAGCGTGAAGGTGTTGTTGGCCCACCCATTGACAGCCCAAGGCCAGGGTAATCCCTATGGCCATTCTCACAAAGTTCCTGCCCCCCTGCCCAAAACACCTCCTCATGGGAACTCTTTCAGTTCACTTTAATCAAGCCTTACCATCAAACATTGCCCTCAAAGTGCCTGCCAGGGTTTTTACAAAGCAGTCATGTGAGAGTTAATGGCTTAACTGAAGTTGTAAACCCGCTACTTGTGTAATAAACATGCTTAACCAAGTCTGCCTTCAGCCACTGGATTTATGTGTGTCCTTCACTGAGTCCTGTTAAAAACAAGCATTGGCAAAACCAACTGTTTTGGCATGTGTATACGTATTAGCCATTTGCCAGGCACTGCTATTAAATGCTCAGGTACGCGTGCCATTTTGCACCTGCTTCCATCAATGGCCAGTTAATACCAGCATGGTTGTGCCTGACAAGTGCCTTACCCCTGCCCACAAAAAAGCTCAAACTCTTGGCAATGCCAATGCTTGTTTTTACCCTGTATCTTTTTTCGTTTGGTAGTTTGTCCTCTTTCTTTGACTCTTTCTCCCAAAAGGAAGTGTGCCTCTTTCGTTCTGGTTCAGCTTGTCTCTGCCCCTCTTATGGGTTCTTGTGCTTGTCTGTTGGCCACCAGCTCTGTCTCTTGAGCACGCTTCCTCTTCTCCTCTGGGGGCAGCACCAGAATTCTAGCAGTGACAGTTGGAAGTGGTGAAGGCCCAGACCCCAGGTGACCAACTCGAGTATATGTTCTAAAACTGTGCTGAGCAGAGGAGGTAACAGAATGTAAAGGGGTTAGGGGTGCCCCACGGTTCCAACTGTGACAGGTGTGGGTGGCACAGATGGCAGGGCCAATGAGTGAAATCAGACACCTATATTCTTTGTAATGCATTTGGCCGCATTTAGTATTAGCTTATGACATCACAAAATCCGATTAGAAGCAGTATATGAATGTCATCATAGAGAAACATGTTCTGTCATTAGTAACCTACTTGAGCGCGGTGCAGTGGCAGTGGCCATAACCCCAACACCCTGGGAACGGACCGGAGGAAAAATAGGTGAACCCCCTAGACCGCCCATACCCTCAGTCCTGTTCCCCCTTACGCTTATCGGTGAGGACCACTCAATGAACGCCTGGCATGACACCATACCCTTCTGTGCCAATCCTTGGGCCATAGCAAACCAGCCAGATGTCTCTTTTACAGTGACCCCATTTGTTGCGCCCATAATTCAATTCCATGCAATGTGCCCCAACATACCGCAGCCCCTAAACACAAAACACCCTGCTCCCCACCATTCCAACGGGAGAGAGGGCTGGAAAATCAGAAGAAGTGCCGTGTCTGCAGCTCTGTGAGTCTCAGGCTGGGCAAAAGAGAGGTGGAGCACTTCTTTCCCCTCTCCTTATATGTAGCCCAAGACTCCCAGTTCTGTGCTTAGGGCATAGAGTTGCGGGGCAGAGACCGTCGTCATCACGCAGCTCGGAGCCAGATTGACCCTCCTCATATACACTTACTCACTCTTTGGCCCGCCATCGTGCCTACCAAGCTGCCGCCCAGGCATTATGCCAGGACTTGCCTCTTTGGGCCGCCATCTCGCCAACCAAGCCGCTGCCCAGTCATTATGCCAGGGTTTGCCTCTTTGGCCCACCATCGCGCATTTCAAGCCACCGCCCAGCCATTATGCCAGGTCTTGCCTCTTTGGCCTGCCATCGCGCCTCCCAAGCCGCCACCTGCCATTGTGCCTCCCAAACCGCCGCCCAGTCATTGTGCCAGGGCTTGCCTCTTTGGCCAGCCATCGTGCCTCCCAAGCCGCCGCCCAGTCATTACGCCAGGGCATGCCTCTTTGGCCCACCATCGGGCATCCCAAGCCGCCGCCCAGCCATTATGCCAGGGCTTGCCTCTTTGGCCCGCCATCGCGCCTCCCAAGCCGCCGCCCAGTCATTATGCCAGGGCTTGCCTCTTTGGCCCGCCATCGGGCATCCCAAGCCGCCGCCCAGTCATTACGCCAGGGCATGCCTCTTTGGCCCACCATCGGGCATCCCAAGCCGCCGCCCAGCCATTATGCCAGGACTTGCATCTTTGGCCCGCCATCGGGCATCCCAAGCCGCTGCCCAGTCATTATGCGAGGGCTTGCCTCTTTGGCCCGCCATCGCGCCTCCCAAGCCGCCGCCCAGTCATTGTGCCAGGGCTTGCCCCTTGGGCCCGCCATCGGGCATCACAAGCCGCCGCCCAGCCATTATGCCAGGACTTGCCTCTTTGGCCCGCCATCGGGCATCCCAAGCCGCTGCCCAGTCATTATGCCAGGGCTTGCCTCTTTGGCCCACCATCGCGCCTCCCAAGCCGCCGCCCAGTCATTATGCCAGGGCTTGCCTCTTTGGCCCGCCATCGGGCATCCCAAGCCGCCGCCCAGCCATTATGCCAGGGTTTGCTATTGGTATTGATGCAGGTGGACAGTGTGGCAGCATGTTGGAGCCAGGCCTTCGTACCTGAGTTATGCCTATTTACACTAACTCTGCAGAATCGTTAGTCCTTATATTTTTCTCGTTGTGATTTTCTATCTCTGTTTTGACCCCGCTTTGTATCTCTTCTTCTTGTCTTTCCCTCCCTTTCTGGCAATGAAATTCCTCTTTTTCCCAAACATGGGCGTTCTCCTATTTTTTCTCAGTTATTTTGTACTGATAAACATTGCAATTACTGCAGATTTTTTTTTAACACTTTGCAGTTCACATCTAAGAGGAAAATTTAATAAATGAAACCCACCAATCTTGTCAGAATTGAGATCTTGTAAATCTTGCCATATTGGGTGACTGTTAATATATGCAGATGTATGCACAATCATTTGCATATATTACCAGAATCACTGCTTGGGACCTTTTTTTAGATTCATATTTTGACAATGACACTGGTGTGATTTTTATTGCCACTCCCGCCTCAGCTCATATGTTCAGCCCACGAAACAATTAGATTTGCCTCAACCTCCTGATGTAATGTCATCTGCTGTGAACGTGTATAAACTGCAGGCAGGCGGGTCTCTAGCGTGTCGCGGGCAGGGGGTTCTTCATGATATCCATTGAATTTAGAAAGGGGATCGAAGGCTGTCACAGAGAAGGGTCTTTTGGAGTCACCGTAGGGCTCTCTTGTGGTGTTACACTGTGCCACAACCAGGGGAGACTTCCCTTAGTGTCACAGGGCTATCCTACATGCGGTCATATGCAGTGCAATCTCTCCTGGTGTCTAATAAGGCTCACTCATGATCTATGCATGTATCTATGTATGCACGCATGCATGATGTACTGGTGTGGTATACTCATGCCATGGGGGGGCTTATGGCGTTTTGTCCAAGATGATGAGCGGGTGGTGGGGGCATAGTCGAGACGCGCAGGCTTTTCTGAAGTAGGGGTGAGCATCGCTTGCTCTTGCGGGATTGATCCGATAGGTTGGTTGCCTGGAACGTGAAAGAATTGCTGCTTTTCTGAGATTTGTGGCAGTCTAATGGTTAAGGAACAATGTCTAATGCCAGGGAATTGTAAACAAATAATGGTGCTTTGTTTGTATATGCAGTGCTTGTTGTCGTACCTTTTGTCGTTCTTCTTAGTGCTGAAAAGCAGTGTTACCAAGATTCACTTTCGTGGCACTTAATGTCCAAAGCGATCTCTACTAGGATTCAAACCTAACACCTCCAGGTGGATCCCAGATCTCCGCTGTGAGCGCTTGCATCCTCAGGGAATGCGACCAGGCTGATGTGCAATGTCTTGAATTTCATTTTTGGGCTTGCAGGGGTGCACCGCCAAGGAGGTGTGAGTGCCCTCAGGCATCATAGTGAGTAGAGGATATACTGAGTTTTGACCTCTTGAATGCGTGCTAGGAAGGATTCAGAAGGCCCAAGGAAGCGCTCTTTCTGGAGCTCAGTTCAGATATCTCGTGGATTAGACGGGTGGGACACCGTGGGTCACACCCAGTCGGGGCAAGATGTGGCAGTGTCTTTTCAGTGGAAAACGTACGTTTGGATCACATTGGACAATTGGTGTGATATACAGATCAGTGGTCGAATTAGAAAAAAGAGCTAGTGGTACTCCAGCTGTATCCAAAAAGAAGGTAGTGGGGAGGTGGGGGCAAGAGGGTGAGTGGGGAGGTTGTATATGAATTGTTCGTTTTACAACTGCTCGAATGACAATTGACCTTTTCACAATTGACCGAATTGTGAAGGTCAATTGTACCATTTATGTGGGGGGGAAACCCCTCACAACCCCCCACCCAACGCAAAAAAAACCAAAACCCATATATATATATATATATATATATATATATATATATATATATATATATATATATATATACACACACATATATATATATATATATTACCAAACCGATATATATATATATATTCGGTCAATTGTGAAAAGGTCAATTGTGACCCTTCAAATTTGGTCAATTTTCCATTCGAACAATTGTAAACAAACAATTTGGGTAATACCAGTGGGGAGTGGCAGGGCGAGGCTTGACCTTTAGTTTACAATCTTTTTTGGCTCAAAGGGTTTGTTTCAATGGGGCTGGACTATACAATGCCTAAAGTAACTCTAAACGCCAGAATGCACTTCAATGGGAGACTAAATGCCAGGACTGGCTAAGCGTATACACAAGGGGTGATCCTTTCCTCATAAATTAAAGTCTGCAATAACTTCTTGCAATCATGATTTTCACCTTCCTGAAAACCCGAACAGCGGTAGCTAATACTTATCACTGGGGGAAGAAACAACCCCCTTCTGAGATTAGTCTACATAAGCCTTTTTATTATTCTGGCAATTCTTGTACCGTTATATTCGAAGCAGATACTAGATGCAGTACTTTACAAAATAAGAACTATAAAATTGAGAGTCATATGAAGTAATATTGTGTTAATCTCTAGCTTCCTTGAAATTATGCCTAAGCACACCAAACAGATATGTTATATGCCTGTCTTCTATATCTGTAACTGACTGCATTCTGCACTCTTCACTATTTTGCACATTGTCACTATTTTTATTGGTTGTTATGTTCTAAAAAAATCATGTTGTTTTTTTAAAAACATTTTTTGAGAAAAAAACGAATATAAAGCTACAAGAATAGCCAGAATAATAAAAATGCTTATGTAGACTAATCTCAGAACGTGGTTGTTTCGTCCCCCAGCGATAAGTATTAGCTGCAGCTGTTCGGGTTTTCAGGAAGGTGTAAATCACGACTGCAAGAAGTTATTGCGGACTTTAATTTGTGAGGACAGGATCACCCCTTATGTATACGTTTACCTTTCAGCCCACTACATCCTGTCCGACTCAGGGCTGTCCCTCTTGTTACAATGACTGGGTAAGCATCTTACACTGGACATGGGCCAGATCAAAATGTGTTTAATGTCTACCTAGTCCTATTTGGTATAGCATTAACGTTATGATGTTCAGGAGGTTAATGCAGATGCATTAGAAATTGCAAACATAAAATACAGAAATCAATTGCTGGTTTTTAGTTTATTGTATTTATTTATTGTGTGTTATGGTTTAGAGATTGAAACTTTTCACACAAAACACAGTAAAAAACAGAGATTTAGCTACAAAAATAGGTAACATTATCATACACCATAGTTAATATTTAAAAATCACATTAGAATTCATCATCACAGCAAATAACAATTCATCACAATAATTCATCAATGATATATCCAAAGTGTCACAGGTTAGAAACAAAACTTAAAACCTACATGTGTTCTTTATAAAATCAGACCTATACACCTCTTCGATAAAAATCATCATGTATTCTCAGTTAGTTTAATATAGTGACCCAATTGGTTCGGGAAAATCGAGGCTACAAATCTCATGGATGTGATCATCATTAAAATTGGCGGGTTTCCAAGCAGAGTATACCAAATTCTGTCAATCACGTCAGGCCTTTTGGAGCACAAATATTTGCCCAGTATATTAACACGTATACTAGAAAGTTGAGGGCATAGGGCTACCAAATGGTATAAGGTTTCTACTTCACTAAAGCAGAGCCGACACAATATCTCAGAACGAGGAATACTTTCTCGCGCCCCCCTCACTTCGAGTGTTGAAAACAAATTTAGCTTCAGATAAAGCCGAGCTCGCCTACATTATGGGGTGTTTCCCTTTGTTGCAATATTGCATTCATGGAGCCAACTGGTCTTATGTCATAGATAAAATATTCAGAGACTCTGTAGGTGGATAGCAGAATCCTATTCTCTGTCCAATCCACTTCATGAAGGCATTTCTTGGTTGTATTAGGTCTACGTGAAAGCATTTCCTCTGTTATTCCTCTACATGCCATGATCTTAGTACAATTTTTGACCCATAGCGAGAGAGATTTACAAGTACCTAGAAGTAGTTGCATATTGCAGCTCTACAAACAAAGAACCCTCCAGTGGAACCAAACAGCAATTATATAGTTGCAAACTTCTCCAATCAATCATCGCCTGGATGGAGATGATACCTAGTATATGTCTTATTGCCGACATGGCAGGCACATCACTGTATGCCAAATATTACCCTCAAAATGGGACCAGAGTGCTTCCTTAATACCCACCTCAGCACCATGAATTACCCGAGGGATAACTTTTTGACGATCACATTTTTGTAGTGGATGGAGAGAGAAACGTCCACATTTCTTGTCGAGTTGTCTTAGCTGCAACACTGAAGGTGTAACTGCAGTCTTTTTCATTGAACATTGTTTATAGAGTTTACTATTGCTGCCAATAAGAATTTCAAGGCATTTAAAAGACTGTCTTTGCTCTATTTTCTGCTCATTAATTAACCATTGGAACTTCTTAATTTCTTTCTTTCTCGTTTTATGTAAAATAAGAATTTGTGGACTTTTTCTCACTAATTTCCAAACCTACATGTCTAAAATATTGATCAACTGCTAGCAAAGCTCTCTGGCGACAGACTTGCGTTATAATCAAATAAAACTGAATCATCTGCACACAGAAGATAGGAGGATAAATAAATTTCCTAATTTAGGTGGATGAGTATTCACACCCTTCAGGGCAGAGCCCAGGTGGGCTATGTAAGCATTGAAAATAATGGGGGCCAAAACACATCCTTGGTGCAGTCCCCTCTCACTCTTTATCTAGCCTGAGTAATTCCCAATGCCATCCAACCTCACTTTCAATCTTACCTCGGAGTGTAGAGCTATAAACATATCAAGTAAGGCAGGGGGACAGCCTTGATTCTTTAACTTAGTCCACAAAAGGGCCCAATTAACACAGTCAAAAGCCTTTTTATTTCCAAGAAGGCCACAAATATCTGTCTCGCTTCCTCCTGAACCTGATTTGTCAAACGAGATATGATGAGACAATTCAAGGAGATACGTACACCCTTCCTGAAGCTAAACTGGTATATGTCACTGCACAGTGGTATTTTTATTTCACTAAGTAAATGTTTCAAGACCAATGAAGAAAACATCTTATATGTCCCATCCAGTAATGAAATTCGAAAGTAATTGGTTGGATCCAGTCTGTGTTCAAATGTTTATTTCGAAGCATCGCTCCATAAAAGACAACATACAACATAACAATATTGCATTTAAGGTACATTAGCGGGGGCGTGGCTATCTGCCATGCAGTGAGGTTGTCTTTCCGATTAGCTCCTGCAAGATCTTGAATATAAACTTGACAAAAGTCCAGTTTTCCTACCTAATTGCAAGAATTGGACATCTGAAGCTGCAGGGACCCAAACCGTGCACATGCTGTGGTGCAATGCTAAGGGGATAGGGAGAACGGAACCGCAGAAGAAGCCGATGGTGAAATCCATCATGGCGACTGCTGCTGCCTGGTGAGCTGGGTGCGACACACAAGATCAGTGCCGTTGTCTGATGGGCATGGGGTGTACTGCCCACTAACTTGCACCGGCATAGAGCTGGAGGATCCTGCTGTGCATGCCCAGAGTAGGCATGCAGAATGGAGTGGCTGCCAGTGAGTGGACTGCTGAAGCGCTCCCCGCCTGTGACCGGATGGGGCTGCCGACAAGCAACTGCAACTGGGCTCAGGAGGTCACATAGAAGAGGGGAGAGAACCCAAGAGGCCTTTTCTGCATGCCCATGAGCCCGTGGGCTGGCGTTTGGATCCTGGGGAAGGAGGGAAGCGAATGCTGAGAGGCACACAGCGCCAGTGCTCTGCATGACCCTGGTGGGGCCTGCATCGCTGCGGCTGGCGCACAATCAGGAAGGCTCACATGGGAGGCCAGAACCACGGTACTGCTGAGGACGAAGTTGGAGTGATCCTCTGTGCACCTGGAGAAGAGCAACACATGTAAGTGAGGAGCTGGGCAGTGGGGCCATTAAATTGTGGGAGTGCGGCCTGGCAGGCTGACAGAGGGAGATCCTGGGCATGTTGACATGCCTTGGGGGGCTGCTGCGTGTGCACCTGTTGGGCAACATACACCGATGGAACCACCTGGTGCCGCCTAGACTGAGGCCTGCACCCTGAGGGGGGAGCCGCTAACTGAATGGCAGAGCTGTAAAAGGGTGCAAAGGACAGCGAAAAGCCCCAAATTGCGCGTCCCACCTTCGAAGGACCTGGGGAAACGCCCCATTAACCACAGAGGATGCCTATACTGCCAGACAGACCCGGGAACGCCTGGGACTGGTGGCAGACCGCACTGCCCAATTGTGATAATAACGCTGACCAGGCATGAACATACACTCCACATGCCTGATAGGGGCTGCAAAGGGAAGGCAAGACAAACAGTAATGGAAGCTTATGTGAGCAAATAAGGGATGATGCGAAACAACTAAGGAACCCAGGGGACATGACCATGATGCCGCGTGCACTGGCAGATCACCTGGACACTGCCAAACTAAGAGTGCAGGATAACACCGCCAACATCACCACTGCTCAAGCCCCGATAGCTGATGGGCTTGCACGAGTAAAAATCCTGGAACACCGAGCAGAAGATGAAGAAGGCAGGACATGAAGGAACAACATCAGGATACTCAGTCTCCCTGAAGGGAAAGAGGGCAGGGACCCCACAGCCCATGTAGAGAATATGCTCCTGCAGGAGGTCAACTTGGGTACCCTCACGCAAGGATTCACCGTCGAGAGAGCACACAGGTCATTAGCGTAGAGACCCACACCCGGGCGCACCCCCGAGACCGATAATAGTGAGGATTTTGAACTGCAAAGACCGGGAAAGGATCCTTGCCTTCCCTACAGATGGGGGCACTATCCCCAGAGGTTCTTCGAAATTGGCAATCTACCCCAATTATACTGCATTGGTGCAATGGCATAGGGTGATGTTTGGCCCAATCAAGGAACGTTTAAACCGGGCCAATATGCGATACATGCTAATCTGCCCAGCCAAACTGAAGGTGCTACACAATGGAAGATCACACTTCTTTGACAGCACTGGGGAAGCACAATCCTGGATGGACATGTAGGGAAAACCACACCTTCTGGCCATCAACCACGCCGACCCGTAGCAAGAGGCATGGGTGAAGATTGTCATCTTTGCCTCCAGAGGCTTCTCTTCCTGTTCGGTTAATGGAAGGAGATTCTGGAAGCGAATGCAGGAGCGTGCAGAACTAGGGCACAGGGTCAGCCAAGGTGCCCAAGAGACCACTGCTGGCAAGGACTGCCATATGCCCTGGACACAATTTAAGATGCCATGTTCAAGGCATCGAGCTACTGCACGTTACCTGATAGGGTGGAGGTGCATACGGGAGAAGCAGCTGATCCTGAGTGGGCAAATCACCGCTGCGCTATTGTTCAAAATTCTAAGTTACTGTTGGGATGTTTTTGAAGTTGTCACATACCAAAGGGAAGGTGGGCTTGGACTAGCGCCTAGAGTTGTGGGATGTTTTTCGGGAACAAATACGACCTTCAGAGTTTGGGTGGCGGTAAGCGGGAGCGCACCGCTGGCATGGCAGGAGAGAAATATTTGGTTATGTGACAGGTTACAATATGACGATCATGGATGAGGCAGACAATACGCAGCTGTGGGCAAGATTAGAGGGTATGAATCCCTTTACACTGGGGAGGTGGGGCACTGGGAAATGGGTGGCCCTGGTTTTAAGATTTGTTATGGCAAATAGTAGCCAGTGTGTAATTATTTAGAATGTAAGGGGCCTCAGCAACTATGTCAAGAGATTGAGGGTGCACGCCTACCTGATCAGGAAAGGTATTCAAGTGGCAATACTGCAGGAAACACACCTGATCACAGACAGACAAGTCGTAATGGCGACGAAATGGGCAGGTAAAATGTACGGCTCATCTTACTCGGTGTACGCCAGGGTAGTCCTTTTTTGGGTAGCGTCTACTCTTCCAACCACTAGAAGACAAAAAGGATGATGAGCGGAGAATGATTTTAGTACATGGGCTATTTGAAAATAAGGACGTCTGCTTCATAAACACTTATGTCCCGAACCATGATGCCTCATCATTCTTCAAGTCACTATACTCCAAGCTCCCTGCATACAGAGAATCGACATGGGTATAGGGAGGAGACTTCAACTGTACTCTAGTTCCTACCCTGGATAGGTCAGACAGAAAATACAAGAAGACTTCACAGACAGCCAAAACCCTTGGTGCCCTCCTGCGGGACCTTAGACTTTTAGATGTCTGGAGAGAAACACACGGTGAAACACAGGGGTACTCATACTTTTTGGCTCCACATGGGATACACACGCGAATTGATTACATTTTTACTGGGAGAGAACACTTTGGAGAGATCACACACATAGAGTATATGGCCAGGGCACTTTCTGATCATGCACTTCTAATAGTACTATAGCAAGACACACAGCAGAGATCTCGAATACCCACCTGGCGGCTGAGAGCAGAGGTGCTACTAGATGACACCTTCAATGATTACTTGGGCGAACAGGTGGCAGAGTATTTCGTCTCTCATACGGTCAGTGTGGCACTGGCAAGCTCCCTATGGGATGGATTTAAGGTACTCATATAGGGGCAGCGATAGGGAAGATGGGAGGCCTTAGGAAAGAAATATAAAACAGTCTAGAAGCGACTGAGGACAACATAGCGCTGAAGGAAAGTATCCAAAAAGTGGCAGGGGGAGAGCCAAGGGAGTTAATAACATTGAGGCAAAAGTGCATTGGGTAATAGGAAAGACATGGCAGACTGGACTGTGAGAAAAACAGACAGAGACTGCAGGCACAGGGCGAAAAATCAGGGAGACTGTTGCCATGGTTATGTAAGCGGGAAGAACCTAGAGACATGATAAGTGCCGTAACGGACGAAAACGGGGGTATGGTAGGACAAAATGTGGGATCAATGAGGTGTTTGGGAGATTTTACAAATCCCTATACTCTGCGGACGCGATTGAAGTGGACCGAAATGTGGTTGATGCATTAGCCCAACTGCATTTTCCAAAACTAACACTGGAACAGGCAGACAAATTAGATGCCCCTATGACGGTAGGTGAAATATGGGAAGTAATCAGGGAACTCCCGACGGCTAAGACCCCGGGTTCTGACAGACTCCCAGGGGAATTTTATAAGGCGTATATCGAAACACTGTCCCTCAGATTGCTTAAAGTCTACACAGAAGCACATGCCTGGGGGCTGCTGCCCAACAGATTGAAGGAATCCATTTTAGTGCCAATCCTGAAGCCAGGGAAGGACCAACTGAGTTGCAGATCATACAGAAACTGTCAATGGTGAATCAGGATTGCAAAATTCTGACGGTGTTGCTGGCAAACAGGCTCAAGAAAGTAATAGCGGTCTGATCCATGTTGACCAGACTGGCTATGTAACGGGGCGTAACACCTTGTGGACGCTGCGGAGGCTACACCATGTCATAGACAGCACAAACCAGGGAAGCAAAGACTGTGTGATAGCCTCGCTGGACACAGTGAAGGCCTTTAACTCTGTTTGTTGGGATTGGCTACTGTCGACCCTAGAACACTTTGGGGTCGGGTGAGCCTACCTGAGATGGGTAAAACTGATTTATTCACAACCCATGCCAACCCATGACGAGAGTAAGAGCAGGCAGGCAGGTCTCGGGGATGTGCGAGGTCTACAAGGGCACTAATCAAGGCTGCCCGCTGTCGCTGATGCTGTTTATTTTGGTGCTGGGGCCATTGGCTTTGTTTCTCAGGGAAGAGTACAAAGAGGCTGGCATAGTGATAAATGGGCCAGTGCACCTGATCTCACTGTATGCAAATGACATGCTATTATATATAAGCCGACCCAAAGATAACCTGCCGCACCTGTTAGACATTATTGACCAATCTCAGGGATTAAGATACACCACAAGAACTCTTGTTTGTTCCTGTTAGCAGGTCTCCTGGGGATCCGCGAGGCACAATTACTGCATCAAGGCCTACAGTGGGTGATCGACACCTTTAGATAACTGGGCATTATTGTGCGGCATAGCCGTGCGGACACGCACAGGAACAACACAATTAGGGGTCTGGAAGGGGTTCAGAACTGTATGAAGTTCTGGGAAAGACTACCCTTAGGGATGCCAGGCAGGGCCGCACTCCTGAAGATGGTGGTACTCCCCTGTCTCTTATATCGCTTTACCAATATTCCTCATAATATATCCTAAGCATTCTTCCAACAGGTGGACACAATTATCAGATCATTTCTGTGGGGCAGGGAGGAGGAACAGGATTGCCCTGGGTACCGTGCAGGGGGACTACAAGGAGGATGGGGTAAGAGTGCCCCACTTTGAGAGCTACTACCTGGCGTTGGATGCAGTAATGTGGTGTCCTGTGAGGCCTCATCTCCCAGCTGGGGTAGGGAAATATGGCACAGGGCATGGACATTTCTAGGAATACTTGACCCCTGCTCAGTGCATGTCCCCTTGATAGGAGTAATTGGAAAACAGCAGGGTGCAGTGGGGCAGTATAGGAAACAGTGCGAAAGCATAGGGGTGGCCACCGTGGGTGACTTAATGCAAGGTGACGGAATTGTTGACGTTCCTACCCTGGTCAGCGAACACGGCATTCACAAAGGCCAGTTCTTGCTGTACTTGGGAATGGCCCAAAGGATCAGCAGGAAATGGGAGAACCTGCAAGCAAGTATTATAACAAATGAAACACTGGACCCTCTGTACGATGTATCAGAAGGACGGCAGATGGTCTCTAGACTATATGATGTGTTCCTGGGAACCTTAGGTGCGACAGGGCTGAAAGTGCAAGGTAAACAGGAAACGGACACGGGGAGAGTGTTCACAGACACAGCATGGGAAAGGGTGCTGGCGTATACAAAACAGGTCTCAAGGAACGGCAGATTTAAAATAACCCAACTGTATGTAACACACTGGGCATATATGACCCCACATAGGTTATCATACATAATGGGGGAAAGAGGTCCGGTCTGCCCGAGATGCACACAAAAGGGGGCAGACATGATGCATATGTTCTGGACATGCCCGCAGATTTCAAAGTTATGGGGGGAGGTGATGGAGAGAGTCAAGAAGGGGGGCATCCAAATGCAATCGTGGCCCCCTGAATATTGCTTGCTGGGGCTGTTTCGAAGAGGCAAGGGTCAAAATATGCATACCGCCAAAATGAAAGACTTGATCTGCATCCTCGCAAAATGCAGGATCGTGCAGGATCGCAATGGTCTGGAAAACGCCAGAGGGTCCAAGATTTGAGGCCTTGTGGGCGAACCTTAAAAGATGTCCCTTGCGGAAACTGCAGTACGGCACAGTGCGCTCAGGAGAGGAATGCATGAGAGAAGTGCGGGAGTGGAGGCTTGGAATGCATTGATACAGAGCATGCTCGCCTAATGAGAGTCGTACTTCTTGGCTAAATCATGGGAAACAATAGGCCCCAGCATAGAAACATCTGCAATAAGGTCTTTGTGGGGGCAATTTACAAAGTACTCCAGATCTAAATGGTCAAAGAGTACGAAGCTTCAGAGAGGGCAGAATTGTCCAATTGTTCAGTACACGAAATCAACGGGCTATTAGTCTGTTTCCTTACATAGAATGAAGGCTGTGATATCCTTCCTCATTCTTTTTGCCTGCAACAATTTCAGCAAAGGTTGGCAGCAGTATATTATTGTCCCATGTTTTTATTATCACCACAGTATTATCAAAGGTTAGCGGTTCCTTCTTATTTATTTTGTGGACCAAAGCTTCCCCCATCAGCTCTGTTTTTAATTTATAAATCGACATCTTCAGGAATCAGTCTCTGGTGTGGCATTCCTGAACACAAGGAGTATGCCATCATTTTCAAAAGCACTATACGTTGGAACGCTACGAGTCAGGTTGGAGCAAATTGGTTTTCAGGTGGACGGAGGGGAGACACGTTACTCACCCAAACAGGCAGCGTCCTTTAAGAATGATTAGGGCGCCCCCCACCACACCTCCATCGTCCACCGAACACCAAACACACAGACCGCACACCGGGAGCACTCCAGGCCGGGCCTGTGTGTTTATCCAAAACACTTCCTCCTTATGAAGTGTAGACAGACGGCCAGTCTACACGGGCAAACAGGGTCCAATGCCGTATGAGATATTAGCAACTCATGGGTAACGCAGGGAGTAGACCCAAACACACAGCCGCACACCGTTTTTAGTTTAAGAAAATGGTTTTCTTTATAACTGAGTTTGGAATACAGGGTTAGCAAGAGGAACACAGGGTCTTTCAGTGAACATTACCTTTACACACTCGTACGCTTCTGCTTGTGTAGACAACAGTGTGCTCTGTTGGGCTGGAATTTCACATTCAGGGGCAAAAGGCCCTCCACCCTGTCCATACTCCCATTGACAGTCTAACTAACCATAGACACGGAGCAGCAGCATCGCTGCAGGCCCCGTCTCCTGCTAGCCACATTCTCGGCAATGCCCTCCCAAGCCTATGGTGGCACTGACCCTCCGAAAGAGAGACATTACATTTACTAAAGGTGTACATTTAAAAAAAAGAAACTAGTGCTACCAAAGATTAGCTTTACACTTCTCCCCCTGGCTATCATAGAATCCCAGAAGGTGATTCTCATGTTATTGACAGATTTAGTTGGAGGCATCAAGCACCCAGAATCCCCGACCGGAGGCAGCCGGTAAAGGTGAGGCAGTGGCGTGTCCAGGGAGTGGCCTGGGGTGGCACGTGCTACCCCTGCAATATGATTGGCCACCCCAGATGCCACCCCTATTATCCTAAACTATGATCATTATGCGTGTGTGCGCTCGTACTTCATGCCACCCCTCAGGCCAGTGCCCCATTTGGGCACCGCAGTCAAAAGAGTCGGGACACGCCACTGAGGTGAGCTGCATATCTGTGTTTTCTCGGGGTTTTTCTCTAACAGACTCAAGATTAGGAAGGCAGTAGAGGCTGGAAACCTTGCCACTTCAGTGAGTGGCAAGGGTAGGGGAAGATGGAGGGGCCTTTGGTATAGAAGCATAAGTGGCCACCACAGGATCTGGTTGTGGGAGATCGTTGTTGCAGAGAGATGCTGGAAACGATGGGAGATAGTAATGAGCAGCCCAGGACTTCAATGCTCTGGTAGCAGCTCCAGGTTAGGACAGTGCTTTTGAAGTAGAGGTAAGAATGTGCTTTAGGAGGCTGTTGTGAACGGTGGTGTAACAAGAAGCTGATAAATCGACCAGGAGTAAAGGTCGTGTTTTCTAGTCTGTTTCCAAGAACAGGTCCTAAGGTGGATGATGTATGTAGGGCGATTGCTGGTTGCCTGCTCAGCAGTGATGAGCAAGTAATTGGCTGCCAGCCAATGGATGCACATGTGTGCTGAGGTCTATTTTACAATTTCGGGAGTCCATTTTGATTGTGGAGGTATGGCACAGAGAGGACCACTTATATGTGCACCTAGATGTAAACAGTGCGGTGTGCATAATATTGAAAGTTACCTTGTAAGGGTGCACACTGTGCATTAGAAACCGGCAGACTCAGGGTTCGCTGCTGAATTCACACTACATGAAAACAATCTTTGGAAAAATGTTTTTATTTTATCATCGAATACATCGTGTATACTCTAATAGTAATTAGTATATAATGGCAGTGGCACATGTTATGAGCAAACAAAATGTAAATATCAGCATGGGCTCAGAGTCCAAAAAGCAAACACCAGGAGTATGTTCTTACATGGGTATACTGGCATGTATTGGCAGAGCCAGCATAAACATGCTTTGTTATAGTATCGCTACTGGCATTATGGGCAAAGCAAACAGGAGTATTTTGCTGTGTGGGAATAGTGGCATATATAGGTGCACCAGAATGGACATGTGTGAGCACAATCGATATGCAAATGCTTTTTTACACTTGCAGAGTACTGCCATATAGTGGGCAAAGGCATTATGAAAATGTGTTTGGAAAAGCTCCTGTGCATTGTTGGTGGCTTGGCATCTAACAGGCTTTTTATGTTTTACCCTGCAAAACTGATTCTAAACTGGGTGGCTTCTTACCTAATTTATCACAGAAAGTGTACTGAAAAATGCACTATTTTAACCCATTATTTGCAAAACATTTCTCAAGGGGACAAGCCCTCGCCCTCCTTGACTGGTTTGCCCTCCCCCACTACTCTCTGTCACTCCTGTGCATTTGGCTGGGGCAGAACAAATGCCCTTCCCTCTGCGTGCTCTTCTTAGTGTGGGCCCTACTAAATTAGCTCCAGGCCCCACTTGTGACAGAATCATGGCTACGCCTCTGGTGAGTTGGAGTGAAAGATGGATCTAATGGGCCAAAGGAAATGATCATATCTACTCAGCCTCCTGGGCTTAACGAGGGGGCGGTTGGATAGGGGATGATCTATAGCACAATATATTTAAGGTCCTGCCTCACTAACAGTTTTCAAAACTGACGTCCAGCCCCCCCCACCAAAATGTTGAGGCTGGCTCTGCCCCTGAGGCGGAGGGAGGGTGAAAATCGAGCGGGGAGAGCAGTAGATGGCCCGATCTCAGATTTTTCAATCAGGTCTCTCTGAAAACCGGGAAAGTCTCCCCCCAACGCTGTTTAAACCGTTTTCCTACCAACCCTCAAATCCCAGGACACCGTTTTTAAAATGAAAAAAGCCTCGACACACCTTGGCGAAGGGGCACATTCTGGGTCTGTCCTGGCAAAACCGGGACGTCTGGTCGCCCTAACATGAAAGTGTCTCATTATACCCATGAACATGCTCTTAATCAGATCCTCCAACTTATAGCAAAGACACACCCACGAAAAATACCTGTGTTCACAAAGCCTCCGTTTAAAAAAAACACAAAATCTACATTTTAAAAATAAAGTCACAATATGAAGAACACTGAGAGAGAGAGAATGAAAGCGATGGGCCACAGGGTGGCTCTGTGCAAGAAAACAGGGAGGTGAAGCGATGGGCCAGAAAGGGAGTGGTGATTCGGAGGAGGTGTGGCGGGCTAGAACGCAGAGAGGGCGTGGTGGGACAGGGAGACAGCAGTGGGCCAGTGGGGGGATAGGTGGGCCATAGGGTTCGTGGCAGGCTAAAGCAGGTGGCAGTGGGCCAGCCAGAAAGCAGAGAGGGAGTGGTGGGACAGGGAGACAGCAGTGGGCCAGTGGGGGGATAGGTGGGCCATAGGGTGAGTGGCAGGCTAAAGCAGGAGCAGTGGGCCAGCCAGAAAGCAGAGAGGGCGTGGTGGGATAGGGAGACAGCAGTGGGCCAGTGGGGGGGATAGGTGGGCCATAGGGTGAGTGGCAGGCTAAAGCAGGAGCAGTGGGCCAGAAAACAGAGAGGGAGTGGTGGGACAGGGAGACAGCAGTGGGTCAGTGGGGGGATAGGTGGGCCATAGGGTGAGTGGCACGCTAAAGCAGGAGCAGTGGGCTAGAAAGCAGAGAGGGCGTGGTGGGACAGGGAGACAGCAGTGGGCCAGTGGGGGGATAGGTGGGCCATAGGGTGAGTGGCAGGCTAAAGCAGGAGCAGTGGGCCAGAAAGCAGAGAGGGAGTGGTGGGCCATTGAGGGCACAGTGGGCCTGAAGAGGATCAGTGGGTGGGCCAGAAGAGGATCAGTGGGTGGGCCAGATGGGGAGCATTGAGCCAGAGTGGAACAGTGTGCCAGAGGAGGAACAATGGGCTAGAAAGCAGAAAGGGCGGTGGGCTGGAGGGGAAGTGTGGACCAGAGCCACGGGGAACCTTACGTTTGTGACACCAAAACCTGATGCAAAGGTTCCCTATCAAGTTCATTCACCTCATTAGTTCCCTCCTTGCAGGGTACTTATATCACTGCCACACTGCAAGGTCTAACGAGCAAACAGGATGGTTAAGTTCGATGAGAAGATTCTACATACATCATTATTTGTTTCTGGCCACCAAGGATGGTGACGCTCCCTTCTGCTCCCTAGATCTCCTTGAGTCCTGGAGTAAAATCTGTGTGTGCAAACGCCCAGAGCATCGTTCTGCTCCCAGCCACAGTCCAGAGTGTGGGAGTCACTGCTACAGATAGCACAGAGCAGATCAAGCGAAACCAGCTGATGTTCTCTCCGGAGTGAGCCGTTTGAAAGGAAACTATAGCCCTACACCGCAGTCCAGTCACTTATGTAGTACGCTCATAAATCATTTGGTGCCACATTTGGAGTTGAACCGTGAGCTCTGCCGTCCCACCCCACTTTCCCCCATCTCACTGTGCAGTCTCTACACCTCTGACACTGGTTTTCCCTGTCTAGACAGCTCAGGAGCAACTTTGATTGGTTATGGGCCCAGATCACTAAGTTACTCTGCTGTATTGCCTCTCCTGTATTTACTACAGCTCAAAATGATTGTTCCCTGAAAAACGAGCAATGCGTTTTCTCAGGCAGGCCCAATTTCTGTGTAAAAGCATTGCCAAGTGACTGCAATCGTTGATGCTGATTTTACTCTCAGAACATTGTCAGACCTTTTACATTTGCTGAAGCTCCCATCGAGGTTAGGCCATGAAAGCTGCTGTAACATCTTCTCCACTCAGACAGACCCTCTTACAACAGCAACTTGATTGCAGACAGCGCAACTCACATCTGTGGCAAACATAGCCCTGTAAGTGTCTCTTGCTCCTTTCGTGCCCCCTTCATGGCATTTTCTTCTTACAACACACCTACCCTATTCGCCCCAAGTGTTATAGTCAAAGTTTGAGTCTTACCAAGGATGAAGGCAGGAAGGCTCCACTACAAAAATATTCGTCTACAGTCCAGTTCATTTTCATAGATGGTTGGTGTCCTCAAGATACTAGCTGCAGTAGACTCCCACCAGCCATCCCCCTCATGCTAGCTAAGCCCTCAACTAACACACAAACGGAACATTCATTCAAACAACTCACCCAACATTCTCTGATCTTTCAGAGAGCTGGGGCTCTTCATCCAGGCCATGAGGGTGTGGTGGGGTGGTACTTTCATTCACTATGCCGCCCGCCGACGGAGTGGGGTGGACTTAGGCGTCTGCGCTCCCCTTCATCTCTGGTCTTCTCTAGCATATGCATCCCAAGAGGCCTTGTCTTCTAGCCACGCCTCATCTAGCCCTAGGGCAAGGCCCACCACCTGGCTTAAGCTGCCCCACACACGTGACTTGGGTTGGACGCCCCGTTCTTCACCTGAGGCCACCCTGCACACGCAGCCCTGGGTCTTTGATGTTGGCTCTCCCAGATGAGCCACTGCTCCCAAGGCCCGTATATACCCAGGATAAACCAGGCATGCAGTCCGGGGCCTCAGTAGATGCTGGGCTGCACCCTGCAAATGCGGCCTAGCAGAGGAAACTGATGTAGCCCTGGGGGGCAGCTCAAGGCCACAGCCCCCTAAGGAGCAGTCTCTTCTTCCACCCCTCTAGCCAACCATCTCCCCCAGCGTTGTTTTCTCCAACATTCTCAATCCTCGCCAACTCCTGGGCTTGGGAGGCTTTGTCCATGGTTCTTTATTTCTCCCTTTTCTGTAGGCCCAAGGGCGCGGTGTTGTGCAACGCAAGACTGCAGGAGATGCTGGCTGTTTGATATGTAGCACATTGCGCTACATCCACGCATCAGATCCTTTAAGAACCAAGTGCTGAACCCTCTGCGGCAAAGCCTGCGTAGGCCAAGAGCACAGTGTTGTACGGTGCAGGACTGCAGGAGACGCTGGTCATTTGATACGTAGCACATTGCACTACGTCCACGCATCGGACCTTTTAAGAACCAAGGACCAGACCTTCTGCAGCAAAGCCCGCATAGGCCAAGGGCGCAGTGTTGTACGATGCAGGTGTTTAGCGACTAAGGGGTAGAACCCAGAGTGCGAGTATGCTGCACAGCCGTCAACCATCAACTGCAAGGTAAGAAAGGTGTGGGCAAGGAGAGCAGCCACTACTATTCTCTACTAAACCGCTCTGCCGTTGTGCGTACTTCATTTCAATGTCTGTCTCAATGTACACTGTCTCTGCACACCCATTAGGCTTTCCTCTCTCATGGTTAGCCTCACTTTGTGTTCGTGACTCTCCGCTGTCCTTATTTGTGCTCTTCTCTCTCTAGGTGTGGCGTTCCTAGTTGTGCTATTCACACTGATTCTGCTGTGCCTCCTAGGTCTTTTTCCCTCTCTAGGTTCCTACCCCACTTTTGAGTTAACTGGTGACTTACTGTTGGTGTCCACTAGGCTTTTCTCCCCTCTATAGATTCCTGCTCTGTGGCGCGTCACTGTGGGCTATTATTGGTGTTCACTAGGCACTGTTGGTGTTGGTGTTCCATAGGCACTATTGAGTCTTACGTGATTGTGCTTTCTTCTGTTGCATTCCTTAATGTGTCTCGTTCTGTGTCAGCCCCCACCGCTGCTATGTCCCCACTCACTGCATCCTGTGTGGCATAGTGATGCACTGTGTTTCTTCTCTTCACTCCCCCCTCACATTCTTCTGCTTCCTTTCTCCCTGCATCCCTGTATGGTGCACGCAGCCTCACCCATCTTCTCTAACTGCTGTTCTATCACCTATCCTATCCCTCTCACTAAGTCTGGAAGGAAGAAGTGCAAGAAGAATATCCTGTCTCCAATCCAGACCTTCCCATCGCTAATACCTACATCAGTGCCTCCTCCAGACAGACTCTCACCGCCATCTTCTTTGTTGTTCCCTCTCCGGACCTATGGACCCTAGATATGGTCGCAGTTCTCTCTCCTTTTTCCTCCTCTCCCATTAATGCAGGCACAAGATGGAGGGCCTCTTGGCCTCCTTCCTGTCCTACAAAGCCATCATTAATGTCTATCTAATTGGCACTGTCATGGTCAAGGGCACTCAGCCCAACCTCATCCTCTTTGATAGGCATCTTATCAACTCCCTCCCTTCATCTGCTACTCCATGTACCACCTATCTGGCTCTGCAGCCTCCTACCACCTCTACCTCTCTGGCTCCTCTGCCACCTACCTCTTCTACCTCTCTGGCTCCTCAGGCACTCCCCTCCACTGCCTCCTCTCTGCCCCCCCCCCTCTTCCTCCTCTCTGGGCCTGTCACCCCTCCTCCTACTACCTCTGCCCCCTCACGGGCCCCACTGCCACTTCCACTGGGTGTACCTCTCTCCCGTACCCCTCCCCAGAAGTCTTTCAAATGTGGCATGCTATTCTCGACTCTCGCTCTGCTGTCAAATACTCCTCTAACATCTGCCACCTCTGCGAAGACCTTGTCCTGGATGTCCTCGCTCTCACTGAGACATGGTTCACGGCCAGCTCTATCACGGGTTTTGACACTCTCCTTCCTGAGAGCTACAAGAGCCTCTCTGAGCCCAGGACCAGAGTGGAGGGGTGAAGTGGCTCTGATCTTTCCTGAGTGGGTCCCTGCCTCTATCATTCCTATGCAGGCCTATTCCTCCACTAAATGCCTGATCTGCAGGCTCTCCATCTCTCCCGGCCTCTCTCTGACTTTGGCCACCATCTACAGGCCTCCTGGCCAGGTCGTCCTCTTCCTCTATGAATGGGCTGATCTCACCTCCTCTCTCCCTGTCTCTACCGCTGGGATTTCAACATCCACTTGGACTCCTCTGACCCCGCCTTTGGGCTCTTCCGCAACATATGCAACTCTCCCTCCCTCTCCATCCTTCCCTCTGGTCGGACACACTAAGATGGACACACCTTGGATGTTCTCATCCCTTCAGATAGCCCCCTCTCTAACCCTCTCAATACTCCACTCTCTTGGACTGACCACTTTCTGCTTTCCTCTCACCTGAAACTGCCTGTCCCCCTGGCAAAATCTCCCCCAGCACTGCCAATTTCCTTTGCGATCATTCCACCTATGAAGCGATTATCAGTGGCTGCTTTTGCCTCAACTTTCTCTCCTCCTCCTACCCTGCGGCTGACTCCCACTCTGACTCAGCCCTCTACAACCTTCATCTCTCTATCTCGATTGCTCCTGATATCCTTGACCGTGTCATGATGAGCCGCCTGAAGCCTGCCTCTAAGTGCAACTCCAGGTATGACTCTGATCTGGCCACTTTGAAACGCAAGTGCAGAGCAGCTGGGCCCAAGTGGGGGGCTTCGGCACATCCTCTGACAAACTAGCCTGCCATCTGCTTCAAAGGCATTATAGAATCTCCATCTTCTCTAAGAAGAGGGTCCACATTTAAGCCCGTGTCTCTGTGGTCACTAACAGCATGGTCAAACATTTTTAAATCTTCAAGGAGCTGGCCAATCTGACCGCAGTCTCTACCTCTCCTGTCCCCTCCAACCCTCCCCTGCCCTCCCCCCAAGGCCTCTGTACAGCCCTGGCTTCTCATTTCACCATTTAAACCCAGGACATACTTTCCTCACTTTCCTCTTCTAAACTTTCTCCCTCTACCTCTTTCAGGCCCCCTTTTGCCCCACCGTCCCAATCTCTACTTCTATCCTCCCTCTCTCCTATAACACCTGATGATGTTTCTAGACAAGTCCGATCTATAAAACTTTCATCCAAACAGATGCTCCCCTGCTCCTCTAGAACCCTTAAGGACAACATTGTTTCCTTCGCTGTGGCCTTGGCTAATTTCTGTAATCAGTTGTTTGCCACTGGCACTTTCCCCTCTCTCCTCAAGCACACCGCTGTGCACCCTCTTTTAAAAAGCCGTCTGCCGATCCCTCCTGTCCGGCTAGCTATCGCTCAATCTCGATCATTCCTTTCCTAGGCAAACTCTTTGAGAAGTTAGCCATCTCTCAGCTAAATCTCCACACTGGAACTGTTGGTTATCTCCATGACCATCAGTCTGGCTTCAGAGCGAACATAGGCACGGAAAAAGCTCTCCTGAACACCTGAGACGATCTGCTCTCTAACCTTCACTCCAGCTCTCACACTGCCCTCATCCTTCTTGACCTTTCCACTGCATTAGATACATTAAATTACGCCACCCTGATCAATTGTCTCAGCGTGTCCCTTGGCATTTTGGGCCAGGCTCTGTTGTGGCTGACATCCTTCCTCTTGGACCGATCCTGCCAGGTACAACTATGGTCCTTTCTCTCAACCACCTCTCTTTACACATGTGGTGTTCCCCAGGGCTCGATCCTCTAACCCTGGCTCTTCGATGTCTATCTGGCCCCTTTGGCCTCAAGCCCAGTGATCAAGTTCAAGACCCTCTGCATCATCCACAAGGCTTTCTGGGGCTGTGGTCCTCACTTTATGCAGCTCTTTCTACCTAAATACCTTCCTCCTAGAGCCCTCTGCTCAGCTACCTCCAACTCTCTGCGGTTCAGACACTTCTCCAAGCAGAGAGTGGGGGGTAGATATCTCTCCTCTGCAGGTTTCAAGCCCTCTGGAAGGGCCTCCCTGCCCCTCTCAGACTTGAGCCAGACCAGAAGCTGCTTAAGACCTTCCTTTTCTCCTCCATCCTTCTATCGTATTCTCCCCTGCTAATCTATCTGTCTGCTCATCCTGACTGGCTGCATAGTGCCCTCAGAGTCTCACAGGGTTACCTGTTCTATGTTCATTTTTCAACAGTCATTTTTTCGATGGGTTTTTACGGAATTTGTTTCCCCCAAAAAATCCAAATGAAATGTTCTCTTTTTCCTTTTGGGGGGGTTCCTCCAACACCATCTCCTATTTATTTAACTCTATTCCTGACCCCCAAACCTTATATAACCGTCCCCACGCCCCCATGTTTTTGATGTTTGTTTTGGGGGGCGGAATTTAGCAAAAACCCATTGAAAAAATGACTGTCCAAAAAATGAGCTTGTACCATGGCACACCCCCCCCACCCCCCCCGGCCTCCCTTGACCAGTCACCCTTCACTGCCTCCTGGCCTACACCGAACTTTCAGCGTGGATCTGTACCCATGTAGTCCTTTGCCATCCTTGCACTTAGTCAGATCCCTGCTGCCCTGACTGCACTTGCTCACCTTCCCTGCACTTCCCCCCTGCACAGTCTCCCCTGCACTTTCTCGTTTTCACTTGCACAATCTGTATGTCACAAGGTCAAGTAAGAGTGTTTGTCTTGTCATTCCTCTGTTTCCCCTCCTTTGTCCTGTGTAGCCTAGAAACACTAGTGTATAAGAGAGATACAAATACCAAATCATATCATATCATATTCGATCCAGCCCCATGGAGGGCTGAATGGTATAATTCACCAGGAAACAATTAAGTGAATGTAATCACAAACAAACACAGCACAACACTAACTAAATTAACTGATACCACATACCACATCCTGGTGTCTGTGTCTTTGTTTCCTTATTTCCCTCAGGGAACAAGAAAGCCCGGCCCAGCCGGGCCCAAACTGGTCCCGGGGCTACATACAGATGCACGTTCAGCTATTTATGGGGAACAAAGGGGTACAGCAGATGAGGAGAGGTTTTACAGTATGGAAGGAATCATGCAGAGGAGGAAATGTTGTCTAGGAGGAGGGAGTGGATTAGGTTGCCGGTGGGTCAGGGTAGCAGTGGAGCATAAACAGTGGAGATTTGAGTTCATTCCTGAAATTTTCTAAGGAGGGGGAGGGGTGTCCCTCAGGGGATGTTGCGGAAAGTCCACTGTTTACTACCATTTCGAAAGTGGGGAGCACTGCAGGAGATAGCCCGAGTTCAAACAAAGTGGTTTACTGGGGTGGATCTCGTTGCTGCTAGTCATTTACTCTGTAGAAATGATTCATTTCATCACAAAATTATTTGAGAACTAAGGGGATAAAATGAGGATCTCGGAGAGTGGCTTTAATGATTTCTAAGACTATGGTGTGATTTATGGCATTATTGACTGTGTTAGAGAAGCCTGTCTGGGATAGCTACCTTCAGCTCTGCTAACATCCAATAGATACTTGTAACAGGCTAGATTACTGTAACAGCCTCTTCCTCAACGTGCCTCTTTCTTGGCTCTGTCCTCTTCAACTAATTCAGAATAGGGCTGCAAGGCTTAGCCTTGGCCTCAAGCCCTGGGACCATATCTCTCCAACTCTAAAATTATTATTATTATTATTATTATTATTATTATTATTATTATTATTATTATTAAAATCTCTCCACTGGCACCCGGTTGCTGCAAGGATTAAATTCAAGACCCTTTGCATCATCCACAAGGCTGTCTGGGGCCTGAGACCACGCTACCTGCAACTCTCTCTTACTAAATACTCTCATTCCACATGCCTTCGATCTTCTTGCTCCAACTCTCTGCTGATCAAAAGCTTCTCCAAGTAGAGAGCTGGGGGTAGATCTCTCTGCTCAGCTTTCTGCCTCCTATGGAACAGTCTCCCTCTCTCCATCGTGAACCAGACCGCCTCAAGTTCTGCAAACAACTCAAGACCTTTCTCTTCTCCTCCTCCTTCCCTCTCCCCCTCCCGTGCTATCCATCCCCTCTGTTGCCGAGATTGCTGGCTTGGTCCCTCAAGAGTACAATAGGGTCGTGGACCTCTGCCCAATTACCCCCAGGGTCCCCCTGTATTGTCTTCTGGGCCCAAACTGACCTGTTGTTTGGTGTGTCTCTGCCCTGCACTTACCTGTTTGGGAGGTAGATCTCCCCCTTCGCCTGGAATGTCTCTGGCCTTGCACTACTTGTTGCCTCCCCAATGGGCACCTCTGGCACTTCCTCCCCTAGGGGACCCCAATAGCACTTTCCCCCACATCACCCCCTTTTTTCATTTTTCCTTTCACTGCACTTGCACGCTCCATATGTCACAAGGCCTAGTATTTTACTAATTGTCATTTTCATTGTTTATTTGCTCCCTAGATCCCTTCCCTTGTGCCATGTGGCGCTTTGAAACACTGTCTTGTTGTATAAGCGCCTTATAAAATATCCAATAAATAAATACTTTATTGTTTGTCTTGTGTTATTTCCTATTTCTGAGTGTCTCCCGTTCTGATTAATGTACCCCCAGTGCCACCATGTGGACTACTTTTGCCTTGTAACACTTCCTCTCGTTTTAATTCCTATTTCTTTGCCTCTAGCGCCACCTGGCGGAATATTATTGCCTGACAGCCTGCGTTCAAGCTTCAACATCTATTTTCGTAATTGTGATACAGACTTCTGACTTTATATAGCGCTAAATAACAAGTGAGAAAGCTCTGATATCAGATGTTACTAGGAGAGGTAGGAATACCAGGTTAGCAACAAAACAGTGCAAACTGTGGTTTTTCAAAAAAAAGCAAAAAAAACAACATGGGACCTTGTTACAATGATACCGTTATTGCGCTAACTCCCTATTTTTGCCTGATAGAGTTCAAGACCACATGCGTCTCTCCTTCGGGCAGTTCTTCAGACAGTGCTCTGCACATATCCACTGTTGGTGTACCTTCTTTAAAAACAACAATTGTGTTTAAATGCATTGTGGTTCAGCTCCTCCTTATTTTTCTTCCTTAATTTCCGTCTACGTCCCTCTTACTTTACGCTCCTAAACCCAATTTCTACTTGTAGTTCCAAAACCCGCTGTGCCCGATCCAATTTTCGTGCTTTTGCTTGCATTTAATCTCTTCCGCCTTTTAGTCATTCAATCCTGATTGCCCTCTTGCTTTTTACATCTTAATGCTTCTAAAACGGCGGCCCTTCTTCTTTTCGGCATCTACCATTGCACCACCACCCCTGCCTTTTACCCTTTCGTTTTCCTCTTCCCTCCTTTATTTATCTCCTGCTCTCAACCTAAGGCTCATGCTTGACGTTTGACTTTGCACTTTCATCTGCTCTTCATATATTTAATATTTCTCATTCCTGCCACTATCAGCTGTTTAACATTCACAAAGTATGTTCCCTTCTTTCCTTCCAGGTTATGAAATTAATTATTTCTACTCTCTTTATTTCTCGTCTACAGTAGTGCTCTGCATTATTAAAGCAATAGAACCTGAGGAGGGGGGGCAGTACCAGTTTGGTAATGGCCCTGTGGCGACAGTTACGCGAGGGCCTTAACGTAAGCCCCATGGCATTGCCAGACCGGTAATGCCCCCCCTCTGAGTGTTCTATTGCTATTAGTACCCCGGGATATTGTACCAGGGAACTAATCGTTTATTTTTCTCAAGTTGAGAAACGGTGTGTAAACCGTTTCTCAAGGCGAGAAAAACTACCAAAACAAATGTCTGTGTGGTTCCCTTCTCCCTTTCCATGGCGGCCA
Organism: Ambystoma mexicanum; assembly: GCF_040938575.1. Taxonomy (NCBI): domain Eukaryota; kingdom Metazoa; phylum Chordata; class Amphibia; order Caudata; family Ambystomatidae; genus Ambystoma; species Ambystoma mexicanum. The sequence continues at coordinate 359,976,120 of NC_090929.1, read as the reverse complement.
TGGCCAGATCGGTGCCGCACCCAGTGCAGGGAAGGACAGAGCAGCAAAGGTAAGCGAACTGGGGGTTAGGAGGGGGAGAGGAGATGTGGAGACGGGGTTGGGTGGGAGGGGAAGGGGAATTGGACATGGTACGGGGGTAGAGCACACACTTACGTACAACCCTGTGAGGGAAGATGGCAGCTTCCTGCTCTGAGGAGTCTTGGAGCTGAGTGTTTCCCAGTGTGGTAAAGAGCACATTTCGATCCACCTCATTGGCCGAGAGGCCACCACCCCCCCTCAACGGGTAGTAATAGTTGGTGTTCCTGCATACGAGCTAGCTCCTCTCTGTTCTATCTATAATTCATCTAGCCAGGCTATCTTTTGTCTTTCTTCTTGTACTTCTTTTTTATTGTTGATTTTTACCCTTTCTTGGCTTCCTTTCCACTCCTGTCTTCTTTTCATTTTCTATCATCTTCACATGCATGCATTATTTGGCTTCTCCTCATCTTTTGTCTTTAGTTTCCTTCTACGTCCCTCCTCATACCAATTTCTTCTTGTAGTTATGTGCTCAACCCTGCCTCCCCTCTGTCTAATCCTTTGTTCATTCGTTTGCATCAACTGCTCATAAGTAATGGATCTCTTTATCTCTCAGTATTCGATCTTCCCCGACTTACTTTGTATTTGGTTCTCGTCTGAAATCTTATCTGCAATCTATTGATGTTTAATGTGGTTTTCTATTTTCATTTTATATTTCATTTCTATCTTTCTCTTTTACACAGCGCTTCGGTGAAACTACTGTATGAATAGATAGATACAAATACAAAAAGCTGCAGAGCCTGACCTCTCCGCTTTTTGCCTTTGTTACAATGACTGCAGATCTTGCCTTCAGAACCTAGTCTTAGCTGTTCGCTCACATTACAATGGATACAGACCCTGTCCTCCTATCTCTTATCCCATTTTATAATGACTGCAACCTGTGGTCTCTTCTTAGCTCGTCTCCCTTGTTGCAATGACTGCATTACCCAGCATCTAATCTCTTCTCCATAATACATTGGCTATAAAGCAGGACCTGTCAGCACTGCCCCTTAATTTATTTGTCAGCAGAGCTTGGACTTCAAGCTTTTCTCCCACAAAAAACCAGCTGCAGTGCTTCGCCTCTCAGCCCTCCGCCCTTGCAAAAATGATGGCAGAGCCTGACCTTTGCTTCCTTGTAACATTGTGTGCAGTGCTTAGAACCTTTGCTTTCTTCCCTTGTAACAATGTATGGGGTTTAATCCAAGGCCCTCAAAAACGAAAACAAGGAAGTGCTATGTGAAAAAGGCAGATCTGTCATTACAATAGGAGAAGCAGCCTTTTAATTCACAGTGGCAGAAGAAATTCAAAGGCCCCTTTCACGTAAAAAGCAGGTTTTTGAAACTTTGACACCAAAATGGCTTAACTTGTGCGTTTGCAGTTTGAAAGCAAGACATGGGAAAAATGTTTTCCTGCCAACATAACGATGTGAGGCAAAAGGCTTAGTGTGTGTTGACAAGATGTAATGTATATTATGCTTCACATGCAAAATACTGGCAATTGAAAAGAAAAGGCCACTTTGTTCCATGGGTCATATGAAGGGTCATATGAAGATTTCATTAAGACACGTGGCAGACACTTTTGCTTGTTACGGGGCAGACTTATCAAAGGTCTCCCCCACTGCAAGACTGGCTGTTACATCCCCACAGTTTTTTACAACTAAAATAGACTATGGCCTGCGAAGGATGTTGAAAGAAACTGTCCCTAGACCAGTTGTCTCTGAGGGCTCCTTTCTGTCCATGCATGATTGGAATGTGGGAGGAGCTGCAATCAAGGCAAGCTGAACTCTGTAAAAAAAATACAAGAAAATAGGAGTGTTCAGATGAAAATGGTGGTCCACTACAGATAACAGGACAGGATGCCAGATGGCAGCAGGGCCGTGTGACATTCCAGGGCTGGCCTAGCTCATTATCTTCAGTGGGAAATCTATGTGTAGCTGAGGCCTCACAAGCATTTATGACTGGCAGCCTGCTAATGTCAAACAATAAAGAGGCTATTAAAAACACAGTCCAGGATGCTCTGGTCACATGCTGGCCAGGAATGGCAAATGGCCTGGAGGAAGGGGAGCTCACATTTGCATAACATGAAGATTTCCCACTAATTTAGGAGGACAATCGTAGCTTAGTCATTTTTTCAGCATCCACAAGGCTATTGCCTTAATTTATGTGGCATTTTGAAGAGACATTCCAGCCGATTTTGTTTAAATAAAATTCATCCACCTGTGATTTAGGGAATTATAATGGCAAGCTAAAACGTGTTCCTGGCTGTTTTTAACATGTCCCGAATTTAAGAGTTGGTGAACTGGTGGAGGGTAAAATTATGAGTAAATTGCATGTTCCTAACTATTATGCGTTTTGAATAAGAGGCAGAAAATTGTCACACAGCCGAGCAACATGGTGCAGACCCGGCTGTCATTTCAATAAATTCCCCATGGTTAGCTGAAGCAGAATATATACATACATTATGGCAGTTGCTACTAAATTACAGAGTGTTGCCCCACAACTACATTTTTGCCAAAAGGTGACATGAAAGTAAAAGCAGATTTTAAATGGGAGTTGCCATATTTCTGCTCTAGGCTCCTAAACCAATCCTTAGAGAGAGGCTGGACTTGGGGTTAGAGAGAAGGGTAACTGTTCGATCGTTGTTGCGAGAATTCTTGCAGGGCACCACCCAATGTTGAAATCTTGAAGGCGTCATCACTGGTATATACAGTTGTTGCACTATCAGAGGTGGGAGGAGCTGCTAAATATTACCATCTGACAGTTACAAAGAAACACCAAAGGAGAGTGCTGAAATTTCATCTGGGTGGAGCTGTCTATTGCTGAGGAGACCTAAAAGTTGACTGGGCCCTGTGGTGAAGAGCTGCGGACAATCCTTGAGAGTGGTGTGACCAGACCTCTACCCTGTCCTCGAAGAGGGTCCTGAAATGCAGCTGGCTTTCCTGAACTTTAAACAGAGGTTTTAAATGCAAGTATATAGGAGCCATTTGAAACCAAAAGGAGGGGATGGCTGTTTGCCTTAACTCTTTTCCCTTTATGGTGGGGGGAAGGGGCAAAACTGTGTAGATTCGTAGCCTATTGAACTAAAAATATTCATTTAATTAATTTGCCACGTGCGGAACACCACAGGGAGATTTCTGTTCAAATTCAAAATTAACAAAGCTCATTGCCAGTGTGGGCTGAAAACTGTAATTTAATTGGGCAATCCTATTGATCCAGCTCCCCCACAAAGGCCTTTAATTGGAGCGAGGTCTGAAATCCAAAATTCCTAAAAATCATCTTCATCTTTCTGTCCAGCTTACCAAACATGGGCCGTTAAGTGGAGGAGGTCTGAAATCAAAAATTCCCAAAAAGCAATCCAATTCTTCTGTCCAGCTTCCCAGATACAGGCCTTTAAGTGGAGGGGGGGTCTGAAAATCCAAAACTCCCAAATCATTCAAATGTTTCTGTCCAACTTTGCCAACACAGACCAAAGTAGGGGGGAGTCTGAAAAACAAATTGCTAATCACCCTGTGTTTAATTTTAAGCAAAGGTGAGGGTGAAATAATAATTGCCATATGCATTTGTACCCATCTGTAAACCGAACTGCTAGCCTTTTAAGCGCATAGGAAAATCGAAATTGCACAGCATTGCATATGTTAATTGATTTTGTTCATTGACCAGTGTGGATTAGTGAGCTCTGTAGAAAGTAAGGTATTGTGATTTGTGTTTTTCCCAACCAATTTGTGTGATTTATTTCTGTAACAAGAAGTTTAATTTTGAGCCACAAAGAAGGTGGACTATGTCATTTTAGTGTGTTCTCCATTTTCAATTATTCAAATAAATACAAATAGATTTCCTGTGCACCGGCCTGATTCTTGGCTCATTGGTAGCTCAGAGGGAGGGATCCAAAGATTATGAAATGAATCAGAAATAGTGCTGAATAAAGAACTGACATTAAACAGTTTATTGTGTGACACCTAGCTTGGGGAGGGAAGGAACTCCCAATGTTGAGGGTGGCCTCTCAATAAACCATTACAAATTGGGGACTCATGGCCGGGATTTGGTTGGCTATTTTTGACTCATGACAAGTGCATTGTGACAGACTATTCATTTTGATGTAATTGTATTAAGGTGGAGGGAAAGTTATCTTTGCTTTGTTAAAGAGCCACAAGGATCAGACCCCTGAGTTCCAAGGAGGTGTATAGGTGAAAAATTAAGATTGATTTTGAATTGGCATCGTGAGTGGACATTAAGTTGGAAGAGGGTGAGTTTTCCCCTGCGCAAAGGAAATTCTAAAAAAATAACTGCCAAAAAAGGCCATTTAAAAAAAAAGCACAATTGAATTAGACAATGCTGGGAGACAAATCAGAAGGAATTGACCTTTGGTGTGAAGGTTGGATATGGCACAAAATGCTCAAGTAGAACTGAGTCAAATGGGTCAGCTCACAGCTCATTTATTGTTGCAGTTTGTGGAAGAGCGAATGCAGAGCAGAGCGAGTGCAGAAGAGTGAGGCCTGTGCGCAGAGTCAGACTGTGATTCTAAATGAGGCACAGAAATAACTTAAACAGTTAGAAGATCAAGCACTGCAGGGTCATATTTTCAATGTAAATAGGCAAGAAAATGCAGAACTCATGGAGCATGTGAGGCAAGCAGAAGCTGATCTGTTACAGGCAGCGCAGTGTAGAAACATGCAACAGAGATTGGTATTTTTAAAGCAAACCGCTTTTAATATGCACGCACGATGCAGGCCGAACAAAACGAAAATGAGTAAAGTTGGAATAAAATCAGATCGATTAATGGCCCAGAGTAAAGTGTGCGAGGACAATCAGGCCCTGGTGTCAGAGTTAAAAATCCAGAACTCTGAACACCATCAGGAAATAAGGACAGAGAGAAGCAGGTGTGAGAATTTGACAAATGAAATAGAAAATTACAAATAGGCATTGAGGCACCCTCACCAATCTGGGTATGGGAAAGGGTCCTCTGATCCAGGGGTGATGCCCTCCCTGTCAGGAACCTCATGCCAGTTAACCACAACTCCACATGGGCCGACTGCAACTAACCTCTTGTTTTCCACCTACAAAGCCCAAGGAAACATGAGGCACCTAGACTTACCCGGGCCTAGCCAAACTGATCCAGAAGGCCAGTCCTTATCTGAGTTTGAGAAGGACTCACCTTTACGACACAGAAGGGAAGGTGGCCAGACCAGTGTGTCCTGGGAAGTTAAGAATAATCCAGTGAGCTCCTCAGACCATGAAAACTCTCTTGATGAGAAAATGAGGGAGTTGGACTTAAAAAAAGGAGATTGCAGAGAGACCATCTAGCTCGCTTAACTGGAGAAGAACATTCAAAGTTTCTGGCCACAAGGGCATATTAAAAACCTCCTTACATTTAGGGGAAGGGGTGAATTTCCCCAAACTATCTGGAAAGGTGGAAACTACACAGTTCAGTCAATCTGAAGAAGAAACAGAGTATTATCCTGTGTCAAAAGGTGACTACAACGGCGGCCACCAGGTGGCAAATGAATGAACATGCTCTTCGTGTGAGCTCTGCACCCGAGGTCCCAAAAGTGGCTCTGAGCCCGCACTTTACGACCCCCTCAGAGTTGGTTACGGAACAAGACACGTAGGAAGGCAACCCCCCATCTGGGGAAAAACCCGAAGAAAATCGGTGGAGACTTCGCTGGGAAAACGAGACAAATGTTCTGAGGCCCTGGCCACGATGTGCGCAGCAGTAAACGGAAAGCGCACCCCAGTGGCTGTATACACGCTTGAGGGGAGAGCTGATCTTCGCGGCGGCCCCTGCACGGCTGGGGGAGCCTCGCTCGGTCTCGCTCGTGTTGCAGCCCGTCAGTGTGGGTCGACGTCGCGAGCCGAGCCCTGTCTCCACGCGGGACCTGGACGGGCCACATCCGACGAGATAAGGTAGGCAGCTACCCCTCTCCCCCTGTCTGCAGAACTCCACCAGGCAAGCCTGCTATCGGTCCGCCGACGTAAGGGAGCTTCCTCCTCTCTCTCCCCCTACTCCTGCTGAGGGGTCGAGCAGCACGCATTTTGTGCAGGCTGCCCCCCTCCCGACACGAACCCGGAGTCCAGCGCAGTTCAGAACGGGAAAATAGGAGTCTTCATGCACCCGAAGGCGAGGCTGCGCCCCCCCCCCGTGTGGGCCCCTGAAGTGCATGCCCACTACTATCGATGCTGGCCCGATTTCACAATTATGCCGACAGAGCACGAATCCTGGAGAAGGCCAGGAATACCCCACAACTTTCACTCGAAGAATCCAATATTTCACTCTACCAGGATTTATCATCACTCACGCTGGCACTGAGGAAGAAGTGTTCCCCGATCACGAAGATGCTAAAAGACAAAGGCGTTAGATACAGATGGGGTTACCCGTTCTCCCTCACCTTTGAGTGGGAAGGCTCGACGATGAGACTCAGCTCGGAGAAGGACATCGCTGCCTGTATAGCGGACCTGTTGGGTCCCCAGGGGGAGGGACCCTCCCTTGCGGAATCAAAAAGGGAAGAGGGTGAGTGGCGCACCAAGGGTCCACAGCAGAGAAGAATTCAAGGATCCAGGAAATTCCAGAGGATGAACAATTCCCAAGATATGGAACATTAATCTGGGGCCTGGATTGTCACATTACGCCGCACAACGCAAAAGAAACACTGAGGTGATAACATGGTGGAGGCCGGGAGCATGAGCGCCGCCAGACATTGGTAGGAGTAATTTAGCTCATTTATTGACTAACTAATTCCCGGCAAGCGCGCCACCGATATGCCCGGCTTAAGGGTCGAACACCTGTCTTACTGTCCAACTCCAGTCACACAAGAAGTGTACCAGGGCTAGAGTGCCTGGGTCACCTGATAGATCTATGAGGCACAGCAGACACTGGACAGATGCCTAAGATGGAGATTGGAGGTCGTATTTACAAGTTGCTTTTGACGAATGTTATGAGAACAAATTTGGGGGCTCACTGTTATATTGGTTTATATTTTGATAGGACCGCTTGTTTTGCGGTTCCCACTGGTGGTCCGAAGCCGACTGGGTGATGTTAACCTGGACAGACCGGACGCCGAATGCATGGGGAGGAGGGAAGGGGTGGGTGGGTGGGATGGGACGACACATAGTATACTGGAAGGCAGACCTGGGGGGCGGAAGAATACGAAGCAATTTTATGAAAGAACTGAAGGCGCACCGGGCGGGTCATTCATTGACCTCCTCAGGACATATTGAGTCCCAATTCAAGAACGACGGATCACGCCCCGTCCTATCAGTCATGTTAAGGGCCATGAGGCAGACGATTCAGCCATTGATGTATTCACATAAACCTTGTGATGTCTCCCACTTTCACATTCACTAATAATACGTTACGCATATGCACACTGAATGCAAAGGGACTGAACTACCCCACAAAACGCTCTATGGTGGCCAGAGAATTTAGGCGGTCGAGCATAGACTTTCTATTTCTCCAAGAAACACAATACTGTAGAGGGGAGGAGAAACTTATTCCATCTCGTGAGGTGGGCCCTTCTTTCTGGTGCTCCAATATCACAAAAATGGGGGGAGTGGGGATTCTTATTCGCAAAAGTCTCCGGATGGCAACTCTTGATTCGTGGACGGATAACGAGGGAAGGGCTCTCGTGGTGGTGGGGAACATTCACGGCACAATTGTCGCCCTGGCTACACTTTATGCACCTAATCAAGGGCAGAATAGGTTCCTTCATAAGATTACGGAGAAGGTCTTTACCATGGCACAGGGACACATAGCTCTTGGAGGAAACTTAAACACCTGGATGGACAGTTCGATGGATAGACAAACTAGGGCAGATGCACATAACCCACCCACCTCTCAAGATGTAGCCGAAATTAAACATACCCTTGACCTATATGGTCTTACTGACAGTTGGCGCCACCTGCACTCAGCGGATAGAGGCTTCACTTTCCACTCCCTCCCCCACGACACGCTTACGTGTATTGATTATATCTTCCTTACCAATGGTCTTCGTGTGGCGAATATTCATCCCACCACGTGGTCAGAACATGACATGGTTGCAGTCGATGTGTGCTGGGACGACTTGGCCCCTCGTAACTCCAAATGGAGGTGCAACGATTCCCTATGGACTGACTCGGTCTTCAAAGAAACCCTTGAAACTGAGATTGAGCAATTTTTTCTTGCCAATGATACGGGAGAGGTCGGGAAGGTACACGTATGGGAAGCTGCTAAGGCCACTTGGATGGGGGTACTCATTAGAGAAGGGGCCCAAAAAAAGAGAGAACGTGCTCTGATAGAAAAAAACATTAGGGAAAAGCTCCACATAGCCCAGAAATTAGCACAGTCTTCCCCGTGTGACAGACCCAAACACATGGCTGAAGCCAGACGGCTCAGGGAAGAGCTCAGACTACTCATCGTGGGTAAGACAGCCCGAACCCTACAATATTTAAAACAAAAATTGTATGAAAAGGGCGACAAAGCAGATGCTCTTCTGGCGGCCCGTCTTCGGGTGCAGAAAGCAGAGATGGATTGATCTTATTGAAAGGACCGATGGCACCCTCATAGACACGATCGTCACATCTCCTGGGGGGATACAAGAGGCATTCGCCTACTTTTATGAGGATTTATACACATGCGAACCCCCCCGTCCCCTAGGAAGCATTGACACTTACCCTAGGGAAGTCCAGATCCCCACACTCACATCTACAGAAGCCGAATCCTTAGACACGCCAGTCACAGAAGAAGAAGTCACAGAGGCCATAAAACGCCTAAAGACTTGGAAGGCCCCGGGAGATGATGGTTTCACACCCGGATTATACAAGGCTTTCTCCACACTCATCGCCCCCTCCCTTGCATCTTTATTTAATCACATTTTTGAAACAGGCCAGGTGCCCCCGTCCTTCTCCCAAGCTCTTCTCGCTGTCATCCCAAAAGAAGGGAGAGACCCCACGCGTTGTAGTTCCTATCGCCCTATCTCTCTTCTTAATATAGATGCTAAAATATATGCGAGAGTCATTGCAGCCCGACTCGAAACGTACTTACCGCAATTAATACACTCCGACCAGGCTGGCTTTGTCATTGGGAGACAGGGTGCAGATACCATGAGGAAAACTACATCTTATTTACCAGGCGCAAAGAAAGGGAGGGGATCCATCTCTTCTGTCACTAGACGCCGAGAAGGCCTTCGACAGGGTGGCCTGGGACTTCTTAGAAAGGGTGCTAGTCTGGAACGGGTTGGGGCCGAAGTTAAGCCGTGCCATTACGGCTCTGTATACATCCCCCACAACATCAGTGACAGTAAACGGGGGCTATTCGCAATGGTTCCCTTTGGAAAGGGGAACGAGGCAGGGTTGTCCACTGTCAGCAATACTATTCGTGCTCTCTCTTGAACCGTTGGCACAGAGATTGAGGCAGGATGCTAGAGTAAAAGGCATTACGGTAGGAGAATGCAAATACAAACCAGGCCTCTATGCGGATGATATATTACTGCACCTAACTGATCCCCTAAGTTCTGTCCCGGCTGCGATCAGCATAATCGAAGAATATGGAGAACAGGCTGGTCTTAAAATCACACCGGAAAGTCGATCCTCCTTCCACTTGACAAAAGTGGAGACACTGAGGCAGACCGATTCGCTCCCTTAGGAGTAAAGGTCAGCCTCACCACGCTTCAATATCTGGGCATTAATGTGACTCGAGACCTTGACTCCCTTTATGAGGCTAACTTTCCCCCACTATCACTCTCCCTTCAAAAGGATATCCAAAGGTGGTCCAGACTTACCATCTCCTGGCTGGGCTGATTAAATGCAATAAAGATGGTGATTCTCCCCAAAATACTTTACCTGTTCCAAATGCTCCCCATTAAAATTCCCCCAGAATACTTTACGAGCATGAGAAAAACCCTCTTAACCTTCCTGTGGCAGGGCCAAAAGCCGAGAGTCCCCAGATCCTTGCTACAGCTCCGGAAGGACAATGCGGGAGTGGGCCTCCCGAATATAGAAGCATACTATAGGGCAGCCCAACTACATGTCCTTGTCTCGCACGTCAGGCAAAAGTCAGAGTCACAGTGGATAGCCCTAGACAATTACCATCTCCGACCATTCATCCTGGCTGAATGGCTATGGGTTCCGGGGCCCCAATTGCGGAACAGTGTTAAAAACCACCCTATTATTGGAACAATATGGACAATCTGGAAACCAGGCAAGAAAATGGTGGGAGTTACAACCTGGCCCTCTCCCCTTGGAAACCTATGGTCACCGGGGATCCGGGACGCTATCCCAGACCCAGGGAGCTTCGAGACATGGTACGATGAGGGATTAGAAAGGGCTGGTCAACTCTGGAGGGATGGTGCCTTTATTACAATTCAGGATTTACAGGAGGCGCTCGGCATAGGCCCGCTCTCAATCTTCCTATATCTCAGACTCAAGGGGGTGATGACAAGGGCGATATGGAAAGAACAGTTACAAAGGGATCTCACCCCGTTCGAAACCATTCTTAACACGTGTACGAGTTCAAAGGGCTTAATAAGTGCAATGTACTCGGCGCTGATTGAGGTTGATATTACACCATCACACACACTGAGGAGCAGGTGGGAATCGGACATGGGCAGGCAGATCCCGCAAAAGCTATGGCTCCAAATTTGTAGAAGAACGGCGAAATCTTCCATATCCTGTCAATATAAATTGCATGCCGTCAAGTTGTTGTCCGGGTGGCAATATGACCCGGTCCGGCTGGCCAATATGTATCAAGGGATAAGCCCACATTGCTGGAGGGGCTGTGGAAAGCGGGCCGACTACTGGCATATGTGGTGGGGATGTGAGGTGGTCCAAACTTACTGGACGGAGGTTCTCAGCTGGATCAAGGAGTTGGATGACGACGACAGAGAGATACATCCACTTCTGATCTTGTTTGGCTTGGTTGAAACGGATGACACAATTAAGAAGGCTCCCAAAATGATTCAGGGTCTACTGTTGGCCGCTCGGGCGTGTCTCACCATGGTGTGGAAGAGAGCAAGGCTCCCTAATAAAACCGAATGGCTGAGTGTTGCCTTGAATATATATATAATGGACAACCTCACGGCGGTCCTGCATGGAGATCGTACCTCAGTTGAGAACGCATGGTCTGAATTTCGGGCTAAATATGTGACATGAAAAATGTGTGCAAAGCGTCTCTATGTTTGGAGACTTTCTAGTTGATGGCTGAATTTCTCTGCTATGTTAAACTCGCAAGTTCTAATATGTCCATGTGCCCGATGCCAGGCAGTTAATACTGGTTCGGAGATAGATACTGGTCTCTTCTAGCCCTTCAGATGGTACTATGTGCAAGGGCGGAGGGGGGAAGGTAGGGGTAGTTAGGTTTGATGAAGCTACTCAAAATGTATGCGATGTGCATTAGATACTAAACATTGTACGCACTGTTTTATTATTGATGTGATATTCTTTGCACTTGACCGTCTGGTCGCAAATGCTTGTACATGATTGTCAAACTTCTATTTCAAAAACTAATAAAAGTCAAATAAAAAAAAAAAGGTTACTACAGGGGAAATGGCCCTGAGCATTCACGGCAGCACAGAGAAGAGGAGTCCAGACCCTGTGGTTCTGGAGGTATTCCCAGTCTCAGAGATAGGGAGCACCTAAAAGATAGGGAATGGAGTACCAATAGCAGCTCCGAGTCAGGAGGTGAATGGACTCAGGTGCAGAGAAAAATGAAGACAGGAAAACAAAGCAAGAGTTTTGTCAAGACCCAATTAGACAGACCAAGGCCATAAAGAGCTTCATGACCCCATACCATAAAAATGCTAAGTATTTGGTGGAACGTCTAGAATTGTCATACAAATGATATCCTCATTTGGAATTAAAAATTATGTAAATTGTATGGAGTTTGTGAAATGGACGTTCTCTCCTGAGTACTCCAGTTTCTTTTAGGGACTGGAGGACCAAAATCTTTATAAATGGAACCCACATGAGGCCTTTAAGGCAGCATATAATTTGAAATGTGGGGAGGATAAGGTGCCTGGGGAGTTTGTGCAGGAGTTAAAGCAGGCTTTTGCTCAGACTTCCCACCAGGTGAACACAAATAGCAGGGTGTTAAAAACATGTTTCCATGTGCTCCTCAAGTACATAATGACTCAGTTGGTGCATGATTTTCAAGAACACAGGGCCCTGGATTGGGTGATTGAACAGGCCACCAGGATCTATGAGGTCCAGACGCCCACTGAGTGTAAAAACAGAGGCAAAAACCCCAAACCATCTAACACCCCTGCTGCTGCGAAGGTGGCAGAGGTAAAACTATCCCTTGATCTGGAGACAGGGGGCCTAAAAATGCTCCTTCTGCCAACAAGCAGAAAGAAAGGCAGAGGAGACCCTCGGACCCAGCCCAATCGAAGGGTAGTCAGGCAGGATCTCAGATCAATAACCCCTCTGACCCTGCCACCTATGTAAGCCTTAGGTATAAGGTTACCAACCCAATCCTGCGGTATGTATACACTCGCCCGGCCCAAGAGAGGGGGGACCAATCAGGTAAGTACTGCCCTGGGAAACTTCCCTCCAAACTTCCCTCAGGAGAGAAGTATCACTCCATCTGCCAATCTGAACTTTTTCTCAAGATATCCATGTAACCAGAACTTCCAAAATAATCCTCCTCTCTTTCCCCAGTTCCAGGACAATATATCCCTGAACCCAGGAGAATGGAGATTCAGGATGAAAAACTATAGGGGAAACTTCCAGTACCCGAGCTACTTCGGGAGAAGGGACAGTTACCCTTTTCAGGAGCAGCAGAGTTATGACTCATGACCTCCCTACAACTCAGAAAAGGTCTTGTAGATGGTGCAACAGGTCCAACAACTGACTGACAACCAGGGGTGCATGCTGAGGACTCAGTCCAACCCTCTACCTAATACCCTGCTTCCCCGAATTCCCCAACACCCAGGGCTGATGCCACAGGGGGAAATGACAGGAGGAAACAAACCGACAAACCACAGGTTTCTGAGGAGGGGGCCTGGGAGGAGGGGAGATACCAAGCCCTATAGGAAGCTTCTTTTCTCACCCAGACAGAACCCCTAGGAACCTCAGCTTGAAAGTGACTCTTCTACGCCCAAAATGTCAGAACCCAAAAAGCAAAGGGTAAGTAGGAGAGGCTAAAGAAGAACCCACTTTGTAGAGGAACTCTGTATCATCCCCTTTGAAAGAGAAGAATCCCTGGAGGATACACGTAAGGAAATCTTCTCTTTCAGGAACGGGTGGATCCCTCCCAAGAAAAATGGGTTCCTAAAGACCCTGCATTGGACTGGGTAAGTATGCAGACCGACCCAAAATAAGAAACTATCTAACCCCCAAAATGTGAGCCAGATAAATAGAAACAGAGGGGTACTTCCCCCAAACAGGTTTTGAGAACTGTCCCCAGGAAAAGAGGGACAGCAAAGAATCGGAGGAGAAAGAGGATTCCCCAAATCTGCCCATTTTTAGTTGTAACATTTTCTTTACAGATTGCTGAACTCGAACACGAAAAATTGCACAAGTCCACACAGTGTCGGGGTTCAATATTAAGAAAATGACCACCGGGCTGGCATAACTCACACTTTCTTTGCACCATGGAGGAGAAAGAAGGCCGATTTCATGCACAGGTCTGGGTCAGTGTGAATTATTATCTCTGGTCGATACTGGATCCCAAGCCACCCTCCGGTCCAAAAAAGCCTTTTCCCAACTAAACTCAGGACAGGGGAGGGCCACTAAATTCCCCTCACACCACTTCCCGGACAACTCCAAAATGTTGACGGGAATGGCATTTCCATTGAAGGGACTGCAGATCTGGAAATAAAAATTGAATGACATTGATGAAAACATACAGTGATAGTAGTAACTCCAGAGGGTACAGCTTGTTTACTCGGGAACAATCTCCTGAGGAGGTTATCACCTCTGATCGACTGTGCAAAAAAGGTCCTGTGGACCCAGACCAACCGGCCTATAAAATTAAAAATGAGTGGCAATTATGTAAGTATGAGTGGTACTTGTCATGTAATTGATCGACTTTCTGAGAAAGTAGAATTCCATTTCAAGAATAACCATGTCCCAGACATCACTGTCATCTCTGTAGGAGAACAAACTGGTGATGGGATCCCTTCTCCATTCTTGAAAATCAACCTTCCTCGCAGTTTTAAGTGGCAATCCACACTGGAAGGGAACTCCCTAACATTTAACACCAGTCCAAAATCAGAAGAGACCAGACAAAGAAGAACCTGCTCAAAGTCTGACGGACATTCAGAAAAATGGTAGACAGTTGTTTTTCCCCATTCAGTTAAATGAAGGGGATAAACTGGTATGCCTAAATACTGGAAGGAGCTTCATCAGCGCAGGATTTTTCAGCAAAATCCCAAAGGATCAGACCATTCCCACATTTAAATTGGGTGACAAATGGGAAGTAGGTCTGGAAACCCCCAATTCCAAACATCTCCTGCCTAGCAGGTGTATGCTAAAAATTTCCATTGGCAACAAAAGCATAGAGCATAATTGATGGGTCATGAGAGATGTCCCTTCTGCCTTTTATTTAGGAAGTGACATTCTCAATCGATTTGCAATCAATTTGGACCTAATTAATAATAAAGCTTGGTCCCGACTGGGGCATAACCCCATGGGCTTTGACAACACTGAAAAAGCATTCCGGCCAGCTCAATTGCTGCCTTATGAGGTTGAAGTTTCAGTGCAAAAAGAGTTACCATCCCAGGACAGGTGTGACAATTCACTATTCCCCTAGAAATTAAGCAAGGACAGAACCTCAAACATTAGGATGCCTACATACATTTAAATTCCCATCTCCAACAAAAAGGTTCAAATGACCAACAATAACATGGAGGTGTACTTAACTTCCCCACACAAGGTCTATGAAGAAGACACGTGACAGAGCATACCAACACTTTATGTAGATGGGTGCCCCAACCATGTTGATCACAATGGGGAAAAATAACTAGTGGTGGCATTGGGAATGCCTGGGTGGATGATACCCCGGAACCCTCTGCTGGTTACAAAATAGGATCCCGAAGTAGTCAGGTTGCAGAGTTGATGGCCGTTCATCAAGCCATCCTCACTGCAGTGCACCACCAACTCAATGAACTGGTCATAATCACTGACTCTGATAATGTCAGTAATGGGTTCATGGAGCACCTGATTAACTGGAGGAATCGAGGCATGTTTTAGGCCAACAATGAACCCTTAAAGCATGCCAAACTGATCCAGTCAATTGATGATCTGGTGACCTCCCATGAGATGTCCAACTATTGGAAGAAAATAAGGGGCCATTTCAAAGTAGAAGGGCCAGATAAGACTGGGAATGACCTGGCTGACCAGCTGGCCGAAACCAGAGCCTTGCAAGGGGATTTCATAGAAACTGAAAGATGCAGTAGATCCTAGGAGTACAAAGAAAACTCCACATTGCCTACCACTGGCCTCAAGCGGGGGTGTAGAGAGCTATAACAACACAATTGTGAGTTGTGTGAAGGCATCATGAAGAAGGACACAGACAACAGATTCCAGATTCAAAACAATCTGTTTTATTAACTTAAATGTCAGGTTGGGAAAAGGCCCACCTTGCGGTATGCTAAGGTGGGATTTTCCTCCTTAAATAGAACTAAGGAAAGTCTGAGTCAAAGAGTTGCAACTTAAGAATCTGTCTGTGTCCAAACTCTATACTTGCCCTCACAATTATAACTATACAATGGGCCTCATTATGACTCTGGCGGTAGCCGTGAAGCTAAATACCAGCACGGCTGCTGCCAGAGTTCTTTTTTTTCCAGTGCCTGGAAATGGGGAACTACTGAGGCATTACAGCCCCTGTGGTCCCTCCGCCAGGCACCAGAAAAAAGAAAATCCTCATTCCCATCGAGTCCCATTGGACTCAATGAGAATGAGAATGGAGAGGATGGATGCACCGACACTGTGTGCAACAGTGCCGGTGCATCCGTCGAGGTCTGCGAGCGGGTGCCGTTCCACCTGCCAGGTCAGGCCTGGCAAGCTTACATGCACCTGCTTGCAGAGCTCGTAGTTTTCCAGTCCGGAAACAATGGTACTGGCAAGCTTACCGGTACCGTTGTTTCCAGACCGGCAAGCTCGTAGTGAGGCCCAATGTGTAGGGATGTCAGTAACCAAAAAGAAAACAGTGTTTAACACAAAGTCCTGGCCTTCTTCCAGCTCGCAGGTTCCTTTCAGCCTTCTTCCCCAAGTATAAAACAGTTCCAAAATGCAAAAGCCTCAAAGTTCCCTTTCTTAGAGTTAGGTTGCAACAATCCTTGTAGATAAATAGAAAATTCCACTGTTAATCAGGCTGCAATATCTCTTGTTTGTGGAATATGTAGATTTCAGCATACTGTGGTTTGTTTAATATAATGGGTGGCTTCTAATATTAATTCAGCAGTTCAACATACAATGGTTTGCTTGGATCTAAATGGTCTTATCCCCTCTTTGAGTTCCAAAGGTGTTAATTCTGTAATGGTTGCAAAGTTTTACTTCAGTTCAACATTCAATAATTATATCTCGTGCTTAGGGTTAATTTTCCCTTCATCTATAGTTCAAAAGTAGTTTGTTTTGCTTTAATTGAATGGTTGAATGTTCAGAGACTTTTGAAAACGTGTTTCTTGCCACACATGACCACTCCGATACGAAGTATTCCTCTTTCTTTGATAATTGACACATATAGTTGTTTGTTTCACTTTAATTGAATAGTACAATGCTCAGAGACCTTCAAAAACGTGTTTCTTGCCACATACGACCACTCTGATACAAAGTATTCAGGCCAGTTAATGTTCAAGTTCACATTCAAGCACACCGGGTTTCTCAATCCCCAGAAACTCATTGGTCGCTTTAAAAGTGTGTGCTGCAGTGTGGATCACACAGTCTTCTTTGTTTGGTGTCAGGGCTCCAGTTCCTGCCCCTCCGACACTCCTGGGGTGGACATCCACCCCAGGGGAATGAGCACGTTGAGTAGAAAGGAAATTAGCACCCTTCCAGCGTGGCTCCCTTCACTGTTACTAATCTAATACAGGGAGTACCAACTCCCATGCCACACTGTAGGGCTCCCTGCTGCATAAACCAGTCTCCATGTCCTTCTCCTATTCCCCTTTGCCACTGGTTTGAGCTCCATGTATACACCTGCAGCAGTTTAACAGGCTGCAGATGTGGATGACCAATCAGCCTTGCTGACCCCCCTTAAAGGGACATGCCTGACCTCCATGACTCTTAGCAGGCATCTTCCTGGTCCCAGTACTAGAGTAGTAAAAGAGCATAGTCTTCATTGCTCTTAGTTGCCTCTTCTTCGTCCCAGTACTGTCAAGTGTTAATTGCGAAGAAATGAGGGGAGCTTGCTTACAAGGTCGGAATCCAATAGCGATGGCCTTTTCCTGGCCACCTGCTCAGAGGATCCAAGGGAACGAGGAGTGAGAATACTCTTGGGATTCTCACAGTATCTTAAAGAACTTTGTGGAAGACTCTGGACCCAGGTGGGACATCTGATTACTGCTTGTCCTGATGGCTATTAGGTCTGGACCATCTTCAGCAGCGAAGACATCTCAATTTGAGCTTATGACTGGATGTAAAAAGGTCTTACCTTAGCATCTGCTCTACAGAACACAGGAGCAAACACTGATAAATGCGTCCACAACTCATGAGTACATTGAAAATGTAAGGCAGCACCTCCAGCATGCTTTTGCTTATGCTCAGTGCAATTCAGAAAAGTCGGCTGATGGAATGAAGACCTATTATGATCTAAAGACCATCAAGAAAGAGTATGAAGTAGGTAACAAGGTTTACTTGTACAATTCTCAAAGGAATCAGGCAAGTAGTGGATATTTCTTCCATCTTGGTGTGGTGCCTTTCAAATTATAGATAAAAGATCACATGTTGCTTACAAGATCTGCATCCCAAAACGAGAACAGACAGAAGAGTCCGCATAAATCAGTTGAAAAGCTGTCATCCCAGACAAGCTTTGGGACTGATCGAAGAATCACATTAAAGTCGAGTAGAGGAACCATCTGAGGAATGAAAAGGAAGAATGAAAAATCAGATGGAAACTAAGATATATATATATATATACATACATACAAGGAGTAATTTAATTAGTGCTCATTGTAAAGAGACAGGAAACAAATAAATAAGGTTTTGTGAAATGGTGAAAATGTTTTGTGTTATAATTGTATGCTGTTGTTTTTTTTGTCAATTATGTGCAAATATTCCAGGGAAATATTTTGTGAGAAAAGTACTGAACCTCTTTTTCTTTTCTATTTGCTAGATAATTAACTTCCTTGACTTCCAGCCTGGAGGCAAGAGAGGAGTCCGGGGAGGACCCCAGGGATCCCAAGAAAGAAGGAAGAAAGGGGGGCCATGCTGCTCCCCCAACCCAAAGACTGATGGGGAGGCTGGAGTGCCCACTCCCTAATGAAGGAAATTGATACTGATGGGCTCCATCAAAAATATGAAAAAAGAAAAAAGGACTTTCGATGTTGAAAACCCCACTCTGCCCAGCTCTTCCCACAAAAGAATCATGGAATAACCAGGAGGGGGGTCATTTGGGGTTTAATCCAGGGCCCCAACAAACTAACACAAGGAAGTGCTATGTGAAAAATGCCTATCTGTCATTACAAAAGGAAAAGCAGCCTTTTCATTCACAGTCGAAGAAAACATTCAAAGGACCCTTTCACATGAGAAGCAGGATTTTCAAAAATTGACACCAAAATGGCTTTACTTGTCCGTTTGCAGTTTGAAAGCAAGACATAAGAAAAATGTTCCCCTGATAACATAAAGATGTCAGGGAAAAGAAGGATCTCATCACGAGTTGGTCAGTATCCCGACTGGGATACTGCTCAACTTCATTTGCGTTAGCGCCCACACTGGATCACTGGTTGGGTACTAAACGTTGTAAAGACTGGAGGGGGGGTGTCTGTACTTCCGCTCTCTATATGGTAGAGGAGAGGCACAGAGGACCCCAGCCAAGATTCTCTATTATTGGTAACGTAGTCGAGGAATCAAGGCCTAACTTCTCAGGAGGTGATGCAGGCTGGTTCTTAAGTACAGTGTAGTCCCCCAACCCCCACAAAGGAATGTCCACACACTGTATTACTGAAAACACAGTCTTTATATAATTAATATTCAAAGGTATGTACACGATCACAATAACGCACTTTGTACTCGGAAATCAACAATGATAAAAATATACAATTCTAAAGTGGTACCACTAATGTTATCGAATCTCATTAAAGTGCATCAACTGTACGTTTAAAATGTCACACAGATCAATAATGAGGGAACCAGCAATAGAGATAGGAAGGAACGTAAGATGGTTGAAACAATAGGCAGAAAACGGGCCCCTACCGATCGACACAGTTCTGTGTGGACATCCCCCTACTGGGAACCTGTAAAATAAAGATATATAGCACAAGCCCAGTCCATATATTGTTCACTAGTCTTATTTCCTCCTATTAAGGTTTTACCCCCCCAATGTACCTGGTGGAGTAGAGTTCTTGGAAGACACGTCGAAGGATCCTTCTTGAGTGACTCCCTATAAAGCAGGAGCCACAGATCGTCGAGAGGCGTCGAAGATGGTGAACTTGTCGTCAACGGCGGCGATGAGAAGTTCAAGGGTGCTGAGACCGCGATGTCAATCCAGGCGGTGCTCGTCAGCGACGTCCTGCGAGGATGAGGTGTGCGGGACACCTCGGTGACGGATTGTTCAGGACCGCAGAGAGTTTCAGAAGAACTGTGGCCCAACAAGGGCGTCGAGTCGTCGAAGTCTTTGTGGCCTTCAGGTGGTAGGAAACCCACCGGCAGATTCTCCTTGGCGCGTTGGTCGTCCTTGACTTTCTCTGGCGGGACAAAGCGGTCGACGTTGCGGACAAGGGAGTCCTTGTATTCAAATGTTCTTAGGCAAAGGAACGTGCAGCTCCGGTCGTCGGCGGCACGGCATCAAGTGGTCCCCACGGCTGGGCAACACAACTTCGACGGGCCTCCAGCGGTTACACAAACCTGCGAACCCTGGTCGATGGCAATAGACTTCGACAGCAGCGAAGTCCGGGTGTTTTGCTTCGTTCTCCTCAGCGGTCCCGTCTCGGGTGGGCAGCCTTTCGAGGGTCGGACTTCCAGGGAGCTTCTGTGAAGGTTAGCGGTGCTCGCTGGTCCCTCGGAGCACGGGAAGAGGGTGCCTTACCAGGTCCTGTCTCGGATCAGTCCTTGACGAGTTCGGCAGCTTTCGGATTAGGTCGAAGCAAATGCAACAGCAAGTCTTCGTCTTCTAGCTGGGCGTCGAGGATCAGCAGTTCCAGTTACTCTTAAAGTTTAGACACAGCTTCTGAACGCTTCTGAACGCTTCTGAATGCTTCTGAACAATTTCCAGTGGTGAGAGGTCCCCAGATATACTATCTTGTCTCTCATCCACACTGCTGGGTCACTCTCAGCAGCCAATCATACAGAAGGGCATTCATGCAGTCAGTCAGCCAATCTGGCACACAGTGCATTCAGGCCATCCTCTTCCCTCTCAGACACTCACAACAAGGAATGTGGATTGGGACAAGTACCCAGCCATTCAACACTACACACTGCATTCAGGCCAGTTTCGGGCAGGGATGTCTCAGTCTTTGTCTCTCATCCCAGAAACCAGACAGCCACAACAAGAAGTGCATATTGGTCACACACTCCATTCACCCGGGGTGCCACCCACAGGGCGTACCCACAACATACAGTCACTGGGAAGGCTCCAGTCAGTCTGGACTGGACTTCACAACAACACCATATATGGAACTTCCACCCAACAGCCAGTCAGGGGGAAGGGACAGAGTCAGGGCTTGCCAGGACTTTGGGAAAACAAGGTAATAGGTAATAGAAAGCAAGAGGCCACAGGGGCCATCTTGTTTTCCATCAGGAATCAACTGATTCCAATGGCAGGCCCTGGGGATCCCAAAATGGAGGATACTCAGTGCACCTGTCAAATTCAGCATGGAGCTGCCACCAGCCCATACCCTGCTCTGCGGGCCACCCACAGGTGCCCAAAAACATACACTAGGGGCACAGGGTTGTACCCCCACCCATGGGTGCCATAAGGGTATCCCACGGGTCCGTTCACCAAACCACAAGAGCGAGAGCTGCACCGTCAGGAGTCCCACATGAACTCCTGCGCGGAAAATACGACTGAACACACGATAATAAGGCAGTAAAGGACAAGGATGCGGAGGCCCTGTCCCTCCGATGCATTTCCAGCATCACAGTGGCCCCCCCCCAGACTGAGGTGGAGGGTGCCTAATCTCCCACGGGATAGACACCGTCATCCAGACGGTCAACATACCTTCTGGAAAGGACATCTGCATTATCGTGACTCTTCCCTGGTCTGTGCTCTATGGTGAAGTCTAGCCCTTGTAGGCTAATGGACCACCTGAGCAGTTTTGGATTTTCACCCTTCATCTGCATAAGCCACTTCAGGGGCTTATGATCTGTTTGGACCTTGAAGGTAGACCCCGTAAGGTAGGGCCTAAAATGCCTAAGGCTCCAAACTATACTGAAACACTCCTTCTCAACAGTAGCCCACCTAAGTTCTCTACCCTTAAGTTGTCTACTGTCAATTCCGGTGTCGCAGGCATCCGTCTGGACGATAAAGGGTCGGCTGTAGTCAGGCGCACACAACACAGATGCCCTACACAGACTTTCTTTCAAGCCATCAAAGGCCCTCTGACAGTCTTCCATCCAATTAACCTTCCTAGGTTGTTTGGGGGAAGTCAGAGCTGTCAGTGGTGCAGCTATGGTTCCATAGTCCGCCATGAAATTGCAATAATACCCAGTGAGGCCCAAAAAGGCTCTCACCTGGGTTTGAGTAGTGGGAGTCTCCCAGTCCTGTACATCCTGTACCTTACTGGGGAGAGGTTGGATTTGACCCCTTCCTACCTCATGACCAAGATATGTGACTTTCCCCTTAGCTATCTGGCACTTGGTGGCCTTGATAGTGAGGTTAGCCCTTTTCAAGGCCTGCAACACCTTACCCAGATGTGTCAAATGCTCTTCCCAAGTGGAACTGTAGACGGCAATGTCATCTAAATAAGCCACACAAAAGGCTTCCAGCCCACTGAGAGCGTGATTGACCAATCTCTGGAAGGTGGCAGGGGCATTCTTCAACCGAAAAGGCATGACCCTAAACTGGTAGAGTCCCTCTGGTGTTGAGAACACCGTCTTTTCCTTGGCATGGTCCGTCAGAGCTATTTGCCAATAGCCTGAGGTGAGGTCAAAGGTGCTCACAAATTTGGCAGCACCTATGGTGTCCACGAGCCCGGGGCAATGGGTGCGCGTCAGTTTTGGTGATGGCATTGACTCCTCGGTAGTCCACACAAAACCTCCAATCCTTGGTACCTGCCTGGGAACTTGCCTTGGGGACAAGGACCACTGGACTGGACCAGGGACGGGTTGAGGGTTCAATAACACCCAGATCCAACATCTTGGCGACCTCAGCCTGGATGTGGTTTTTAACAGTATCTGACATACGGTAGCTCCTGCTCTTGACAGGCACGCTGTCACCAGTGTCAATCTCTTGCTTACACCACAGTGTAAGGCCTGGCGTCAGCGAAAACAGAGAGGCATACTGCTGGAGCAAAGTCCTGCAGGCCCTCTGCTGCTCTGTTGTCAAATCTGGAGAGAGATGCACTCCCTCCACTGAGCCATCCTGAGGGTTGCTATACAGCAAATCAGGAAGGGGCTCACTCTCATCCTCTTCTTGCTCTGAAGCTAGCAAGAGACATGAGACTTCTGCTCGCCTGTGGAAAGGCTTGAGCCGATTAACATGGAATACCTGAGGGGCTACCCCTGGGATTCCAATGTCAACCAGATAATTGACCTCGCCCATCTTGGAGATTTTCCTGAAGGGTCCAGTCCATTTATCTGCCAAGGCCCGAGGCTTGGTAGGCTCCATCACGAGGACCTCCTGTCCCGGAGTCCAATACACTTGTGATGCTTTAAGGTCATGCCAGTATTTGTTCAATTCCTGGCTGGCCTTGAGATTCGCTGTTGCCTGACCCATCATCATCTGTGTCATCCTCTGTCTGAGGCCTAACACATAGTCCCCCACTTGCTTGGCGGGACCTGGAGGGGCGGCTTCCAAACCTTCTCTGATCAAGGCAAGGGGACCCCTCACGGGATGTCCAAAGAGTAACTCAAAGGGGCTGAAACCAACACCCTCTTGAGGTACCTCTCTGTAAGCAAACAGCAGGCATGGCAGGAGGAGATCCCATTTCCTCCTTAGGGGCTCTTCCAAAGCACCTATCATGCCCTTGAGAGTTTTATTAAATCTCTCAACCAGACCATTGGTCTGGGGATGGTAAGAGGTGGAGAACTTGTAGGTTACTCCGCACTCTTTCCACATGGTCTTCATGTAACTAGACATGAAGTTAGATCCTCTGTCAGAGACAACCTCCTTGGGGAATCCAACACGGGTAAAAATGCCTAGGAGAGCCCTGGCAACCACCTTGGCAGTTACAGTCCGAACGGGTATAGCCTCAGGGTACCTGGTGGCATGATCTACCAAAACCAGGATGAACCGATATCCACCTGAAGTGGGAGGGTCCAGGGGAACGACAATGTCGATGCCCACCCTCCCAAATGGTGTGCCAACCACTGGCAATGGCTGCAGTGGGGAAATGACACTGCCTCCAGTCTTGCCAGACAACTGACAAGTTGGGCAGGTCCTGCAGTGGGACCCAGATGTGTCAAATGCTCTTCCCAAGTGGAACTGTAGACGCCAATGTCATCTAAATAAGCCACACAAAAGGCTTCCGGCCCACTGAGAGCGTGATTGACCAATCTCTGGAAGGTGGCAGGGGCATTCTTCAACCGAAAAGGCATGACCCTAAACTGGTAGAGTCCCTCTGGTGTTGAGAACGCCGTCTTTTCCTTGGCATGGTCCGTCAGAGCTATTTGCCAATAGCCTGAGGTGAGGTCAAAGGTGCTCACAAATTTGGCAGCACCCATGGTGTCCACGAGCCCGGGGCAATGGGTGCGCGTCAGTTTTGGTGACGGCATTGACTCCTCGGTAGTCCACACAAAACCTCCAATCCTTGGTACCTGCCTGGGAACCTGCCTTGGGGACAAGGACCACTGGACTGGACCAGGGACTGGTTGAGGGTTCAATAACACCCAGATCCAACATCTTGGCGACCTCAGCCTGGATGTGGTTTTTAACAGTATCTGACATACGGTAGCTCCTGCTCTTGACAGGCACGCTGTCACCAGTGTCAATCTCGTGCTTACACCACAGTGTAAGGCCTGGCGTCAGCAAAAACAGAGAGGCATACTGCTGGAGCAAAGACCTGCAGGCCCTCTGCTGCTCTGTTGTCAAATCTGGAGAGAGATGCACTCCCTCCACTGAGCCATCCTGAGGGTTGCTATACAGCAAATCAGGAAGGGGCTCACTCTCATCCTCTTCTTGCTCTGAAGCTAGCAAGAGACATGAGACTTCTGCTCGCCTGTGGAAAGGCTTGAGCCGATTAACATGGAATACCTGAGGGGCTACCCCTGGGATTCCAATGTCAACCAGATAATTGACCTCACCCATCTTGGAGATTTTCCTGAAGGGTCCAGTCCATTTATCTGCCAAGGCCCGAGGCTTGGTAGGCTCCATCACGAGGACCTCCTGTCCCGGAGTCCAATCCACTTGTGATGCTTTAAGGTCATGCCAGTATTTGTTCAATTCCTGGCTGGCCTTGAGATTCGCTGTTGCCTGACCCATCATCATCTGTGTCATCCTCCGTCTGAGGCCTAACACATAGTCCCCCACTTGCTTGGCGGGACCTGGAGGGGCGGCTTCCAAACCTTCTCTGATCAAGGCAAGGGGACCCCTCACGGGATGTCCAAAGAGTAACTCAAAGGGGCTGAAACCAACACCCTCTTGAGGTACCTCTCTGTAAGCAAACAGCAGGCATGGCAGGAGGAGATCCCATTTCCTCCTTAGGGGCTCTTCCAAAGCACCTATCATGCCCTTGAGAGTTTTATTAAATCTCTCAACCAGACCATTGGTCTGGGGATGGTAAGATGTGGAGAACTTGTAGGTTACTCCGCACTCTTTCCACATGGTCTTCATGTAACTAGACATGAAGTTGGATCCTCTGTCAGAGACAACCTCCTTGGGGAATCCAACACGGGTAAAAATGCCCAGGAGAGCCCTGGCAACCACCTTGGCAGTTACAGTCTGAACGGGTATAGCCTCTGGGTACCTGGTGGCATGATCTACCAAAACCAGGATGAACCGATGTCCACCTGAAGTGGGAGGGTCCAGGGGACCGACAATGTCGATGCCCACCCTCTCAAATGGTGTGCCAACCACTGGCAATGGCTGCAGTGGGAAAATGACACTGCCTCCAGTCTTGCCAGACAACTGACAAGTTGGGCAGGTCCTGCAGTGGGACTCCACTTCTACTCCCATCCGAGGCCAGTAGAAATGGGCAGAGAGCCTTTGCTTAGTCTTCTTGGTACCAAGATGACCAGCTAAGGGCACCTCATGCGCCAACTGCAGTAGGAAGGGCCTGTAAACCTGGGGTACCACCAACCTCTTGAGGGCACCAGGTTCAGGATTAGTGGGCTCACTAACAAGGAGCTCACCCTCCCAATAAATCTGGAATGTCCTAGGCACTTCTCCTTGTGCCTGGGACAGGGCCTGTTTCCTCAGACCCTCGAGAGAGTGGCACTCTCTCTGTCCTTTACAGAAGTCTGCCCGGGAGGGTCCCCCTTCAGCTAACAAGCATTGAAGATCGGGATGATCCTCCGGGTTGAGAACCTCTCCCAAAGGAGAGTCTTCTGGCTCTTCTCCCACAGGAGTTGAGACGGGGTTTACCACTGGACCCAGCCCGTCCGGAGCATGGATCCCAATGGGTGCTGTAGGAACAGCAGGAAGAGAAGGAGCTCCCTCCACAGAGGTGGCCTTCTTGTTCTTCCTTCGTCTTGCCTTTGGCTGCGCCTTTGGCTCGGGTACCTGACTCACAGCCAGACCCGGGGTCACCTGTGACCTAGTGACCGCAGCAGCAGTCATGGGAAGACCATCCGAGATCAATCCCAACTCTACTAGTCATTACCTAACAAAATGTTAGCAGGGACATTGTCCTGAACCAGGACAGGAAGCTTTGCTGTCTTGCCTCCAATTACGAGTGTGACTAAAGCTACAGGCGATAATTTGGGAGGCCCACCAGCTAACCTGGTGGTTCTCAGAGGAGCACCTATATAGTCCTCTGGCTTGAGCAGGGTCCTGTCCACCACTGTCATGCTCGCCCCAGTGTCTCTCAAACCAGTAGAAGGCTGGCCATTCAGGAGGACACTTCTCAAAAATCTATGGGTGTTCTGTGGGATAGTCGCCAGTATTTCCGCGTACTGGTCCCAGGCCCCAAGGGACACTAAGGAAATCTCTACAGGAGCACCAAATGTGATCCCTGTAGAGGAGGGGAGGACAGTGGCCTCCACCTCAGACATGGGGTAAGGGTAGGTCAGGCTGACAGCCTGTACTCCAAGTGCCTTACCCTTACACTTGGAGTCACCCCTCTTGAGATCCAGAGCCCCACAATCCCAACAAGTGCCGGGAGTGTGGGGTATGGTGCTGGAACCACTGGGAGCCTGCTTTGCAGCAGGTGGACCACTACTCTTATTCCCACCCACAGATGACTTATCCCCACTAGATTTTTGGGTCTTAGGAGAGGAGGGTTTAGGTTTACCTGACTGTGACTGCTTTTGGGACTCCTCAGCTTTCTGAGAGGCCCCCTGTTCTTTGTCCTTGTCCTTCCCACTGGAGTCCTTGGGGGACACCCGGTGGGAGACCCACTTGTCAGCCAGCCTAGCCAGCTTAAAGAGATCCAAAATGTTCTGGTCAGCAACATACTGACGCAGCTCCGGTGAACAGGCTTCAGAAAAATTCTCAAAAAACAACAGGTGGGACAATTCAACTAAAGTTTTCACCTTGTAACCATCAATCCACCCCTTCATGTTCATGTGCGCAGCACTCACCCAGTCAACCCAAGACACATTCTCTCTTTTCTTAAAATCCCTGAACCTTTTAAGGTATTGGGTAGGTGTCTTGCCAAACTTGGCAATTAAGGCAGACTTAATACACTCATACTGACCCCTTTCTTCCACACTCAGCTTCAGAATAAGTCATACCAAGTCTGAGGCACTCTGCTTAACAAACACTTAACCCAATCTCTTTTGTCAACATCATGAATTGCACAAGCCATTTCAAATGCTTCAATCCATTGGAGGATATCAGAACCCCCCACAAACCCACCAACCAAATCTTTCATAAATGTAGTTGCTGGGGACCTGACAGCTCAGCTTCTATCTCCAACCTGCGGTATTCAAAGGCCAATTTCATCCTTAATAACTGAAGTTCTAAAGAATTGCTGGGGTTCGGATCAGAGGCAGCAGGAATGGTGGCATTCCCAGAAACAGATTCAGCAGAAACCCCAGGGGCAGAGTCCTCATTGGTTGCATTCCCCCCCTCATCAAGAGTTTCACCATCAGTCTGGTAGTCCGCTAGGGCAGCTATCAGCTCAGCCCTAGACTTATCCACGAAGTCTAACTCCCTGGCTTCACAAGCACACTGGAGAGCCTCTAAGCTCATCCTAGTCAATTTACCATTTGCAATAGACTCCATTGCTTGTAATGCAGTTATTTTGTACACAACCAAACCTTAATTTAATAAAGTGAAGATATTTTGTAAGTGGCACGGTTATACACTGATTCTTAAAACCATAAGCATCCCACCGCTGCCACCAGTGTAAAGACTGGAGGGGGTGTCTGTACTTCCGCTCTCTATATGGCAGAGGAGAGGCACAGAGGACCCCAGCCAAGATTCTCTATTATTGGTAACGCAGTCGAGCAATCAAGGCCTAGCTTCTCAGGAGGTGATGCAGGCTGGTTCTTAAGTACAGTGTAGTCCCCGAACCCCCACAAAGGAATGTCCACACACTGCATTACTGAAAACACAGTCTTTATATAATTAATATTCAAAGGTATGTACACGATCACAATAACGCACTTTGTACTCGGAAATCAACAATGATAAATATATACAATTCTAAAGTGGTACCACTAATGTTATCGAATCTCATTAAAGTGCATCAACTGTACGGTTAAAATGTCACACAGATCAATAACGAGGGAACCAGCAATAGATAGGAAGGAACGTAAAATGGTTGAAACAATAGGCAGAATACTGGCCCCTACCGATCGACGCAGTTCTGTGTGGAGATCCCCCCACCTGGGCAACCTGTAAAAAAAAGATATATAGCACAAGCCCAGTCCATATATTGTTCACTAGTTTTATTTCCTCCTATTAAGGTTTTACCCCCCCAATGTACCTGGTGGAGTAGAGTTCTTCGAAGACGCGTCAAAAGGATCCTTCTTGAGTGACTCCCTTTAAAGCAGGAGCCACGGATCGTCGAGAGGCTTCGAAGATGGTGAACTTGTTGTCGACAGCAGCAATGAGAAGTTCAAGGGTGTCGAGACCCCAATGTCGATCCAGGCGGTGCTCGTCAGTGACGTCCTGCGAGGATGAGGTGTGCGGGCACCTCGGCGACGGATTGTTCAGGACCGCAAAGAGTTTCAGAAAAATTGTGGCCCAACAAGGGCGTCGAGTCGTCGAAGTCTTTGTGGCCTTCACGTGGCGGGAAACCCACCGGCGGATTTTCCTTGGCGCGTTGGTCATCCTCGACTTTCTCCGGCGGGACAAAGTGGTCGATGTTGCGGACAAGGGAGTCCTTGGATTCAAATGTTCTTAGGCAAAGGAGCGGGCGGCTCCGGTCGTCAGCGGCACGGTGTCAATTGGTCCCCACGGCTGGGCAACACAACTTCAACGGGCCTCCAGCGGTTACACAAACCTGCTAACCCTGGTCGACGGCAATAGACTTCGACAGCAGCGAAGTCCGGGTGTTTTGCTTCATTCTCCTCAGCGGTCCCGTCTCGGGTCGGCAGCCTTTCGAGGGTCTGACTTCCAGGGAGCTTCGGCGAAGGTTAGCGGTGCTCGATGGTCCCTCAGAGCACGGGAAGAGGGCGCCTTACCAGGTCCTCTCTCAAATCAGTCCTTGACGAGTTCGGCAGCTTTCCGTTTAGGTCGAAGCAAATGCAACAATATGTCTTTGTCTTCCAGCTGGGCGTCAAGGATCAGCAGTTCCAGTTACTCTTAAAGTGTAGACACATCTTCTGAACGCTTCTGAACGCTTCTGAACAATTTCCAGTGGTGAGAGGTCCCCAGATATACTATCTTGTCTCTCATCCACACTGCTGGGTCACTCTCAGCAGCCAATCATACAGAAGGGCATTCATGCAGTCAGTCAGCCAATCAGGCACACAGTGCATTCAGGCCATCCTCCTCCCTCTCAGACACTCACAACAAGGAATGTGGATTGGGACAAGTACCCAGCCATTCAATACTACACACTGCATTCAGGCCAGTTTTGGGCAGGGCTGTCTCAGTCTTTGTCTCTCATCCCAGAAACCAGACAGTCACAACAAGAAGTGCATGTTGGTCACACACTCCATTCACCCGGGTCCCACCCACAGGGCGTACCCACAACATACAGTCACTGGGAAGGCTCCAGTCAGACTGGACTGGACTTCACAATAACACCATATATGGAACTTCCACCCAACAGCCAGTCAGGGGGAAAGGACAGAGTCAGGGCTTCCCAGGACTTTGGGAAAACAAGGTAATAGGTAATAGAAAGTAAGAGGCCACAGGGGCCATCTTGTTTTCCATCAGGAAACAACTGATTCCAATGGCAGGGCCTGGGGATCCCAAAATGGAGGATACTCAGCGCACCTGTCAAATTCAGCATGGAGCTGCCACCAGCCCATACCCTGCTCTGTGGGCCACCCACAGGTGCCCAAAAACATACACTAGGGGCACAGGGTTGTAACCCCACCCATGGGTGCCATAAGGGTATCCCACGGGTCTGTTCACCAAACCAAAAGAGAGAGAGCTGCACCATCAGGAGTCCCACATGAACTGTGCGGATAATACGACAGAACACACGATAAAAAGGCAGTAAAGGACAAGGATGCGGAGGCCCTGTCCCTCTGATGCATTTCCAGCATCACAAATGTTACTCCCCATTCCCTATTGGGTCCATTGGACCCATTGTGAAATTTTTTGGTGCAATTACTGTGCAGTGATACCGCCGACGGTAATTGCACTGAAAATTGGCATTTTGCTGGCATGTGTACCCCCAGCTTTGAGCTGTGGGTAAACAGACCTGGCTCAAGATTGGGCAGAGCAGTAAATGTGGCAGTAACGCCATTACCGCTGCATTTAGGGCTACCGCCCAACTCGTGATGAGGCCCTATAAAGGGCCTCATCACGAGTTGGGCGGTATCTGGGCGTTATTAACATTGAGCATTATTAGCGTTAATGTCGGGATTAGTTGTGCAGAAACTGCTGCATCACGAGTCGGCGGACACGCGCACACGTTCCCGGCATTAACGCAAATACGTCGACGCGAATAGTGCCCGGAATTGGGTTACTGTCCAAAAATCCAGCGCAAATAGCGCTACCGCCAGTGGCACCCCACACCACATGCTAATAGCAAATACTATTAGCACCTGCGGGAAACGATTCACCGCCGGAACGGGAAACAGAGCTGTGGACATATTGGACATTACAATCCACTGAAAATTGGAGTCCCTGGAAGCCATCCAGTGATTCGTAGCCCAGAATATGTCACAGGAGCGTGTTGCAGGTGTAATTGTAATTGTATATTTGTACAGCGCTTAGACACAGTGAAGTGCTTCAAAGTGCTTCAAGGTGTGAAGGGAACAAGCGAGTACAGTCGTCATTCTTAGGCCTTGAAAATTACAACAACAGCTAGCATGCCAGGCCTGAGCCATATATACTAGTGCTTGGCACAGAGTGAGGGAGAAAGGGGCAGGGGGTGGAGAGGAGCATACAGGTCAATAGAACTGTACTGGCCTGGCCAACATATTAGGAATGCTTGGTAGTTGGTCATCAATGCGCCTTTGCATGAGTATTTCACGCACGGCCAAGCTAGAGAGGAGAGACAGAGGGAGGACCAGACAGACAGACATGCATGACCTAGAACATTCAAGGCCAAGGAACGTGCAGTGCACAAAACACGAAGTGCTAGGGAGGGGAAGGGGGACAAGTGCGTCCAGTCCAGTGGGGGCAGGTGTTAAGTGCAGTGTGGGTGCTCCTCTCATGGAGCCTATTGCAGTAGTACCAGGCAGAGTGCGGAGGCCCAGAGGCAAGTGCAGGACTGGTGGGGGAGCCTGGGACCTCTGAGGCTCTGGAGGTGCACCAGGTAACCAGTCAGCTAGCTAAGCAGATTGGGGAAGAGAAGGAAGGAGGGAAAGAAGCGAGGAGAAAGGAGGTTAGCAGGGGAGAGGGAGAGAGAAGGAGGAAGAGAAGAGGGAGGTATTGAGGAGTTTGCAGAACTTAAGGAGGTCAGGCTCAAGACAGAGAGAGGTTGGTAGGGGTTAGGGGCAACTTTGCCCTGGATAGACAGTGCAAGCCCAAGTTCACTGAGGGTGAACTGACAACACTAGTGGAGGAGGTGATAGGGCACCAAGATGAACTCAATGGGCACCAACAAAAGAAGTCTTGGTCCCAGCGGCGCACAAAGATCTGCCATGCCACCACAGGAAATACACATTACCAAGAGCGTCCCCCCTCACGCACCAGACGGAAATATATACCGACCCATTGCAAAATGCAAGCAGGCCAGGCCCGTGCATGAGTCCAACCACCCTGTGCAACATCCCACCCAGTAGGTACAGCTATGCATGCCAAAATACATGAGCAAATGTGCCCTAATGCCACAGGCAGACAAGCTTCACATGAGGCATCCGGGATGAGGGACAAGCTGGGACATCCCATCGTGCACCCACCCCTGCCTCCACCAGCACACCACGAAAGGGTCGCCATAGGGCACTGCGGCAGAGGACCCACACCACCACACACAACTGCAGCAGCGCAACACCTGCACCAAGGGCAAAATCCACCAGGGCAGAGCATGTGGAGGCTGAGGGCACAGCAGCAATCGCTGCCACACAGGAGGATGGAGGGGCCAGCAGTGAGGCAGGAGAGGCAGCTGTGTCTTCCACACATTGCCAGAGCCACGAGCATCATGCAGGAACCCCATGTTACGCTCACCTGGCTCCCACAGGGGCGTCCGTCGGACTCGGACTGCTGCGGCCTCCACCCACGTGATGCGTAGTGCAGCGATGACTGACTGGATCTGCCCTCCCAATCTTGTCTGCTTGACCCGTAGAAATATTCTCCTACAAGTGGAGAGATGGATTTAGCCACTTGTGGGTTAAAGTGATAGCTCCCCCACTGTCCTCCCCACTAATCACCTCTGTGCCCTCTCAGCAATCTCACCTTATATTCGTGAAGGATGAGCCCTCCATCCTGCGAAGCACGCAGGGGTGTGTTGATGACCAGTTACTTCACTGGCCTGAAGATATTGGAAGAGTTGTAGATGAATCCTGACTCCAAAAAGGTCCTGGCGACGAGCCGTAAGTATATAGTTTGTAAGAGTTCAAAATGTCTGGAATTCACTCCTGTCCAATTCCTCTTTTATCTTGCAACTTTGACCCAATAAGAAGATTGACTGCTGAAAGCTCTCCGGTAAAAGTCTGTGTTACCCAACACTGTCCGGTAAATAATGCCAAGGGTTAAACTTGCTGCTTTCTCCTTTTCTTACAGGTGCGGCATAAGAAGATGTGGCGTGCTGATGAATAATACCTCCGGCGGTAAAATCAGGTAAGCATATGGCGGCTAAAGAGATTGTCTCTGTCTGTTTTCTCTGCTCACCTTGTTGTTTCTTGTCCCCCTTAGGTGCCGGGATTCGGCGATGCAAAGATGGAGACAGCGCCGGATCGAAGAAATGCTGCGTGGAACGGTGAGTATGGCGCGGCGCTGCTGCTGCGATGCGACGCGTTTAAAACAAAGTCTTTCCTCTGGTTTGAAGATGCGATGAATCCGGAATCAGGTAAGAAATCAGGTAATACTCTTGTTCTAACCTTTGCTTCTTTCCTTCTTTCTAGGTGCTCCAGGTTCGAGGCAGGCGTGGCAGAAGGCTGGATGCTGCTGCTGGCACGGTGAACGTTACGCTGCTGGATGCAGAATAATGCGAAGCGTGTGCTGCTCTTCGGGCGTGGTTTAAATAGCCACCAAAGTAGTCCCAGGTAGGTATTCCTCCCCGACCACACCCGAGTAACAAAATAGTCCCTAAGGTAAAGTAGTCCCTTCTAGGCCTCACATGGGTTTGGATCTTCTTGCAGAATGGTCTGCATCAGGTAAGTGTGCACCTATGAGCCTGGCGCCTATGGCGCCAGGACTGATGTCCCATATGAGCCTGGCGCCATAGGTGCCAGGACTGAACCCAGACAGCCCCTAACAGGGGTTGCTGGGTTTTCTCAAGGCAACATGATGCCTGCTCCTGGGGCTGATGGCCGTGGTCTGGATGCACGGGGATATGCATCATGACACCCCACCTCTGAGCCTTGCACTTGCAGCAGTGCACAGCCCAGCCACACAGGGCCTGGCACGCTGCCGTCACATACCAATCCCAGTGATTGACAAGGACAGCCCGTCCTATGCCTCCTCAGGCAGCCCTGCCAGGCGTCACAGCCCCACCAGGCAGGACAGCCCCAGCTGGCAGGACAGCCCCACCAGGCAGGACAGTCCCGCCAGGCGTCGCAGCCCCACCACCACCTTATCAGTCCCATAGCCTCCGTAATGGGGCGACTGGATGTAACAGAGGCACGTCAGTGGAAAATCGAGTGCCTTGCCATGGCACACAATCAGC
Organism: Ambystoma mexicanum; assembly: GCF_040938575.1. Classification (NCBI taxonomy): domain Eukaryota; kingdom Metazoa; phylum Chordata; class Amphibia; order Caudata; family Ambystomatidae; genus Ambystoma; species Ambystoma mexicanum. Next base: position 359,942,291 of record NC_090929.1, on the reverse strand, counting down.
AGATTAAGGCCATCAGCCGTGCCATTTGCAGTGCAACTAAGACAATGGCCAGGGACAATGCCTGCACCGGGAAGGTGGTGTAGAGGTGCACGGCATCCCTCACCAGTTTTGGGCAGAGGGTACAGGAGTTTAGTGAGGGCCTCTCTGCATTTGAGGAACAGACGAGAGACACTAACAACCTCCTCCAGCAGCAGATCCATCCAGCCGCCTCCATCCCCTCCACCTCCTCCACCCCCACAGAGGAGTCCTAACAGGGAACCCTATGCCGGAGGGTCACAGTGTTGGCTGCAACAGGGCTCTTCCGATGCCGGTGCATGCGGCAAGCGGCCACGTCCCCAATGAATAGAATGTGCTCTGTTGGCCTCAGGGGCCATCACATAGACACATGGTTGGGTGGGGGGAGAGGGGTTATGTGCTGTGGTGCTTTTGGGGGTGGTGAGAGGGAGCTTGTGTGCTAGGGTGTTGTTGGGGGGTGTTGGGAGGGGTGTTGTGTGCTGCGGTGTTGTTGGGGGCTGGGAGGGGTTGTGTCCAGGAGTGTTGTTGGGACCTGGGGGAGTCGGCTGTGTGCTGGGGTGTTGTTGGAGGATGGGGCAGGGGGGTTGTATGCTGGGGGTTTTGGGGGTGGGGGATGATGTATGGGGTTTCATTTGATCACATTAAAAGCCATTGAAATCAGAAGAAATGCAAGGACATTCATGATTGTGTAGTAGTGTTCTTTTTTCAAAAATATGTGCAAGTAGTGTATTGGGTCCAGTCACTGTGTCACAAATAATAGTCAATCAGTGACTGTCTGGCCAACCTCCCCAGCCTCAGCCCATCCCTTTGTGCATCAGGCCTGGCTCCGGCCACATGGTCCTCATCAACATCAGCCCCTGGGCGTTGCCTGTCTGCGTCAGGGGGTAGGGCCACATTCCAGCTGAGGCAGATGTTGTGCAGCATTGCACATGCCAGGACAAGTTTGCCTACTTTGTCCGGGGCCACCGAATTGTGCCTTCAAAAGTCCAATAGCACGTTCAATGCAGATGCGTGTGCGACTGTGGGAATGGTTGTAGGCGTGGTCATCTGGTGTTCTAGAGTCACGTACAGGGGTCATCACCAAGGTGAGCTGCGGCATCCCGAGTCACCTGCATGGGATGGGATGACAACATCAGGTATTTGTACCATGAGTCGGTCTGCAGAATCAGACTATTCAGACATTATGCACCATGGGCATTCCAGTAAGCAACAGGGCCATACCATGCGTGATGGGTGTCCGTCCTTTCAATTTCATGCCATGCATTGTTTGTCATTTACATGCACAATGGGTTGTTGAGGTGGCTGTCCTGTGTCGGCTGAGAGTTGACTGTACATGGGATTGCTGTTGTGGCATGGATGGAGACAGCACTACGGGTGAGGGGGTGCATGGGCAACTTTTAGTCATCATGAATAGGCATGAACTCACAGTTTGGACCTATAGTAGGGTGTTGGAATATTCCTTTCCATTATGGTGCAAGGGACTATGGCGGCATTGTGCCCCGGGTTCCACCTGCACCACACCTTCAATATGGTTGGGCCATTGGTGCATGTAGTCCCACAGGATGGGGAGTGGTATCCTCTCACCTCAGATTCCTATATGTGGCCCTGGGTGGACTTGCTGTTGGGTGATGGGGTGTAGATCTGCACTGCAGCATATTTCAGGTGCATTCTGGTCATTGTGGTCTGATGTGTTGATCTGTTTGCAGTGATGTGTGTCCATCACCATGTGTGGGTGCAGGTGTGGTGGCCATGTGCATGCGCCCTTGGGTGTCGCCCCTTAATGGTGCAGGTGCTACAGAGGTGGTGACAGTGTGCCACCTATTGCCATGCAATGCTTCCTGTGGTGATACCCCCGCCCTTCTTTAATTTTGCCCAAACATGCATTTTTATCAGGGTTTGTACTTACCCACTATCCATGGCCGTTGTCCCCTGTGCCTCTCCATGTAGGCAGGCAGTGTGCTATTGCATAGCACCATGGAGTCGTGGGTGGATCCAGGGTAGCGGGCACAGCAATGGCTGATTCTAAGGTAAGGCTCACAGGTTAACTGAACATTCAAAGAATGGTAGTGCTTGCAGTTCCGAACGACTGTCTCATGGGCCTGGGGTGCAATCAATGCAACATGGGTGCAGTCGATGGTTGTGATAATGTTGGGAACTTGTGCAATGGCATATAACAATGACTTGAGGTCATTCACCTGGGCCTGGGTGGTGGGCAGTGCATTGTGCAAGTTGCCATGGCGCAGCAGGGCATCCAGCACTTGGCACAGGACTGCACTGAATGTCGAATGGGCCATGCCATGTTTAATGGCCACAGAGTGCTGGAAGATGCCCGTCCCCAGGAACTGCAGCTTGACCAGTGGGGGCACCGCTGTACGGAGTGCAATCCTGCTTCCAATGTAATTTTGTATCATGGACAGCAGCTCTGTGAGGGTCGCCCGATCCAGCCGGTACTCAGTTACTATCTGGGTGTCACTGAGTCCCATGGTGATAGCCTGACTCTGGGGATGGGTGCACACCTTGCTGGGGTTGGTCCCCTTCTCCTCCTCCTCCTACTCATGCGCCCCCTCCCGTGCTCCCTGTGCCATGCCCTGGTAGTCCAGCATCTGTAGCTCCAGGCGCAGCATATGGAACTGCATGTCAAAGCTCCCAGCAGAGAATGGCAGCATGGTGTTGAAAAGTGTGCTTGGGGCCTGGGTGTGTCTTTTGTAGCCCTCTGGTGTGCATGCTAAGCTCCTGTGTCTTTATTCCTGGCACCTGGGTTCATTTACCTCCAGCTGAAGGCTGGGGGTAATTCCAGCTGTATTATTGGCAGTTTTCAGGCAGTAATACTTCTGGAAATGGGGTTGTGATCGGTCTGTGATAACGCACTATATTGTCATCAGTGTTAACGCCGGCTGTAATAACGTCAGCTGTGCTACCGCCAGCTGTAATAACGTCAGCTGTGCTACCGCCGATTCTATTAACGCTGTTCCCTTTCGTGTCCGGTGCTAATTTTGCAGGGTCGTGATTGGGCAGAGCGGTATTCCTGGTGGTAATACCGTTACTGCTGGATTTAAGGGCTACCGCCCAACTCATGAGGCCCTTAGTGTGTGTTGACAAGATGTAATGTGTATTATGCTTCACATGCAAAATACCAGAAACTGAAAAGAAAAGGCCACTTTTTTCCATGGGTCACATGAAGATTTCATTTGGGCCTGAGGCAGACTGTTTTGCCTGTTGCTGGCAGACTTCACAAAGGACTCCCCCACTACAAGCCCGGCTGTTACATCCCCCAGCTGTTTACAACTACAGTGAAGTATGGCCTGCAAAGGGTGTTGAAAACAAACTGTCGCCAGACCGGTTGTCTCTGAGGGCTCCTTTCTGTGACTGGCAAAGGGCCTAGCCCGTGCATGACTGGAATGTGGGAGGAGCTTCAATCAAGGCAAGCTGAACTCTGTAAAAAACACAAGAAAATAGGAGAGTTTCAGATCGAAATGGTGGTCGACTGCAGATACCAGGACAGAATGCCAGATGGTAGCAGGGCCTCATGACATCACAAGGCCGGCCTAGCTCATTATCTGCAGTGAGAGATCGCTCTGTAGCTGAGGCCTCACAAGCATTTACGACCGGCAGCCTGCTAACTTGAAACAGCAAAGAGGCTAATAAAAACACAGTCAAGGAAGCTCTGGTCACATGCTGGCCAGGAATGGCAAATGGCCTAGAGGAAAGGTGACCTTACATTTGCATAACATATAGATTTCCCATTAGCTTAAAAGGACAATCTTAACTTAGGCATTTGTGCAGCAACCACAAGTTGTGTTGCATTCATTTAAGTGTCATTTTGAAGATTAATTCCAGGTGATCTTGTTGATATAGAATTCATCCACCCCCAATTTAGGGAATTGTAATGGCAAGCTAAAATGTGTTCCTGGCTGTTTTTAACATTTTCTGAATTTAAGAGTTTGCAAACTAATGGGGGGTAAAATTATGCATTTGGAGAATAAATTGCATGTTCCTAACTATTATGCGTTTTGAATAAATGGTGGAAAATGTCCACATGCTGTGCATTATGGGGCGGACCCGGCTGTTGTTTCATTAAATTCCACATGATTAGCTGAAGCGGAATATATATACATTGTGGCAGTTACTAGTAAATTATGTTTTGCCACATAACTAGATTTTTGCCAAAAGTTGACATGAAAACAAAAGGGGATTTCAAATGGGAGTTGCCATATTTCTGCTCTGGACTCCTAAACCAATCCTTAGAGAGAGGCTGGACTTGAGTGTATAGAGAAGGGTAACAGTCCAATTCAGGTTGCGAGAATTCTTGCAGGGCACCTCCCAATGTTGAAATCTTGATAGTGTCTTCACTGGTATATAAAGGGGATGCACTATGAGAGGTAGGAGGAGCTGCTAAAAATTACCATCTGACAGCCGCAAGGAAACACCAAAGGAGACTTCTGAAATTGCTACTGAAAGGATTTGGCTATTGTTGGGGAGACCTAAAAGTTGACTGGTCCCTGTGATGAAGAGCTGGGATACATCCTTGAGTGTGGTTTGAACAGACTGCCCTGTCCTCGAAGAGGGTCCTGAAATACAGCTGGCTTTCCTGAACTTTAAACAGAGGTTTTAAATGTAAGTATAATTGAGCCATTTGAAACCAAAAAGTGGTGGAGTCTGAATTCCCAAATCATCAAATTGTTCCTGTCCAGCTTCCCCAACACCTGTCTTTAAGTGTGGGCTGGGGGGAAAGGGGTCTGAAATCCAAAATTCCTAATAATCATCCTAATCGTTCTGTCCAGCTTCTTCAACACAGACCTTTAAGTGGAGGAGGGTCTGAAATCCAAAATGTCAAAATCATTCAAAATGTTCTGTCCGACATCCCCAGCACAGACCAAAGTAGGGGGAGTCTGAAGAAAAAATGGTTAATCACCCTGTGTTTATTTTAAAGCCAAAGTGGGGGTGAAATAATAATTGCCATATGCATTTGTACAAATCTGTAAACCAAACTGCTGGCCTTTCAAGCACGCAGCATTGCATATATAAATTGATTATGTTCATTGACCAGTGTGGATTATTTCTTGAAGTTAGTTCTGTCGAAAGTAAAGTATTGTGATTTTCCCAACCAATTTGTCTGATTTATTTCTGTAACAAGAAGTTTAAATGTGAGCCACAAAGAAGGTGTCATGTGTAATTGCAGTGTGATCTCCACTTTCAATTATTCAAATAAATACAAATATAATTCCTGTACACCGGCCTGGTTCTTGGCTCATTGGTAGCTCAGGTAGAGGGATCCAAGGGGAATGAGATGAATTGGAAATAGGGCTGAATAAAGAACTGACATTAAAGAGTTTATTGTGTAACACCTGGCTTGGGGAGGAAAGGAACTCCTTGTGTTGAGGGTGGCCTCTCAATACACTGTTGCAAATGGCAGCAGAGCTTCACCTCCCATCTTCTCTTCCCCGTAACAATGGCCGCACAGTGTGTCCTCCCAGCTCCTCCCCCTGCAACAATGACTTTGGTGCTTGGCTACTCAGATCTTTTCCCTTTTTACAATGACTGTGATCCTCACCTTCCAGTTCTCCTCCCTTGCTACAATGACTTCAGAGCCTTGTCTCCTAGCTACTACTTAATGCATACATATAGTAAAACAGAAACACATGATATATGTATTTTCCAGCCTGATCTCTGCCTGAATCCACATGCTGCTTGTGCTCTGGAACTCTATGTGCTGGCAGCAGGCTGAGTTATGTAGTGGGGCAGCTGGATAGGTGTCCAGTGGGCAAGCAGCTGTACTTCCTCTACGTTGAATAAACTTACCTTCAACCACGGCCCTGTTATGTCTCTGCTAATTCTACAACATGGTATTACAGTGATAAGGTGATACTGAATGAGACATATATCTAGGTAGAGGAGTTCCTGTATAACATCACTATACATTATTGGTAGAAGAAAACAGTTGTCTTCAGTCAGTGTATCTCTTTCATTATATATAGACCGCAAATATTTCTTCCCTTGCAGTCAGATCCATCACCCTACTATCTACAACCATCATAACAGTGGATACAAAATATTGACAGTTTTAGCGATTTATGTTAATTCAAACACCAAAACCCCTTTGGGCCTTCATCAGGGCAAGTCATATTTAAACATGCAAACAAAGCATATGTATCTCATGGCATGCAGTGCAGTGCTGTTTTAAAATACATATTGCCATGTGGATGAAGGCACCTACCAGCACACACATAGAAGGGCCCATTTTAGTCTTAATGTAACAGTGTGAATTGTATTGCTGTCCTTAAATGGCATGAGGTTTATTGATAGTTTTATGTTTGTCTAGCTGAATGTTATCCGAGAATGTCCTTTTGATGCAGCATTAAAAGCTGAGACTGCTAGGATCTGGTAATGATGTTAGATAACTCAGCACAAACTGCAATGCTTATTGTTGCAGGAAACTGCAATGCTTTTTGTTGCAGGAAGGATTTTATTGGGAAGCCTTTAATTATTCTTATTGTGTGAAAAGAATCAGTGGCTGCGCCATAAAAGTTTCTAGAACACTTGCGCAGGCCCTGCCCCTAGCTGGCTGGTCACTGTTGCTGCTCAACCTCACCATGCTTGTGATTGCAGTTTACACTCCATCCAGAGAGTGGAGAGTTCACGATGGACAGAAAAGAGGTGCATGGGTTGCGAAATTATTGTGCATTTCACTCGAAGGAAACAGTTGTTAAGGACATTTCTGGGGTCACCCCCAAATGATTTTGCTTTATAAAGAAGCAAACCTGTATATTTGAATGCACGTATGGACCAGTGTGTCATCAAAGAAATAGTGCATCTGTTGATGTGGCGTTAGCAACTATTACCTTTTCAGAATTGTGTACCCTACTACTGTGACATCATACAAAAGGTTTATGGAATTCATAATCAAATGCTGTGCATCAAGGCAAGGAGATACATTTACTCAGCGAGGCAGTGTTTTTTCTTCTTTTTAGTTGTTGTGGTGTGTGTGCCTCTTAATCACCTTAGCCCAAGCGGGCCCACCATCTGATGAACGAGTTTTGTACATAGAGCACATTTATTGTACAATCATCTGGTGCGATTAGCTAGATGGTGCTGTAGAACCAAACTAAACCAAGTCTCAACAAACCACATCAGTTGACATTTTATGTATCGTTTAACAACAGTTAAAACACTCCCAGATACTTTATTACAATCCGCTCCCCATATATAATTGGACAAACACCTTTTTAAAGAAATCCCATCTTTCTCCAACTGCTACATTCTCATTGGAAGCTGTTATCTTAACTACCATCCTCAGTTTATGTGTAGAACACACCTCCTTCTAGGATCATGACATCATCATTCAGTTAAACATTTGTATGCAAACATAATTAATTACTAGTAATAACGGGCCTAAGCCTCTTTAACCTTAAAATTTAATTGCACCTGGTTTGCATAAATATTTCCAGCGATATGAAGAAGGTCGGGTAAACAAGCTCTTTCTGAATTAGCAATGTCTATCTCATTCCTGAGGTCACTAGTTCCATTGGAGCATTCTAATCTAAATAACTGCCATTTTACCGCACAAAGCACACCTGAAAATACAATTGAAACTCCAGGGTTTCAATTACTCTACCCTTGGGCATTGAGTCACCCCATGTTTTACTGCTGGCAAAAAACAAATAGCTAAACCCCTTTGTCAATCTCTCATGCATTCAGGAGATTAGATCTGCCATCTGCGATACTTATCAGACCATAAACTCCATGGCAGGCTCCTTCAGCTGAGCTGAACATGATGGTTGAAGTTAATTATTTACTCATCCTCTGGCCTCTGAAATCCTACAGAATCAGTTTCTAAAACGTCAAAATTCACTTTGCAATAGCCCTGACTTCAGTGTTTTAATCCATTTGTAAAAAGCCACTACATTTAGATTCACAAGTTCCCTATGTATTTGTGTCAGTGTGCATTCCTGTTTAAACGGAAGGATAGCTCAGGGGCAACGCGTTCGTCTTGGAAGCAAGACAATGCAATGAAACACAGGTTTGAATCCAGGGAGTAGAAACCACTCTTGTATTAAGCACATTATAAAATAATAATTATAATAATAACTGTCATATTTTCTTCATAGTGGGTTCTCTATTTCCAGTTGAGTAGATAACTTGGTGATGTCCATGGAAAAGCAATTTATTCCAGTGACGCACAAAGGTGCAGACAAAGATGTGATCTCCCGGGAGCAGCTGTGTCTTGCGTTGATTGTCTTTAGCCTCGCCATTCTCTCCTGTTGTCTATTGGTGAGAAAAAAGAAAAGATAAATCAATCTGCACTCCTTATTATTAGGAAGGATCAGTTAAATATTTGGTACGATCTTTTGGATTGTCCTTAAGGTGCGGAGGAGATAAGCAACAACCCTGGCATATGGGTTGCAAATATATGTACAATAGAACAAGTTCCTGTGTGTGGGAACTCCCATCCTCTGCACTCTATTTGGTGGCTCTGTAAGGAGTCCTAATATTTGTTTCTTTTCAATTGATTATTTAGTTGTACTTTTGTGTTTCTAAAGAAACACCTAAGAGATTAATATAACCTAAAATAGGTAATTGCTTAGTAACATATATCAATGCACATTGACACAGTTTAATACTTTAGTAACAATCAAAAAGATTTATTAGAAGCCCAACGCATTTCGTGAAAAAATTCACTTCTTCAGGGGCAATTTGCATAATTCTCAAAATAATCTGGAAAACATAAAATTAGAATAACACATAGTTCCAATAATCCATGTAAATTACAATATAGCTGTTTTTTCACAAGTAAACCAAAAATTACCTAAAAATACCATATGGTCCACCAAAATATTTGCATATTCAACATTCTTGGTAATATCACATATCTAACAAATTAAACCAGCCTTTGAATGGCCAAATTTTTAAACATCAGTTTCAAAATATACAAAGTGATTTTCCTATGAGCAAAACAATTATCTAGGGTATTATAGCCATAGACCATGAGTAGATGGCTTGTCATCAAAGAGGGAAGAAGAGGATGCCCTCTTAGTACGAACTGTGTTTCTGGTGAGGCTCTAACCAGTAAGAGCTGTTTAAAAAAGAAAAAGAGATATGGAAAGTATGGTCAGGGTGGAAATATTTGAAGTAGAAGGAGTAGTCATAAGTTAAATAATAAAGAAGGTGACTTACCACCTAGAGACCGGAAAATAACAGCAGGAATGAGTGTTGCGTTAACATCCAATCATCATAGGTGCTTTATCTCTTGCTGCACGTCGTTAGTCATCCATAGAGATGTAACAGGCAATTAAATTAATGCCTATTTTCCTAAGAAGAGTAGAAATGTAGATGTATTTGAAAAAAAAAATATGGAGTAAACTGATTACTCAAGCTTGAAAAAAATGGAATAGGAATTTGCCCGTAGCAGGGCCAAGATCCAAATGCACTTAAAAAAGAGAAAGTCCGTAGTCAGTAGTCCGGAGTAGATGGAAGTCCTCCTGGTCCAGAGCTAAGTCTCTGGATCATAATGTTAGTTAGGTGCTAGTCGTCTTTATATACTTGTAAAATGATGGCTAATTGGTTGGCGTTGTGCATCAGCGACGCGTGACATCACGTTGTAAACAACGTGACGTCATAACGCGCATGCGCACCACGTCCTACGGTAAAACAACTGATCGGGTGAAAATAGCAAGGAGAATAGAGGTAATACAAATATTAAGACTCCTTACAGAGCCACCAAATAGAGTGCAGAGGACAGGAGTTCCCACACATGGGAACTTGTTCTTTTGTACATATTTTTGCAACCCATATGCCAGGGTTGTTGCTTATCTCCTTCGCACCTTAAGAACAATCCAAAACATCGTACCAAATATTTAACTGATCCTTCCTAATAATAAGGAGTGCAGATTGATTTATCTTTTCTTTTTTTGTATACTTATACCCTGGATTTGGTATTTCTACTAACCTGGGTTGGCATACTTTATCAATCGCACCCACATGAATTATTGACCAAAGAATGTAATTTTCAAAAATCACTTTAATTACTGATAAATCAGCTACAACCTTAGCCTTCAGTGAAGAAGAAGCTAATCGCATTTTGGGATGATTAAAGAAACTGAGACTACAGCTTCTAATGATGACAACCCAGAAAGGCTAATATCAAAATTAGAAAAATTAATCAGACGAGAAATATCGCAAAAATGGCATGCTACCACATTAGCTCAGTATTTAAAAAGTAAAAAAAAAACTAGAGGACTTACAGTATATCTCAAACCAACATTATGCAGAGAGAATCAGGCCTTTGTTAAAAGATGGAAGCAGATACTTAACAAATGTTCTTTGGACTTAATCTTATTAACGATTGAAGACCTATCTAAGTCGTTGAATTCAATTAATTCAGAAATTGAAGAGATTACATCACAACTCACTAAACTGAAAACAGAGGAGGAATTAAAACAAATACTGGTTGATACAAATCAAAAATTGGCATCTTATAAACAGGAAATCGAGCAAAGAAAAATTTGTAAATTTAGAAGGGATACTCTTGACTATGCCAGAGACATCGTATATTCATGGCAGGAATATTATAACAATTTGAGACCTCAGAAACCACCGACAAGACCACCTAGACATCCGAACCCACAGGACACTACTGATAGTTCGGATGTTATAAGTGGTGAATGTGAAAACCCAAATACTGGTACCAGTGAAAATCAATCAACACCAAGGGAGGTAGAACCTTCAAATTCAACAACACCAGTGGCCTTCCTCCTTTTTTAGAAGGAAGCGAAAAACCTGCAGAGGGAAGAAGAAAATCAAGACAGAAAAACAAGTAAAGGATTCAAACATCTTTGACATTTCATCTAAACATCTCACTAAAGCACAAGAGGATACTCTGCATTTAGGAATCTCCTTCATTCCAACTACCTACACAACGCTGTTTGAAGAAGAGGTCAATATTTTCAAATCAGTTCGGAAACTGGAATTAAAAGTCTTCTTTGATTCAATCCCAGAACCTCCTACTCATCGTAAACAACATGAATTCTTGGAGATGAAGAAAAAGAGTACATTCCATCCACAGATCAACCATCCGGCAATTAATTTATTAAAACACAAAACTACTAAGGATCTTAAACATCTGAAATATGGTCCTGCCAATAAGCTTAACATGAGGAAGCACCAATTAAAACTTATTAAAGAACTTGCAGAGGACAATACTATCACACTCAAACCAGTGGACAAAGGCGATGCATTGGTGCTGATGGATACTTCAATGTATAATGAAGGATGTATGAAATTACTAAGAGATGAAAATACATATATGATACTTGACAATGATCCTACTATGGCCATCAGGGAGGTTATTAAGAAAACCATTGACGAAGCATTGGATTATGACTGGATTTCTGACCACATTGGTGAATTTCTTATCAAAACATTTCCTGTGATTCCAGTCCTCTACGCATTACCTAAGGTACATAAAAACATGCAAGATCCTCCATTCAGGCCCATAGTAGCAGGAATGGACAGTATATTCCACCCACTTGCTATCTACTTGGACAGGGCACTACAGCCATTAGTGCAGAAGACTGAAACTTATCTAATGGACACCTCACATTTTCTTAATCTATTGGAGAACCTACATTACGATGAATCTCAACAACTCCTTTTATTTACACTGGGTGTTAACAGTCTTTATACTTCAATCCCACATGCAGAAGGCATTACATCATTGGAATGGTTCTTGTTACAACACGAAGATATTTCAATACATAAGGAATTTGCATTGAATTGATTAATATCATCCTTTACAACAATTACTTCCGTTTCAACAACAAATTTTACCTTCAAATCTCAGGTACATCAATGGGCTCATCTGTAGCTCCAGCATACGCTAACATCTTCATGTATCATTTTGAAAAAACACACATTTTGAACAAAGAACCTTGGAAGAAATATCTGATTTTTTGGAAACGATGCATAGATGATATCTTCGGTATCTGGCATGGAACACAAGAAGAATTACAACAATTTATTTCCTACTTAAATTGATGCCATGAAAAGATACAATTCACACTGGAAATTGGTAATCCTCAGATTCACTTTCTAGATGTTAATATTACAAGAATGAACAACGTATTTGTTACTGAAATGTATAGAAAACCCACAGATGCTAATAGCACTTTACATTTTACGAGTTTCCACCCTTGGCATCTTAAGCAGAATATACCTTACAGTCAATGCCTGAGAGCAAAAAGGATTACATCTGATGCAACACAATTGACACGTGAATTTGACAACATGAGAGCAAGATTTAAGACAAGAGGTTTTCCTGAACACACACTCAACACAGCAATTGAACGCACTACAAATTTGGAAAGGAAAGAACTTTTGAAGGAAAAAACAAAAACAGAAAATACAAGATTAATCCACACTCTTAAATTCTCAAGTCAGAGTTTCCAAATCAAAAAAATTATCCCGAAAAATTGGGACATTATCAAATCTGATACAAATCTCAATAAACTTTTTCCAGAACCTCCGATGTTGGCCTTCAAAAGGGGCAAAAACTTCAAAGACTCTCTGGTCAAAGCGGAAAAAATGAAGAACCAACAGGAAACATTTCTATCCAACCCTAAGTATGGAACGTTTGCCTGTCTGAACTGTCAACATTGTTAGAATATTCTGAAAGGCGATCATATTCCACACCCTAATACTGGCAAGAAAAACCCTCTCAAGGATTATGCTACCTGTGAAAGTAAAAATCTCATCTACGCCCTTAAATGCCCTTGTGGCAAATACTACATTGGTAAGACTTCAAGAAAAATTAAAGAAAGGCTCACGGAGCACAAATCCAACATAAGAACATGTAACCAGAAATCGCCAGTCTTTAGACATTTCAGTGAAAACAGGCACAACATTTCCCAAATCAGATGGGTTGTCTTAGAAATTATGAAACGGTTATCCAGAGGTGGTGACCTGGCTAAACGACACAGAGAGAATTATACTGGATCCACAGAATGGACTCATTGAAGACTTCTATATGGGTGCATTTTTATAAGAAAAGTCCACACTTATAGATAATAATTGATTTTCCTAATTGTCTAAATTCGCCACTTTTTTCCCCAAAAATGATCTACATGGTTGTTATACTCAAAGGCTAACATTTTGACCAGACTCTAGTAAAACCTGTAGATCTGAGCATTTGACTAAAGAGATTACTGCTGATGTTTTCTAATAATGCTAATCAGATTGTGAGCCCTTTAATGAGACAGCTTCATTTTCTAAAAATTCCACTAGTTGTGGTGTTTTGTTATTATATCTGTAACTATGTCCTTTCTTTTTACACCCTTTGCCTTTTTAGTTGGCCATTTATATCTGCTACCTTGTTTTTACATCATTTTTATTGCATTACCTGACTTGACCTTTTCATCATTTCCTATGACCATGTTTTTACATCTCTTACGATTCTTTACACATATAACTATGTTTTTATGGCTTGATCATCATCTGAGGGACTATTTACTTAATACATCTACATTTCACTAATTTTTCATATTTTGTCTATATCTTGGATCTCTTTTAGCACTAAAGATTTCCGTATCTTTTTATCCTGGCACTTCTCTCAGACCATCTCTCTGTCTGACACTTACGTTTTTTAATGTTTTCTTTTTTACTTTCCATACGCTTAATAACGTCACTCCATGACTCTTAATATTCACGTTTCTAATTCCCCATCTGTTGCTGTAATGGGCTTTATAATTTGATCTACCTTTTTTATCTATTGACGCCACGACATCTACGTGTGTAATTCATGGAGCTCAGGCTTCTATTACGCATGCTACCCAGCTTTAACACCAACTTTGTCCATTCTCCTGATGGCCATTTCTAACATATTACCTCTATTCTCCTTGCTATTTACGCCCGATCAGTTGTTTTACCGTAGGACGTGTGCGCATGCGTGTTATGACATCACGTTGTTTACAACGTGACGTCACGCATCGCTGACGAACAACACCAACCAATTAACCGTCATTTTACGAGTATATAAGGACGACTGGCACCTAACTAACATTATGATCCAGAGACTTAGCTCTGGACCAGGAGGACTTCCATCTACTCCGGACTACTGACTACGGGCTTTCTCTTTTGTAAGTACATTTGGATCTTGGCCCTGCTACGGGCAGACTCCTATTCCCTTTTTTTCAAGCACGAGTAATCAGTTTACTCCATATTTTTTTTTCAAATGCATCTACATTTCTACTCTTCTTAGGAAAATAGGCATTCACTTAATTGCCTGTTACATCTCTATGGATGACTAAGGACGTGCGGCAAAAGATAAATCACCTATGATGATTGGATGTTCTCGCAGCACTCATTCCTGCTGCTATTTTCCGATCTCTAGTTGGTAAGTCACCTGCTTCATTATTTAACTTATGACTACTCCTTCTATTTCAAATATTTCCACCCTGACCATACTTTCCATATCTCTCTTTCTTTTTTAAACAGCTCTTACTGGTTAGGGCCTCACTAGAAACACAGTTCGTACTAAGAGGGCATCCTCTTCTTCCCTCTTTGATGACCAGCCATCTACTCATGGTCTATGGCTATAATACCCTAGGTAATTGTTTTGCTCATCATGAAACTGATGTTTAAACATTTTGCCATTCAAAGGCTCGTTTAATTTGTTAGATATGTGATATTACCAAGAATTTTGAATATGCAAATACTTTGGTGGACCATATGGTATTTTTAGGAATTTTTTGGTTTACTTGTGTGAAAAAACAGCTATATTGTAATTTACATGGATTATTGGAACTAATATGTGTTATTCTAATATTATGTTTTCCAGATTATTTTGAGAATAATGCAAATTGCCCCTGAAGAAGTGAATGTTTTCATGAAACGCGTTGGGCTTCTAATAAATCTTTTTGATTGTTACTAAAGTATTAAACTGTGTCAATGTGCATTGATATATGTTATTGAGCAATTACCTATTTTAGGTTATATTAATCTCTTAGGTGTTTCTTTAGAAAACACAAAAGTACAACTAAATAATCAACTCAAAAGAAACAAATATTAGGACTCCTTACAGAGCCACCAAATAGAGTGCAGAGGACAGGAGTTCCCACACACGGGAACTTGTTCTATTGTACGTCTATTGGTGAGAAGACACAACCTGTGAAGATATAATCTTAATACTTTTCGTTAAAACCCTAAGGTTCGCCCTAAACTCCTCTGCTAGGACTTCTGTGGTCTTATGTGCATCTGATGCCGTGCATGCAGGCGAGAGAAGTGTGTGTAACCTACGCCCCATCATGACTTTGTGAGAGCTTAAATGATGGTCTTTTCCTGGCTAGTTTCTCAAATAAAACAAGGCAACTGGAAGGCAGTGGTGCCATGATTTCTTCCATTCATTACATCATTTGCCTAAACAGGCCTTAAGGACTGCATTGACCCTCTCCATGATGCCGTTGGAATGCGGGTGGTAAACTGAGCACAACCTTTGCTTGATCCCTAAAAGCTAAGTAATTTCTGTGAAGAAGGCATTAAAGAAGTGGGTTCCATTGTTGGATTTTAGGACCTCTCAAATTAACCACTGTGTAACACCTCTCTCACCAGAAATCTTGTTGCACATTTAACATCAGGATGTACACAGGGACCAACCTCAAGCCACCAGGAGAATGTAAAAGCCACCACGATCAAATATCTGAAGTTACTGCACCACGCAATCATGTCTACAAAGTAAATGTGCAGCTCTTTGAAAGTGCTAGAGGGCCTAGTCAAGAAATCCCCTTATCAACCTCATGGTATTTACAGGATTGAATTATTTGCACACTACACAATGCCCTACAAATCAAAATACTGTTCTTGTAGGTTAGCGATAAACCATTCCTCCTGGAGCTCTGCTGCAAATTGTCACCAAGAAGTATGTGACAGGTAGTATAGTTGCTTTGGAGCCAAAAGATGCAGCTACAGGGGCATTACTACCTTCTCCGGAACCTCCTGCCTCTACAGCAAATCCATGGTGATAGAACACATCCTCTCTTCTTTCAGAGCTTGTGTTCTTCTCTAGGGGCTTTCCCTTTCATTTCTATGACCTGAAGCACCAGAACTGCAGTGTATGGGGCTGGTAACTGTACCTGCTGGGACATGGTTTCCATTTTCTGGAAATCTCTAAATGGTAAATACGCCAGTTCCTTCACTGCCTTATCTGTGGCATCATTCCTGAGAGCTATTGGAGTTGTACGGTTAGTATGTGCAGCAAATTTACCTAACCCTATCTCTGTTGACAAAGTTAATTCTTCAATTAGTCAGGAGAGCAATGCAGCATGCTGGACAGGGGATAGGTCAGATCTCCTAAACACACTTCTCTGCCATCTTGATAACCCAGAATGTACAGTGGAGGTGACATACATGCGGTCAAATAAATAGTGACTGACTTCCCACATGCTCATTTCTAGCACCTCTATAAGTGCCACTAGTTGCCCTGCTTGTGTGGACTAGTTTAAAGGCAATCATCTATTCAGTTTGACCAGGTATCCCCCGTCCACAAGGCCACCGACATCTGCACTCGTATGCCCTTCACTTGTGTCCCGATTTATAATTCAAGACCTATCAACGAAAAGTACCTCACACCCCCTCCAGGTCATCCTCTTTAACATTCATTCTCTCTTCCTCATAAGTGGCAGAATCATGAACAGTGCCCTCAGTTTTCACTGGTTCGGCTACAAAGGTCACAGGATTGACTAGGTGACACCGCACGGGATATATCGATGCATTTGATAAAATGACCTCATATCTTGAAACTCTTTGGGTTGCCAGCGTCAACTTGGATTTCTCTAAGATCACAAAGACAGCATGCTCTACCTACAATGTCACCGGGCAGTCCATAGTATATTGTTGAAGACTTCTCTATCGCAAAAGCTGCAGCAAGGGCTTCACATAACTAGAGTAATCAAAATCCATGATCTACACTAGTTACAGAGCCCCAAAAACTGCTGTATCTGTTTTACTGTGACTGGCTGAGGCATATGTTGGACTGCTGTGGCTCTCTCTGGCATAACCTTCCTTCCTGTAGGTGATATCACCTTCCCCAAACATACTAACTCTCCCTGTCAGTACTGCAATTTATCTTTGTCCACTTTGTACCCCTTCTCCGCATGCAGGGTGAGGAGCATCATTGAGTCTCCTCAACACTGCTCCTCTGAAGTTGACAGGGTCCACAGCACAGGAGTGGCACAAACCAACTTACCCCCTCTGCAGTTTTGGGACCTGCAAGTCTAAGCTTACACAGGCCACCACAACCCCAGGAGGGAAGGAGGGTTAGGGTCTCGATGGTTGGATGGGTATGGGATTTTCAGGGTAATCTGAAAGAGGAAGTAGGAGATTGAATGGACAGGTAGGGGTGAGTTAGGGGAAAGTACTTCTTAATGCACACTTCTGCAAACATCCTTGCACACAGAGCCTTGCACACATGCATGTGACTCCCCCAGTGAGCACCCAGCACATTTATGGAAAGCACATAACAGTAGAACACTTAGTGCTGGCTTCTGCTGATCGGAGTGTCCCCTGTTGTTTCTGCAGCTCCCAGACTTGGGTTATCTTGTGGTAGCAGAATAACGCTGCATAAAAGCATCACAGTCAGTGGCTAAGAAAACAATTGCTGCATGTGGCTTCACATGTACCTGCTTGGCTGTCAACTGTATTATTAGGGTGCACATGCAGTTATTCTGTGATGGCTGTGATGGCTACATGTGGCTAATCTACATGCAGCACAGGTCAGGACTAGCCACACAAGACTACTGGCATGTGGCATTATAGCATTCCTTGAAGAGACTATGGTAGTTCCTAGATGCAGCAGAGACTAGGGTAAGTTCCCTGGCGCAGCTGAGGCTATGATAAATGCCAAGGGGTGTTGCGCGGTGCTGGGTGCTGGTTATTGCTGTCGCTGTAATGCATTTTGTAACAATATGCAGTGCAACTTATCTCAACTTGGAGCAGGGACTAATGAATGGATGGGGCTGAGCCCACCTGTGCATCCCCTTGCTCCCGCGAAGCTGCTGAGGTGCTGCACGATTTATCTCAAGTGAGCGAGGGGCCGGAAAGGATTTTTGGTAGGGTGTGGCCCGTCGCGTGTGTTTCCTGTGCTGGATCTGCTCACGGCACATCTTGTTGGGTTAGTGTCTGGAGCACAAGCCCTGTGCCTTCTGTTGCACAAATGCGCGTAGGCGAGCCGCGCCCATTGTGGCTTGCCAGCTGTAGTTCCTGGCCCAGCAGCTGCTGGGAAATGCAATTCTATAGGCTGCTGCTCTGCAAGGAAGGCAGAGAAGCCTGTGAAGGGGCGTTAAAGGTGCCTGATTGTGTTTCCGTCTGCTTATGGCTGTGCTAGTGCAAGACACCGTCTGTCTTGAC
This sequence comes from Ambystoma mexicanum, assembly GCF_040938575.1. Lineage (NCBI taxonomy): Eukaryota > Metazoa > Chordata > Amphibia > Caudata > Ambystomatidae > Ambystoma > Ambystoma mexicanum. The sequence goes on along the minus strand of NC_090929.1, from coordinate 359,923,886 downwards.
CCCTTCCTGCCCCTTACAGAAGTGCTAAAGACTAAAAAATCGTCCACGTACTGAATTACGGTAATGGACACATGTAGAATCCCCAAATCCATTTCAACCACCCTGTTAAAGACATTCAGATATTCACAGTACCCCTCGGGCAACCTTGTGTGCTCAAACCTCTGACCACAATACGTAAACGCTGTGAGGTACTGAGAATCAGGATGTAAAAGAACAGAGAAAAATGCATTTTTTAAATCAATCACTGTGAAGTGGGATGACTCAGTAGGGAAGTTACAGAGGATGGTGGCAGTATTTGGTACCACTGGAAATTCCACTTCAACAATATGATTGCAGGGACGCAAACTCTCAACCATGCTCCAACTGGATCACTTCGCTTTCTAAACACGGTAGATAGCTGTATTGTGATGTATTTTTTTTCTTTTCGTTTAATAGTTTTTATTAGAATATTAACAGCATAAATAATAGTAGACATTACACTTGCTCAATAATGAACACACTTAAGTAGGAGGTTGAATTATTATTAAAACAGAATCGTGAGAAAGCTCAAAAACAATTGACTCAAATCTACTATATAAGAACAAGACATTTTTCTAGAGTATAGTAAGGGGGAAACAAAGATGCAGGAGACAAACGAGAGAAGGATTGGAAGAGGGGGGTATTATACACATAAAAGTCTAGTTTACAAAATCGTAAGTACAATATGAATACATATATGAACACTAAGAGAATGACGTGTAGAGTAAATATCAATAAATTCATGAACCATGTGTAGAAGCAGTGAAACTATTTAAATAATGAATGAAAAATGACCATTTAGCATTGTACTTGGGAATAGAGTCTTGTACTTTAGCCATGCAATGTTCCATTCTCTGTATATGACAGATATTGCTCCACCGTCCTCTGTAACCTAAGGAGCGAGAATACTTCCAATTGGTTAATGTTTTTTTAACAATGAGCATGGTCTGTGGTGCTTCCCTTTGCTCTATCGTAACCTGGCAGGGCACCCCAATTTCAAAGACCATTTCTCCCGTCTCTTCAGTGTCATAGAACAATTGCTCATCAGACACATCCCTTAGTGATAAGGTTTGATCGATACACAGAACTGTTCGTCCCTCTCTGCCTTTCTCATCTGTGTCTGAGAGAACCACCCTGTTCTTCTTGATCACTACCGCCTCTAAGAGAATCATAGCAATGGTGCCTGGTGTTACTTCCTGCGGCACATCAGGTCGAAATAAAAACTCCATCAGTACTTGCCATGTCTGATTTCTGATCCCCGGGACCCAACTTAACAAAACCATCACCTCATAAAGAAACAATGTTAAATGCACCGGGACACCCGTACTAGCGCTGGCGCTACAATAGGCATGGAAACGCGCTTCTTCTCTCACCGGATACGAATCTGGAGTTGAGCATACAATACCTTCCTGTGTAGAATGGACATCTGTAGCTTATTCAGGAGGTCTGTTCGCCAAAGATTTGCTGGGGTGTCTGTACAATACAACAAAAGTTATATAAAGGGCGCCTGGCGGAGTCCTGATATGCCCAGGAGTGTACCTATATGCAAAATGCTAGAAATCAGGGTGAGAGATCCGTAGACAGCTATCTGGTTTTGAAGCTATTTTATTTTACCTTCAATCGAATTAAACATTTACAAGACTTTTGATAAGCATGAACGTTTTTTAGGACAGACGTTTGTTTTACCAAGGGAAATACAGGTGAGTATAGTCCTCTTCAACTTCAATTTCCCTTGAAAAACAAATGTCTGTCCTAAAAAACCTTTGTGCTTATCGATATTCAAAGATATTCAGTGTAAGGAACCGACAGGATAGCTCCTGAGAATCCCTTTGTGTGAACTGTTTTGCCTGGAAAGTGGAACTCACCTCACTCATGCAAGATTTTGTAGCCCCTGTGTTGACCACAAATGAGAACGTTCGATCAACTACCTGCACAACCATCTGGGGTTCATCTTCCAGATCTATGGTAAGGGACAGAACTAGACACATCAGAGACCTCTGTGGGCTATCCTACTCCTGGCACATATTAGGACCAGGTAGCAAAAAACTACTCCCTCCAAAAACACTTGCTCCAGTGTATTGCATAACTGTTCCTTGGGGTACAGGATTCTTCTCCTATGTCTGCACCGATGCTTGTACTGGCATGGTCAGTGAGATCCCAACTGTCTGTGCAATCCCAGTCGCTGTGATCTGCTCAACCAGTTGAAGAGGGAGACCTAGGTGTAGCCCTCATTTCACCCACCCATCTCTCATCACGACGGCTGAAAAATGAGCTATGTCCATCGGTTATAGTCCCATCTCTTTCATCGTCGATGTACCGCAGGTGTGAGATGCGCTATTCATTTAGATAGGTGTTCTGTCCATACCCTAATTATGTCACGGAGGACGTAGGCTCGCAGTCAATGGAGCATGTCGACTGACTGAGACCATGGATAAGTTAATGACATCACGACTGGACTATGGATACCATCATGTATGGCTAGCGGACTGAAGGTACTCATAGCAGCATTAGTACTAGTACTACTGGCATTCAGTGTTATTAGGGTAGCTATAGCACAGTGTACAAAAACCACAGAGAAGTCCATAGGAATGAAAATCATGTTAGATGTAGAGACAAAAGCAGATGAAGGGACACTGACCTTCCAAGTGTTACAGCCACATCTGATGCAATGTCCTCTATTTCTGCCAGGCACCAGAGTCACATTTCTTCCAGATCCACGCAACTATTTGGGTAAATGAGTATGGTGCAATCCTGATGGAGATTGCTGCTAACTGAGCCTAGATGAACAAGTGAAATACGACGGTCACATGGGAGGAGTAGCGAAAGTATGGGACCCAAGACCACATCTGAACAGAGATAATGGACGAGGAAGCATGGTTGAATTATCGACCAGAGGGGGGATTGAAGAGGGAGACCTAAACGTAACCCTTGTTACACCTATCGCACTCTCATCACGAGGGCAGAGAAATTATCAGTGTACATCGTTCATGGTCCCATCTCTTGCATCGTCAATGTACCGCAGGTGTGAGAAATGCTATTCACTTAGACAGCCGTTCAGACCATAGCCTAATGATGTCACTGAGGACATAGGCTCACAATCAATGGAGCAATTCGACTGAGTGAGACCATGCAGAAGTTAATGATGTCACGATTGGACTATGATGTAGATGCGTTAGATATGAAGTACATATGTATCCCTGCACAAAGCTACGCAGACACCTTTAGATTAAATTGCTGGCAGACATAACATGCTCATGACTCACTTAGATAGAGGATGCACTGCACGTTTGCTGAGCAGAAACCACAAGTCACATAAACATACACTTCACCTGCTTGCTGACACTAAACCGATCTTACGTGGGTGGCCATGTCAATAGAAATGGAGGCCATAAGCACATTGAAGTGACTAGAAGATGCTGAAAGGACTTGAGAACGCAGAAAGAGGCAGACAGGCTGATTTCACAGATTGATTTATTTATTCGAATTTATTTAAAGTGCACGTCAGCCCGGGGGCATCGTGGCGCTGTTACATGAAGACATAATCTGGTTACAATGGAAGGAAGATGGTTACAAGGCAATTTTCATTACAGGATATATTTCGAAGCAGACGTATGAGAGCAAGTGTAGGTGAAGGAGGGAGGATGTTAGTTGAATAGTGTGGTTTATTTATTTATTTATTTATTCGAATTTAGAGACACGCAGACTATGTTTCCAGTGCAGTTATTGTGCACAGCCTTGCCAAAGACAACAAAAAGGAAACAGTTTCATATTAGCAGATGAGATAAGAAACCTGCATGAGTAAAAGCTGAAAATCCTCATAAATACAGGCAGGGGAGAGTCAGATTTGTGGTCCCTGCACATGTGATCAGGACCTGAGCAACAAAGCGTATTTTTTCAAGCCAGATAGGGACAGCTGTTCCCATCCAACTGAAAGCAGGGTGATACAATAGCAATACCTTGTTCAAAGTGTACATTTTCTGTCTCAAGGCCTAGAGGAATGAAGAAGGTAATTTGTCAGGAACATACAGCACCTTAGCGGTTGTTCTCACCACCTTGAATAGTTGCACTTAGCTGGTGACTTTCCAAACCGCCAAGACTGAGAAGGTACTCTCTAACCAATCCACTCTCACCCTCACGTTAGACTCACACTATGTTGCACTGCCCAATTGCAGCACACTTACCTGAGATATAATAGTTGAAACATTTAGAGGGGGTCACAGGAGGAGCCACCAGCTATATGTGCCCAATCCCTGACTTAACACCCTATTTATCATGTACATATTTGACCCCCCTAACCAATCCTGCTCCAAGGTAGGTTTTTATGATGTGTCTTTATTTTGTGACATCATAAAGTAACAAAAAGCCATGACAAGCTCGAGATTGCTGGAAGAAGTAGTGGTGAATTGCTGTATTGTCCATTCCTGCATTTGAGCTCTCCAATAAAGCAGTAACCTTTTGTTACATTGTTGGATTGCTCTGTTCTTGAGTGTGGGCGATTTCCTCGGCCCAGTTCCTCTTGCTCTTAACCAGGGTGATTAATAAATCCCTTGTCTTAATTCACTGTGCCTGCTGCAACTGCACAGATCCTGGGGCATATGGGAGGGTCGGGGATTGCATCTGCTGAGTTCCCATGTTAAAATATTGTGGCCTGTCATGACAATCTCATGACATGTGTTCCGACCTTCCACACAACCAACACTGAATCCCATAGAATCATCCATAATTATTTCACATTGGTCCGTTAAACAGGGGACCCATTCCTCCCAACCCACCAAATGACCCACTTCCCTACAGAAATCCTCCCCTGCCCCTCGGAAACCCTCTCATTTTCCTTGGACTGGGAGCATACCCACCCATCCACCCCTGTGTTATGCCCGATTCACCCTGTTCCTGTTGTCCCAATTGACACTGCTGTCCCTCCATAGAGTTAGTAATTACTGCCCCTTCCAAACAAATCTTCGCCAATTTCTTCTAAACAAGCTTAGCCTCTGCTTTTTGCACCTGTTCTATACTCTTCTTTTCTCTTTCTTGCATCCTTTTACAAAAATGCACATTGTGTGCTTGAATTGCTGGCCAATCCTTATATAAATCATGCTGGACTTCCTTGTGGAGTCCCTTCTTTAACATGTGGTAAAATATTGCCAAATTCTTGTCCCAGCCTTTTCCCGTTGCTGCCCTCCACACCTTCTGAATTAACTGGATGTGTTCGGCAGGATCATAATCCAATTTCATCGTTTTACCTAGAATTTAATTTATGTCAGGTGTATCGGAATACTTAGTCCGCAAGGCTACTCATACCTATTGCATGCAATTATTGAAAACCACTTCATCATGGGCATTTGTATCGAACTGAACTCCTGGATACCCCAATCTCCTCTAAAACTCATCTGACCGCTCCTGCATTAGGGCTGTGAATAAGCTCTTCATGTCCCCTATGGCCAACATGACACTGGCAGTATTTTCCTCTAATGCATAAATCCACTTCCCCGCCCCTGAAGTGAGTGAAGGTTGTATCTTCATCAAGTTATTCTGGTCCATGTGTGAACACGGGACATAATACGCCCTTCCCTCCCAGACCCTTCTACACAGTATAATGATGAAGTAGCATTGTGTTAGGAGTGTTTTTAATGTGTTCTTTGACCTTCATCAGTGAGAAGAAGATGATCTCTGCAGCACCCATGTGATGGAAGACGGGCGGACTGGACTGGAACCAATGACCTGGCATCTCTTACGGAGCAGGCTGATCATGTATAGGTGTACACCAAACAGCCATGCAGGTTTTTACTGTATACAGTGGCGTCACTTATGACGCTGAGTCTCTTGTAAGATGATGCTTGTACTCTTCTTTGGCAGAACGTTCTTGGCAGCAGAGTTGCTCTCATCTTTGTGTGAGATTAAAACTTGTTATCCTTACAAGATGGACTTGGGCCTATCTTCCCTAGAGGGTTGTATCCTCTCCAGTGTGAGCGTTCATGGGCGTATCTTCAATAGGTGACCCCGATTTCATCCCAGCACCCCCCCTATTTGCGGAGGCTTCCAGGCAGCTTCTCCAGAAGGAGCCGCACCCATTGTAGAGCAACCGGTCCTGAAAAAAACACTGTGTTTCGAGTAGTTTAGCAGCAGCCATTTTAAGAGAAGTCCTCTCTGCTCGTTGAAGTGGGGCACGGCTCGGAGGAGAGTGCAAGCTGGTGTTGGAACCCTGTGATGGAGGAGTTCGGGTGAGCACACACATGTGAGTAGACTCTTGTAAACGATAACAAGTAGGGGACAGATGCATGGGGAAGTGCGAGAGGTGTGAACACATGGAGCGCGAGGTCATTGATGTGACGTGGTTGTGGTTTGTGTTATTTCTTATTGGTGTTTGTATTATAAAAAGATTATTTTGGTATGGCATTATAAGGTAAGGCAAAGGTAAGGCAAAGGTAAGGCATGGAGCCCCTCAGAGGAGGCGGAGGGAAGGTGGTACCATGATAAATTATATTATTTAAAGGTGGAATACAGAAATAAAAGTAGTGGTCCCGTGTAAATACTGGACCAGGAATAAGTAGTGGTTGTAACTTTAGCTTGTTATTTTAGTTTATTGTATTCATGTTTTATTAGATGAAGAACAGGCCCTAGGAGGGGCATTAGCTGTGTGTGCTGCGGCGTACTTTGGCATTGGATGGTTGCGTGAAGTAGCGTGTGTGCGTGTGGGAAGGGGACAGAAAAGGGTGGAGGATGATTTTTCTTTTTTTGTTGTTTGTTTGCTGGTTTGTCACAAGCAGCGCCAGTGCGTGAGGCGCATTAGCAGGGCTTTGCAGGGTCAATAAAATATAGACATCACCAGCATGTGAGGAGAAACGCCAATAGAATATATTTACGAGGCCCTGCCACTGTATCATGACAGGGTGGAAAAATATCATAAGCAGTGGATCGTGAAGACGGGAGGATGCCCTGCCCGTGGCCAGAGCAGGGCTCCCACAATAAGAGCATCTTGGAACATATGTCCACATTTTTAGTAGCTAAGTACAAGGGGAAATGGCTACAGAAGAGAAGAGAAATGTTGTACCTCTGGTGAATGTCCGAGGACTCAGAGGACCACAGGGATGGAGCGGAGGCCCAGATACAGAAAGATGGAAAGTGCAGGAGGGGAGAAGTAGAGGGTGGGGAGCAGGCGGAGCGCAGGGGAGTATATCCCTTGACAGCATGTCCTGCAGAATGGTACACAAATCCAACCTATGTGCCCACTGTGATAGGGACCCCTTCAGTATCAGTACCACCACAGGCTACTGCTTGCCCACCCCCATATGCACACCCAACTGAAGTATTGGCACACCCAGGTATCAGGTGAAGAGAGTTCAAAGAGATGTTGGCAGAATTGCGAGCAGAGTTGAACACCGTGCAGGTATCCCAATAGAAGTGAGGGGTGTAGGAGTGTCAGAAAAGGATCAGAAGAATGGAAATCAGGGGAATCCTTGCTCAGGATGGATAATGATGGAATAAGAAATGTATGCATTAAAAAGGAGGGCAGAAAGGGTGGGTGGATACTCTTGGGACAGAATAATACGGTATTGGGAAACGATGAGAGCGAGGACCATAATGGCACATTTGATGAGGGACAGGGTGAAGAAGGAAGGGGTGAAGAGGCAGCTGAGAATACCCCCAAGTACAAAGCTTATGGGGGGGCAGGTTGGGGAATGGGTTTGGCCGGATGGCGTTAGCAAGAAAGAGGGGAATTATGAAGAAGGGTATGGGAAGTGGGGCAAAGATGCAGATGCCCCTCATACATAAGGGGGCAGGGATGGCACAGTATGTGCCCTGGCCCCAGATGTATAAAAGCAACTTGATTAAGGCTCTCCCACAGCTCACGGCAGGGGCAAGCAAGTGGATATATGAGTTTGAAAAACAAACTGCAGGGGTACCCTGGCAATGGGTGATATCAAGAGCTTGATGTTTGCTATAATTGGGGACCACACCGAGAATGTGTGGGTGAAAGTTGTTGATCCGGGAATAACCCTGGGGGACGATGCACATGATGGAGCGTCATTCAATAGAATTAGAGAACAGGTATGGGATGTACGAAGAGCTTTCCCAGATACACTGGATGTACAGTCCCTGATGCAGTTTACAATGGGCGATGATGAGGACCCATCTAAATTAATTCTTAAATTACAAGAGATGAGGAGAGCTGAAATGGGAGGACCATGGCATTGTTCAATACAGTTTTTCCATTATATTGTAACGAGGGATTTGCCAATGGAAGTGCAGAAGGCATTAGGTAAAATTGTGGGTATCGAAGCAAAGAGGTGGCCGGAGATACAGGGTATAATAGTGCACCATTGCAAAAGAATCAAGGAACGGGACAGGGAAACAGCCCAAAGGCATCAAACGGAGGAAGCAAAACTGGTAGAAAATACATTGTCAAAAGTTGTTGTCCAAGCACCTGTGTCGATGCCAGTACAGGTGGAGGGGACAGAGAGCACCCAACAGGTCATGAGCGTCACAATTGCTGTGCTCTGGCTGAAGGAGGACAAGAACTGTGGGGTGGGGGACAACAGTATCCTGGCCCACAGTGGCAGCAAGGAGGACCGCAGTGAGGAAGAGGGGGTTTCCGAGGAGCAAGAGGGGGGATTTAGACCCATAGGGGTGGGTTTGGACCATCACAATGTTGGAATTGTTAGGGCCAAGGGCCCCAAGGGCTAGGGTATCTCAGCAATAGGGTCAAGGGTATCAGAATAAAGGTTATTAGAATTAAGAGTATCTTCAGGGGCAACATCAAGCATCTGACCAACAGCCTCAAGCATCTGATTTACAAGTGCGGCACCTGCCAGAGCAACAGCAGGGAGGTGTTGCCCAAGGCAATAGGGTACCGAGCGGGACCACCGCCCCCTTTGGAGAAGCAACAGTGATGGGAGTAACCCCTTATTGTTTCCCAGAATGACCACATATCCTGATTAAGACAGCCCACAGAGAGCACTTGCATGTCCTTTCTTGTCAACGACCATCCACCCTGAAGAGGAACCCTTGGTGGGGGCGGAGACAGGAAACAAGCAGTTCATATTTATGGTGGACTCAGGTGCATCTAATGAAGGGAATTTCCCATTATCAGGCAAATATCTTGACATGCAAGGATTCTCTGGGGCTATCTCTATGGTTCCATATACTGAGGAGCTGGACGTAAAGGTGGGAGGAAACGTGGTGCAGGCTCCCTTACTACATTCTGAAAGTTCCCCAGTTAATTTGCCGGGCGGGGACATGCTCAGCAGATTAAACATGACAATATCATTCACAGATCGTAGTATAGGTTGCTCCACACTGGGGATGTGCGCAATAAGGGCAATGCTGATAATACACACAATGACAAAGGAGGTGGTGGTTCGCGGGACTCCCGTGGACCTAGACATGTTAATTTATAGTATTACTGTGCTTGTGGAGGCGGTGCCTCAGATTTCTAAGCAGTGTTGGCGAGTGATGACGGGATTTCATCTTTCGTCCAGTTGTGTCACCTGAGGTGCTGGCGGGAACAATATTGTTGCTGGATTTACAGGGATTTTTGGTCTCTGACAAGAGGAATAGACAACGATGGGTGTGAATGGCACACAGTGGTCTGTATAGATCCAACAGTACAGTTGGATGACGAGCTGTTTGAAAACAATGACAAAAATGGGGAGATAATATTAAAGATTTGTATCCCCAGCAACATAATGGTACAGTACCGAAGGATGCAGTGCCCCCTGATGGCAGTATTAACTCCACCTCTATTTCTTGACGAAGACTTACAACATGTGCCTGCACATTTGTGGACTACAAATTCACACGATGTGGAATTACTGAAAGATGTGACCCCCTGTGCGTATAAAATGGAAGCAAGGTGAGGTGCTACTCAGGGTAAAACAATATCCATTACCAAGGGTGGTGGAGGAGGATTTCAGAAATACAATACAGGCCCGACTAGACCAGGGGATCATCGTGCCATCCACATCTCCATGTAACACAGCGATGTACGCTGTCAAGAAATCAACAGGGGGCAATTGGAGAATGATCCAGGACTTACGCACCCTCAATTGTCACACCTCGGCGCCATTCCACACTACGACCCCGTGCTTCATACTTACCTCAGGGCCGACAGCGGAAAAGGACATCTGGCAAAACTATTGCGCTTCGCCGTTCTGTTCGGCATTCTGCAGCGCCATTCTTGATGAAGTGGAGAATGCCATGGAGGCTAACGACTACTGCACCAGCCAGACGGTTTCGAACTACGATTCTCATGAAACCTAAGGGAATTCGTAGTCCATAACATCACGTGTGCCTCCCCTCACTTGGCTCCACCTCCTCATTGATTCAAGCGGCTGTAGCCCGGAGGACGCTGCTTCTGTTTGAATGTTACAGCCGGCGCTTAAGTTCCGTCTTTATCGCCTTGTTCCTGAAGCTCCTCTTTTCAGTTTCCAGTCTGCTCAACGGAATACTGTTTCCTTCTCCTTCATTCCGTGCTCCCGTGTACCGAACCCTCTTTTGAACTAAGGACTGCCTGTCCGCTGTTTGTTACCTTCTTGCTCGCCCGCGTACCGACTTGAGGATTGTTGTAAGGACTGCCTGCCTGCTGATTCTGTTACCTTCTTGCTCGCCCGTGTACCGACTTGAGGATTGTGGTAAGGACTGCCTGTCTGCTGATTCTGTTACCTTCTCACCTGTGTACCGAATAGGAAAACTACCCAACGGACTGCCTTAGCACTTTTTCCCAAAGTTCTAAGTATTTGTTTTTGTGCGCCTTTCCCACGCACCCTACCCTCACCTGCACTCCTCCTCTCGCTTGTTCTGGAATCTTTCCATTTGACTCCACTATTAAAGGACGTTTGTTGTTATGGATTCTACCTGGTTCCGCCCTATAAGTGCACTTTGAGGACGCCTTGCAGTTGTGCACCCACCCGGATCTAGTGCGTCCCTTGTTCCGCCCGGGACTAGTTACCCAACTAACATTCCCCGTTTATTATTTTGCACTGTCGTTGTGTTCTGCATTCTGGAGTACAAAGGAACTTTGACTTCCTAGGGTAAGACTTTCAGTGCCTTTTTCTCCTTGTTATTTACATTACTCAAGATAGTTTCTAATTCCTTGTCTATAATATTTCAGGGGATATCAGGGCATTGTAATTTCAGGATCCAGGGACTGGGTTGTTCAGGTACTATTCTGTCTTATCTCCATCTATTGGTATTTGCTATTATTCCAAGTGATTAATCGTGTGTTGTTTCTTGCAGCTGGGTCCGTGGCGGCGTATTTCTATCCGCTCTTTCGGGTGATCAGTCCCTCTGTCTGGCACATCTATCAGCAGAGGGTCATATCATCAGAAAGGTCATTTTCCCTCATAGAGAGGAGGCTCGGGTGGAGGCTCCAACCCGAGCTCTTCAATCAACGCACAGCCTCGCTGGTCAGGCCTCCTGTCTTGTCTACTCCCGTTCGGTGAGTAACATCAATGATGTAGTACAGGAAGAATTTCTAGTTGTTCCTAATCCTGCAACAATTCTATAAAGTATCCCCAAAGAAGCCACATACTTCACTGTAGTGGATTTGACAAATGCATTCTTCACAATTCCACTCCATCCTAAATCAAGGTAACTCTCAGCATTTACAAAGGCCCAAATGCAATTCGAACACACTAGGTTACCTCAGGGGTACTGTGAGAGCCTGAGCATCTTTAACAGAATACTGCAGGCTGATTTAGGGAACATTCAGGTACCCAGCATGATTATCCAGTATGTGGACGATCTGCTAGTGTGTAGTGACAGCGAGCAGCACTGTTGAAGGGATTCCATCATACTCCTACAATTGCTGGCCCAAAAGGGGTACAAGGTCGACAAGGCTAAATTGCAATACTACCAACAGGAGGTGCTCTATCTGGGGCAGCTTATATCAGCTAATGGTAAAAGAATACTACCAGATAGGGCAACGTCAGTATGTGCCACCCCCAGACCTACGTCAGTTAATGAAATGCAGAAGTTTTTGGGGTTGTGCAACTATTATAGGGCATAGATCTTGGATTATGTGGCAGACACAAGGCCACTTCTACAGGCCCTTAAGGAAGCCAAAAAACAAAGGATCATAAGATACAGTGGACTGCAGATATGATCAAACAGTTTGAGGATCTAAAATAGGTTATTAGCTCAGCACCCGTACTGGCCACCCCAGACTACACACAGGAATGTTACTTGTTCTCAAATTCAGATGGCCAGCTCATGACTGCAGTGTTGACACAGAAGAGTACTATGGGCCATAAGCCATCGGACTAGTGCAGCAGCACACTGGAATCAATGATGAAAGGGTAGTTCACGTACGAACAAGCACTGGGAACTGCTGCATTTGCAATAGAAAAAAGTTCTATTATTGTAATGGGTGTTCAGTTACATTGTATGTGAAACACTCTCTATTTGCCATCCTGGAGAGGTCGAAATCCACCCTGACTACACAGAGATCTTCTGAGTATGAGATTATTATCAAAGCCCCACATTCATGTGGTTAGATACAAAACAGTGAATCCTGCCGCCTTCCTGATAGATATGCCCACTGTCAAAGATCTAACAGTGCACGATTGTGTCACATACGATGGGGGGAGGATGATGTGCCCAAAGCGAAAGATTGCACGTTGACAGATGGTGAGGTACTGTTCATTGGAGGGTCATCCACAATTGACCAAGAGGCTGGACAGAGACATACAGGGGCAGCTATGGTATGACTTGAGGAAGGAGAGTACGAGACAGTGGTTATGAAAAATTGCCTATGCATTACTCTGTGCAGGCGGCAGAACTCATAGCGCTCATCGAAGCATTGAGAGCATCCCAGGGGTGCCATGTCACAATATATTCAGACTCAGTGTATGTCACAACAACTATGCATGCCAGTCTATCCCGTTGGAAGAGGAGGGGGTTTCAGAGGGCAGAGGGGTCTCCACTGCAGCATGCAGCACTGCTAGAAATACTGATAGAAGCATTATCCCAGCCATCTGTTGTGGCGGTCATCAAGTGCACCACCCACACTGACGCCAATGCGGCAGCCAAAATGGCAGTGTATCTACCAATAAAATGCCTGCTGAGTACATTGTGACCACCCAGGCAGCAAGCGAACATCCAGTACCTTACACAGCATTACCCATCTACCAGATAATATTTTTTGTTGAACTTCTGTTTATTGTTTTTCCAAATACAACAACATATACATCTTACTCAAGATTCTGATACAATTAAAGTCTTGTCCGTGCTTCTATGCCCATACCCGCCATGCTAACACACACGGTAAAGCTTTTTAAACTCTTCCCTTCTTTATATTTTAGGCCAATGTGGCCTCTCCCATCCCCCGCACCCCTCTACTCCTACTTTAATAAATTTGAGACTGGTCAGATGGAGACCAGTGGACATGGAAGGAATGAATGAGCCTGCTTCAATATCTCATGGATATCTAGTTGGTGCCCATGTCATGTCATGCAGGGGGTTATCTAGATGTAAGTGGGTGGACCGCAGGTTGGTTGTCAAAGGGGCCTATTTGTCCATATCGTACGAACCCATAGCAATGTTATTCATGGCGTTTTATGAAAGGGTCCAGCAGTTCCCACAGCTTTCGTGTCCATGCTGTGTTAGACAGATTCAGCCGATGAAATGCGTTCCTCTCGAGTGAGCATATCATGGTGAGCAGAGCAGTCCATTGCGGTTTGGTAGGTGGGGTTATTGACTTCCACTGTAGGACCAGAGGTTTGCAGGCTGCAAATATAATAATATTTATAGCTCTGCACACCAAGGGGTCCACATGCCAGTCTTTGTAATTATCCCCAAACAGCATGCCTTCTGGTGGCAGTGAAACATCTGCATCTGGGAAGTGTGTGGACACCTCCCTTTGAATCATCTTCCAATATTGCTTCAATTTCAGACATGACCAAAGTATGTGTTCCCTGGTACCCCACTCTGCACACCCGCGCCAGCATAGAGGGCAGGGTGTCAATCCCATACTCTGCATTCTGGCCGGTGTGTAATATAGTCGGTGTATTATCTTAAATTGAATTTCTCTGTTTTTCATATTTAAGGAGGTCCCCAGAATGGGTGCAAAGTATTCATAAATATCCCCAATTTCAATTATAGTGTATAGATCTGACGCCCAGGAGGCCGCCAGGGAGGAGTTCCTCCTGACTTTATTCGGGATATTCATTGAGTAGAAGGTGAGAAGACGGGGTGGGTTTCCCTCTGCAGCTCCAGTTCCTGTGCACAAGGGGCCGGGGGAGTTTGTCTAGAGGCTTTGTGCTGTGTTTTATAATGACAGCACAGATATACCTATATTGTAGCCGCTGGCCCTCATTCAGGCTTAATAGGGTGTGGCCGTCCTGGAACAACAGTAGTTTGGGGCCCTCACAGAGATCAACTTCCCTGACCCAAGACTATAGTGTGTCCTGCCGGGGGTGAAGTTTTGTAGTGTGGCCGATCACTAGGAGTGTCCTTACACTCATCCATGTGGGTACCACCCCTGTGTCTACTCCTTGCTAGATGCGTAGTTTGTGCCATTGCGTTAGCGTCAGACCCAGGATAGGATGCGTTTTTATCTGGTGCGTCAACTTTGCCATGGGAATGGCGAGGGTATTGATAGGTGTTTTGGGGGCCATTAGATCTAGCTCTATGTTTCTCCAACTGAAGTCATCTTCTGTGTTCATCCACCGTTTGTCCCAACAGATCTGTGCAGCTTGATCATAGCTCTTCCATGAGGGGAGGGCGAGGCCTGCATCGGGTTTGGAGGCTGTGAGAACGGATGACCGTGTGCATGCTTTTTTGCCTCGCCAGATGAAACTCAAGATGGCAGTTTCTAGGTCCTTGTACATTCCGGAGCTGTGACTACATGTGTGTTCCATTATGTGGAGATCCCAGAGGTCCTCTATGTGTCCACTAATTTTAACCCCCCGGTACGTAATGTGCTGCAGTTGGAGTCGAAAGTGGGCCACCCCACCCGGGTTCCACGGGATGTCAGGTCTCAGCAGCAATATTTCTGATTTGGACCAATTCACTTGCTACCTAGCCATCGGCCTGAATTCCCTCAGAATGTATTGCACTTGTGGAAGAGAGGTGGGTGACTTGCCAATAAACAGCAACAGATCATCGGTGTAGAGGGAGAACCAATGTTCCTCCCCCCCACTCGCTATAGGCCCTCCCATTGTGGGTCGGTGCGCAGTTTAACTACCATCAGTTCAATAGATAGGGCATACAGAAGAGGTGACAATTGGCCCCCTTCGTCGTGTGCCCAAGTGGAGATCAAAGGGAGCCGATGTTATGACATTTGTGGTCACCGTAGCCTTCGAATCCGTATATAGTAGGCAGATCAGGTCAGTCAGGGATGGGGGAAGCCATACTTGGCAAGGGCCAGAAACATAAAGTCCCATTGGACCTTGTTGAAGGCCTTCTCAGCATCGACTGCAAGAATAGCATCCTCTTGACCCTAACCTCTGGCTATAACATGTAACAAGCGGTGTACGTTGTCGCCTGAGTGCCTCTTCCGAATGAAGCCAGTTTGATCGTTGTGTACAAGCTGTGGCAGAATTAGCTCTATCTTTTGTGCTATACATTTCGCTAGAATTTTCGCATCCGCATTTATAAGCAAGATAGGTCGGAATGAACTACATTCTTCTAGTGGTCTCCCTTTCTTGTGATACACTATTATATTCACGACCATCATGGATTGTAGTAGCCGGCCTCTGAGCACCGCCTCGTTAAAGACCGCTTGAAAATAAAGGTCAATCTCATCAATCGTGCATTTATAAAAGTCGATTGGGATTCCGTCGGGCCCTTACCCGAGTTTAAAGCATGTATTCCCCGGTCTATGTCAGCCGTCATGATGGGGGTATCGAGGGCTGTATACTGAGCCGGGGTGATCTTGGGAAGAGCTATGGAGCCTAGGAATTCCTGCATCCTAAGTGTTGACATTTTCTCCGGGGCTGCGTATAGCTTGGCGTAGTATTCCACAAACCTGGCATTTATGTTTGTGTCCCCCACCACCGGCCTTCCCTCCCCGTCTCGGATAGTGGTAATCGTCTGGGCTGCCTGTCGCTGTCGCAGAGCAAGTGCCGTTAGGTGAAGAGATCTTTCGTTTTCGACATAGTATTTTTGGGACCAGCTTGAAAATTATTTTTGCACTCTACTGGCCGCAATATCTTTGATATGTGAACTTGTTCTGCAAATGCATGTGAGCGTTGTTTGTCCGGCTGGTGTTTATGTAGTATCTCAAGGGATATTAGGTCCGCCGTAAGTTTGTTTTCTTTCTCTTTCCATTGTTTAAGTTTGTAAGCCCAACTGGATATACATAGGCCCCCCGGAAATGCTTTAAACGCGTCCCAACAAGTGAATGTTTCATAGCAAGAGTTAATATTAGTGTTCCAGAACTCCACCATGTCCGCCTTGATGTGTTCTGTGAAGTCTGGGTACGCCAGCGCTCTCATATTCAAGCGCCAGTGCAGGACATTCTGGGGGGCATCTGGAACAGCCACCTGAGCCTGACCGGTGCATGATCTGAGATGGCTGTTGGCAGTATTATGCAGTCCTTTATCATATGATGTGTTTCGTTTGGGGTTGACCAGTAATCAATCCTGGAGTAGCTCTGGTGTCTGTGGGAATAAAACGTATAATCTCTGCGGGACCCATGTATGTTCCTCCACATGTCTCCCAGTCCCAGGTCTGTCATAAGCGCATTGAGTGTGGATTGTTTCCTCAATTTTCCCGAGCCCTGGGTGCTCACGCTCTGACGGTCCAGTGAGGGGTCCATAGCCACATTGAGGTCCCCACCTAGTAGTGTTAATCTCCCAATTAAGGGTGCGCAGACAGCAAAAGTATGGGTGAAAAAGGCTGGGGTGTCTGTTGTGGGGGTGTAGATGTTAAGAAGTGTAATGGGATGGTGATGTAATTGCCCTTTTATCAGTACATATCTTCCTTCTCTGTCAGCTATAGTGTTATGGAGCACAAAAGGAACCTGCCTGTGTATCAAAATGGACACCCCACGTTTGCCTCGGTACGGGGCATGAGCCGCGTGGCCCACCCAACGCTGTTCTAATTTTTTCGATTCAACTTCATTTAGGTGGGTTTCTTGAAGGAACACTATGTCCTCTTGGAGGTCCCTCTAATGGTTTATTCCCCACCTTCTCTTGATTGGATGACCTATCCCCTGCACATTAAGAGTTTGTAATGTTATCATAGCCATCTACATGTGGGGGGGTCTGAGTCTAGCCCCCTATATCGGAGAGCAAGTTGTTTCCCCTTCCTATGCCTGCGAGTATGGCATAGAGGATTAACCTGTTTGTTTGATCTCCTATTCCCTCTGCCCGGTGCAGTCTCGTAACTATCCCAATAACAGAAACATTAAACAAAGGGAGTAACATCCCCCTTATAACATTAGTAGTGACCCTGTCTCGCCTAATACTAGGCAGGCACTAGAGCCCATGCATGGTTTGGCTGGGTGCTAGCCCGGTTGGCCGTACTTGGTGCCATGCATCGCGAGGACCCTCCCAAGGAGGGTGGGGGTTCGTAACGGCCATCCACATTGCTCAGCTCTTGTGAAATTGCACTTAGCGTCTGCATACCGGTTGTAACTCGGACTGCCCTTTGCAATCTGGACATTTGCGACTGAATTGAGGTCTGTATGTTCGACAGAGACGGTGTTAGTGGGGTTTAAGATCACCAAGGGGGCCGCCGGGGATCGCAGCCTTTGGTATCTCTGCGTGAGTATGTCTCCCCCCCAAAGGTTGCTGTTAGCAGTGCCTGTGTAGGTCCCATGGCTTTACCTTTGGCCTTTCCCCATCCGGTATAAGTGAACCGAGGAGCCACCCCTCAATGCGGGGCTCCTGTTAACTTTTTTCCTTCAGTCGAAGCCCAGAGCTCGTGGTCGGCTCCAGCTGGAAAGTTCATCTTGTAGGCCCTGATCGCAGCTGGTCTGGACCCTTGAGGCCCCTGCCGGCCTTTGTCTTCTTCCTCAGTTCCAAGGGGAACGAAGGTCCGATGAGGTCGTAGGCTGGGACAGTTGCATTTGCAGTTGAGCCTCGTGTGAAAAGTCCCTTGTTAGTATATTTTGCCACTGCAGAAATCGCCAAACATCCTCGGGGTCTTCGAATGAGTGCCATTGTCAATCGATCTGAATGCAACCTATGGGAGGGAACTTTAAGTAATGTCTGCAGTCTTGCCTCTTGAGTGCCTCAAAGAGGGGATTAAACCCTTACCTGCGTCGTGAGACTTCTGCCGAGTAGTCATTGAACAGTCTTATTGGAACTACCCCTATCTTCACCTGGCCGACCTTCCTATACGCCTTCAGGATAGCCATTTTGTGTTGAAAGTTCAGTAGGTGGAATGTGATTGTCTTGGGCGTTCCCATGCCACCGGTTTGGGTACTGGTGCCCAGTGTATCCTCTCTATGGTGTAGTTTACGGGATTCTCTATGTGCAGAACATCTTTGTGAAAGTTATACATGAATACTTCGAGATCCAGGCATTCAGCATTTTCCGGGAGGCAGACCATCCGGAGGTTGTTGTGCCTGGACCTGCTTTCCTGATCTTCCAACTTGCACCCAGGCGCTGCACTTGCCTGATGACACCATCGAGTTTGGTTGTCGTGGACTCCAAGTTGTCTTCGAGCGAGGTAATAATAATGCACTGCTCGTTATCAGTTGTCCTCTCTGCCTGCCCGTTAAGTCTCATTTGGACATCCTGGAGGTCTCTTTTGATGTCTTGAACCGTGGTGTTGGTTCCTTGCGTCGACTGACCTTTGATCCTAATTTCTGCCAGGATCGCTTAAAGCTGCACCAGGATATCTATTGTCACCTTTTACCTTGTGGAGCGACGGGGGGTGGGGTCGGCAGCGTACAAGTTTTCTGTTGATCTGGTGGGTTTCTAGGAGTTCTACTGTGACATATCCCTCCACCTGCCCTTTTTGTCCACTTCATCCGTCGGTTGTGTGAATGACCCAATTCCACTTGTTGCGAGCACTGTTAGGCCCTCTGTCACTTTCCCACGTACACGGGCCCCGTGGGTACTGGCCTTTCTAGTTCTATGCCTACCTAATGTCCGACAAAGCGGGCTGGCCAGCGGGTTTTGGTGTAAACTTCAGTGTCTTGGCTGGGCTGGGTGCCGGTATCCCAGCCACAGTTTGGGGGCCCAGCGGTGGTGTCAGGCACGCTGGTCCACTTCAGGTTGCTGCTACCCCTGGCCTTGATGGTGCATGTAGGAGTTATATGTTTTCCCGCCTTTCCATGGTTGTGCCCCTCTGTGGTGCCCCAGGGGTAAAGCGTTGGGGTCACTGTGCTGGTGTGGCTACTTCTTGTGGGGGGCAGCAGGGCGTTGGGTTGATCTCACCTTAGATTGGGAGCTGAGGGATCAACTCACCGATGTAGTTATCCGGATTCCATGTAAAGCTGCTCTGCACGGTGGCCACCGGAGCACAGGGAGGTGGGCCTGCAGTTGGATCCCTCTGCGTGTTCTTCTCTGCAGATGCTGCATTTTTCCCGCCAGCGGTCCCCCCACCAGCCCCGGTGCTTGCAGCCTGGCTCTGCACGGAGCGCAACTTTACTCTGCCAGGGCTACGCTCGGCGGTCAATGGTGCTGGCAGTGGGACTTGCGTCTGCCCGTCGGCTCTGTAGCCCAGGAGGCCAGATGTACCACTCCCACCAGGCCAGGGGAGCCTGATCTCCAGGTACGTGGTTATGTGCTCTTGGCGGGACAAATGTAAATATTGGAGTCTGGGACTGATATGTCAGGTCTTCACTGCTGCAGGGACTCGCGGGTGGGAGAGCGCATCCACCAGGGCGCTTCTGTGCATCACCGTCGTTCTAAGGCCCATTTCTGCCCGTCTTCGTTGAGGGGGAAGCCGTCATCCCTCGTGGCTAGAACTTCTGTAACATGTTGTGGGACCTTTAGCCCATCTGCAGCGCAAACATCAGCAATATGCTGGGGCTGAAAGTGGGAGAAGGTTGCCGTTTTACTACTGGCTCTGACAGAGCCTCAGCAACCCATGGCCATCTTTGTTCGGGTTCTCAACCGCCCCCCCATCTCCCAGATTATTGAATTACAAGGAAGGGAATCAGAAAGGTGGAAGAAATTGTGGCTATGAACGGGATGCAAGCAATCCCCAACAGATCTATTAAGAGACAAGAGAGCTCCTGGAAGACAGTTATGCTCCAAGAGCTGCTAGTAGTAGCATTTGAACAGTTACACTACCCATCCCACAGTTCGAAGCAGCACATTGCGGCAGATATACAGGAGGACTGGTTCATACCGAACATCCAGGAGAGCATCACAGAAATGTTGTACATTGCACCAAATGTCGAAGTTTGAGTACATGGATGACTCTACGGACGTTATGAGGAACATTGCCCCACCCTACCAGGCAGCTCCGTTAATTACACATAGATTATGCTGACATGGGTGAGCATTGTCATGGCTCCAGGTACCTCATATTAGTGGTTTGCCCTTTCTCAAGGTGGGTGGAAGCAGGGCCTTGTGCATATCCGCATACCAAATGTGCTGCTAGATTCTTGGTATGCAAGGTTTTTCCTTGATGGGGAATGTGCAAGGTTTTAAGGTCAGACAATGACACACATTTTTTCAATGCACTGTTTCAGCACATCACAGCACTAATTGGCATTAGGCACCGATGTGTTCACTTTACCACTCACAGGCCAACAGCATTGTGAAGAGAATCAACAGGCTGCTCAAAAGCAAATTGTCCAAACTGTGTACACATTGAAAAATAACTGGGTACACTGCTTGCCCCTGGCCCTCTTCAGTCTACACACAGCCCTGCAACGACCACCATTTGTCACCTCACGAGGTAGTCACTGGTCGGTGTATGCACACCCCAATATCTCCTGTAAGAAGAGCTTCAGATGCACATAGGGCAGCGATGGTGTTAGGTGACGAGATCAAAGATTATTTGACAACACTAACAAAGGCAGTTAAATGTGTCTCTCTACAGATTGCACCTACCAGAATTGAGACAGCAGACACACCGGATGTAGCAACCACAACGGCGACAGATCCTACGTGTGAGACCACAAAACCGCTGCTGCCTGGTGACTTTGTGTACATTCGCAATTTTGTGCGTAGGTGGAATAACCCTCAGTTCTACAGGCCCTACGAGGTGGTGTTTTGCACTCCCCTCGCTGTGAAGGTAAAGGGCTTGCGACATTGGATTCACCTCTCCAACGTCCGCAGGGCACCTCCAACCAGCACGTTGACACTTCAGTTATCTTAGAGGAATGGCAGTATTAGCTGTGCCCTATCTACTTCACTGGCCTGTGTAGACACAATAAAATGTGCAGTGGCACCCTCTTCCAACAGGCCAAAGCTCAGCTGCTAGCTCTGTCTCTCTCTCCCTCTCTCTCTCTTTCTCTGTGTAAAGTTATGTCTTGTACATCTCTTTTTTTGTGTAGTTCTGTGCTTTCTGCTTCCATTTCAGGAGAGAAGAAGATGAGCATCACCAATGTAAATAACTGTTAATTAAGTAGGGATCCGAAGTGTAGATGCACAAACGTTAATACACAGGCCTATGCCTATTACTGTGGCAAGACCGTTATTGCAGGTTTATGTATGATAAGGGGGAATGGGACTGTATACTTAAACGGGACAGTACATATAAAAGTTAACAATATTAGTGGATTTATGTATATTAGTAGCAACATGAATGTTAACAATAATAATGTAAATACATATAGGTGTAGCGATTGCATTGATACAAGTATTGGTGATGATTATAGCAGGAACAACACGAAAGCGAGTGTGCATGCACAATTGGTAATGAGGGTAATAGTAAAGAGTTTGTCTCCAGCAATTCGAGGACTGTTTAATAATTCAAAACAATATGATGACATTTTCGATAGCAATGTTAAAACTGACACCCCTGAGAGCGTGCATAGAAGAATGAAAGGGAAATATGAAAGAAGTATGAGATGTATCAAGGGCTGGGTTTGGATGCGATTGAGGGTACACGGCACTCCGAGTTTACCAACAGCTGGTATACTGACATGAGTGGCGTGGGAAGAAATATTGTGAATGGGAGCTGTTATGTGTGTTCACTCATTCCACACGTGTCCGGGGCTGCCAAGGTGTTAGTGCTGCAAGCAGTCCCAATTATAGAGGCACAATTCCTAGTTCATCTTGCACTATGCAGAATAAATTGAACGTTCTAGGCACACAATGTGCAACTGTAAATGGTGGGTCCAGGTATTGTGAAGTGCAACGATAATCCAAAAAACATCAAGTGTGTGGAGCTACCGTATTTGATGGTGAAAGGGCAAAAAATATGTTAAAACAAATGGCAGGACACCACACTACCTTGCCTGGCAGAAGGACTGGTAACATATGACAAGGAAGTGATAGCACGGTGGACAATTTCTGTGCACAGATATGGACAGAGCACATCACGAAGCTGACGTGGATTGCAACAATGGAAAAGCCGGTGCGAGTGCACAGGGAAGAAGTATATGAACATTGTTTCCACAGCAATAGTACAGTCTTTGTCGGCTCAAACGAACAGTACAATAAGACTCTCCTGATTCCATACATGAAGAGGGGAACAATAGCTGTGATGGATTACTACTAGGTCTGTGGCCAACAAGCTTATTTGCACATGTCACCAACATGGAGGGGCTATTGCTTGCTAACCACACTGCAATCAGTGCTACTAGTAATCCCAGAAGAACACCTGAAGCTGCCTGCTGAGGAGCCAACTGGCCCCCGTACTAGAAAAATAAGAAAATAACCTGTTTCCCACACAAGAGCGGCGCATCCTGCCTGGGAAAAGACAGTTCCAAAAACTAAAGAGGAAGAAAAGAGCGAATTACATATCCAAAGACTCTTCCAAATTGTTCGCTGAAATACCAGAGGAATACCAGCTCTTCAGCTCAGAAGAATCCTTTTTTCGCATCTCTACTGTTGCCGGGAGTGCTTACCGCAGCAAACGCCAAATAGTGGCAGATCATGCGCTGGCAGCTGGTCCAGCTCATGAATGACACAGAGAACGGGTTCAACGTGATCAAGGTTGAGCTGCGGGCATTAAGACTTATGACAATGCAAAATCTATAGGTGCTGGACATGTTAACAGCAATGGAAGGAGGCAGATATACAGGAGGACTGGTGCATACCGAACATTCAGGAGAGCATCACAGAAATGGTTGTACATTGCACCACATTTAAAAGTTTCAGTGCATGGATGACTCTACGGACATTACGAGGAACATTGCCCTGCCTTACTGGCCCATTCCATGAATTACACATAGATTATGCCGACATGGGTGAGCGTTGTAATGGCTCACCCATGTCGGTGTTTGCAAAAGGTTTGGCAATTCCTGCTGCACATTTGTGCCTTCAGAAGATGCAGAGAATGTGTTGCTATCCCACATCATTGCAGCTGTCTATGGCCTGGATGCTCGCATGAAGAAGGAGGGAGGAGTACAAGAGAGTGACTGGTTCACCCTAGCATTTAACTGAGCCCCGTCTTAGCTCGCAGCAATCATGAAGATGTTGATGCCCATTATCGTGTTCTCCCTGGTTATCTTCTGCACCTGCCAACTGGGACTCCGATGTTGTGCCAATGCGGCACCCAATAGTGCAAGAATTATGGTATCAATTGGGGTTTCAAAAGCACCTTGCAAGACAAACGATAGTGAAGTACAGAATGATAGCCCACAGAGTGGCTCTAAGTATGAAATGCTCCGCATCCCCTATGAAGATGAAGTTGACTGCCTGTACAACACTATCATTACACCACCCCCTGATATAGAGAATTACACAGAGGTTTGGGTAGACCTGGCGGGGGAGGGAGGTGCATCTATATGACTTGCTCTCCTGAGGAATACACGCATAGGGTGGAGAGTTTGCGGTCAGTATGCTGGGCGTGGATACCAATACAGGGACCCCAACCCGATGTAATCAACCCACATAGTGTAACACAGGGCATGAGCAAGACTGCCATTTTGCAATGATGATAGTAACCATAGTTAGGAGACAAGGCCTGTGCTGCGAATGCAGCATTTCCTGCACTAGGGCCTAATTGTGAGACATGGGAAACCTCCAGCCATGCCCAAGTTCCCATGAGGATAATGCACACGCCTTACTGCCATAAAACTCATTCATTGTTCTAACAGTGTTGCAAAGATACAAGGCCGCGATTATAGACCGTCCCCTGGTGTGCATGTTATCTCACACTGGCCAAAGCATGACCCGGCCCATCCCCAGGCAACCACAAGTTATAGCCCATATAACTGACTAAACCCAAGGTCCCTGAATTCCATGGCACCAGGTTCTCTTTCATCAGCAACCCTAAAGTATCAAGTTCTGAACGTTCAAAGAGAACGGGCATTGCATTCCTTTGAGTCACAATCACATGATTTATATTGCGAGGAGCTGGGAGGGATAAATTATAGTTCAAAACTGGGGTGGAGACCTTGAAGCCAGATGGCACGGAAGGGAGTGAGTAAAATTTATGTGTGGAGGTCATAGTGCCCCAGAACCTCCCCTGTGCCAGTCCTAAAACCTGTCAGGTGCATGACCTAGCATTGTGCTAGGAATCTAATTAATTTGTTCTTTGACCTTCATCAGTGAGAAGACGATCCCTGCAGCACCCACATGATGGAAGACGGACAAACTGGGCTGGAACCAATGTCCTGGCATCTCTAATGGAGCAGGCTGATCCTGTATAGACACACACCAACCAGCCATGCAGGTTTTTACTGTATACAATAATGTCAATTATGACACTGTGTCTCCTTATAAGATTCTACTTGTACTGTTATTCGGCAGAATGTTCTTGGCAGTAGAGTTATTTGATGTTGCTCTCATCTTTTTGTGAGATTAAAACTTGTTATACTTACAAGAACGACTTAGGCCCTTCTTCCCTAGCGGGTTGTATTCTCTCTGATGTGAGCATTCAGGGGCATGCCATCAGAATCCACCCCCCACATATTATTTGACAAAGACATCCCATATTTCTCCAATTCCCACATTCTCATTGGCAGCTGTTATCTCAACTACCATCTTCAGCTCCTGTGTAGAGCGCACTTCCTTTTAGGATTTGTCTGTGGTGCAAACATAATTCATTACTAGTAATCAATGTCCTAAGCCCTTTTAACGTTAACTTTTAATTGGACCAGGTTTGCATAAATATTTCAAGCTATATGAAGAAGGCCAGTGTCACAACGCGACCCTGGACACTGTGGAAAAGATGGAGGCTTACTTAGGTACCTTGCGGTCCTTACCGTTCTAGTCTTTTTGGTCCTTTTCCTTTAAAAGGTTGCCACACCCATAACGCTGTGCGTTGCAACTAGCATTGTCAGCCTTTTGCTAACTACGCTTGCAGTGCCGCTCCTTGAGCTTGGACCTTTGTTACCATCTACCTAGTACTCAGCCCGCTTCAGCTTTCCCTGTTTCTCGGCTCTTTCCTGTTGTACGGGGTTTCCGTACCTTAAAGCTTTCCTTCGCGCCCCTTTGCGATTGCACTCCTGTTCACCCGCTTTTGCTCCCGCTCGCTCTCCTGTACTATCTCTCTCTCTTCCCCTTCCTTGCTCGCTCCCGCTTTGGTTCGCTCTTTCTCTCTCCCTCTCTCACTCGTACCTGCAGTATCGCCTGACTGCTCTTGTGCAGCCTCCGCTTTTGCTTTCCTTGGTCTATCTCCCTGGCGTTTGTCTCCTTACTCTTGTTCACCCGCTTGTTGCTTCCGCTCGCTCTCCCTTACTATTCCCCTCTCTCTCTCTTCATTGCTCGCTTCCGCTTCTGTTCGCTCTCTCGTTCTCCTCTCTCTCTCTCTCCTGTACCAGTCTTCCCTCTCTTCATCTCTCTCCTACATGCAGTATTGCCTTACCTTCCCTCTTGACTGCTCGTGTGCAGTCTCCGCTGTAGGTTTCCTTGTTGCAATTCTCGTCTGGTGATACTTGGATCCAAGTACCATTGCAGCATACCATTCACCGGTCTCTTCCACTTCTGACACACTCCCTGCCAGCAAGGACTCGCCATCTAACAGGGTTTTTTCTGCCATCACTGGCTTTTTCCCTGGCGTAATGGGACTGGCTCCCCTGGGTCCACCTGACAGCTTGTTCCCACCACTGTCAGGGTGGCCTCAAGCAGAGCTCGTCCCTATCTCTACGAGCGTAAGAAGGACAAAAAGGGAAGGAAGAGCACCAAGACGGACGAAGAACCGCAGGAGATCAAGAAGGAGGGGAGAAGAAGACCAAAGACATCTACCCAGGAGGATTCCTCTAAGGAGTCAGGTGAGGAGTTTTCAGGGGTGGTAGTTTCCGATTCTGACAGCCAGGTAAACAAGTTCTCTTCGAATTAGCATTAACTATCTCATTCCCCAGATCAATGTTTCCATTGAAACATTCTAATCTAAATAACTACCATTTCATCAGACACAGCAAATCTGAAAATATAATTGAAACTCCTGGGTTTCAATTACTTTAGCATTGGGCGTTGACTCACCCTATGTTTTAATGCTGGGCAAAACAAATTGCAAAACCTCTCTGTCAAGCTCTCCTGCATTCAGGAGATTACATCTGCCGTATGCGATACTTATCAGACCATAACCCCCATGGCCGGCTCCTTCAGCTGAGCTGAGAGCAAAGGTTTATTTACCCATCCTCAGGCCTCTGAAATCTGACAGAATCAGTTTCTCAAAAGTCAAAGTTCTCTTTTCAAACAGCCCTGACTGCCGTGTTTTTAACCCATTTGTAAAAAGCCCACTACATTTAGATTAACAAATTCCCTATGTATTTGTATCAGTGTGCATGCCTGTTTAATAACTGTCATATTTTCTTCACAGTAGGTTCTCTATGACAAGCCATTTTTCTTGCATGCACATTAGAAACCTTCCCAGTCTCTCAGTTTCCACATACTTCAGAGCACCCATGTGTGAATTGTGCTTACGTTTCATTTAATGGTTTTAACATGTTATCTTTCAGCGCGTGTGTAAGCTAATATGTATCAGCTCTAAACAAAAAGTAACACTACAGTAACATAGCCCATCCATAACTAACTACACTGGATACATATGAAGTTGCAACATCGTGCTCAGTTCACTGCACCCTCAGTCACCAATATGGTGCATGCAACATAATCCCCCCACCCCCTGCTCGTGGGGACCTTTCCTGACCACCTCAACAGGTGACGGGGGAGAGAACCTGATATTTCTATCCTGTACATAATTTCCTCATGCCTTACCTCAACATTCCCAGCAATGGTGGTCCACAGGGGCAGCCCAGAGGGGGTGCAAAAAGGTATGTGGGAAGGAAATACAGAAGATAACATTATAGGTGGTTAGCTTTAAACTATAGTGTGTATTCCACCTCCAAGTTCTCTATTTCATTATAGATAACATGGCTTCATTCTTGTTCTCTACCACTCAGAGATCCTTGGTGGTATACCGCCCCATAGTGCATAACTGCTCATTTATAAGCCTACATCCTAGGCCCTATGGGTACTGACTTCTTTGCCCTTTTTAAAAGCTGCCACACATTCATGGCTCTTTTTCTAAGAGTCAAACCTATGAGGGCATGTACAATATAATATTCAGAGGTGATGTAAAGTAGTGATACAAGCTGTACCTTTTCAAATAAATCCCATCTGTCTCCAATTCCTTCATTCTCTTTGGCAGCTGTTATCTGAACTACCATCTTCAGCTCATGTGTAGGACACACTTCATTTTAGGATTTGTCTGTGGTAGCTCATGACATCATCATTTAGTTAAACATTTATATGCAAACATAATTAATTACTGTGATAAATGGCCTAAGCCCTTTTAACCTTAACTTTTAATTGCACCTTGTTTGCATAAATATTTCAAGCGATATGAAGAAGGCCAGGTAAACACGTTCTCTTTGAACCAGCAATAACTATCTCCTTCCCCAAGTCACTGGTTCCATTGAAACATTCTAATCTAAATAACTACCATTTCATCACACACAGCACATCTGAAAATACAATTGAAACTCCCTGGTTTCAATTACTTTAGCCTTGGTCATTAGCTCACCCCATGTGTTACTGCTGGGCCAAGCAAAACAGCAAACCCTCTCTGTCAAGCTCTTGTGCATTCAGGAGATTACATCTGCCGTCTGCGATACTTATTGGACCATAAACCCCATGGCTGACTTCTTCAGCTGAGCTGGCTGCAAAGTTTGAAGTTACTTATTTACCCATTCTCTGGCCTCTGAAATACCACCGAATCAGTTTCTGAAAAGTCAAAGTTCACTTTGCAAACAGTCCTGACTGCTGTGTTTTAATCCATTTGTAAAAAGCCCACTACATTTATTTTAACAAATTCCCTATGTATTGGTATCAGTGTGCATGCCTGTTTAATAACTGTCATATTTTCTTCACAGTAGGTTCTCTATGACAAGCCCTTTTCATTGCATGCACATTAAAAACCTTCCCAGTCTCTCAGTTTCCACTTCTTTCATAGTACCCCATGTGTGAATTGTGTTTACGTTTCATTTGGTGGTTTTAACATTTGATCTTTCTGCACGTGTGTAAGCTAATATGTATCAGTACTAAACGAAAAGTAACACTACAGTAACATATCCCATCGATAATTAACTACACTAGATACATAGGAAGTTGCAAGATCATGCTCAGTTCAATACACCCCCAGTCATCCACATGGTGCAAGCAACATAAACCCCCACGGCCCCTGCTCGCGGGGACCGTTCCTGACCACCTCAACAGGTGAGGGGGAGGGAACTTGATATTTCTATCCTGTACATCATTTCCTCATACCTTCCCTCAACATTCCCAGCAATGGTGGTCCACAGGGGCAGCCCAGGGGGGTGCAAAAAGGTATGTGTGAAGAAATACAGAAGATAACATTATAAATGGTTAGCTTTGAACTATAATGTGTATTCCACCTCCAAGTTCCGTATTTCATTATAGACAACATGGCGTCATTCTTGTTCTCTACCACTCTTTTTGAAAACTGCCACACATACATGGCTCTTTATCTAACAGTCAAATCTGTGAGGATATTTACAATATAATATTCAGAGGTGATGTAACATAGTGATACAAGCTGTACTTTAAAAATGCTGTTGACTGGAGTAGATGCAGTGATTACAGAATTGAGAAATCTACAAATATGTTTTTCTTTTTATTTATCCAGGCATTGATTATAGAGTAAATAAAAACACTGAAATCAGTAGCTAAAACAAAAATACACGGTGCCGTCATATATTAATTTCAATGTACACTTAGCAAGGTAGGCAGTGGTTCTATCAATAAGGGAGTCTAGCTGAACAACCCCACTGGCTAATAAACATTTTAAGGTAGAGATTTTCCCATCTTATAGTGCACCTTTTTATTTTTTTTAAAGAGAATTTCAGCACCATTAAGTAAACTGGATGAGCAAAATAGTAATTTATGCACATTTTGATATTAGCTGGACTTCAGGTCTGTGGGGCCTTTGCGATAATGGTGTTAAATCTGCAAATCTAATCAATAACAGCACTTGCCAACTATGCCATTTTCATCATCCTAACAAGCCACATGTCTCCCATAGACTGAAATGAGATTATTGGGCTGGAAGGAAACAAGTTCTAAGCAGTGACAATTGTTTGCGATTTAAATAAGTGAGTATTTGTTTTAGTAGCAGACTGGTTCTGCCTGTCAACAAACGTTCTTCAGTTTATACTGCACATTTCAATACACATTGGTTGAATGTTTTTTGTTTACCAATAATAAAGAAAAAAAGAAAATACACGTTGTCTATAATAATGGCACATCATTTTGGTTAAAGAACATGCCACCACCACTATATACCTTCATTTTCACCCACCTAAAAACTGTGCATCCCCATTGACTTCAATTGGAGCACCCTTCAAGAATATCTGACACTACAGTGCTTTGCTAGAGGATTTAACATGTTTAGGTGGATGTCCAGTTTTAGTCATTCATCAACACACCTTTGTATATGCCTTACCTCTTCACATGCAGTCACTGGCTTAATACAGACATTATAGATGAGGTTTTTATGTTTAAATTCTAAAATCTGGCTTTGTTGTACTTTATCTTCCAGTTGCAGAAGTGATTTCTGGCCCTTTTCCAGGTCTCTAGTCTGACTCAGTTTACTGGCCTCTTTATTTTGCAATCACTCTTCAATTAAGTGCAAATGAAAATATAATGGAGCTGTGAGTTGAGCCATTTTAGACTGCTCCTTGTGCAATTCTGAGTCATGTAAAACCCCTCTAAAGCTTGATGTAACATCCCACCTTCAAGCCAAATGTCAGTGCCCACTGAAATACGGTACCATTCTGGCTTGCCAGAAGCCAGTCTCCTGGTTATCCCAGTATCCCTGAATGAACAGTTTGGCTAGGAGATGTTTTCTGGCCGGTTCCATTTCAATGTCACTCATTTAAAAGATGGCTTTTTGCAACCTTATAATCTCTCTCTGCACAGTAACAAAAACCTTGCACTTTATTCCTGCTAGACTTTAACAACCAATACCAAAATAGATTACTTTTGCATTACTTTGTACAACCGTATTCCTCTATACACCTACCTAACTCTCAGGTGTCAAGCCAGTAGTGGTACTTTAACCATTGCATGAACACCCTGCCTTACACCTTACCGATGTTGCTCTAATATGACCGGTCTGCTTACAATGTACTTGTCATGAAGCAAAAAAAGAGAGCTAGATCACGGCCACAAGCCCCCATTTATATGCTAGTGATATTTATACAGCCACCATCGATGCAGGGAATTCTTTCCCTCACCAATCAAAAACACTACATTAATATTCCTTTTTGGTTCAATATAGTCCTGTATGTGGCTCAAATAATACCCCATGGGTCCCTCACCCCTATGTACAGAAAAAGAACACATATTTATTGAGGAATGAGAAAAGCAATATTTGCACAAAAACACAATATCCCCCCCACTCCTCGGCCCAAATGTTTTTCTTTCCTGACAATTCAGGTTTTACCAATTAAAATCACCAGTGGTTTTGGCTTATTCAAATCACAGACTCTTTAGCCCCTGCCCTCCACATGTACAGTCAAAACCCTTTGCTTGAGATCCAAATTTAATAACACGTAGCACCTTGAAACATGACCACATTATAAGCCTGGCACTCTACTTAATATGAAGTTTAATTTAAATAATATGTCACACATTTCTAATTGCATAAACAATTTCACACATACAGCACTTTGTATTTTGAATTTCCCTGCGCACTTGCAAATGCTAGCAGTTCTGTTTAACTTAATCACATGTACAAAGAATTATGACTGGCGTTGCGCTCTTAGCAATGCTGGTAGTTTTATAACACAGCAAGCTTTTCAGAACAAACACTTTTGATTTATATTTGCAACTCTTTTTCTTTCACCACTATGCAAGGCATAATCTCCCTTCTCTCAGGAGACACTTTTTCACTCCTATAGAAGGTGTGCTTTTAAATCAGTGACTCTACTCTGTTTAACTTTGCGAAGACATGGTCCTTTCCCAGGATAAAGACCCAGGTATTAATTTGATCATTTGGAACCTCTTTGCTAAAAGGCAGGGTTCCGGGGAATGGGAAGCATTAGGGAATGTAATGTTTAATGCACCCCTCCCTTTTGGGTATTATGGGGTTGGCAATGAGAATAGGAGTACCCAATTACCTTAACAGACTATCACCTTATTCACACTGAAAGCAATGTTGTTAATTTTGAATGTCAACAAAATCACCCCGTGTAACTTGGCTATGTGGGAATTCATTACGTTATTGTTTAATACAAATGCTAAGGATCTACTTTGTGTGCTCAGCCAATCAATAATGGGAAAACTATTCAATCAAACAGATTCCCACCAAGCTTGGTGTCGATGGACAAGTTTACTTAGATAAATATCCCTGGGTTTGAACTCAGGAAAAAGGTCATCAAGGGTCAAGTCATCCTAGAGGTACAGGATAGGAACCATCACAATCAGTCATGGATATTCTCCAGGCTTAATCCCTCTATTTTGCATCTGTACCCTTTCCTGGTTTCCTCCAGCAATCTCATCAGCATTTCCAGCCCAAGTAGTTTCAGGCAGTCTCTCTGATTGTCATTGTGCATACCCTTATGAATCTTAAAACATGCCCACAAAAAAGTCTGTGATGACATGACAGCTCATTGATCATTAGCTCTCATTGAACAACTATTTACCATCCCCTTAGTCAAGCCTACCCTCTTCTCTTCTGATTGGTCTCTTCAGTTGGCAAGCCCAAATTTCTGAGGGATTAGGCCACCCCCTTGAAGTCACCTTTTTACACATTTCAATTTTGCAATTAAAAACTCTAACATGACAAATATTTTTACTTTGCAATTCAGCATAACAATATCAATATATGTGAATTCCTCTCATCATGCCAAACGTATTGAAACATCTCTCATCTCGGCATGATGTTGCAGGTTCAAATGAGGGTTCTTCCTGCTTTATTAAAAAATTATAAGAGTCATCAACCTGACATTTTCTGTACAGATATCTAATTTAATATGCTATCATTTTCCCGATTTGCTGCTAAGTGGCATTTTCTGGAGCCAAAAACACATTGTAACTCCTGTTGCCAAGGTCAAATGTTCTTGAGAGTTAAATCACTGGATGTTGGCCTGGTTCTTGTTAACAACCACCTATTTATTCCCAACGAGTCTCTGCGCAAGCAGATCATATCTTGGAGCCATGACAATAGGGTTGAGGGACATCGGCGCGTTTCAAACACGGCTGAATTGATCCAACTGAATTTT
This sequence comes from Ambystoma mexicanum, assembly GCF_040938575.1. NCBI lineage: Eukaryota > Metazoa > Chordata > Amphibia > Caudata > Ambystomatidae > Ambystoma > Ambystoma mexicanum. The sequence goes on along the minus strand of NC_090929.1, from coordinate 359,891,158 downwards.
TGGTGGCCGACCCTGTGGTCCGATGTCCAGACCTACATTCACAGTTGTCCAAGGTGCGCTCAGAGCAAGTACAGCACCCTTAAACCCTTAGGATTATTGGAACAGATGCCGGTGCCTTCTCGACCCTGGAGCCAAATATCAACGGACTTTGTGGTGGATCTACCCCTCTCTCAGGGTAACACCGTAATCATGGTAAAGGTGGATTCCTTCACAAAACTAGTGCACTTTACCCCACTCCCGAAGCTCCCTTCGGCGTCAGAGATGGCAGGGATATTTTGCAAGGAGATTTTCCGTCTTCATGGGTTGCCGGATTGTATCATCTCCGACAGGGGCCCCCAGTATACCTTCAAGTTTTGGTACGTCTTGTGTCGCTTGCTTGGGATTCAGAGGGCGTTATCATCTGGGTACCACCCCCAAACAAACGGACAGATGGAGTGATTAAACAGCACCATGGAGCATTTTGCATACACTGATTCTGGTCACGATAAGCTATTTTTTCCCTTGGACGAGTCCACAATTGAGATGTATTTTTGTTCCACAGTTATCAGTATCTCTTGCACCCTTATTGTGACCGTAAGAATAATGGAAACTTAGACTGTGCGCTAACTGTTGAAGATTTAGTTTGTCTTCATTAAACACATACACATTTTCTTGTGCTTGACTTAGTACTTTTAAAAATGTTGTATTTTCTTTTATATACGTTTTGTATTGTTTATCATACAATTTTCTCCACAATTCTGTCTTTAGTTATTTTGTATTGTTTTCATACAATTCACTGTTCATCTCTCATTGTTAGTCTTCATTTTTTCACATTGTACTGATTTCATAGAATTTACTGTTCATCTCTCCATTACTGTTCATCTCTGAACACGTGTTTCCCCATAGTGGTTCCCATGGTTCATCGGGAGAGGTACTAACATGAAAAGTAGAAGATATCAACAAACGAAAGAAAAAATCATAATATCATAAAGAAGGTGAATAAAAAAAATGTTTTTATCTAGACAGTGGGCCTCATTATGAGTTTGGCAGTAAGTAACTGTCCTTACCGGCATGGAGCAAATACTGTGTCTGTGTAATAAAAAGCCCGCTAATAGAGGGCTATTACGAGTTCGCGGGTACAAGCTTTGCGCCATGCCGGTAACAACATTACCGGCATGCCGCTAAAGTCCAACAAATGGACCTTAGCGGCATCATGGAAAGCGATGACAGCACTACCGGCATCAATGGATGCGGCATTAGCGGTGACCGCTAATAGCGGTCACCGTTATAAACGGTCACCGTATATAAGCAGAACCGGAAGTAGCGTCAATGCACAGGAACGGGAAAGAGCATGGCGGCCATCTTTAAAAACACAATCCATTGCCATCCTGAGCACTAAGGACTTGGAGCATATTGCTGAGTACATAGACCAACCTCTAACAACTACATAATACCCAAGGCAGTGAAAAAAGGCGCCTCCCGCCAGCGCAAGGAGCGCTTTAACGAGGATGAGCTCACCATGTTGGCTGAGACCCTGGCTGACAATGCTGATGTCGTATTTGCAAACAGCCTCAAGATGGAGGCAGTCCTCAAGAAGAAGGAAATTTGGGAACTAGTCGCCCAAAGGGTCAGCGCGGTAGGCAACATCCCCCCACCACAAAAGACGTCCGTAAGAGATGGGATGACCTGCGAGTCAGGAACATCCTGTCCACAAACAGGAGCCAGGCCATGGCTACTGGGGGAGGAGCAAGCTCACCAATAAAGCTGAGCCAGTGGGAGGAGATCTGTGCCAGCACGATTGGCATAGAGGCCATTGAAGGCGTGGGCGACATGGAATGTGGTGCAACGTCATCGGCGGAGGGAGGTGAGTTCCCTAAGAAAACACTGTGATGCAGAATCTGATGACAGTCCACCAATTTGTCTGTCTAAAGAGGCAAGGCATGGCCCAATACATACACATTCCCAGCCTAGTTGTCGTCTGCAGCACAGACACATGCACATGCCTGCAGCATGGCAATGCCATACCTGACACACACCACACAAATATGAAAATGGCATAAGTCACACTGCACGCAGGCCACAACAGAAATGCATGTCACATAGCATGCGGCCGCCCCAACATGAGTGACCCTGACGGATGCCTGCATGATCCACCCATATAGCAAGCAACTTGATCATCAAAACTCCACTGCCTATTCCCCTCTAATGTGTAGATGAGCAATAATACAAATGTTTGCATGATGCTTGTCAAACCATCACTCATGCCGTCCCTCTCTTTGTCCCCCACAGGCTCAGATACTGACAGCGAGGGACGGGACTCACCGCCACAGGTGAAAACACCCTGGAAGAGGCCCAGGGTTGAAGGCAACATGCCTTCCACTTCCAAAGCCCCACACAAGTCACGAAAGGCATCAAAGACCAAACCAGCCCTGGATGCCACGGCACTGATGCCACCAAGGCCCATCACCACAGTACCCAAAACACCTGTGGCACCTGCAGTGAGACAGTTGAAGGGCCACAATCTGCAAAGATCAGCTCTGACAGATGACGACGTGCAGGGAACGGTGTGTGTGCCTGTCCAGGACCACTCCTCCGACCTACTTGCTACACCAAGTCTGGTCCCATCCCCCAGCTCACACCTGTCGACTCATACCATGACACCACCCCGTAGCAGTCTGGGGGGGAGTGCATACAAGGGAGCATGAGTCCCATAGAGGATTCAAATGCAGTTGCCCATGTAACACAAGCACTCTCCACCTCCACCGGTGCACCGGCGGGGATGCAGCAGGCAGGACACGCTGCACAGCGGCATGAGGAACTCAGTGCCCTGGTGAGACAGTTCATCACAGACAGTGCACAAGCAAGGCAGGGGCGTGACAACACTTGCTCCCTGAGGGAGATCATCGTGGAAAGCACAAGTAGATTGTGTGAGGAGATGTCTGCCCTGAGGCAGGTCCTCACCCGCATTGCTGATTCAATGGAGCCTGAACGTCAAGCCCCCGAATGGAGCAAGCGGCCACCCCATCTTCCTCAAGCTCCACGCAAACCAGCCCCTCACGTAGGTCGGCGCACACCCTGCGCTGCTCAGACATGCCGCCACCTGGTGCAGGGAGTGGCAGGATGCAGACGGGCAGCCTGATGAAGGCAATAGACTATTGCTTGGAAACCATGTGTGGGGGAGTCATGGGGGGAGGCGAAGGGGGGTGAGGGTGTGTGGGGGAGTTGTGGGGGAAGGGGGAGGGGCAGAGGGTGTGTGTGGTGGAGGGTTTGAGCACTTACATCTTTATTGTGTGAAAACAATTTCTTGAGTGGACATTCCTCATTGCATATGTGTCATTTATTCATATACAGTGCATAGTGTACATGTACTCCCACACCCAGTGCCCTCTGTCCAACTTTCATGTCAACCACTGCACCCATGTGTCAGAAATATTGTGCTATCGCTGACTGATGCGCAGCACGTCCCTCCTGTGCATCGGCACTGCGATGATGTGCAGCCACATCTTCCTTATCTCCTTCATCATCACAAGGTGGTTGCAGTTCAATGTCAGGGGTCAGGGGCATGTTCCGTTGGATACACATGTTCTGCAGCATGACACATACCATGAAGATCTTGGCCACTTTCTCATGCCTGTAGAGGAGTGCCCCACCCGACCGGCTAAGGCAGCGAAACCGTGCCTTCAACAGGTCAAAGGTCTGCTCGATGACCACACGGGTGCGGGTATGGGAACGATTGTAGCCCTCCTCGTGCCTGTTCTGTGGGTTTTGGACAGGGGTGAGGAGCCACGGCTTCAAGGGATAGCCACTGTCACCTGCATGAGAGGCAATAAAAGGTATATGTCAGTCGATTCATGATCGACAGCTGTAGTAGTCACACATACCTGCAGATTATCGTTGGTCACAAGCACATGTCCCTGGTTGTATGCACACAATTTTCATGCCCTCAATGTGCTATGTGCCATGGACTTGTGGTGTGGGTTGCATCTCCAAGTTGATACACGGTGTACACTGCCCTGATGTTGCTCATGCATTGTGGACGCATACTGCAGTGTTTGTGTCAAATTTGTGATGTGTAGTGTTCTATCTGATTTTCTAACTGGCAGTGTTGGCAGTAGGCGCTGCAATATTAGGCATTCTGTGCTGATTATTCTGATGGTGACATGCTGCACTTCATTGGTGGTGGCGGCCCTGTGACAAGCAGTGGATTCCCTTGGTGATGTTCTTCAGTGCACTCACATGGATGCTTGTCCTGTGTAGTGATTTGCTGCAGTCAGTTACATAGTGAATGTTCACAGCATGTTCCAGGGTTGTGTTACAGAGGATGAGGTACGATGATGGGTGGTGGATGTGTTGTGGAATGTGGGGTGTTTTTAAGTTCGGCATGTTGTGATAGGTGTCCAGCTTACTTCATTGCTATGGGATTTTGTCGTCATGTTCAGTTTTGGATGCTTTGGGGCACAGCGTTTTCTGATGTGCACATCCTGCTGTCACATCAACAATCACCCCATGGTGGTGTGTGCATCTATCCCCCCATTTCACTGCCATGTGCCCATCATGCAACTTACCAAGCAGTCAGGCACGTCGCCCTGCATGTCGTTCCATGTAGCCTGGTAGCGTAGAATTCCGCAGGATCATTGAGTCATGTGTTGATCCAGGATTTCGGGCACAACAATGTGTGATGATCTTGCTGGCGTCACATACCAGCTGCACAATGATGGAGTGGTATTGCTTGCGGTACACCACTTCCATGGCATGCAGGACCACCAACTCCACATGGGTGCAGTCGAGGGCACCTATACAATTTGGCATGCCTGCCAGTGCATTGAAACCAACCTTTGTGTCAAAAATCTCCTGGGGAGTCCGTGGTAGAGATATGTGGGCCTTTGTGTGCCTCAGGAGGGCATCCAGCACTTGGTTCAGCATGCGAGAAAATAAAGGTTGTGATATACCATGCATGTACCCCACTGTGTGCTGGTAGGTGCATGTGGCAAGGAAATGGAGCACCTACACTACGCGTATTTCTATCAGGCGGACAATGTCGTTGTGTATCATGTCCACGATGGTGGTGATGGTGTCCCGGTCCAGACGGTACAGGGTGTGGATCTGCTCAGGGGTTAGGTTGAATGGACTGGCTCTGATGCGAGGGATTGGGGGCTGCCTGCGTGGTACCACTGGCTGCAGTGGTGGGGCATGCTGGGCCTGTCTCACCCTCCTTCTCCTCCTGTGTCTCCTCTGTGGTGCCTGCTGTTGCTGTTGTTGTTGTTGCTGGTGTAGCAATGCAAGCATGTCCTCCATCCCCAGTATTGCTACTACTAGTGGAATCATTTTGGTGTGGGAAGGGGTGTGGTGTGTGAGTGTGCTCCTTTTGTGCTGGCCCAGACTCCATTGCCTCCACCTGTGCTGATTGTGTGCACCTGTGGCAGTTGGGAACACTGCATATAGCATTTTACGGTTGGTTCACGATGCTGGTATTACCAGCATGCCAGTATTCCCTATTAGCGCCTTCATGATGCCGGTATTTGCATGTCCGCCTGACTTGTGATGTCCTCCCATTAGAGGCATGCCGGTATTGCCGGCATGATGGGCCGCGTGCCCGCGCCCTTGCCGCTATTAGAGGCACCGTTATTAACCACACGGTTATTAACAGCGCCCCTAATACCGGGTTCTTAGGTGAGAATAGCCCGGAGCGGTATGCGATGCCGGTAATTTTTTACCGCCATCGTTTTTCCATTACCTCCAACCTTGTAATGACCCCCAGTGTGTTTGGGCATATTTCATAAATATTTGTATTCCCCTTTTTTTTAAAAAACATTTAGATGCTTAATTTGTCTATTTAAGGGTACTGGGTGATTGCTTTCTTCTGAAATCGTAAAAGGGCTTGATTTTTTTCCGCTGAGTACAATTATTCTTTCAGTGTTCAGTTACCTTTAGAAATAATTTGGGATTCATGTAAGTAATCTGTTCACTTTGTAACTGGTTACCTAGTTACCCTAAAAATACAGTGCCAAATGGCAGATGGTGCTCTTAGCTCTAGGTTGCTTCCAAGTGGCTATTTATGCCTTAAATGTTCAATTACCCTCAGAGGTGAATTATAAATATCATAAGTGTCTTGTTTATTTAGTGATTGGTTTTCTTATTTTTCTAAGCAGTCAATGCCTAATAGCACTAGGTGCACATGAATTTAGGCTATTATTAAACAAGTGCTGTTTAAGAATCTAGATATTTAAAGAGAAAAGCAAAAAGACTGCTTCTCTCTGTTTGGGGAGGCCTGTTCCTTACCTTACCTGATCCTTATGAAGAAATTGGAAAGATCTGATTGTCTTTCTCACACAGCGCTCAATCCGCGTTATGTTTAACAAGCTGTTTCTCTTCTGGTTTAGTACAGCGACGCAGTGATGTCATCACGTACATTGACATGATGACATTTCTACGTTTTGAAACATGATGTGGCCATTTTAAATGTCATTATTACGTGTAATGATGTTCATCCATAGTGTTGGTTTAAACTGATTACATCTGATTTGCATGTGTTTCATCAGTCTTATTTTCAAAGCCCGTATTGTACTTCCTATGTACATTCTGCTGCAGACACCTATGATGCCATATATAACAAATGTACTGTTGCAGTTTATAAACTGATTTATATGTTTGTGTCTTCCATTTGGTAAGGTTTGTTTTTTTTACTCTGTTTAGAATCTGTGGACAAATTTTACAATTCCCACATTTAAAAGTCCAAGTTGGTGGTGGTGCATTCAGGAACCTGCTTAGGTTATTTGCAGGCTCAGGTTTAAGAAAGCTTGGGCTGGCTTGTTGCTTCAGTGTTGGTGCTTTCCAAAATATCATAGTTGGATTTTCCTCTAAATATTTGTTGATTGTATTGTCTGTTTTAAGGATTATCCAGTGTGTTTTTTAAATGCTCTGTGATATATGAATCACTACTATACGTCTATACTATATTTTCTAAGTAAGTAAAAAGCTCCTTGGAATTCTTTCCGCTCTTGATATTGCTCCGTACAGATTTTCCTGTTGGTATCCTCTTTGTCTGAATTTTTCTTATAACATTATGACGTGTTTTTGGTAGGTTTCTTCAGTACTACAATTTCCTTTGACCCTCAATAGTTCTCTGTATGGGATGTTCCTGATGATTTGTTTTACATGATTGTGGTAAGGATTTTGTCTCATGCTATGTACAGTTTTAAGTCCAAAATTTCTATTTCTTCTGAGCTGTTTTTCTCCTTGAGTTTAATGTTATAGTTGTTCTCATTCAGATATTTTACATAGTCCATTAGGTCTGATTTCTCTCCTTTCCAGATCATGAGCACATCATCTATATACCGATCCCAATATACAATATTGTTTCCTTCATTGAATGCTTTATGTTGCCAGGTGTGATTAAGTTCAAAATGACCCATGAACAGATTAGTGTAAGTAGCGCAAATTTTACGCCCATGGCAGTACCCTGTTGTTGTAGGTAAATTACTCTGTCAAATGTGAAGATGTTGTTGTTCAGTACAAAGTTTAACATTTCCAATAGCATTTTGTTTTGATTCAGAAAGGAGATTGATCTAGTTTTCAGGAAGAATTCTGTACTTTCCAAATATTGTTTGTGTTGTATACCCGTATACAAGGAAACTACATCTAATGTGACAAATATATAATTTCTCTCCCAAGGGATCTGCTCCAACTGCTGTATCATGTGTTTTGTGTCCCTTAGGAAAGAAGACAAACCTGTTGTTAATTGTTGTAGATGTAAATCAATGAATTGGGAAATCCTTTCTGTAAGGGAACCTATCCCATTGATGATTGGGTGATACAGTGGGAATACATTGTACTCCTTGTGGATTTTTGGTAGGAAATAGATTATAGACATCACTGGTTGTCTGATGTCCATGTAAGCAAATTCCTCATAAGTTAGTAAACCTATTTCACGCCAGTCTTTACTCATCGTGTGCCATTTGAGTTGTAACTCTGGTATCGGGTTGGTCTGAAGTTCTTGATAGCAATTTTTGCAATTGAGATGTTTCTTTCCTTCATTTACGTATTCTGTCCTTTTCATTAATACAATATTTCCCCCTTTGTCAGCCATTTTCGTTAATATATTGGTATTGTTTGCTGAATTTTCAATGACTTGTTTTTCTCTGAGGGATAGATTGTGGTGAAGTTTTACTTTTTTGTTATTAAGGAAATTCTGTCTTAGATCCTTACTTACAGCCTTTTGAAAAATATCTATAACGTTATTTTCTGGTAATGTTGGCGTGAATGTGGATTTTGGTTTAAGCTTTGTTTCCTTAGTTTGGAATGGGTTTATAGCTTGTTCTTCCATACATTTCTAAGTTGTGTTCTTCTTCTACATTAAGGTTCAGTAGATTGAGTGTATTTTTAACAATTTCCACTGTTAATGCTAAGATATCTGTTATGTTAGACTCCTTAGATTTAAATGATGTTTCATCAAAGTATTTCTTACATTTTAGTCTAATGCAGAATTTATAAAGATCCACTTGTATGTGAAAATAATCTGCTTTATTTGTTGGTCTAAACATTAATCCTTTGTTAAGAGCTGCAGATAATGTAGGGTTGATTGGGTAGTCTCATAGATTAAGGACAAGATTCATCTGTTCCCTCGTCATTGAGACCGAATTAACATTCCTCTTTAATTTCCTCTTTTGGTTCCTCGATCCTCCTCTCTTTCCCCTCTTACATTTGTGTACATGGTTGAGGTATAGGTATTTGTTTTTGTTTGTTGTTCTGTTCCTAAATTGGTTAAGGGTGGCTGTTGAGGGGTTTGTTGTGTACTTCTTTTGTGTCGTCGAAACTCCTCTAAAAAAGAGCATTCTTGAGTATCTGTAGAGGTGCTAGGTTCTTCTGTAGGTCCCTTTTCTGATTCACTATTGGTCTCTGTGTCCGATGATTGCATGGGTGTTCCTAGTTTTGTGGATATATCTGATTTTGGTTTGGGTTTGTGGCTACTTCTTGTGTCATATTTTCTTTGGAAAGTGTATACTCTTCCAATGTTATAGTCAATTTTATCTCTAATAAAAGTTCTCTGTTTCTTAGTTTTCATTTCTTCAGTAAAGTTCAACATGTATTCATCCAGGATCTTGTAACTTTTGAAAGTTGAGATTTTTAATCTTTTCTTTAAATTCTTTGATTTCTTCTATTGTTTTTTCATGTAAACTAATGCTGCCTGGTTAACTATTCTAATCATCATGTCCTTTGATGTATTTGTAAGCAGTGTTTCCAAATCTTGCAGTGCAATGGTGTCCTCTTCATCAAATGAAGGGAAAATGCAAATTCTTAAACCACGAGGTATCCATACCTCCAAATATATTGTTTTGATTTCCCACCACTTTGCTAACTCCTTTTCGAGGCTGCTTCCAGTTGTTCAAAATGATTCCTCAATGTGGTGCATGTTTGGATAGACGAGATGTCTCCAATGGTTTGTCGATGTCTAAGAAACAATTCTCCAGCTTCTGCTTCTCTTTTTGTCTCTTTCCAATTTCTACATAAGGATACGGTAAGGAACAGGCCTCCTCAAACAGAGAGAAGCAGTCTTTTTGCTTTTCTCTTTAAATATCTAGACTCTTAAGCAGCGCTTGTTTAATAATAGCCTAAATTTATGAGAACCTACTTCCATTAGACAGTGAATGCTTAGAAAATTAAGAAAATCAATCACTAAATAACAAGACACTTATGATATTTATAATTCACCTCTAAAGATATTTGAACATAGAAGGCATAAATTGCCACTTTTAAGCAACCTAGAGCTAAGAGCACCATCTGCCATTTGGCACTGTATTTTTAGGGTAACTAGGTAACCAGTTACAAAATGAAGGAATCACTTACATGAATCCCAAATTATTTCTAAAGGTTGCTGAACACAGAAGGAATAATTGAACTCAACGGAAAAAATCATGCCCTTTTACGCTTTCAAAAGAAAGCAATCACTCAGGGTGAGTACCCTTAAATAGACAAATTAAGCATCTAAATGTGTTTTTAAAAAAAGGGGAATAAAAATATTTATGAAATAAGTGGGGGTCATTACGAGGTTGGAGGTAAGTTACGGTCTTTACCGGCATGGAGCAAATACTGTGTCCGTGTAGGCTGGAGCTCGCTATTAGAGGGCTATTATGACTGCGGGCACAACCTTTGCGCCATGCCGGAAACGACCTTACCGCCATGCCGCAAAAGACCCAAAAATCGCCCTTAGCGGCATCGAGTAAAGTGCAGATAGCACCACCGCCATAAATGCCTCAGGCATTAGCGGTGACCGCTATTAGCGGTGACAGCTAATAGTGGCCACCGCTAATAGTGGTGACCGCAAATGGGCAGAACCGGAAGTAGCGTCACCGCACAGGAACGGGAAAGAGCACGGTGGCCATCTTGAAAAACACAATCCATTGCCATCCTCTGCACCCAGGATCCACATCACCACCACACCTGTCCCAAAACAAACCAGCAGCATATTAGAATGCCCAAGGCCCTGAAAAAAGGTGCTGCGCGCATGCACAAGGAGCGCTTCTCCGAAGGAGAGATCAACATGCTCGCGGACACCTTGGCAGAAAATGAGGATGTTGTGTTTTCCAATGACATGCACCGACCTGCACTGTTGCACAAAAAAGAAATCTGGGCGGAGGTGGCGTGTAAAGTGAGGGCGGTTGGCATCACCCCGCGCACAGTGAAAGATGTCCGGAAGCGCTGGGATGACCTGCGGCTACGCGTCCGAAATATCATCTCGGCAAACCGTAGCCAGGGAATGGCAACAGGTGGTGGAGGAGGCTCACCCATAAAGATGACTCGCTGGGAGGAGACTTGGGTGAGCACCATCGGAATGGAGGCAATTGAGGGAGTAGGGGATATGGAGCGTGGAGCCCCGTCATCGGCTGATGCAGGTAGGTGTCCCAAATAAACCAGTGTAATGGAAACCATGAAGATGTCCCCCCGAACTGACAGTGTAATGATGCAAGGCAGGGACCACCAGACACATGTACGCAAACCTGCCTACAGGCAGTGCACAGCACCATCTTGTTCACATGCATGATGCACCACATACATGTGTCAGCCCAGATGCATCCCTGCATGACCCACCCAAAAGGCAAGCAACACGTATGTCACTGCTCCAACGGCAAATACCCGCCATTCCATAGAAATGCTGCTACCCCAATGCATGCCTGATGCACGTACACCCATCACTAATGCTCTCCCTCTCCTCATCCCCCACAGGCACATAATCTGACAGCGATGATCATGACCCCAGGGAGCAGCCTGTGACACCAGTCAAGAAGTCCAGGGGCATGGAGGGGGCAAACAGGCCCTCAATATCAAGGGCAAGAGTGAAACCAGGACTACCTCACAAGCCCAACACAACCGAAGAACCTACAGCACCATTGTGCAATATGCCCAGCACCCACGCCAGCCACCACCACACATGAGCCAGTGGCTGAAGGCACTGTATCCACTGCCAGCAGTACTGTCGGAGAGGCAGCTGCCACAGCAGCCGTGTCAGATGATGAAGCACATAGTCCGACACCTGGCCCACCTACCTACCTGCAGTCACACCACCTCTCTCCACCCAGCATACACAATACCAGCAGCCATGAGCTGCCTGCTGTGGAGTCATGGTCAGGGAGCCTCAGCCCCACAGCGAGCATGCATGAAGCACCAACCATGTCGCATACACCTTCGACATCCACCAGTGTCCAGGACAGGCAAGAGGGGATCAGGGTAATCCAACAGCGCCAGGAGGAGCTGACAGGGCTGGTGACCCAGCACATCATTGAATGTGGCCAGGCAAGGGAGGATATCAGGGAATGTGCAGCGTCCCTCAAATCTGCCATTGAGTCTACTTCCAAAGACATATGCAACGAATTGGCGGCTGTGAGGCAGGTCCTCACCCACATGGTGGCAGCATTGGAGGCCCTGCGTCCCGCACAGGTGGTTGAACAACCTGGCACCTCCTCAAATGCCAGCTCCACTCAGACCAGCCCCCTGCGTGGGTCTGGGCGGAACTTTCACAGGTCGGACAGGGGTCCACCTGATGCTGGCAGTGGACAAGGGGTGCAGGTGCAGCCTGCCATTCGGAACTCATGAAGACTAACGGTGCATGCAATGTGTGGAGAAGTTGAGGGGGGAGGGGAGAGGGCGTGTGGGGAGTTGAGGGGGGAGGGGGAGTGGGGTGAGGGTGTGTGGGGAAGTTGAGGGGGGAGGGGGACACAGGAGAGGGGGGATAGGGTTTTTGGGGAAGTTGAGGGGGGAAGAGGGGAGAGAGTGTGTGGGGTGGAGGGCTTGTGCACTTTCTATGTTCTATTTGTTCAATACACCTGTTGTGAAATGAGAATTCACATGACCGGACATTGCTTATTGTGTACGTGTGCTTTATTGGTGAACAGTGTACAGTGTCCATGTCCCTGACACACCCAGTGCCCTGAGTCCCACCTCCATGGCACACTCCGCATCCATGTGTGTTAGAAACATTGGTTAATCAAAGTCTGGCGCACGGCACGTCCCTCCTGTGCATCGCTACCTCCCTGAAGTGCAGCCCCATCTCCTCCCTCCTCATCCCCCTCATCAGGTGGTTGCAGTTCAGCGTCAGGGGGCAGAGGCACATTCCTCTGATGCACATATTGTGTAGCATGACACATGCCATGATGATCTTGCCCACCTTCTCATGCCCGTACAGGAGTGCCCCACCAGACCTGCTGAGGCAGCGAAACCATGCCTTCAAAAGACCAAATGTCTGCTCAATCACCACACGGGTATGTGTATGCACATGATTGTAGTCCTCTTCATGCCTGTTCTATGGGTTCCGGACAGGGGTAAGGAGCCACCTCTTCAAGGGATAGCCAGCATCACCTGCATGTGTGCAACAATGGTTATGTGTAAGTGATTACATCAAATGGGACATGTATCAATGACATAATAGCATGCATTAATTTCCTGTTTGCATCCACATATACATGCATGAATAGAGCCACATAAGGTAACTGCAATGTGTGAATTCATCTGATCGACAGGTGCGCGTGGCATCGTCTAGTGGGTGCAGGGGTGTCCTATTCCTTATGAGTGCTCATGCACTGTGGTTGTCCACGCCGGTTCTTCCCATGATCTAGGTGATGTGTAGTCAATTGTATGCTTTCATCCTGTCACCGTTGATGGCAGACTCTTGATGATCTCACTTTCCACGGCAGATGTTGCCATGCTGTTATGCTGGTCCTATGTGTTGGTGTAGGAGTGGGTTCATGTATTTTGCCCTCATGTGACTCCTTTGTATGCAGTAATGGACAACTGTCCTTTTTGATGATGGAAGTACTAAGTCAAGCACAAGAAAAGGTGTATGTGGTTATTGAAGAAAAATGAAATCTCCAACAGTTAGTGCACAGTTTAAAGGCACCACACAAAGTCAAGCAAAAGCACCATGGAGTAGTACTTACAATTTTTCAGTAATCAACAGCAGGATAAATGGGCAAATCTCCTCTCCACCACTGAGTTTTCATATAATAAAGCAGTCCATTCGGCCACTAAACTCAGCCTATTCTACTGCACTTAGAGATTTCATCCTTGCAGGCTACCCCAATCGGTCTCCCTGTCCTCCAACATTCCCTCAATTGATGCAGTGCTGTCTGAACTAGCTGATATCCACAAATCCGCACTACAGAGTCTGGAGGATAGCAAGAGGAGGAACAAGAGGGAAGCAGATGTGCACTGCCAGGAGGTGCCTGACTGGGGGATCGGATCCAAGGTTTGCTACCAAATTCCTGCCGAGGTGGGTGCACCCATCTAAGCTGTCACCTCGCTATATCGGTCAGTACAAGATCACTGTTAAGATCAACCCTGCAGCATTCCGACTGCAACTGCCCAAAAAACTCAACCATCTGCACCCGGTGTTCCATGCATCTCTGATACGCCAGTGGGCTCTGGACCCTTATGATCGGCAGTCAACAGTCTGTAGGCTTCCAAATACCTGTCAACCAAGCGAGTACAAAGTATCCCGGATCTGGGACTCCCGGCATTGGAAAAGCCGGCTTGAATATCTGGTACAGTGGAAAGGATACCCCCTCTCTGCGAATTCCTGGGAACCTGGCTCCTACATACATGCTCCAAGACTACTACAGAGATTCCACCGATTCCATCCCAGTAAGCAGGCCACGTCCCGAGCCTGGGGGGTCATACTGTCACATGTGGGTATGGGACCACTGGAGGAGCCGCCATGGGCAAGCACGTCACATTCGCTTGGAACACGCTGCAACGGTCTAGTGTTTCTAGACTTGCAGCCGCGTCCCATAAAGCTGTGCAGTGTCTCGGACCCTGTGCGTTGCAGCCCATACTGTTTCCTTATGGGTTTCCGCGCTAGTCCTAGGATCTCCGTCCTTCGGTAAGCTTTGCCTTGCATTTCTCCCCTCCCCTGTTGGGTTCTTTTGTTGCTCCTGCTCGGGTGCTTATCTGTGTCTCTCTCTCTCCCTCCGACTCACGTCTCGTTGTGACCGGTACGGAAGGCTCTCTGTCTCTGTTCCTTTACGGGCTGCCCCACGTTCTCTCTGCCTCCCGGCCCCCTGGGCCTTTCTTCCACATGCTCTTGGCATTTCTCTCTAATTCCTACTCACCCGGCAGCACCTTTCTCATCTCATAGTGTGTGTTGAGTTCTGGTGTTTATTTCCATTGGCAGATTTTTCTCCTTTCACCTTCTGCTGGATTTCTATACTCTTTGGAACTTTGCAGTCAGTGCCCTCCGCTGGCTGCTTCTGGGAATTCTGTGGTGTCCTCTTCATTCCAGAACTATCACACCAGGACTACTACAGCAAGGGGTTTTTCTGCCTTGTTTGGCTCATTCCAGAACTATCACATCAGGACTACTACAGTAAGGAGTTGTTCTGCCTTGTTTGGCTTTTCCCCTTCTCAGCTTTCTCGGTGAAGAGGTCCCTTGTCCGCTCGCTCTCCTCAGCAGACATAGTGGCTTCCCCTCGAGGTAGGCCATATCTCTTCCAGAAAAAGAAGTAGCAGTCCTACAAAAAGAAAGGGAAAGGGAAGGAATCATCTTCGAGTCAAGAACAATCAGGTGAGGATCAGCCTTATCTGGCTGATTTGGAAGAGGATCCTAACACAGATAGGCAAACTCTTTACCCTTGGATGTGAAGTCTGATACATAATGACCGAGTGGGGCTCTTCAGATCTGAAGGCATAGACTCAGTAGTAGGTGAAGCTTTAGGGTCTTCAAAGATTGCACAGTCCTGAAGAACTGTGAAATCCTGTGATTTGTTTTCATTGGCAAGAATATGCATTTCACCAGCAGCATGTGGCTGTTCCATAAATTACTGTGAATCTTGGAGACAGGGGTGCATATTCATTCATTGTAGACATATGTTCTTAGGTTGCACTCAGAGTCCCATCGAAAGGGGAACTTGAGTTTCATTCTCAGGCTCTGGAGAAAAAAAGGAAGTCAGACTCTACCTGGAACAGATCAAGAGGAATACGAGTGTGTGGAGCAGGGAGGAGTAAATACTCTGGAAAACAAGAAAGCAGAACTGGTAAACTGGCGCAAGGAACCAGGAGCACTGTTGCAATGGGCTGGAAGCAAGGTCACTACAGAGCTCATTACAAGCAGAGGACCAGGGCCAAGACAGAACTAAAACCAGGTTTGGAAGAAGGAAACAGAAGAAACGAGGACAAGAGGCCTAAAAGTACAAGGTAAGGTTGTAGACCAGAGGTCTGAAACCTGCAGCTTTCCAAATGATTAGGTCTACAATTCCCATGATCCCTCACCATTGACTACAGTAGTTAGGGCTGATTGAGTTTGTAGTGCAGAACATCTGTAGACTCTATTACCCTCATAAAGATTGAGAGTAGCAGAAGAACAGAAAGCAGGGGCTGGGGACAGCAGGAGCACAGCAAGGACCAGGGTATTTAGACTGCAGGACCTTAGCATGCGGGGCAGGGGCTACAGCAGGAGTGTTGGTAAGCATTCATATGCACTTCTAGTGTGAGGCTTGGTCAGGCCTGTTATAATTCAAATTAACACCTAGGGTGGGGGGGAGAAACCAGTCAGGTTGCTTGGATTGCGGGCTGAATCACACAATCCAAGCCCACGTTCAGAGCAACATGATGGCTGCTTCCGCTGCCCTGCCATCTTCCCACCACCCTCCATTCCCTTTTCCTTAATTTCCACATTCCTCCACCCCCGCTTAACTGATGGCTTCAGCAGTGGCAGCGTCTCCACCACTGCCACCACTGCGCTGCTTCCCTGTCTTCCTTCTGGGTGCCATGGAAATGGAAGAGGGGAACCACATGGAGCCCCATCTCCCAGCTCCGTGGTGGCCATTTTGAAACAGTCTTATGAATGAATGAATGAATGAATGAATGAATGAATGAATGAATGAATGGGATGTTGCGAGGTGTCCCGTTCATTCCTCCAATAAACGTAGCTATAAGCACTCCGGGTTACCAGATTGGTAACGCGGGTGCTAATAGCAATAATCACCTGTTCCAGAGAATGAAAAAGACTTTTTGTGGATAAAAAAAACAATTTGGAAAAAAAAATATCTTTTTTTTCTTCTTCCAAACCGGCCCAGGCATGGCCAGAAACCGGGCCCCACTCCCCAGGGATGATTTCGGCCCGGCCACGGGCCGAAAGACCGAGGGGCCAATCCAACCCTGGCTGACATTGCAGCCACGTCTAAACTCCCTCACTCACGCCAAATTCAAAAGCATCATTGTTTGCAAATGCTGCGCAGCACGTTGAGGTACTGTGCCTGTTAACTTGTTGCATTTGCAAAGAATGATTTGTATAATTTTATGAACGTAGACTTTCTATATGTTTCTCAATTAGTATCACACACTCTCTAGGTGCCTAGAAAATACTCATTTGTTTCGAATACATAAGGAGCGACAGTTCTGGTTTAGTTTGAATCTCATATAATCCCTAGCAATATTGCACGGAAATAAATAAATATACTTGGCTAGCTTGGTGGTCCTCTTAGGATATTTAGAATAATCCTGATATACGGAATACGAACTAAGTATGCTCTACGGTTATACAATCTGCAATCTTTCTCATATCATTTCTTCTTGGTGTCCATGGGATGATTGAGATAATAGAGGGCTCATTACTGCAGGATGGAGGACAGGAACGAGTTGGCTGCATTTTAGCCTCCTTTTGTAATCAGGGATCCTCTTTGGAAAGTGGCTTTGTGCTAATTGTGCAGCTCGCAGGGCAGTCTTCTAAGACGCACCTACAATCACAAATAAGGGACATGGAGGCGCCTTGGTTTTCCCGCATCACTCAGCATTCTTTTGTTTATTCATTTATACACTAATAGCGTTTTGTATAGCGCCATCATGTCGCCTTTTAGCCACTTCACACCACGTGGTGGCAGCTATAATTCTACAGTCTTTAAGGCTGCATATTCTTGTTCCAGGAGCTGATGGAAAGATGTCTGCCTCCCTGTCTGATGCCACATTTGTATTTGCATGTATTTGAATTTACAAAGCGCTGTACAATTGGGATTGTGAATGCAAAGTGCGAGATGGGGAGACCAAGGAAACACTTAAAGACACTGATAAGAAAGTGAAATAAGAGATGGGAGTCAGAAGAAAGAGAATAAATGGACAGGAGTGATGGGGTAATAGATGTGCTTGGGCGGAGAAAGACAATAAGTGGAAGAGCAGTGCTATAAACAGAATGGAGCTGTGTGAGATGGGAGCTAGGAAGGTCAATATTCAAGAGGGGAGGAGGGGGGCATACACGACCAGATGTAGTAAGGTTTGCGATTCATAGGAGAGGGGGCTTTTCATTGGCAGCACTGTGCATTTGCTGTGACAGGATGATTGCGCCCATTTTGCCTGCAACCCATTTTCGACATCCCAGCATTGCAGCAGCCCATTTTGCAAATACCTCCCTCGCGCCAAAAGATCCCGGTGGCGAAAAGTTCTCGCGCCGAACTGGGCACGCCAGAATGGCTGTTGCGCCAAAGTGGTCGCGCAGAACTCGCCGCGCCAATACGTCCTGCTCCGTTCGAGCAGACGACATATCATGATTAGAGGAACCACAGCGCCATCTAGTGACAAATAGATTTAATTTCCCTGTTTGAAATGTTCTTGTTGCAGCAATCTCTATAAAGGAGTTATATCAGTTGGGGTTCCAATTTCTAGAAATCATTCAACCGTACCATAGGCGAAGAGATAGAATATTTCAAATCCTCAAAAGATAATTGTAGTGGATGCACACTTTAAACACGAAATCCGCAGGCTACTAACTGGCATACATTTGTGTAACTTTTTATGAGCATATCCTTGACACATTTAATTGTCATTATTGTTTTCCAATATTATAACACTCGTTTTTTTCTGTTAATCAAGTCAAGCATGAAACATGTCCATGATCATTGTTAATCACCTGTTCAGCATACTTGTCAACCTACCGATTTAGGTGGTAGGCTTGGCAGATATGTTTGAGAGTACTTCTGCCAAGGTACATGTTTTACATAAGAATGTATGATTTAATGCAGATTGACCACCTACAATCTTTCTAGCACTTTTGTATTATCTACTTGTCAAACAGATTTTTACCATTTAACATCTTTCCATCAACAGTGTGCATTGAAAGCTGCAGTCCTGTGATTTTTTTCAGGGGGTGTCTTGAGCCAATGTGTCCATCACAAAATGTGGAAACTCTGCATACCATGCCAGTGGAACTAACAGCCAGGGAAACCCTCCTTTTACAATGCAGCCAGCAACATTTGCAGCCAAACCTGCCATGCTCTGTGCTGTCACACATTTTAAAAGCCAGGGGGGAACTGGAACAAATTATATTTCATTTCACATATCAGGTGTGCACATTCAAAGTGTTTTCTAGTGTGGGCATCTTTTTTTACTGAATCCTGCCGAATTATTTGTGTTTTTACAGAACATCCACTGGTATTTAGTTCTGTGAATTTTCAAAATATATGTTGTAGTTGAAATATTAGAAATTGATTTTTGTGTTATTTTAGGATGCCGTCCCTCTGCCAGGCAAACATTTTATAAATAAGTGATTGTGAACAAAACACTGAGGAACGGAGTGATAGGTCTAAAAATTCTCAGACGGCCCAGTCTTGAAATAACAATATTTTTTTTTCTAATGTTTTGCTTGGAGTTCATGCTCATTTTACTTTACTGATCATTATCACTTGTAAAGGTACACATATTCCCGTTCTGTGTTCTCTCATTCTCCAGTCACCGGCACCCATCACGTTTCACCAATTCCCCATCACAATTTACTTTGCCTAACCGCTCACTCTCCCAGTCATGTCCATGCTCCATACGTTTGTCAACTGCCAAGCTCAACTCACACTTCCTGTCCATGCTAGACTCCCAAGAGGGCTCCCAATTCACCCCCTGCCCTCTCCATTTCCTCGTGAAGTCTCTAGTTCTTCTTTCTTGCTCTCTCTTTGCCCCGTCACCCTTGCTTTGCCCAGTTTGTGGCTGCTTATGCTTTTCACGCCCTTTCTCCCAATCTCTCATGCTCTTCCTCCCTCTCCCAAAGCCTCTGCAATTTATTTGTCATTGTTAGTTATGCTTAGAACCTTTGCTGTTTATGGGGCCGGCTAACCATGTGTCACTGCTCGTGGGGGTCAATTTAAACGTGATGTATGGGGGGGGCCTGCTTAGAGTGGAGAAGAACAGTCAGAGGCAACCATGGGGACCATACATTATAATGGAAAAAAAGAAATACAGCCACAGTGTTAGTAGCCAAATATTATCACGACACGGACAGCCAGCAGGGAGCTGAAACACTAAATGTCCACCAAAAATGTATTGATGTTTCTTTGTCAGCAATGGACTAATGAAGAGCAACTGGAGTAAAAAGGTACCACAGAGGCCCAAGGGAGGTGATGCCCTGAAGGGCTCCAGTGAATGCAGCTTGTAATGTGCGCTGTAAAATGCACATTTAAAATCCCGAATGAAAGGCGGATATTGCTGTGTCATAAGACTGCCGTCTGACAACATGCAGGCAGTTGCTGGGGCCCTTTCAGTTAAAAAGATTGAAAGGACCTGCCACTGTCACTGTTCAGGGCCCTGTGGCAGGTGATGTTATTTCCTGTGATGTTCTGATATGTTAAATATTATTTTTGAAACGTAAAGAATCCTGCAGCTTTTTAGTCGCAGAATGTTGGCAAGTATGGTTCAGGAAATAAACCTTGCATGTTTTTAGTAAGCCATTTTTCAGTCTTTGAATCAGAACATGTAAAGGTCTTAATAGGCACGTGGCCTTTAACTCAGTCCAAGGTGAGATGAATGTATGTTGTTTTTAAAAGTGTTGTGTGTTTATTATGATTCCTTACATTTATATATTTTCCAAATTGGTATGTTTCGGTTTGTCATTTCACCACTCGACAAAGGGGCAATATCCAGGAAACATGTTGTGCGATTAATGTGCAGATAATCATTATGATAAAAGTTTTGCAAACACAATCAAAAATCATTGGTGACTTCATATGTGATCACTTATTTGGAGCTATAGATGTGTGTCTCTATGTCAAAAGAGCTACAGACAAGGAACTAGAGAGTCAAGCAATCTGTTGTATTCATAAGGGAAGGACTGACACAGTCACCAAAACGCCACAAAGTATAACAGCGCCTATAACACATTGACAAGGGCTCATTAAATGTTATATTAAAAAATGCTAATTGCGTAGAGCGGATCACAAGCGATAACACTTATATGCTGCTTGGTCCCCTGCATGCAGTGTTTTACTTTGACCAAACAGAGTGCCGAAGTAAAGTATAAAAACAGGCAAAATCACCTTTCATTTTGACTTTTACTCCCCATCTTCTAAAAGATGTAAATGTTGCTTGCAAATAATGCTTCGAACACAGCATTTACAATGGATTCCTACGGAATCCACCTGCTCTAGTTAAATGCAGGCAGATTCCATAGCAAACCATTTGTTGTGCAACTGCATAAAAATCTCATGTAGGCGTACAATGAGGAGGTTTTGCAGGTAGAGTGGGAACACGATTTGGAAGAATGGTTTAAAACATTATTGGGATATTTCGGATTGCTACGAGGTCTATGGGGGTTAGAGAGGAAGACCATGCATGGTCGTGTGGGGGATCAGGTGGCACGTTTGCATCCACCAAAAGCAACCACTGCACTTATGCGGGGCACCAAGCTTTCGAGTCAATGATCAGCTCAATTCGGAGAGTCACTTTCAGTCGGAGGTCTCCTGATTACAGCGGCTAGGCAATAATCATCTTTGGAAATGGTTGACGGTAAATATATAGGATCCATTGGGCAAACAATGACAAAGCAGTGAATTCAGACAGTCCAAGAATGGGTTAGAAGATATCCATTGGAGCCTATTATATCCAGCGTTAGTTAATGATGGGTCAGACAAAAGGCTTGTAGATCTATAGCGAGGTCTGGAAACAACCCACATGCTACGGGTGGCAACACATTTAAAAAGAAAGGTGTGTGTGAGATCGTTAGAAGATTTACATTTATTTATGATAAATGGAAGGCTTAAAGGTGGCATGCCAGGCCAATTCATAAGGGGGACAGACATTGGCGTAGATTATATTCATTGATGATAAATCGTATGTTTGCCTTAGGTAGGGAGACAGAGTCAATTAATACTGTTAGCATGTGCCATTGTGATGAAAATGGGAATTTCCCTTTAATATCCCAGGGACAAAGTCACCAGATTTGATAAGTGGCATGAAGCTATTAAATGCTGGTAAAGTGATCAAATGGTCAGGTCATGTCACGGAATTATTAATATATAAGATTAACCATGAGGAGTTATTTTAACAGGCTCACTTATCTTGACTATCGCCAGTTCTCCAAAAGTGCCAATTAACCAGTATGAGACAATATTAAAACCTCTGTTAATATCTGGCTTTTGATTAAATAATGTCAACGCCAGTGGCGTACTGTGATGGTGCAGGTTGGGCAGATACAACGTCATGCACTGCCTCCCAGACCTCTCACCCAAGAGCGGAAATATAAAATAAGAAAACTCTTTTAGTAAAGGATTATAGGCCTTTTGTTGTTTGAATAGCTGCCATGTTGTTTTGTAGAGTATGGATACAAGCAGAATAGAGTTAGTTTAGCCACACTTGTGGGAACTAGTTTTGGTGCACTTCAGGGAGTTTAGGTTGCTGAATACACAGACAATATAGAAAACATTGAAGAGTGGCATGTATAGCTGAACAGGGTATATATTAGAACATCCGTTTTGTTCAGTTTTGTAACATTGAGGCAGGGTATCACCTTCTTGAGACAAGACCCCATATGAAGTTGCACAATTTATTTCATTTATTAAAAGATTTCCTTTTCTCTTCTTTTTGGAAAACACCAGACAGCCAAGGAAAGGAAGTGGGTATAGGATGGTGTTAGCTGAAGCTGTGAGAATCAGCTTTTTTCAGGACTTTTATTTCTTAAACAACTTTTCATCCCATAACCCAATTAGAAGACTGTGCACCTGCATTGAAAACATGTATCGAGACGAGAGTTGTCGAATGAGCTATTCAAGGTTAGGGAACCCTCTCGGATCATTGGGGCCCAAGCACGAGAAGTGAGATGGGAGTATTTGTTTTTTTTTCTTGAAGCAAAATTTTGATCTCCCTGTTCAAATTAATTACTAATTGGGTTGTCTCAGAGGGCTGCAACATCCAAGGCCACCCAAGAAGAGCCAACCAATGGCATATAGACTTTTTTTTATCACTGTCAGCATGAAACTTGCCTACAAATGAAACAGTGAACTAATGATGTTCATGGTGATGACGTTATAGTTGATGGGTTGAACCTGGAGGGTTCTGAAGATAGTGGATTAGCCAATAATAGATTCCAAACTACAGGGTTCTATGGGGTCTTGATTAGAGTAGCCAATGACTATGTTAGAATGTTATGAAATTTTGTTTTTTGTAATTATGTAAATTGTGTGGTTTCTCTCCGTATATTTCTTGGCCTGATGTAGGCGGATTGAGAGAGTTACATGGTTTATCTCCAGGCCGTTACTTTTGCAAAATAAATTAAATTAATCTGGTCTTTCCTTGCATCTAGTGCACTCCATTATTTTGTTTCATTGGATTGGTTTGGGCGCACGTATACATTTGGAGGCACCAGCGTAATCTCCAGTATGCTCGAGAGGTTGAGGGCTCCTCGCCACACACCTTGGGCAGCGGTGTCGGCCTGCCAAGACCGGTACCAGTGCACACACACGAGGAGGTGAACAGGTGCAGAGTTTGCCCTAACCCGTGGGCTGCCGCTGCGCCGGGTGGTGCAGGTGGCTGAGAGGGACGGATCACCATCGGTGGACCTCAGCAATGCCTAGAACGTGAGTGTATCTGTGCATGAAAAAACACAGTGGTGTAGAAATGTTAGGTTTTATTGTTGTTATGATTTAACAGGTTGAGGAAAAGGGGAGTACTCCCAGAATATGGGAAAGACCATGTGGTGTAGTGATAGGTGTTTATATGGTGAAGTATTGAGGTGAATTGAAGAGTGGGTACTTCTCTTAAAAGGGGAAGGGCAACGCTGCGTAGATTAGAAGTTATACAGATTAGGAAAGGTCACATATTTGGTTTTGTTCCGCCCTAGCTATAGGGGGCTTTAGGAGTAGAGCATTCCCTCGCATCGAGAAGGAGGATGAAGAAGGACCTAAGTAACTATTGTAATTAAAAGTGTTTTTTCTAAATTTGATTAATAATGGTGTGTATAGTAGGTGTTTTTTTGATGAAACTAGTATATATTGTGTTTTTTGTTGTGGGCCATGGGAGGTCCGTTGTTGTTGTGATAGTGTTTGGGAGTGAAAGATTTGAAATTGTTGTGTGCGTGAAAGCACTTTAGGGTATACAAATAACACCGGGAGGGTAATTGGATTAAGGGGAATTGATTTATTAGGAGACAAATTGTATTTTGTGAGACACTGCTGGAACAGTGTCCACAGGTTAATTAATAAACAAAGTAAAAGGTTGTAACATTATGGATAACCGATTAGCCCATATGAGTAAGGCACTCCCGCAATATAGGGAGAATGTAATTAAATACCACAAATGGGTAGAGGAGACAACTGGTAAAATGTTTAAATCTTGGCCCACAGAGGGCACACATACTAAGGAAATATTGCAGCACACATACACACATTGAACAGCTGCACATAAAGGCAAAAATGAGCAGATTAAGTATTCTTGAGCTGTGGAAGATGTTTGAGGAGGAGTGCAGCAAAACTGATCGCATAACACAGAAAAATAATGAGACATGCACACCACCCATTGCCCCTCCGCTCCACTCTATGGGTCTCTTTCTCCACAGACTGTGCCCGGACACTACCCCTTACAGCCCGCTGCAGGCTATACCAATCCCGTTACATACCCCCAGGTGGAGACAGTAAGGACGCAACAGAACCCCTAAAGGATCCTACCAGAGATCTGCTTGTTTTAAAAGGTAGAAAATGATGTGTGGTGAAATCAGAAGCAGAATGACAAAAGACACAGGAGAAGCTGACAAGAACAAAATCAAACGCAAGGAGTGGGACAGAGTATAGCAATAGCTTTAGATGATGGAGGGCAAGACAGATTATTTTTAAGATTGATGGCAAAACAGTTCGGGACCCACAAGTATGATTACAGGGTAGTGATAAGCAGTCATGCCGGGGGAAGAGGGACTTCACTAGATGTGGAAGTGCCCTGCAATAGTATTGGTTATGACTCAGTAAGTGATTATGAAGAGGAAGATTGGGAGAACAAGAGCACAGGCGACAAACCCCCGATGGATGAACCCCCAAGGGAGGACAGGAGAGGAACACCTTATAGGGACAGACTTAGAAGACTACCTGGCCAAATGGCTTTAACTACAGGAGGGACAAAGGGGAAGACATTATTGCATAAGAACCAGGGTACACAGTTTCTCCTATTACAGAAGGGCCCAGGGGTATTGTATTATGTCCTGTGGCCCCACATTGATAAAGAATATTTTACGAACTTGCCATCTCTCCCAGCAGGGGCTGGAAAATGGATTTTATAATTAGGAAAAAGAACAGCAGGAATTACTCTAGCGGTAGGTAACATGAAGAGCGTGTTTCACCTCCCTATTGGGAGAACTTCGAATGACAATGCACATTACGGCACACCATTTCATAACTGCTGAACAAATGTTTGGAAGGCATTAAGCGTAAAATACCCAGAAACATCTGACATGAGCATTAATATGACATGAAAAATGAAGGTGGATGAGGACCCTGCACAATACATCCAGGAAACGAAGGAGAAGTGGCGCTTACAAATGAGGGAACAATGGGACAAGAATATCCTTGTTGTTTATCACATATTGTGTCAAGGTCTCCCTACTGAAGTACAAGCAGACTTACACAACATAGTGGGTAGAAAGATGAAGGCATGGCCCGAGATACAATCACATATAGTTCATTATTGTAAACTGAAACAGAAGAGAGAGGAGAACAAAGTGGAACAGAAGGAGAAGGAAGAACCAAACTGGTGCAGAAGAAAGTATCTAAGTTTACAATGGAACCGATATCTACTCCCTAGCACTTCCCTCTGTGGTACTCCAGGCACTTACCCCCCACTCCCTCATCCCTTATCTCTCTATGCACTTGTACGTTCTGAATGCCCACAAGGCCTAGTAGTCCTTCCTCTATCTTTCATGGTTATATTTTCTTTTCACTCCCATGTTCCCTCCCTGTTGCCCTGTGGGCGCTTTGAAACACAACTTACTTGATGAATAAGCGCCTTGTAAATGCACAATGAATACATAAACTAAATAAAGGGGCAGTAATTCCTAACCCCATTCAGTGCCAGTATGAACAGGACTATTCTCAAGCAGGACCAGTGGGATACATCGCAGGGAGGGGAGAGACAATGTATTACTTCATAGGGAGGGGGAGCTTTGAGATAGGTTAGGGAAGTGGATTTGCAGTGTTTGGGGGTCTGTGTTGGGTGTGAGGAAGAACGGGACACTTTGCATGAGCATGTAGGAGTAGGGGAATGGTACCTTATAGATCGGTACCCTACGGCCAAGGGAGTGTCCCAGCATATCATACACTTACTTATCACCCACAGTATCAGACACAGCACACCTCTAACATTCAGAACACCATTCAGCAACAGACACAATATCGCTTTGCGAATGTGCAAAATACAATGCAGCCTCAACAGATGCAATACCCCACACCGAATACACTCGATATGAGACAGCAGCAGCAGGTTCAGTACTCTGCCCCAACACCTCCGAACACAACACTGCAGCCACAGATTCAACAACCGCCAAACCCCCTCCAAGCACACACACTGCAATCATCAGAGCAGTGGGACAAGAACTTGATACCAAAGGGCATTGTACCACACTTTGGCAGGGTCAATGTGGTAGGGGTAACCCTTTTTTGTTCCCATGGCACCAGTACGTACCCACAATAGGACAGCGCACAGAGGGCTCTGACATGCCCAATACTATCAGTGACCCTCTGACCCAGTAGAGGAACTCTGGTTCTAAGTTAAGATAAAAGAGAGAACATACCAGACACAGGGGCTACCAAATCCTATATCAGGGAGGGAAGGTTTCCTTTGTCAGACATCATGATGGACACACAGGGATTTTCTGGGGGTATGGTATCAGCATGACCATTTCTTTTACTGAACAGGGTATAGTGCGCTCTACTCCAGGTATACACTATGCACAAACAAGGCCAGTGATAAGGGCATTTTGTGGCCACAACGTTTTGCAAGGAGTGTCACTTTGCCCAGATTTATTTCTCTCAGAAGTACAGATGCTATTAGCGATGGGTGCCCAGAATGGAAGATAAAATATTGCGTCTGCCCACAGAAGTTTTATTTAGAGCAGCAGTTTCTAGACATATTCCACCTGGGACAATCATCAGAATACATTTAGAAGCAGCTATAACAAAGTTAGACAGAGTAATATTACACGGGACAGATGAGGAGGGCATTGAGTGGCGCTCTGTTTCGTGCATTGATCCAACACTGCGCTTAACTGATTTGACTGATGAACAACTTTTTCAAGATGATAATGATCAGGGCTCAAGTCGAGGGTACACGCGGGGGGATGGAGTCCCCCCACTTTATTCAGGAGGTGGACTCAGTCCCCACAACTAAAATGAGAAACATTAATGTGCTCTTTGAATTTAAACCAACTTCAGGGATCGAACCTCAGTAATTGGGTTTGTAGCCCACACACTTCACCACTGCACTATGTAACCTGATGAAGAATAACAAACAACTAAAGGTGAAATGTCCCATTTCAGTACTGCAAGTGCTAGGGAAAACATTTGTATTGGTTCTTGTAGTTTAAAACATGTACACCTATTAACGTTTTCAAAAACACTGTAAGAAGAAAATATCCTCTCTTGGTTTTGTGTGCGTGTTGATTTTATGAAAGGTAAATGCCATTCGTCCTGTGCAATTTGGGTGGTTATGCAAACCCAATTTAATGAAATGTGAATATTTTACCTTGATATGATAATTTCTGGCAACGTCACTTCCCATTCATTTGTTGATGAGTCCCCCACTTAAATTTTTAGGACTTGACCCCTGATAATGATGATGGGAATGATGATGGGCAGATGATTTGTGACATGTGCATACCCTAGCAGTTGACAGTAGAGCACAAAGAGGTCCCCCAGAAGCACTATTGGCCAAAATATTATCACCACAGTTTCAGGAAGATTTGGAGAAAGTGCCTGAAGAGCTATGCAGTTGCAAAATCCACGATGTCGGTCTACTGAAGGGAGTAGGAGCAGTCAGAATGAAACATAAATAAGGGACAATGTTACCCCGGTTGAGACAGTACCCAATGTCAGGGGAAGTAGATAAGGAATTATATGACACCATTGTCGGACTATGGCAAAAGGGCATTAAGCAACCGTCAGAATCTTCATGATTACAGCTGTGTACCCTGTGAAGAAAGCAAAGGGGGGGGTCTTCGAGATTTGTGCAGGACCTCTGCCCTTTAAACAACATAGTAATTATGCTAATTAGAATTGTTTTTTTATAACGTGCTTAATACCAAAGAGGTTTCTAAGCACGGGCCTGGGATTCAAACTTGTGTTGCTCTGCATCATCTTGCGTGCAAGACGAGCGTGTTACCACTGAGCTATACTACCCGTGCACTAGCAGAAGCAGAGTTTCCAGTAGTAGCTAACCCAGCCACCATTTTGTGTAATCTCCCTACAGACGCCACCCACTTCACAGAGATTGATCTCAAGAATGCTTTCTTTTCCATAACATTGCACCCAAACTCCCAACATCTCACCGCGTTTACAAACCAGTCAGAGATTTCAACATACTGCTTTACCATAAAGCTACAGTGAATCACCCAGTGTTGTAACAGAGTGTTACAAATGGACTTGGGAAACTTACAGACACCGCTGCGGCCTGCCTTGACCTACCTGGTGGTGCTAGCTTGTGGCACAAAAGGGGCCGGCGGGCGAAACGATTGCCACCCGCCGTGTTACGGCCTATAGCCTGGCAATGGTAGCAGTCTCAGTGGTTCTCAGATGGGTGCTGACATGTTGGGTTCGAAGGCCATGTGTGGGAACTCTACAGTAGTCACCCACATATGCACAGTGCCGCCAGCGTCTTGTGTTACCACCGTAACGATGCCAATTACGGGGGACATAGCACTGGGCTATTTATACCCTGCACTCTTGCATACAGATGCGTCTTAACACGCTCTGTATGTTGGTGCTCTGCTTGCCCTATTTGGCTTTGCCTGTGCCATCTCTTCTGCTTGCCCTCTTTTTCTCTCCTTGAATGCTCACTCTGTTCTGGCCTCATTTCTCTCTCTGTGCCTGCCTTTTCCACCTTGTCTACTCCTACAGTTGAACCTGTTTCTGCTGCCTACATCTACAACAGCCTCCCAGCCCGCGCCTGATGCTGTCCTTATGCCATGAAAATCCGAGGAAGATGTCCTGTGGCATGGAGAGTCCGCCTCCAGGTTCCATTTCCTGTTCGCCTTACTTGGATGGGGGCTCAGGGGATGGCCCCTATGCCATAATCACCACCTGGCCTAACTCTGGATCATCCAGGGAAGACAAAGAGTGATAACCCTGGACCATGAACACAGCAGAGATGAAACCAGGTACTTGACAAGAGGCAATACACAACACACCACATCCCACAACTGTAAAAGAAATGCAGCAATTTCTGGGACTGTGCAACTATTACCGATCCTGGATCCTTCATTACACCACCTACACTAGACCCCTTCAAAAGGGCTGAAAGAAGCACAAAAGGAGAAGGGTCCCCTCATTTGGTCATTAAAGATGATTGAATCATTCCATGAACTTAAAAAGTTGATCAGCACTGTCCTGGTTTTGGCTATGCCCAATTACAAAAAGGAGTTTTTCTTATTTTCCCATTCTAATGGGTATGTGATGATGGCTGTCCTCACTCTGAAGAGTCCAATGGGGCCCAATCCCCTGGCCTACTAGAGTGCCCATTTGAACCCAGTAATGCAAGGACATTTTCCACATGATTGCTCCACATACAAGGACATCTATGATGACATACCACATGTTGAGGAGAATGCATAATAGGGGAGAGAGATCATGCTCATTGACGGGTCATCAGCAATCGATCAGAGCACAGGATTGAGACAAACAGAAGCAGCAGTGGTACATTGTGAGTATGAGGAGTATGAAGTGGTAGGAAAAGTAAGATTGCCCTCACATTATTCTGCGTAAGCGACAGAGCTAATAGCACTAACATCAGCAGTAAAGATGTTCGAAGACCACCCTGTAATTATTTATTCTGACTCTGCATACATTACCTCCACAGTACCTTCAGGACTATCTCAATGAAAAAGAAGTGGTTTTCAGAGGTCCCATGGCTCAACAGTACAGCATGCCCAATTATTATTTAAATTAATTGAAGCATTATCAATCCTTTCAGCAGTGGCACTGATAAAGTGTGCCACCCATACCAATACATCAGACACGATAGCTTGTGGTAATGATGTAGCAGCGTAGCAGACACGGCAGCCAAAGAAGCAGCATATTCACCAAACATATTGGAGATAGTAGCAGAATATCACTAAAGAAATAGAAATAACTGAACCCTCTAACACTTCATCCCTGACACAAACAATAGAACTAAAGGGATACGCCCCTCAGCGAGAGCAAGAACTATGGACAAAAAGGGAGTGCTCTTTATCACTCACAGATTTGATTTGGAAACAGAATATTACAGGAAAGCCTGTGATGGCATTAGAACTGCTAACAATTGCCCATGAGCAATTACATGATCCCTCACACACATCCAAAGAGTATGTAGAAGCAGATTTACAGGAGAACTGGCTCATTCCCAATTTACAGCAGTGTGTTTCCGAATGTATCACCAACTGTGCAGTCTGTCAGCAATATACTGCAGGCCACACCCTAGAAAACTGTGAAAGATACGCTGCTTCGACCTTCTGGACCCATTCACCATTTTCATATCGATCATATTGATATGATCAAGAAATATAACAGCTATTGCAATATGATTGTTGTGGTGTGCCCTTTCTCCCATTGGCTTGGGGCAGGTCCTTCTGGTTACCCCGATGCCAACTTAGAAGCAAAATTCCTCATGCGTGAGGTGTTTCCCCAGTGGGGCGTATGTGAAGTATTGTGGTCTGACAATGATCAGCATTTTTTCAGTGACCTCTTTAAGGGAATTACATCTGTATTGGGCATTAAACACAAATTGTGTTCAATGTACACCCCCCAAGCCAACTGTGGAACACCTCAACTGCCTTCTAAAAGAGCACCTTGTGAAGTTGTGTGCTACACTTCACAAGAATTGGCTCCATTGCTTGCCACTGGCAGTTTTTTCTCTGCGGAATCAGCCAGGTTTTGAGCACCACTTAACCCCGCATGAGATAGCCACTGGCAGAAGAATGCATGTTCTTCTTATACCTGCATGCGCATTTTCCGATGCTTATAGCTCTGCAACCATTTTCGGTGATGAATTTCACAAATATCTTAGGGACATGGCCGATTGTCTGAAGTTTATATCCAACCAGGTAAACGCCTCGACACTCACAGCCGACCCAGCCACCAGAGAAGAAGAGGCGCCTCCAGACATAATAGCACTGATACCACCACCACCGCTTTACCCAGGAGATTGAGTGCTGGTTATAAATGCTGTATGTCGCTGGAACAAGCCTTGGTTTGTGGGACCCTTTGAGGTCGAATAAGCAAGACCAACTGCTGTTAAACTTCAAGGGCACAAACAATGGGTCCATTTGAGCGACGTCAAAAAATACAAGAGGAGCACCCCCTTTCCAAAGACAGGCAGGGAAGCAAAAGGGGAGTATAATTCAGTTTCATCTGACTGTTTCAAATTCCATTAATCCTTTTACAGAGAGAGAGATGGTTTCTTTTCCCCCCACAATACAGAAGATATGAAGGACTTATGAAAAATATGCCTTGTATAGTTATAATTATTGTGTTTTCTCTTTTTTCTCTTCCTTTCCCTTGTTATTTTGGTAATTTCAGCGGTTATTGGCACAAAAATGCGTTGATGTTATGTTTTAGATAATAGGTGTGGAAAAGGTGACTAGTATAAACAGGGAGGTTTTTCAACCCAGAAATGTTTCTGGATGATACCAATTATGCCCCTCTCTCTGATATCGATAATATGTGGTATGGCCACACTATCTGCTCCCTCCCCTTATTTCAGGGATGGTGGGCATGCACACAGTGGGTAGTAAAAGCTGATTCCATTTTTGTGGACGATTTTATTAAACTTAAAAAAAATGGCAGATAGATTAGGATCAAAAACATATTGCAATGCACTATGAACTACAGGGCCCACATAAGGGGGAGGTGACTTTTAGGACAAAGAGCGTCAAAAAATGCAGATTCGGAAGTGAAGGCAATGTCTTTTTGTTGGATGGGGACACAATTACACATAATATGAGAGGTTTTCCACTGAGGGAGATGGGATGAGGGGATAATGGGATGCAGAGCAGAGGCAATGATAGGACTGGCAAAAGAATGTTTGCATACCTTAATAACATATGTCTTGGTGAGTGGAGAAAGAATGCTAAATTACTTATCTGGATTGATGAAAAGAAAGAACCATTCCACATACAGAGACTTATGCCCCCTTCATTATGTTTCAGATATAACAGAACAGTGAACTTGGGCAGGAATACAGGGTGTAGGCATACAATAAACATGCCAGGATTGCGTTTAGGAACCGCAGCACTGATGGACCAGTATTGGTCCTGTGGCACCCGCAATTATGCGTAGCTCCCACTGAACTCGAGTGGTTCATGTTCACTAACGGCTTTACACTCAGCAGCACTTGTGGTGCCACAAAGTCACATTGCATTAATTACTGAACATCCTGACATTAATTATGTGAATTGTAAGACGTAGACCCATCACTCTTTGACATTACAAAGGAACAAGCGTGATCATTATTTCCCACAGAAATCCTCTAATAGATTGGCGGAAATTCCCACCAAGTATAGACTCCTCAGCAAAGCTGCCATCTTTTTCTCTTCTCTTCTTGCAACTGGTGTACAGGCTGCTGCAAATTCAAAATGGGTCCAGATCACCAGATGGGAGCTGCTGTAATTGAGAAATGCTACTGAGAAAGGATTACATTCCACCAAGGCAGAGCTCAGGGCTGTTAGACTCGCCACTCTCCAAAATAGATACGTGCTCAACCTCCTTACTGCTATGGAAGGGGGCATATGTGAAAAAATAGGCCCGAGTTGCTGCACGTTCGTACCAACAAATGAAGCACAAAATGGCAGCCTGACTAAGGCTATACCTTCCTTACATACTTTGCACACTGCTATGGAAAAGGAGAGTGGTGCAGTATTAGATGAAGATTGGTATCACCTGATGTTCTCTCGGGTGCCTCCCTACTTGCGCAATATCTTTAAAGTGTTGGTTCCTGTCCTTGTTGTGTTACTCATAGGTCTTTGTGTCCTACGGATAGTTTGGGGGTATTTTAAAGGGGATGGTAAGAGAAAAACACAAGCACAAATGTTGTCACTTACACTTGGTTCTTTTGAAGCCCCTCCCCTCTTGATACATGCCCATGCACAGACATATCCATGAAATGGCAAAACGAAATAAGACATGGTCAGAACTGAATGCTCGATTGGCACCCCAGGCACACGTTTTAGCCCCCCACCGGACTATGAGAATTATACACCACATTGGGTAGATTGTGATAGAGACAGGAAGTGTTGTTTTATGACCTTCAAGCCGGAGGAGTATGAAGCATGTGGTGGTAGTTTGATGGAAGTATGCAGAGCATGGGTGAAGATGAGCATGCTGTTGGCTACCAAACGCTGCGGAGCCACCGGCATCTAGAAAGGCAAGGAAAGCCAGGAGAAACCCAAAAGAGAACACAGACCAGCCCAAGACCAACCGGAGAGCGTTGGCAAGTCCCAGACAGGTAGCATGGTTGCTGGGACACTTGGTGGGGCTATAAAAAGGGGGTTAAAGCAATAAAGCTCATATCTAGGACCCAAAACCACAAAAAGGGAAGTTCATCAGTCATCTTCATAGTCGCAATACCTGACAGGTTAGTGAACTAGGTCTGCCACCCTACCAGTAGAAAATCCTATGGGTCTGGGACCCACACCCACAAGACTGGGAGTCAAGTCTAAGTTGGGGAGAAGTGTACACATCATAGAAAGAGTCCAACGGAAGGGAGTCATACCACCTGGCATTGTGAACTGTGCCATAGGTTTAAGGATGCCAGGGGAAGGGAGACATTCCCCTGGTGTTGTGAACTGTAAAGTAAGCCTGAGAAAAGGTCAGAGGAAGGGAGACATTCCCCCTGGCGTTGTGAACTGTGAAGTAAACCTGAGAAAAGGCCAGGGGAAGGGAGGCATTCCCCTTGGTGTGGTGAACTGTGAAAGTAAAAGCCAAGAGAGTGAATATGTCATTCATGGCGACAGCCCATCATTTGCCTCTATACTGCAAATAGAGAAACGCTATGCACGGAGGGCGTGGCTACAGAGCTATGAGATAGGATGTGATTTCGGCTGCCCCTGCCAATCCTCAATGATCCTGAAGGGAATCTATGGTCATAGAAGGCGACGACATGTAGTATTGGAAATGCAGACGCATGAAAGAGCAAGGAACAAAGTGATCACAATTTTAAAATGACCCAAAGCACAGTCTGGGAATTGTAAGCCGAAGAAGTGGTGCAGCGTCCTGTCGGCAAAGAAGCAAGATGGCGACTGGACTGGAACAAAGGATCGAGCCGACTGGCTATAACAAAGAAAGAAGTGTAGCTATGTCACAGATGAGGTTGGATGAGACATCGGCTGGCTCGAAAGACGGGATTGGAAGGTGGCGAAAGGCAGGCCGGCAGATCTGCACAGCAATGGCGAGCGCGGGTGCCCCTGCAAAGACTGGAGAACGGACTGTCGGATCAGAACGGGGGAGAGACAGACTCCAAAGGTCCAAAGGTGCATGACCTTGTGCAGGATCTCCCGACACTTATGCGCTCTATAAGAAATAACATAAAAGGAGTAATATTCGGGGCCCTGAGACATCATCATGCCACTGGGGTTAAGAAGTCACGTTTGGAATTAGATTTATGGCTGCCGGCACATCTTGTGAATACCAGTAACATTGTCACATCAGACGGGATGGTGGGGGTCTGCAATCAAGAGAAGCTCGAAGCCAGAGACTGCATATTGCTACTCAGTAGGGCCCTTCAGAAAATGACAGATTAGTTACATTGGAAACTTTGTAATGAGATACCGAAGCAGTCACGAGTGAGGTGCAGCCCGGGCTTTCTGAAAACGTGTAACTGATCAGACAAACGGAGAGCAACTGATTCCCACACTCACCGGAGGCACCGAAACTGCACAACACCGTGTGAAATTGCTGCATGAAGGAGACGGTCACATGAAGTGGGGAAGCACTGTCCGCAAGTTAGGTTTAACAGCTGCTTGACTGTTGAAACCCTCACGTACAGGGTGAGGGCACCTAAGCCAAGGGACGGCTACCAGAACAACCCAAAACAAGAAATGCAACCGATGAACACTGCAGCTATAACCTTGGGAAGTCATTTGGCCCGGCCCAAGAAGAAGATAGGGCCCTAAAACTACAAACAAAGGAGCGGAGCTATGGTCTAGGCTGGCTAGCACGGCCTTTCAGGCGTGAAGAGAGGACGACGAGCAGGCAAGTGACGCCCGACAGTGAAGGGGAGAAAGCCGCACAGGGAAGAGACTGGACATCTGGACCAGCTAGAAGGCTGCAACATGATAAATTGCAGCCACATTTTCTATGCAACATGCTGCAACGGCACATTATCCCGGAGGTGTGCAGCAACATGGGTCACGTCAATACCCAGAGCGTTCCTAGCACCTGAAGACGGCCTGTGGCATCCAGTCGATAAGGTGAGCTGGAATACAAGTGGAAGGGTGAAGGTGGTGGTACTAGACAGCACAGGGGCTCCTGGGAGGAGCAGCAAGCCTCAGAGGTGGGCGCAGAAGACAAGCACACCTTGTGGAATACAAGCTCCCCCGGAGCAAGATAGCCCCGATCCGCAAGGGGTATATATTTAAATCTGTTGGAGCTAAGACACTGGGAATGAAGTAAGCACCCAGAAAGAAACGGTGGCATCTGCTCAGACAGTTTGGAATTGGCAGCAATAACTGGGACAGAACTGACTGAGGACTCCATGGGAGTGCGGGAAACGGCGAGTGTCGGCGGACAAATCAGACAGGAACACTGCCACTAGACACCAATGGCACCCACTGAAGCGCTTGCAGGTAAGGGGGCGACACTGAGGGCGTTGGCGGTATAAGGCAACAGAGGAGATCCCAGTCACGGTCTGAACTTTGGGAAGACACCAGAGAAAGTAGCAGGCTTAGTAACGAGTACAGGCCCCAGAAGGACATATGTAATCGAGTACTGTAAAGGACAACAGAAGCAAAACCACCCAACAGAGTACCATAACAGACAAGAAAAAGTACCACGTCTGGAAGAAGTGACCACCAGATACAGGAGGCCATAGCAGAGCTAAAGTCGGCACTCGAATTTAAAATTGATGCCATCAGTATTGATGTGAATCTCTTGAGACAGGATGTCAGGGCATTAAAAGAACACACAGGACTGCTAGAGAAGGAGGTGAAAATTAACATGAGCAGTTGCAAAGAGAACTCCCAGGAAGTCTCCATACTGCAGCAGTATCTCAAAAACAGAGCAGAAGAAGCGGAAGGTCGGGCCCAGTGGAACCATGTACGGATTGTCGGGAACCCAGAAGGTGAAGAAGATCTCCAAACCCGACAGACTAAAATGAAAACATGCTATTGCAGGAAATAGGAGTTGGGACACTCACCCAAGGGTTCACAGTTGAGAGGGCACATAGGGCCCTGACAAGAAAACCTCGGCCTGGGGCCCCAACCCAGCCAATAACAGCCAAGATACTAAATTACAAGGACAAGGAGAACATTCTAGAACACTTTTGAAAAGGAGGAATGACCACGCCGTCATACCCTGATTATACATTCCTGGTGCAAAAACAAAGGACGAACTATGTAGCAGTCAAGAGGAGGTTACGAGCAGCTAATCTCAAATACATGTTGTTGTATCTGGCGAAAATGAAGGTCCTATATAAAGATTGTGCTGTCTTTTTCAAGACTCCTTAAGATGTGAACAAGTGGATGGACACATGGAACATGCCGACGGAGAAAGAAGACCAGGCGGGTGGCGGGAGCGATAAGATAACCAGTGTTGTTTAAATAATGCATACTTGAGCCGCACAGTGGCCATTACGGAATGATCCGATATTGACATACAGGTTTGAAGGTCATCAGGTCATATGCTGACCTTGCAGTCAGCGAAATGCAAGAGCCACTGGTGCAGCATGAACAAGAGCAGTGCCATGGAATAACACTATAACCCACACTAGTTTAGATAGGTTAGGATACTAGTAGTTCAGTATCCTCCTGCGAGATGCGGGGATGCATGAGCTTCAGATTTGGAGCTGTGCAAACGTTGGGAAATGTTGGGGAGGGGGTGGGAAGAGAGTTGGGGTAGTTAGAGGGGAGATAGCCTACAGATCGTACAGACGAGGGATGCTGAATGTGACAAGGGAGGAGTGAGAGCGGGAACCACTAGAGAAGATGGGTGAACTTAGAATAGCAACCTGGAATGTTAGAGGCCTGAACAGCTACATTAAGAGGAACCGGGTTATGGCATATCTAAGACAGCAGAAAATAGATATAGCCCTCCTGCAGGAAACTCATTTGACTAAAGACAGACAAGATACCTTCGCATGGAAATGGGGGTGGGGGTGACCCTGGGTTCAACATACTCAGCATATGCTAGAGGGGTCCTAATATGGGTGGCACCGACAGTCCCATTCAAGATCCTCCAGACCCTCCTGGATACAGACGGTAGGATGATAGTACTACGGGGAATGGTGGAAAATAAGGAAATATGTGTTTTTAATATGTATGCCCCAAATCATGACACGGCAGCCTATTTTAGATCTCTATATCCCAAGATAGGCCAGTATAGAGATTGTGCGCTGATATGGGGGGGGATTTTAATTGTATGTTGGACCCGGCAAGGGATCGGATGGTAAATTCACACATCCAGCCCCCTCAGCCAAAGCTCTAAACACGTTGTTGTTTGCATTCAAGTTGGCTGATGTATGGCGAACAATGTACACACAGGACAGTGTATACTCTCACTAGACTGCTCCTAAGAACCTATATATGAGGCTAGACTATGTGCTTGTGGGGGAAGAAACTCTGGGAGCGTTCATACAGGCTGAATATAAAGCACGGGTCGTTTCGGACCATGCCCCTCTATTAGTTACGTGGCAGGTCCTCCCGCCCACCCCCCGAGCTAGAATCCCGACATGGAGACTTAGGGTCGAGGCACTTAGAGGTACAGGGTTCTGAGAACATCTGAGAGAAGAGGTGAAGGAATATTTTGAGTATAACACTGGCAGTGTGGAATCACCCGGTACACTGTGGGAGGCCTTTAAAGTAGTGGTGAGAGGAGCGGCTATACCAAAATTGAAAGGAATGAATGATGTCATTTTACAGAATCTGCAAAAAGCAGAAGGTAGACTAGAAACCATAACACAGGCAGGGAATAAGTCCCTAGAAGAGGCTCAAGAGGTGTCCCGCTTACAACAAGAATGTTGGGAACACTGGAACAGGTTAAGCAAATTAAGCTACAGGAAATATGTTGAGAGACAACATGCAGAGGGGGACACGCCAGGGCGATTGCTTGCCTGGCTTTATAAAAGCGAAACTAAACGGGAGACAATTAGAGCAGTTGTGGGAACTGATGGAGAGCTGTGTGAGACCCAAGATGAGGTGAGCAAGTGTTTTTATGATTATTATAAACAACTGTATGAGGAAACGTCAGAGTGCGATATGTCAGATGTACAGGAAGCATTGTCCGAGATCAGTTTCCCCAAGCTACACACACAGAAGAGAGACAGGCTAGAGATAGCCATCACGATAGAAGAACTAGAGAATGTGATAAAAGAACTATCGACAGGCAAAGTCCCTGGGGCGGATGGACTTCCCAGTGAATTTTATAAAGAATACAGGACAGAAATCTTCGCTCCACTGCATGCAATGCTGAACGAGGCACTGGACATGGGCAGACTCCCCGGGTCCCTGAGAGTCGATAATTGTCCCCCTTCTTAAACCAAATAAGCCGGATACCGACTGTGGCTCGTATAGGCCCCTTTCGTTACTGAACCAAGATGGGAAGATTCTCACAGCAGTAATGGCACACAGACTTAAACCCAGTCATAGCCAAGCCTATACATCTGTATCAGACAGGATATGTCCCACACAGAAATATTACCAATAACCTGAGAAGATTGCACCACATAATAGATTGCACCCAAGGAGAAACACAGGAAGTTGCAGTAGAATCACTCGATGCAGTCAAGGCGTTTGACTCGGTCAGATGGCCTTGGCTGTTAGCGGTGCTGGAAAGGTTTGGTATTGGGCCCACATACATCAAATGGGTGCGATTGCTGCATAATGAACCGATAGCAAGGATCAAAACGGGCACAATTATCTCAGAACCGTGGCAGATGAGCAAGGGCACAAGGCAGGGATGTCCGTGGTCCCAGATGCTCTTCATCTTGGTGCCACTAGTGGTCTATTTACAGGTGGAATATGGGGAGGCGGGCATCGTCAATCCGGGAGGGAGGCATTTGATCTCATTATATGTGGATGAAATGCTCCTGTACTTGCAGCACCCCGAGTCGAATTTGCAAAACATCCTAGATGTGAAGGAATGATATGCTGCACTGTCAGGTATAACAATTATTTGTATTTGTATTTGTATTTATTTTATTTGTATAGCGCGCCAGGCCCAGGGTCAAACGGGCGCATCACTTAGTTATAGCATGATAAGGCAGACAGAGCAATAATTACAGAGGTTACAGGTATAAAAATAACAATGAAAAGACAAAGCAGATTATATTTACAGGATACAGATATGTACAAGGTTACACAGTGAACCCAAGGCTAGATGTCTTGGGCGGACAGCCAAACTTTGGTTAGGTGTTTGAATCTCAGGAAGGAGGGTTCTGCTCTAAGCTCATTTGGAAGCGTGTTCCATAATTTAGCTGCCATAATAGGGAAGCTAGTTCCACCTGATCTTTGAAGATTGAAACGTGGTACGACAAGGCAGTTAGTTTGAGCCATTCTGCAAGGTCTGGTGGAATTGTGGAGGGCAAATCTGTTAGCCAGGTAGCAGGGAGCTTGGTTGTGAAGGCATTTATGAGTGAGAGCAAGAGTTTTCAGAGAAATCTGGTGTGGGATAGGGAGTCAACGGATGTTGCGTCTGGTGTTGGAAATGTGTTGACGCCTGGAGATGTTGAGGGCAGTGGTGTTAATTAACCGACAGAGTCTGTTCCCTTTGGAGGGGATACGCTGGGAAGCCCATGCGTAAACTGCCGGTGTTACCATTTAAGTGGGAACTAGATATATTTCGGTACCTGGGGGTAGACATTTACCACGGCCCTAAGCCAGAACACATACAGAACACGGTGAGGGCAGTGAACAAAATCCATGTCTTTCTGCGCCAGATTGCCATTGTCCATGATGGGGCGAGCAGCATTGCTGAAGATGGTGGTGTTACTGAGACTCCTTCATTATTTTGCAAATATCCTGTTTGCAATACCAAAAATGTTTTTCAGGAAATTGCATAGTATATGCAGGAGCTTCCTGTGGCATAATTCACGGTGCAGCGTGGTATTGTGGAAGCTCCAGAATTTGTATCAACAAGGGCGAATAAAATTGCCCAATTTTGAAGTATATTTTGTAGCTATCCAGTTGCAATTTATGGCCACATTGCTATCAGATGAACAAATTCCCGAATCACGGTTATTACGAGCAGAAAGTACTCCGTTCTTTTTGAACAAAAAATGATTGCTGTTGCGACTGGGGTGCGTAATGTGGCACAGGGCCTGCCATCTGCTGAAGAACACAACACTGTATTCCCTGCAGATCCAGCTTGTTGCGCTGGAAGGGGTAGATGAACAATTGAGATTAAATTTGCGGAAGTACTGGGAAGCTAGGGGGTTGGCGACGGTGGGTGATGTGTTGAAGGGGGGTTGTCTAAGGATTTTGGGGAACTGACAAGAGACACAGGGGTACACCGGGGACAAAACCTCACGAATTCCTGCCTTCTGAGAAGTCTTACATGTAGATGGCTGGAGACCGAGGCGCCCTTGCAATTAGACGAGACTATAGAGATATTCTATGATGTGTCGGACGGAGGACACAAAGTCTCGCGGATATATGAGCTAATGATGTCCAAGATAGGAAAGGAGTTAGGGCAGACGAGGCAGAATTGGGAAGTAGATTTACAAGGGCCAATATCAGACACTATGTGGAGCAGAGTTACAGTGTATCACAAAAAGGTGTCGAGGAATACACGACTACAACTGATCCAATTATATGTGACCCATAGAGCATATCTGACCCCGAAAAGAATAGCTAAATGCAGCCAGGCAGCAACACAATCATGCCGAAGTGCGGTGAGATAAATGCAGATCTGGTTCATATGTTCTGGGCCTGCACAGAGATTAGTAGATTCTGGGGAGAGGTAGCCCAAGCATTAGCAAAGGCAGATATCACCCTGGATATTGGATCCCCCATAGCCTGTCTGCTAGGGGGCTTCACAAGGCCCAAAAGGGCTAGACATGTGAGTACGCTTAAGGATTTGGCATATACACTGGCGAAACGCAGGATAGCAATGGAATGGAAAGCACAGGCGAGGCCAGTAGTGCAGATGTGATGGAAGGACCTGTTAAAATGGGCAAACGCAGAGACTGTGGTGTGGCAGGAAGCGGCAGGGCGGAACACGGAACAGGGGGGGATGGAAACTTGGATACAATTGATAGCGGATTTGGCCACCTCTGAACAGGGTGCTAAAGACTTGGAGAAGATTCCCGTACATGAGGCTACTGATGCCAGGGTAGTCGATGAGGAATAAAGGAGTGAGAAGGTGGAACTATTGGGTGTGATGTAGGCCGGGGAAAGGATGGGGGGATTTGGAGGGTACGTTGGGAGCAGACGGACAGGATTTGATGTGAAATGCTTTGTAAATGAAAAGGCAAGTCTGTAAGTTACCATGGTTATGCAAAACAATAAAAATTGTTTAACATATATTTTTTTTAAATGATCTGCACTAAGGCAACTATATCGACCTTACCCTGGAACAACACAAGAAGAAATAAACAGACAAACACAAGAACAAATGAACATGCTGTAACTGAAGATGACGAGAGCAAGTGACCTCATTGCCAAACTGACACACAAGAGTACAATAGACATGAAGCAGATATGCTCTCACCATGAAGAAACACGAACACTAGGTCAACTGTGCATTTAGACATGAAGAATATTGCTTGCACCATGTAGACAATATAACATAACCGACTGCGCATGCACGAGGCACCCATGCAGACGTGAGCCTTCTCACACTCAGCAACCACCGACATTATCCTTCAATGTCCTGGTCCTCTGCAGTGCCCTCGAGCTAAAAGACCTGCGATCTGAGGGCAGAACAGTGGGGCTACAACTAGACACCCTGCAGTCACGAATCGGTGCTGGGAAGCCCGAGAGCCGTCTGCTGGCTCTTCCCGTGGGACGACGACGTAGGCACCATCTTGCCCACGCAGCTGCTGCCCTGCAGGGGAGACCTCCTGTTACAGACGCTGTCTGCACTTTTTGCTCCACTCCCTGCCCCACACATAAACTGAGGGGTGGAATACAGTTGGTGGTTTGCGGAGGGACAGTGCACACCTGCGGATTCGCAGAAGAAAGACGAGCAGCACAAGACAGGAGGCCTGTGATCCCCCACCCCCGAGGTCCTCACCGCAACACACAGCACAGTGGCTGACGGTGGCTGAACCCTCTGGAGGCCCCCGGACCATACTTCCGCCCCCGCCGGCCCAGTTGCAGGTTCATCCAGGTGGCGGCCCGTGCCTCCCTTCATTGCGGCCCGTGGAGGTCCTAATAAGCCCTGGTGCCTTGCCGTGGCTCGCGGGGAACCCAGATGCTCGCCGGCTTGGGTCTCGGAGGTTGGGAAAATTGAATTGGGAGGGGCTCAACCGGGGGAAATGCAGGATCGGAACATCTGGTACCGGTGTGACGAGGCCGGAGCCTCTGCCTGCCACGGTGTCCTGCAGGGGGCGACGGAGCAAGATGAGGAGGTGAGAGGGGTGTCTCCTGCCCCTGTCTGGTGGGGGCAAAGGGGCTGATATCGGGAGTTGGATGGTGGCAAGCCTCCCAGATGACACAAGGGTGCAATAACTGGTGTGGACAATTCCAGGCGGTGGCGCATAACTCAGAAGCTGAGGTGCAGGCGCTGGGGACCCCAGGCGAAGATGGGATCGCGGGGGCTGGGGACAGCACTACTTTTGACTCTGCACCTGCCTGGGACCCGCAGGCCCGCGCCAGGACCATATCTCCTATCGGGAGCTGATACCAGACCTGTCCTGCCGGCAGCGCCCAGGACTCTGGTGAGAGAGGCAATATAACGCCTGTGAGCGGGCCCCCGCACTCCTTCCGCCGCCCCCCCAAAAGAAAAAAGAAGCCTGGACATCTATCTAGAGGACTGGCTGGAGA
This sequence comes from Ambystoma mexicanum, assembly GCF_040938575.1. Classification (NCBI taxonomy): domain Eukaryota; kingdom Metazoa; phylum Chordata; class Amphibia; order Caudata; family Ambystomatidae; genus Ambystoma; species Ambystoma mexicanum. The sequence goes on along the minus strand of NC_090929.1, from coordinate 359,848,086 downwards.
ACACTTGCACTACTAGAATCACTAATACTGGGTTGCTAGCGCCAGTAAGAGACACGGCCACTGCCCCTTTGGGGTCCTACCATGCGCCTGATAGACTGGCCGATGCTGGTCCCCCGCAGGACCAATTTGGGCACACGTAATGGTGAAAGACAAGGCCAAATGACAGACCCGGCAGAGGAAAAATGGATCACTTAACATGGGTGCCCTCCAGAGACCCACGGCCCAAGCCATAGAAACTGCGGACATGAGCGCTGAGCCCCAGGACCCGTCCATCTCCCTCACCGACGTGATGAAGGCCATCAAGGAGTCAAGATTGTCCTTGGAGGACAAGATAGGGGGCCTGTCCACAGAAGTGTCCTTCCTTCGACAAGATCTCTGCAACTTGTCCTAAACGGTGGGAGAGACGGAGCAGAGGATTTCAAAATCAGAAGACACGGTCAAACAGATGGAAAAGCAAATGAGGGGCGTGCGCGCCGAAATAATATACGCACCTTTGGGGTCCTGGAAAAAGAAGAAGGGCCCAGTGTCAAGCTCTTTCTTGAGCAATGGCTCAATTAACTATTTGCCCCTAAGAAACTCTCAAAGTTTTTCTCGATAGAGCGAGCACACAGAGTCCTGACAGGGCGCCCGGTCCCCGGCGCACCGCCACGTACTATCAGAGCAAGACTCCTGAACTTCTGAGATAGGGATGCCATTCTCCAGATGGCCCGTGTCACTGGCCCCATCACTTACAATGGCTACCACAATCTTTTGATTTAGTAAAAAAGAAGCTCCAATTCTTGTCCATAAAATATGCATTATTCTTTCCTGCACAACTCAAGGTGCACCATGAGGGCGTTACCCACCTGTTCTACTCACCCAAAGAGGCATGGGAATGGCTGGAAACCCAAGTTCTTAATGGATCTGCACCGCCGCGGTCACCAAAAGGGCCACCTGGGCAGAAACCAAGGTTTGACAACTTGAATAAGACGACCTGACTTAGTCTGTGCTCTTCAGAATAGAAAAGACACCATGTACAACAATGTGTCCTGATGAAGTAGTACAAATATCACCATCATACTAACTCCCATTCACAAACATTTTTGTCTTATTTGTGAAATAGTTTTCGCTGCACAAACTATCTTGAGTATTTATGTTGTCAAAACACTCTGAATGTTTATGTTGTTTTGTTTACCTTTTCCGACTGACTGATGAAGCTGTTTGTTAGGCTTTTGTATGCTTTTTACAAATAAAATTGTTGTTAGAATACAAAAACATTTGAGTTACATGATACTCTCTCTGACAAACCTGAAGCAGAAATCACAGCTGACAGTTAGGCAACCTGGGAAAAGAAAGCATTGAGTGCCCTCTATCCAAGTAAGGGAGGGGTAGCCAGTCTCCTTTTTTCTGACCTACAGAAACCAAGAACCGACAGATCCCCGACACAATTGGACTCCCAAGTTGCCGAATCATCATGCCCTCCACGAACCGGAGAGGGCAGAGACAAAAACGGATGACCACTCACACCATCTTTCAGGTTCCTACAGTGGAATGATACTGCATGTGGATCCCACACTGGCGGTCGCTGCCTAATGCTGTGGGAATTGTATTCGCAGTCGGTGTAAACACCCCATAATGTTCCATTCTGTGGTTTTGCGCCCGGTTGGCGCACAGTTCGGCTACAGGTGCTTCAGGTTGGGGGGAAGTACAGGGTGGGATGCAGGATGGTTGCCCTACACAACAGTGTTTGACTGGCATGAAGCTGCAAAGGGAGAGGTTGTGGGTGTTTATTAATAAATGTTGTCTTGGCTGGTCGCAAAGCTCAGTGGAGGGGGTGATTATGGGGATTAGGCATGGGTCCTACCTGCCCCAGATGTACGAGGGTCCTGAATCAGTAGGCCTGGGAGCCAGGAGTCAAACACTGAACTGCATGCCTTTGGGGGGATATCCAGGATGGACACAATTGATAGGGGGTGACCACTGCCCGCACCCTGACAACATCTCCTTTGGCACCAATGGTACATGAGGGAAAACTAACCCTGCTCACGTGGAACGTTAATGGGCTGGGATCCAGTATTAAATGCAGGCTGGTGCTTCAATTTCTGGATAGGCACTTACCAGATATTGCTCTGCTCACCAAGACACATCTTATGGGTATGGAATGTAGGTTCTTTTGACGATCCAACTACACAGCAGCCTTTTACGCTGGATTCTCCAGCGGGGCACGAGGAACGATCATCCTTATACACAAAAGCATCCCATTTCAGCTGGGAGAGGTCATGGAGGATCCGAGCGGGCGCTTTGTGGTGGTAACTGGGGACATTGGAGGGAGCATCGGGGGGATAGTAGCAGTCTATGCACCCCCCCTCCAACTTGAACTCCTGAATGACCTCCAAGCGGCGATGTTGGGTAAACAAGCAGACTACTTGGTGCTGGGTGGGGACTTTAATGAAGTGATGGAAGTGGCCAGAGACAGAACACACACCGGCACTAGGAACCCCGACAACCCACCCAAATAACTCCTTTGCGATGGCACTTGGGTGGGCGGATGTATGGCGAATATTGCATCCCACAGACCAGGGATTCTCCTTCTTCTGCAATGCACAGACGCCCTGTCTCGTATAGACTACCTCTTTGTACCGCAAGACATGACACATAGGCTGCTCACAGTTACATAGCTGGCCAGGGGCATCTCGGAGCACTCCCCTTTGATCATGGTGATACAACACGGCCGAACCAAGTCCAAACCCAACTGGCTTCATAACGTATACTACTTTGGTGTCACTGGGGTGGCAGATGGACTCTCCCAAAAAACAGCAGAATACTTTTCCTTCAACTAAGGCTCTTTCGACAGTCTGACAACGCTATTAGAAGGCTATATGGGGGATCTCCGGCGGGAGGCTCTTTCCCGGGTGTCGGCCCATTGCCGGCAACAAACCTATGCAATCACGGAGGCTGAGGAAAATGCAGCTAGGGCTGAGGAGAGGTTCCTTGCATCGGGGACAGGTGCTTCACGGGATACTCTTATTACGGCACAGGAAACTCTAAGGTATCTGGCACTAGACAATGCAAGGACAGCTCACTGGGCCGTGCGCAGTCAGAGCTATGAAACCAAGGCAAAGCTGGGAAAACCCTTGCATAGCTGGAAAGACGAGATAGGAACAGAGGACATGTACGAGCCATACGCAGGGCCGGGGTGGGCCTACTCTCGGACGATAAGATTTCTGAAGCATTTGCTACCTTCTACGAACATCTCTACTCCCCCCGGGGTGCATCGCAGGGAACCGAGGGCTCACACTTCCTGAACTCCATAGAGATCCCCAGACTCTCAGAGCACCAGACACGCAAACTAGAGGCTGAGATCACAGAAGACGAGGTGACGACAGCCCTGTCCCAACTCCAATCCGGGAAAACTCTGGGACCGAATGGTCTCCTGGTGGAGACCTGGAAGTGACGGGGCGAACCAATAATAGGGCTCATGTACGGCATGCTGGTGTGCTCCCGAGATGAAGGGCAGCTTCCGCTAGATCTCAGACAGGCGGCCATTGTAGTGATCCCCAAATCTGGGAAACAACCGGAACTCTGCGCCTCCTACAGGCTAATTTCAATCATCAATGGAGAAGCCAAGTCTCTTGCCCGCATCCTAGCCAACAGACTGTTAGGGGTTATACACTCCCTGGTCCACCCAGACCAATCGTGAATTCATGCCATCTAGATCTACCGGGATGAATCTACGCAGGGTACTGTTCGCTACAGATCAGGTAGATGCGATAAAAGCTCACTTGCAGTCTTAGCGGTGGACTTTGAAAAAGCCTTTGACTCGGTGGGATGGATAGCCCTATGGGATATTATGGACTGCATGGGATTTGGGACCTAGAACATGTCCTGGGTTAAGATGCTCTACGACTCCCCGGAAGCAGTGGTACGGGTCAATGGGACTTCTTCCAGGGCTTTTTTTCTGGGGCGAGAAACCAGGCAGGTTTGCCCCTTCTCCCCCCCTGCTATTCACACTGGCCATAGAGCCGCTTGCAATTAGACTCAGGACGTCAGTGGAGTAGTGGGGATTTGTATGGCCGTCGGGAGGGGTAGAACGAGTTTCACTCTATGCAGATGATCTTCTTATCTACATGAGCAACAAAAGGACTTCATATCTGGTAGTAACAAATATCCTCACGGAATATCAAGAATTCTGCGGTCTCAAAGTAAACAAACAAAAAACGGTGCCCTTCCCCCTCAGGGTGGGGTCGACACGATCCCATGGCATTGACCCTACTCGGTCTCCATCCGGAGCTTCGTCTACCTTGGCATCCACGTAGGCTCCAACTTCGACGACTTCCTTCGTCTCAATCTGCAACCAGTGGTGGACAGATTTGAAACTGATGTTACCCACTGGCAATCCTTCCCACTAACTCTAATGGGCAGAGCGGCCCTCTTTAAAATGCTCTCCCTCCTGAGATTCCTATATGTCCATATCCCCCAGACGACCTTTGCATCCATAGATGTCACCCTCTGGACACTCCTTTGGGGAGAGAAACAGCTGTGTATAACCCTTAAAACCCGGCAGCGTTCTGTCTGGGAAGGGGGAATAGGTTTACCCTGCCTCTGAGCTTATTACTGGGCCACACAGTTGAGAGTGGTGAATGACTGGCTTCACGGGGATCCAGGGCTCCCACATATAAGGGTTGAGATCAGAAGTATGGGCACAATTACACCCCTCTGAGTGCTATATGGGACGGAAAGAGAAACGCCCAAGGTGCCCAGGATGATATGACAAATCCGCAAAGTCTGGGCTGAAGATCTTCAACATATTGGTTGGGGCGGGAGACTGACCCTGGACCAACCCCTATGGAACAACATGCTCATCCCCGAAGTCCTGAGAATGGGGCACTTCACCAGGTGGGAGGACCTGGGGATACGGACCCTAGCTGATGTGATACAGGATGGGCACCTCTTGCCATTTGGGACATACAGGATAGGTTTGCAATACCCAATCGGGAACACTACAGACACCAACAACTAACACATGCTATCCGGGCCCGTTCCCTGTATTGGCCGATATTCCAAAATGTTCCCCGCTAGTGGCAAATATTCTCCACGCCAGGATCCTGGCGAAGGTCACATCGATGCTCTATATGGTAATTACTGTCTTTGGGGCCCAAGAACTGACCCAGCGCCGTGAGAAACGGGAGAGAGTAGCAGGCCCGCTGGAATCGGAAGAATGGGTGGAGGCACTAATGTTCCCATGTGAGATTGGCATAGACACTAAACTCTGCTACCACTCCTGTGCATTGATGATGGGGTCGGGGTTGGTGGATATTGGAGACTGTCTGCGGTGCCGAAGGTCAGAAGGAACCTTCTTCCACATGATATGGGACTGTGATATTATACAGGACTCCTGGCACCGATGCATCCGCAAGATTTCTGGGGTTCTGGGGACTCCAGTTCTGCATCATCCAAAGATGGTAATACTGGGTATCTGGGGAGAAGAGGAGTATACCAAGTACGAAAAGATATTTCTTTTGGTGGCACTGGGACTAGGAAAGAGGCTCACAGCCTCCATATGGGGATACTCAGATAGACTGAGCCTTAGCCGCCATCAGATAGTTATATCCAATGAAAAGACTGACCCGTATACAATACATATGTAGACAATTCACCTAACCAATCCCACAACCTTGTAGGCTTTTGCAACTAACATTGTAGTGTGGTGGTGAAGAGCCTTGCAGCAAATAAGGGGAGAGACACATATTGATGGTAAATCAAGCTTCCTGTATTAGATTACAAATACATGGCATAAAGAGGGATCAGCAGGGAACACAGCATGCAAGTGTTCAGGAGGGAATTGTCCTTGACCTTTTCAACTCAGACCCATGAAGCCTCCGAAAGTGAAATCATAAGACTAGGAAGTCCAGCTGGCGTGTGGTGTGACAGGTGTCAATGGCACACGGGGCCGTCCCACGCTGATAGCCAAAGCGAGGAGAAGCGCTTGCCAACGTGGTGCCGTCCTTGACTCCCAAGAGAAGAAACTCCAACAGTTCAGCACAGCCGGTGTGTCAGAGAAGACAGATAGTAAACTGAACTGCGCTGGGCCCAAGGTTGCAGGCATCAACCTTGTTGAACAAAGAACTTGTGTAATTAAACTTTAAAGAAACCCTAGTAAAAGGTTCAGAAGCAGAGTGGTCCAGCGTCACAGGGGTTCTGATACTGAGGACTCTGACTAAAGCTTTTTTGGGTTGTGCTGTTTTGGTGAAACTACGTTGCAAGCGGCGGTAGGAGAGGCCGGTGTGAACTGTCAAAGTGGTCCTATGAGGGTCGAGCAAAACCCCTCGTACACTCCAAAGTATTTGACACATTGGAGAAAACTGATTGAACTGTGAAATTGGCAAATGTGAATCTGACAGAGGGATGTCACAATGAATATTTGTCTAAAAAGACATTGAGACTTTTGAATGATATGATTTTTAGTGAAAGGCTGTAGTGAACCCGATTGAGGGAGGCTAACGTTGAAAGAAGGATCAGCGCCCGGCTGAGGGGATCCAAGGAGCGAAGAGCAATCGCCTAACGTGCAAGATTACCAAAGGAACTTTTTTTTGTTTATTGTTTATGGTTCAGCAGGCCTTCAAAGGCAAGAGACTTTGCAGGAAAGAGACTTGGCCCGAGAAGGTCCTGGCATCGTTGAAAGGAACTGTAACCCCATGCTAGCGAGGTCCAGGAGTGTGCTGTGCTCAAAGGTCCTGCCTTGTCCCGTACTAAAAACATGGGGAAGAAAGACCCCAGCCATGCCATCATGACCTATCATTTGGTGAACACTTCTTTCTTTTCTTGAGAACATTATCCCCCACTATTTTGTAACTTAGTTGTAAGTATTGCCAATTGTTTTTTTTTTTTTTAAATATGGGCCATTTGTATTTGACAAGACGCCACTAGGACTGCCTTATTATTATTTGATGGTCGTAGCTTGCTCTCATCTTAGATCTAGGTTTATATTAGGTGTTTTTCTCACCCATTATACAGTTTAATAAATACCCTTGAACTGTGATCAGTTTTGTCTGTCTTAACTGTTTCCACTATGAGTTCCTTACATATGTTGTCAGGAGTGTGATGTGACTCAATTGAAACTAATTGGGGAACCCTACAATTTCAAACACTTAGTCAGAGAGCTTCTAACCCTTCCATTGCCACCAAGGAATCGATAGGTTTTGATATCTGTAGCAGTAGGGAAGCTATTATCCCCCCTGGGAAAAGAGGAATGATTCCTAGACTTGGTTTTAATACCCCCTCTGGGGTTTTATATAAGATTGGTCCCAAAATCTGGCCGAGAGTGGAATTTTGCGATAGACGTTTTAGCAGGCGTCATCGATCGCGACTTCTGGGGAGATGTAAAGGTTCTCTTACAGAATCATGGCAAGATCCCCTTTGAAGTACATCATGGAGATGAAATTGGCCAAGGTATTTTGGAGAGGGCTATATTTCCTCAGTTTAAAGAAAGTGAACCATACAAAACAGAAAGAGGTACCTTAGGCTTAGGGAAAGCTGATAAACCTTTTAACATCGAAGAAAGGAAGGGAGAAGAGGCTATCATCTATCCCGACCTAGCCTTTGCCCAGCGAAATGATCCAGCTCTCGCTCACGCTTTCCTGCAAGCTATTTGGAAACTGAAGGCTTCGAGAAAGAGCAAATGAACACCTCTCCCTACTTTAACTCAGAAATCTTGGAATCAAGAGGCAAACCCAATCAAGCCTCTTTTTTCATCAATGGGGAGAAATGTATGAAAAACATGACACCACCCTTCCAGCCCTTGATACAGAGAATGGGAGTACAGTTTTTTCCCGACCGCTCAAGCCATTTCACCTATCCGAAAGGATGTTGAGGGCAACAACTATTATCTTTTTTGCCTTCAGTATTATTTGTTGCAGGGACGGGACACAGCGTTAATCTCTTTGCAAATAAGAGTCAAATATCCCTTGGGTTGGTCCTTTTATATTTTATCCTGTAAGGAAGATAACGTAAAAATTAACCTTCATTTTCCTGAACTTCTCCACAAGCCCCGTAGAAATCTATAGGGGAGACAGAGTAGGGATCCTAGTATGTGAAACCCCTTGGAAAACACCCAGAAATAACCTCATATATGAGACCTTGGGGGAAATATCATCTAAAAAACACCAGGAGGAGACCTAGAGATCCCTTCAACATAAAATAAAATCCCAGAACCACATCCTTACAGTTCATAGGGAAAGGTAGGGGATGAGAAAGGGAGAGAGAAGGTGAGAAACTCAAATGGGAAGATGCAAGAAGAATCCCATATTAGCCAGGAGGAGCAAAACCTGAAGAACAATTGGGTCACTAAAAACATGTTTAACCCCCTGAATAAGGATACAAGAGGGTCAACAACCACTATGTCTCTCTCAGAAGCCTCTCAGGTTGAGCACTGTCTATTTTGTGGAGAGTGGGGCCAAGTTATGGAGATCTGCCCTGACAATCTAGAGGAAGAGTTGATAGAAGCTCAAGAAAAAGAAGATAGAGAGAGAAAGAGAGGTGAGAGAACTCTTAAAAAACTGTCACCTACTCAAGCCCTAAACAACCGAGAAAGGATTGAAAGGCACAGCAGTAACACTCCTAGTTGTATGCTGGAATGCTTGGACCAACAGCCTGAGTGTTCCACATTGGAATATCCAGATGAAACACTGCAGTCCAACCAGCATAGGGAAAGGGTATATGGGAAACCTGAGGGTATTCTCCCAAGCAGACCTCGAGAATCCCTTATTCAGGTGGCCAGAAAAGGACTGATGCTCTCAGATCCCAACACTGGGGGCGGATGAGCGAGAGAGGATCACCAGGATGGGGGAGCCTGAGGTTGTGCTTGGGGGAATAACCCAGGTGAGATGCGGTATTATACCAGGAAAGAAGGAGAGGAGGACGGGATCCCTGAGACCTTGCTAGGCTGTACCACATCTTCCTCCTTTCTTCACAATGAATCTCTCTTGCCCAGATCGAATGACCCCTCTGTATATAACAAATCCCCAAGGAACCCAAAGCCTGTTACACTTGGAAACTATCTTTCCCAGAATCCCTGTTTTTCTGTGTCCTACCCAAATTCTCCCAGTCATTCTCCTCCCCGTCTCCCTGATTATTATTTCCTGAACTCTAAGTTTGTTTTGACAAAACCCTACCCTTCCCACGGTCTTCCCTATTCAATTTACAAGCCCTACAAAGCTCACCTTTCCGAGTTGACCAACCACCCCCTTCCTCATGACACCTTTTCTCCATCCTACCCCTTAGGATATTCAGAGGTTCTACCCTCTGCCCCCTTTTCTAACACAAACACTTTCCTACACTGTGACAGACAACAGACTAACACCAGAGCCGTTTACCTGACATGTCCCAACACAAGGGTCAGGTAGAGTCAGACAATTGACAATAGCTATGCACACATGACAGCCTTTTACCTTCCCCACAGGGATAAAAGGCAGAGCACGAAAGCACACTTCGACCAAGGGCAAATGCACGAGGATGCAGCTATTCCGGACCAGCAGTTCAAGAGGAGGAGAAAGGTGGAGAGACCTGGAGGGAAGACAAGGAGGGAATTGCCCTTGCCCTTTTCAACTCAGACCCGCAAAGCCTTCGAAAGGCAAATCATAAGACCGGGAAGTCCAGCTGGCGTTTGGTGTGACAGGTGTCAACAGCACATGGGGCCCTCCCATGCTGATAGCCAAAGCGGTTACAAGCGCTTGCCGCCATGGTGCCGTCCTTGACTCTTGAGACAAGAAACTCTAACAGTTCAGCACAGCACAGCCGGTGAGTCGGAGAAGACAGATAGTAATGAACGTAAGTGTCAGCCCTGTAATCAACTGGGGAAACCTCCTGTGACCTTGACAGGGTATTCAATTCCTGACCAAAGGGAACCCCGGGGAGCCAACTCAAGGAGCAGGGAAAAAGCTTCTAGGCACCTAAAAACCCTGCAGCAATCGAGTATCCGGTGGAAAACAGATGATAGTACTGGTGATGGTCAAAGTAGTATTTCCCAGGGGAAGATGGAAGTCTCTGACCAGTAGAAAGTTGGCTGCAGTCCAGTAGTTCACAAACTGTGCTGAAGTGACAATAGAGCAGGGAGAACGAGGAGTAATCTCCGAATGAAAAGTAAGAGAGATATTTAGCCAGGTCCACAGTGCCGTGATAAAGTGGGAATCAGAACGCCAGAGCAACTACAGCGGGTGCAGGGGCACAGAAAAGGAAAATTCGGGGAGCGGAACAGTCCGGTAAGTAAATAGTAAACAATGACGGAGTACAGAGCAGCGGCAAGCCGATGAAAGACAGGGTAGGCGTACCTGTAGAATGGAGGTACCAGCCGAAAGCTCAGATGAATCCAAAGCGAGGAAACTGAGCAAAGGAAAGCGTAATAAGATTACGAAGGCAAAGAGAGGGCAAGGACAGGAGGATCTACAGAAGGCTGTGATAACAGAACAAAACTTGGAGGGACGCAGCAGCGGTGTACCAGGTAGAACGAGATACGACGCACTGAGCAGGAAGCACGGCTAGTAGTTATGGAAACGCTGTGTGAGGCCGCGGCCATGATTGTAGAGGACTAGACCGTGTTATCTGCTTACTGGTGTGCTCGCCTCATATCGCTTCCAGCAGGGATTACGATGCATCTTCCATTGTTGCCACAATCTCCAAGGCTGCCGCATGACAGTATGTCCTCTTTTCCTCAGAACTCCCCCCGGCTTGCTCGGATACCTTCTATGAAACTGTTTTACAAGCAAGGGTGCAAGCAGATGGCTTCTAGGTTCCCAGGAGCGTTCAGCCTCTGAATATCCTTTCCAATGAACCAGATATTGCAACGTGCCCTTTCTGTATCTGGAATCCACAATGTAAGATACCTCATTCTTCTGGTTCTGTGGCAGGATAGATATTACTTTGCTTTCTCCTTCTTCAAAAAGAGTCTGGAACACACTGCTTCAAAAGGGAAGTATGAAAGACCGGATTACCCTCTGTAACCTCTTAGGCAACTGTAACCTATAGGCTACCGGGTTGATCTGCTTCAGTACGGGATAAGGACCAATGTATTTTAGGGCAAATTTCCCTTGATGCACCCATCTGGGAAGATACCGAGTGGCCAACCATACCAAGGTACCTGGGGTCCAATTGTGATTTTCTCGTCTCCAACGGTCGGCCCCTGCCTTATATCCTTGTCTGCTCTCCACAAGCAATCCAATGGCATCCTTATGGGCCGCCTTGAGATTGTCAATGAGACTATCCACTGTGGGTGAGTTTGTGGAAGAACTGCCCATCCAGGGTAGATGCTGGGGTGGTATCCATAGGTACAATAGAAGGGACTCATGTGTATTGCGCTGTGGTATATGTTGTTGGAAGAGACTCTGCTAAAGTGAGTAAAGAAGACCAATTGTCCTGCTCTCGATTATAAAAGCACCTTGGGTACTTTTCTAATGTGGCATTCAATTGCTCCGTCTGCCCATTACTCTGAGGATGGAAACCTGACAAGAGTGCCCTTTGAATACCCAACTGACCACACAGTGTGGTCCAGAATTTAGATGAAAATTGAGAGCCGCGATCTGACAGTATGGTACTTGGGATGCCATGAAGCTGGACTATGTCTCTTAGAAAAATAGAAGAAGTCTCAGGAGCTGTGGGGAGACCGGGGAGTGCAGAAAAATGGGGAAGTTTGCTGCAAGTGTCTATGGTAACCATGATGGCTCGGTTACCTTCTGACTGGGGGAGGTCCACTATGAAATCCATAGATATGTGTTCCCAAGGACGGGATGGTAAGACTGGTTGCTGCAAGAGGCCAATAGGTCTGCCAGTGGCGTACTTACTAGTGGCACATACTGGACAAGCAGAGACATAGGTGTGGACGTCCTTATACAATGTCGGCTAGCAAAACATTCTTCTAACCAGTTTCAATGTACTCTTAAGTCCCTTGTGACCAGCCAGGGGTACATCATGGCACCAGGCTATCACCTTTACCTGAAGGTCGGGTGAGGGGATCAACAATGCTGAGTCATGGTATAATAACCCATCCTTCTGAGTGAGGCAAGGATTACCCCTATCCTTAGCTTGGACTCCATCTTGGACGGCTTGAAGAAATTTCGAGACTTGAGCAATTCCGTACCCTGATGAGAATCCGGTTCAATATTCCAGCTTCGAGATAGGGCATCAGCCAAAATGTTCTGCGAGCCCGGGAGATACATCAAGATGAAGTCAAATTGTGAGAAATAAAAAGCCCACCTGGCATGTCGAGGGTTAGAACATTCCATCTGCTGAAGGACTTTGAGATTATAGTGGTCCGTTCATACTACAAAGGGTTGGAGTGACCCCTGCAAAAGGTGCCTCTACTCCTCGCAGGCTAGTTTGATGGCAAGCAATTCCTTCTCCAGGACTGAATAGTTATTTTCACTGGACGTAAGCGTCCTAGAATAATATGCAATGGGGTGTTCCTGATTATCCAAAGATCTTTGCAGGAGAGCTTCTCCCACTGCTCCGTCTGAGGCATCAGTTTCCAGCATAAATTGACGTGTCTGGTCAGGCTGCACTAGGAATGGGGCTGACGTGAATAGACCCTTGAGCTGGTGAAAAGACTGTACTGCGTCTGGTCCCAACTGGAATTTAGCTCCCTTCTTTAGTAAGGCAGTTAGGGGTAGAACAATGTTGAGAAAATGAGGGATAAAACTGCTGTAAAAGTTTGCCAGTCCAAGACACCTCTGTATGTCCTTGACACCCTGGGGTTCAGGCCACCTTAGTATGGCTTCCACCTTACCAGGATCCATCCTTATGTCGTCCTTAGACAGGATATACCCTAAATAGGAAACTGAAGCAACTTCAAATTGACATTTTTCAGGCTTGACAAATAACTGGTTTCTTTGAAGCCGACAGAGTTCTTCCTTGACATGGTGCTGATGTTTAGTCTGGTTAGCATAAAATGTCAAGATATCGTCCAGATACACGACCACTGAGAGGTATAAAAGGTCCGAAAATATCTTGTTGGTAAATCTTTGAAAGACGGCCGGGGCATTCACCAGGCCAAAGGGCATGACCCTATATTCAAAAAGAACCAAAGGAGTTCTAAAAGCAGTCTTCCATTCGTCTCCCTCCTTGATTCTGAGGAGATGGTAGGCATTCCTAAGATCTAATTTGGTGAATATCTTGAAACCATGAACAGCCTCTAGTATGTCCCGAATCAAGGGCATGGGATATATGTCTCGCATGGTGATGTGGTTGAGGTCCCTATAATCAATACAGGGTCTTAATTCAGCTGTCCCTTTTTTAGGTATGAAAAACAGGGATGCTCCGCCTGATGACCTTGATTCTTGGATGAGTCCATTCTGTAGGTTAGCGTCCAGATACTCCTTGAGTGCCTTTCTCTCCGGAAGAGAAAGTGGGAACATTCTCCCGAATGGCATGGTGGTGCCTTCCTGCAGTTCCAGAGCACAATCTTCAGGTCTGTGTGGCAGCTTATCTTCAAACACCTCTGAGTATTGTTGGTATTGCAAGGGTACGCTAGAAATCACAGATGTAGCGATCATAAACTCCTGGCCCTCCTGGGGTCTTGAGACACTTTCGACTGGATTCTTTAAGCAGTGATGTTGACAGAAATCGGAATCAAAACTCAAAGTGTTCTTAGCCCAGTCTATGTGAGGATTGGGCATCCTTAGCCATGCGATTCCCAATATAACAGGGAAATGTGCAGCACGGATGACATCAAAGACGACTGCTTCTATGTGCCTTCCCATCTGGATGAGAATAGCGCCTGTTTCCATCACAATGGGACCAGACGAGAGTGGGTTACGATTCTCTGCTTCCACCGGAATGGATCGTGATTTACTCAATACAGACATGCCTTGCTCCTTCACCTAGGAGATATCGATAAAGTTTCCGGCTGCCCCGCTGTCCAACATGGCTAACACTTCTACTGTGCGCACTGGGGTGATCTGCATCTGTATTAGGAATACCATCAATCTGGAGTCTGGGGTTGGACTTAATGCTCAAGTTTGGTTGCAGGGTTGTCTTCGGATTCCCCCAATATTTCCCCTGCATAGAATCGGGGGGGAAACGTTTCCCTTCCTCCTGGGAGGTACTTCCGTACAGTTTGTAGAATGTGTTTTGAGGACCCACAGTACATACATAAGCCTAGTTCGCTTCTTCTCTCTTTTGGGGTTAGTGGACCCCTCGCAGCTCTGATCTGCATAGGCTCTTCCTGAGGATGGTCAACTTGGGGAGAGTCCTTTGTCTGAGGTGGGAGGTCAGTCACGGGTGTATAGGTCAGCTGTTTTCTGCGTTCCTGTCTTTTTTCCATCATGCGGAACTCAATCTGTAGAGTCAGGGTAACAAGTTCCTGAAAAGTGCCGCGGCGTGCTACTCGAGCCAACTCATCTTTGGGGTCTTCGTGGAGCCCTCTCCTGAATATCATCTGTTGGGCTGTATCTGGCCACCCTGCATTGGCAGTGATCTTCTGAAATCGGGACAATGTCCGAGCCCCCCTGCCTGACATCCAGCATTGCGTCATAGGTGTAATAAAACACTTCCGGTCATTCAAACCTTTCCCAGAACCGCTGAGAAAATTGAGTAAAATTCTGCAAGGCTGGATCGTTATTAGTAACCATGGGAGTTGCCCAAGCTAGTGCATTGTCCAAAGAAAGAATAGAGTGGGCACTATGTTGTAAGTTAATTCAGTAATTTAAACTTAGTAAAGTATTTGGTCCTGTCGCCAGATTCCCCCCCGTTGCAAAGGGAGGTATGAAAGAATATTACGCTGTCGACTGGTTAAATTGCACCAGTCTGCTGGAAGGACCTTTGTGGATATCTCACTAATTTGCTTTAAGTAAATGTTCAAAATTTTCCAAGAATTCTTCAAAAATAATAATAAGTTCAATTAGTTGTAACCAAAAAATCTTTTATTTAGAAATCTGCATTTGTCTGAGGCCTTTAGCAAGCATTATATTGTCCAATGCATTTCGGTCTGTGCTAGACCTTCATCAGGGACTATTAGTGATCAAAAGATAAAGAATAAAAAATAAAGATCATGTTATCTAATATGTTAATAACAGCATACATTTTCATTTAATCCAATACAACATTTTACATTGTACTTAAAGTTTGCTCCAAAATGTACCTGTATTAAACGATGCTTCTAATCTTAGGCCTGTTTGTATTCAATTCCTTATTGGAGAATTTTCCAACTCTGCTTCACTCAAACATGCTTGTTTATATTTTGTTATATGCCCTTTGTGCAGCTTGCTTCTGTTCTTGATAATCTAAATGATAACCAATGTATACTTTAAATTTCAGCAAATATCTAGTCACAAATGGTTCTATCAACCAGAGTTTCACTTGCTCTCAAAAAGAGTCTTACCTGTAGTAAACAGATGTAGAAGCAGCCGGGCACCTTGCTCGCGTGAAAACGCGTTGCTGGTTGCTCGGGCTGATTTTATAGTGCAGAAAATGGCGCCGGCGCGCAACGTGATGACATCATCAACATGATGACGTCATCGCGTGCGGGCAGCCATTTTGAAATGTTGAAGAAAAAAAAAACTTTAATTGGATGTCGACTGTTCCTTTGTGTGTACCAATGTACATATACAAACTTATAATGTGTTTAACTTCTGGGGTATTAGATCTTTTTTAGTTTCACACATAATTGGTTTCTTAGAGTATTAACTCTATATTCCTGAACAAAGTAAAACCAACTACAATTCACATGTTCCATATTATGGTATAATTGCCACACATAAATTGTTATATTATTAGTTATTTTCTCATATGAATTATTGCTGTTGTAATTCCATATGAGGTTCTGTATATGTTGTTTCAGGTACATGTAACGCGACTATCAACACTTTAACTTACTTAATATGAACACCCAATGATATGAACCAATTATTTACTGATATGCTCCTGGTTGCTATATACTTCAACTTTGTATACATATTTTTGGACATTAAATAATTAACAGCATACTCACATTCATGTGTTGGTACCTAATTTCAACGTAATTTCATTTCATTAAATTTACTTTAAAGAAAACATGCAAAGTTACATTCCTCATTGAGGCCATCCGGATGCATAGAGTTGAGTTTTTCAATCCAGTAGGTTTCCTTCTGATTTAGAAGTCTGTTAATGTCAACTCTCTGTCCTTGAGTAACTTCCAATACATCCAAATTTGAAATTTAATTTGCGCTATTTGATGATTAGCTTCTCTAAAATGTCTTGCTACTGGAGATTTGATGTTTCCTGTACGAATATTTGAACGATGTTCGTTCCATCTTGTTTTCGCTTTACGGGCGGTTTGTCCCACGTAGTACTTGCCACATGGGCACTTGATACTGTATATAACATTCATAGTGTCACATGTTGCGAATTTCGTCAAGTAGATTTTGCGACCTGTGTTTGGGTAAAACACAACGTCCCCTTTCTGAACCATGTTACAATTTGAGCAGTTCAAACATGGAAATGTTCCCTTTCTTGTTGTTCTTGTTTTTTGTGTTTGAATGTCACTCCTTATCAACATATCTTTAATATTCCTGCTTCTGGTGTAGGCAAACATTGGAGGAGTGGTATAGAGGTGTCCCAGTATTCTGTCCTCTGATAGAAAATGCCAATGTTTCAAAACAATTTTCTTAACTTTATTACTCTCTGTAGAATATTTAGTCACATAGATGAATGGTGTTTCTTTAACTGACGTAGATTTGGTTAATACCTCTTGTCTATCCATGGTTATCACTTTGGAAATAGAATCATTGATCTCTTGTATAGGATAACCTCTTTGTAAAAATCTCTTTGCCATATCTTGTATTTGCTTACCACATTCCACTTCATCTTGCACTATTTCCTTAACCCTTAACATCTGGCTGTAAGGGAGACTTCTAAGAGTATTTTGAGGGTGAAAACTTAAACGATGCAGCAGATTATTACGATCGCTCGATTTTCGGTACAAGGTAGTGGTAAGTTTGAGATCCTGATTTGACACAGTGACATCCAAAAAGTTAACTTCTTTTTTACTATAAGTTGTTGTGAATTGTATATGTGTGTCGATTGTGTTCAGGAATCTTGTAAATTGTACTAACTGTTCTGCACTTCCTTGCCAAATTCCGAATACATCGTCGATGTATCTTCCCCAGTATTGGAGATGATGTTTCCAAATGTCATGATTCAGTATATTCTCTGTTTCGAATTTGTACATAAAACTATTGGCGTAACTGGGTGCCATTGTGGCTCCCATAGAAGTTCCACTCGTCTGTAAATAGTACTGTTGTTGGTATCTAAAGTTTGAATTTTGGGAAATGAAATCCAAGAGAATCATTAAAAATTCCTTAGATGCTACTACCCCTCTAGTATTTAGTAACAACCATTCCACCGCTTCTTGTCCTTGATTATGAGGAATTGAGGTATACAAACTACGTACATCTGCGGTAAATAAAATACTGTTCTCATTCATGGTAATGTTCGTGAGAATGTTCAAAAAATGAGTGGTATCCTTAATGTACGTGTTAGTATTTTGTATTATAGGTTGCAAAAAATAATCCAAATATGTACCTAGAGGTTGTAAAATGCTGTTAGTGGCTGATACAATAGGTCTGCCTGGTGGTTTTTCTAATGTTTTATGAATTTTTGGAATAGTGTAGAAGACAGGTGTTCTCGGATTTGTAGTGGTTACTAAACGTCGGGTCTTTTCTGTAATCCACTTGTTATTCTCCGCCAAATCGAGTATGTATTCCAAATTTTTTTGAATGTCATCGATAGGGTCCTTATCTATGGGTTGATATACTGATCTGTCCATCAGTTGTTGCATGCATTCTTGATGGTAATCTACAGTATTTTGAATTACCATGGCTCCCCCTTTATCTGCAGGTTTAAATGTGATGTTCTTGTTCGAAAATAGTCTACGAATGGTACTTAAATCTTGTTTACTAAAGTTCCCATATCGCGGTGATTTATATGAAAGTTTTTTCAAATCGGTGGTGACCATTCTTTGAAACAAGTCAATTATAGGATAATTTATAGGAGGTATGAAAGTACTCTTGGGTTGAAATTCTTTGTACTCAATTTCTGGTGTTGGATACTCTATATTCTCATCCTCAATTGTAGCAAAAAAAAGCCTTTAATCTGAGTTTTCTTGAAAATTTGAATAGTTCTACTTTCTTCTCAAATAAAGTAGAGTGATATGTTGGAACAAAGTTAAGTCCTTTTTGTAATAGGTTGTTCTCTTCTTTAGACAAATGGTATTCTGACAAATTAATCACTAAGTTTTCCTGGGGTTCAATCGTGTATGTGGACGCTGTTGATTTCTGTCTGCGTCCCCTCCTTGTCCTTTTTTTTTTCAACATTTCAAAATGGCCGCTGGCACGCGATGACGTCATCACGTTGATGACGTCATCACGTTGCGCGCTGGCGCCATTTTCTGCACTATAAAAGCAGCCCGAGCAACCAGCAACGCGTTTTCACGCGAGCAAGGTGCCCGGCTGCTTCTACATCTGTTTACTACAGGTAAGACTCTTTTTGAGAGCAAGATAGAACCATTTGTGACTAGATATTTGCTGAAATTTAAAGTATACATTGGTTATCATTTAGATTATCAAGAACAGAAGCAAGGTGCACAAAGGGCATATAACAAAATATAAACAAGCATGTTTGAGTGAAGCAGAGTTGGATAATTCTCCAATAAGGAATTGAATACAAACAGGCCTAAGATTAGAAGCATCGTTTAATACAGGTACATTTTGGAGCAAACTTTAAGTACAATGTAAAATGTTGTATTGGATTAAATGAAAATGTATGCTGTTATTAACATATTAGATAACATGATCTTTATTTTTTATTCTTTATCTTTTGATCACTAATAGTCCCTGATGAAGGTCTAGCACAGACCGAAATGCATTGGACAATATAATGCTTGCTAAAGGCCTCAGACAAATGCAGATTTCTAAATAAAAGATTTTTTGGTTACAACTAATTGAACTTATTATTATTTTTGAAGAATTCTTGGAAAATTTTGAACATTTACTTAAAGCAAATTAGTGAGATATCCACAAAGGTCCTTCCAGCAGATTGGTGCAATTTAACCAGTCGACAGCGTAATATTATTTCATACCTCCCTTTGCAACGGGGAGGAATCTGGCGACAGGACCAAATACTTTACTAAGTTTAAATTACTGAATTAACTTACAAGTAGTGCCCACTCTATTCTTTCTTTGGACAATTGTCAAATTGGTTTGCACAACGAGTGAGAGGCACACTGAAGTTCCAAGTGTTACATAAGAATGTCATATGAAGAGTTAAGTGGTTTAACTAATAAGAAAGCAGAAACATTGGGTTTCACTCCCGAAGAGGCCAATGCAATTCTTGATTCTATAAGGGATACTGGAGGAAGTTCTACAAGCATTGATCCTAACACTAGGATTAAAACATTGGAACGTCTCATACGTAAAGAGATTAACAGAAAACTGCACGCAGTTACTCTTACAAAATATTATAGAGCTCAAATGATTCCGAGAGGTTTGAGGATCCCTCTGAGACATACCCTATGCAAGGAGAGTCGTGAGTTTGTCAACAAATGGGAACAAATTCTCAATAAATGCTCGTTGGATTTGATATTATTAACTGTTCAAGAACTTTCCAAAGAACTTGATAAACTTTCATCAGAAATTTTGGAGATACAAGAGGAATTGACCACAGCATTGAGTGCAACCGATCTAGAAAAGATTTTGGAAGAGATCAACACTAATTTACTAGAATATCGCACAGAATTAGAAACAAAGAAATTGCGAAAATATCGTAGAGATAGTTATGATTATTTAAACGATGAGGTGTATACTTGGATGAATAAATACAATCAGAGACCAGTTCCAAGAAATTCGTCAAGTTCATCAGATCCAGATACTAGTGGACCAGAGACATCGGGTGCAGAGCGACAAGACGCAGGTGAAGGAACAAGTACTGGCGATAAACGCCCCACAGGAAGAGGAACCAATTTCAGGGGCACTTTTTTATACAGAGGCCAACGCGGAAGAGGACAAGGAGGGGACGCAGACAGAAATCAACAGCGTCCACATACACGATTGAACCCCAGGAAAACTTAGTGATTAATTTGTCAGAATACCATTTGTCTAAAGAAGAGAACAACCTATTACAAAAAGCACTTAACTTTGTTCCAACATATCACTCTACTTTATTTGAGAAGAAAGTAGAACTATTCAAATTTTCAAGAAAACTCAGATTAAAGGCTTTTTTTGCTACAATTGAGGAAGAGAATATAGAGTATCCAACACCAGAAATTGAGTACAAAGAATTTAAACCCAAGAGTACTTTCATACCTCCTATAAATTATCCTATAATTGACTTGTTTCAAAGAATGGTCACCACCGATTTGAAAAAACTTTCATATAAATCACCGCGATATGGTAACTTTAGTAAACAAGATTTAAGTACCATTTGTAGACTATTTTCGAACAAGAACATCACATTTAAACCTGCAGATAAAGGGGGAGCCATGGTAATTCAAAATACTGCAGATTACCATCAAGAATGCATGCAACAACTGATGGACAGATCAGTATATCAACCCATAGATAAGGACCCTATCGATGACATTCAAAAGAATTTGGAATACATACTCGATTTGGCGGAGAATAACAAGTGGATTAAAGAAAAGACCCGATGTTTCCTAACCACTACAAATCCGAGAACACCTGTCTTCTACACTATTCCGAAAATTCATAAAACATTAGAAAAACCACCAGGCAGACCTATTGTATCAGCCACTAACAGCATTTTACAACCTCTAGGTACATATTTGGATTATTTTTTGCAACCTATAATACAAAATACTAACACGTACATTAAGGATACCACTCATTTTTTGAATATTCTCACGAACATTACCATGAATGAGAACAGTATTTTATTTACCGCAGATGTACGTAGTTTGTATACCTCAATTCCTCATAATCAAGGACAAGAAGCGGTGGAATGTTTGTTACTAAATGCTAGAGGGGTAGAAGCATCTAATGAATTTTTAATGATTCTCTTGGATTTCATTTCACAAAATTCATACTTTAGATACCAACAACAGTACTATTTACAGACGAGTGGAACTTCTATGGGAGCCACAATGGCACCCAGTTACGCCAATAGTTTTATGTACAAATTCGAAACAGAGAATATACTGAATCATGACATTTGGAAACATCATCTCCAATACTGGGGAAGATACATCGACGATGTATTCGGAATTTGGCAAGGAAGTGAAGAACAGTTCGTACAATTTACAAGATTACTGAACACAATCGACACACATATACAATTCACAACAACTTATAGTAAAAAAGAAGTTAACTTTTTGATGTCACTGTGTCAAATCAGGATCTCAAACTTACCACTACCTTGTACCGAAAATCGAGCGATCGTAATAATCTGCTGCATCGTTTAAGTTTTCACCCTCAAAATACTCTTAGAAGTCTCCCTTACAGCCAGATGTTAAGGGTTAAGAAAATAGTGCAAGATGAAGTGGAATTTGGTAAGCAAATACAAGATATGGCAAAGAGATTTTTACAAAGAGGTTATCCTATACAAGAGATCAATGATTCTATTTCCAAATTGATAACCATGGATAGACAAGAGGTATTAACCAAATCTACGTCAGTTAAAGAAACACCATTCATCTATGTGACTAAATATTCTACAGAGAGTAATAAAGTTAAGAAAATTGTTTTGAAACATTGGCATTTTCTATCAGAGGACAGAATACTGGGACACCTCTATACCACTCCTCCAATGTTTGCCTACACCAGAAGCAGGAATATTAAAGATATGTTGATAAGGAGTGACATTCAAACACAAAAAACAAGAACAACAAGAAAGGGAACATTTCCATGTTTGAACTGCTCAAATTGTAACATGGTTCAGAAAGGGGACGTTGTGTTTCACCCAAACACAGGTCGCAAAATCTACTTGACGAAATTCGCAACATGTGACACTATGAATGTTATATACAGTATCAAGTGCCCATGTGGCAAGTACTACGTGGGACAAACCGCCCGTAAAGCGAAAACAAGATGGAACTAACATCGTTCAAATATTCGTACAGGAAACATCAAATCTCCAGTAGCAAGACATTTTAGATAAGCTAATCATCAAATAGCGCAAATTAAATTTCAAATCTTGGATGTATTGGAAGTTACTCAAGGACAGAGAGTTGACATTAACAGACTTCTAAATCAGAAGGAAACCTACTGGATTGAAAAACTCAACTCTATGCATCCGGATGGCCTCAATGAGGAATGTAACTTTGCATGTTTTCTTTAAAGTAAATTTAATGAAATGAAATTACGTTGAAATTAGGTACCAACACATGAATGTGAGTATGCTGTTAATTATTTAATGTCCAAAAATATGTATACAAAGTTGAAGTATATAGCAACCATGAGCATATCAGTAAATAATTGGTTCGTATCATTGGGTGTTCATATTAAGTAAGTTAAAGTGTTGATAGTCGCGTTACATGTACCTGAAACAACATATACAGAACCTCATGTGGAATTACAACAGCAATAATTCATATGAGAAAATAACTAATAATATAACAATTTATGTGTGGCAATTATACCATAATATGGAACATGTGAACTGTAGTTGGTTTTACTTTGTTCAGGAATATAGAGTTAATACTCTAAGAAACCAATTATGTGTGAAACAAAAAAAGATCTAATACCCCAGAAGTTAAACACATTATAATGTTGTATATGTACATTGGTACACACAAAGGAACAGTCGACATCCAATTAAAGTTTTTTTTTTTCTCAACATTTCAAAATGGCTGCCCGCACGCGATGACGTCATCATGTTTTCTTCTCAAATAAAGTAGAGTGATATGTTGGAACAAAGTTAAGTCCTTTTTGTAATAGGTTGTTCTCTTCTTTAGACAAATGGTATTCTGACAAATTAATCACTAAGTTTTCCTGGGGTTTAATCGTGTATGTGGACGCTGTTGATTTCTGTCTGCGTCCCCTCCTTGTCCTTTTTTTTTTTCAACATTTCAAAATGGCCGCCGGCACGCGATGACGTCATCACGTTGATGACGTCATCACGTTGCGCGTCAGCGCCATTTTCTGCACTATAAAAGCAGCCCGAGCAACCAGCAACGCGTTTTCACGCGAGCAAGGTGCCCGGCTGCTTCTACATCTGTTTACTACAGGTAAGACTCTTTTTGAGAGCAAGTGAAACTCTGGTTGATAGAACCATTTGTGACTAGATATTTGCTGAAATTTAAAGTATACATTGGTTATCATTTAGATTATCAAGAACAGAAGCAAGCTGCACAAAGGGCATATAACAAAATATAAACAAGCATGTTTGAGTGAAGCAGAGTTGGAAAATTCTCCAATAAGGAATTGAATACAAACAGGCCTAAGATTAGAAGCATCGTTTAATACAGGTACATTTTGGAGCAAACTTTAAGTACAATGTAAAATGTTGTATTGGATTAAATGAAAATGTATGCTGTTATTAACATATTATATAACATGATCTTTATTTTTTATTCTTTATCTTTTGATCACTAATAGTCCCTGATGAAGGTCTAGCACAGACCGAAATGCATTGGACAATATAATGCTTGCTAAAGGCCTCAAACAAATGCAGATTTCTAAATAAAACATTTTTTGGTTACAACTAATTGAACTTATTATTATTTTTGAAGAATTCTTGGAAAATTTTGAACATTTACTTAAAGCAAATTAGTGAGATATCCACAAAGGTCCTTCCAGCAGACTGGTGCAATTTAACCGGTCGACAGAGTAATACCAAGCTAGTGCATTGCCCACTAGATTAGAGATAAGGAATCCCACGTGGGTCGTGTCATTCTTGTATGTCTTAGGTCTAAAGGATAAATAGACTTGACAGGCATCCATTAATTCCTTCCACTTTTTGGGACTACCATCATACTTTCCAAATGCTAAGGGCATGGGTGGTAAGTCTCCTCGTTCCTCGTTCCTAGCAGCCACCTGTTGTCGGAGCGCGGGATTTTCTATTTGTACGTTCTGCATCTGAGCGGTTAAGCCCTAAATGACCGCTACCAGCTCTTGGTATTGTGCTGTGATAACAGAACAAAACTGTGAGCGATGCAGCAGCGGTGTGCCAGGTAGAACGAGATATGACGCACTGAACAGGAATCACAGCTGGTAGTTATGAAAATGGCGTGTGAGGCAGCGCCCATTTTTGTAGAGGATTTGCCCGCGTTATCTGCTTAATGGTGTGCTCGCCTCGTATAGCTTCCAGCAGGGATTGCGATGCATCTTCCATGGTTGCCACCATCTCCAAGGCTGTCGCATGACAGTAAGGCCCTTGGTATCGTGCATGCAATGAATGAGGATGCAGAATAACACTGACACCAAATAATCGAACCAACTCATGAAGATGGTAAAGGTTGCTGTTTTATTAACAATTATCTTAAACGGGGAGTTACAACGGAGATCAATGGACGTTCACTCGAGCTCTCAGTACATTTCTCATAAAAACAGCCTTATACACGAGAAATAAGTCAGACATGATGTCATACTACGTGGCAAATAAGAACAACCTACAAGGGGTTGTGATTTGTTCAAGGGGAACATCTAAGTATACTTTCAATAAGGGGTGGAATTGTGATTGGATATTTACTGTCAGGTGGCCAACTTATGCCTACCTCTAAAACATGTAATCTTTGACCTTATTAAGTAAATAGTATATCATTGGCTCTCAAACTATAAGGCCCTTTGTTATACGACCCTCTATAAATGGTTGGCACGCTTGTGCCATGTCTGGAACATTCTGTTCACTTAGCAGCATGTAAGCTCAGACACAGGTGCCAGAGGTGGACTTGACTTCAGCTGCCCACCAAATTAGCCCAATGTCTCTCATCACCCATGCCTTCTGCCATGAAGATTGTCTTTGAACTTGTCCTTGCAGAGTATTCTTGTCTCTGGGAATATAAAGGAGTGCGGGAACAAACTATTGTTGTTCTAGGACTCCATACTGAACTCTATTTCCATCCCTGGCTCATGCGACAGGAGACCACAATCTGGTCCATTTTCATTTAAATGTCTAACATACCTATATGAACGCTTTCGATGCGTTAAGAAGTTGAGATGCCTGTAGTCCGAGTAGACAATAGGATTACACAGAGACAAGTTGATAAAACAGAGAACAAGAAAACCTAATTAGGGACTCTCAATTGGATTGAGCAAAGCTAAATGGTCACATGCGCAGCCCCTCAGGCTAATTATGAAGTCCAGGGGCTTGCGCGAAAGACCTGTACTCACCGGCGTGTCCGCCTGTGTGGACTGGAGCTGGAGCGCCGCGCGCCGTTCATGAAGGAGTTGGACCGTTCTGAAAGCTCTGTGTGCAATACTAAGGTCGCCATGTTGGGTGTACATTCAGAGGCGCGTGCCGCGCTTGTATCGTATCTCGTATGGTATAATGCCCAGTTATATAATGATTGAGGGGTATGACCAAGCCAATTGCGTCAAAAAATACAAATAATTGTTGTGACCCTCAATTTTAGTGAATTTTAAAACCGAAAATAAATGAACCAAAATTTAAAGTGCCAATGTTTTGGTTGGACTGGGAGGACGGTACGATTCTTCTGATCATAAGAAAATTAGTGACCTTTGCAATTCAATAGAAAAAAAGCAAGGCTAGTTCTATTCATTAAGCTACACGCAAGAAGTATGCATATAGATGCCTGTTCATTAAATAATCACCATATTTAACCAAATGGTAATCTTTGTTCCCCGTCCAGAATCCAAAGTCTCTGCTAAATCACATGTCTACAGAGAATGACATGCGTAAGGAGATCCTATGGAACTTAATAAAGGGTTATTGTGGACAGTACAGTAAGCAGGAGAGCCAACCATATATGCTAATCTTCAATATATAGCCGAATTTTACATAAACTTGGATGCTTATCCACGGTCGAAGGTGATGCATATGTTTAATCAGTTAGAGGAACACAGATCATTCATGGTCGGTGTTGAGTCCGTGTGCGACCGTGCGGTATTGGCAAATGAGTCTTGTTTAGTTTAGTTTAGTTTATTCATTTGTATTGCACACCAGACCTGAGGGTATGCGGGCGCAGGAGCAGCAAGGTTATTCACAGCTTGGTTACAGGTTACAATGCATTACAATAATTACAATGGAACAATTGAAGGCAAAAAGTTTACAAGTTTACAAATAAGGCATAAAGTTTACAAATTTACAAATAAACATAATTTACATGGTATACAGCGGTGTGGTGGGCTGGATAGTATTAGTGGTCATTGTTCTTTATCCAATGGATATAGTTGCGTCTAAAGTGTAAGTTTGGGGTGCCCTTAGGGAGGGTGGTAGGGGGTTCCAGTGTTGGGCTGCTTTCACCTGGAAGCTGTTGCCACCCATTTTGGTGCATTTGAACCTGGGAACTGTGAGCAGGTTTGCGTTGGAAGTTCTGGTAGGTCTATTAGAGGTGTATTTGCTTATTGTATCGACTAGGTAGCGGGGGCAACGTTGTTGAGGCATTTGTGTGTTAGTGAGGCTACTTTGAGCAGGATTTTATCTGTAGTGTTGAGCCACTTATGGGTTCTCCTAATGTTAGAGATGTGTTCTTTCTTGGGAATGCTGAGTGGTGCTCTGAGAGCGTTGTTTTGTAGCGTCTGTATTTTGTTAGTGACCTGCTTGCTAGCTCCTACGTAGAGGGCATTACAGTAGTCCAGTTTTGATAATACAAGGGCTCTGGCTAACGTAATGCAGCTCTGAGTGGATAAGAAGGGTTTTGCTGCTCTTATAAGCTTACATGTGTAGGCCGTGGAGGATGCCATAGAGCTAACCTATTTATGGAAGGAAAGGGAGGAGTCGATGTATATTCCTAAAGTTTTCACTTCTTTGGCTACCTTGATCGGGTTCCCGTATATAATGAAGTTGGTGTAGTTGTGGTCCAATTTGGTTAAGTTTGAGGTGGAACCAAGGATGATGAGTTCAGTCTTGTCATCATTCAGGCATAAACTGTGAGAAGCCATCCATGCCTGGATGATGAGGTACACCTTGTTCACCAAGGCCAAATCATGGTTGTAATCTCCCATCAACGGGATGAGGATCTGTGTATCATCGGTGTAATTAGTGTAGGTGATATCCAGGCCATCTAGATCATCAAACAGGGGCTTCGTGAACATGTTGTACAGTGTAGGGGAGACGCATTAGCCTTGGGGGACTCCACATGCGATGGGGATGGGGTTGGCGGCAGCAGAAGTGGAGAAGACACGCATGGATCTGTTACTGAGGAATGGCGCGATCCAGCCGATGGCTTCTTGGGAGAAGTGGGCAGCTGAATCCAAGTGATTTCATAAGATTTTGTGAACTAGATGGAATGCCGCGGAGAGGTCAAGGAGAAGTAATAAAGCAGTTTTCCCATTGTCTCTAAGGGTGTCAATTTGAGCCTTCAGATCGATGAGGGCCGTTTCTGTCCCGTGTTGGGGTCTGAAGCCTGATTGTCGAATACCTAGGAGATGGTTTATCTCAAGGTATTTTTGGATTTGTGGTAGGCTGTCTTGTCTAATATCTTGAGCAGGAATGGGACGGTGGTAATAGGTCTGTAGTTAGTGGGAATGGAGGGGTCAAGAGAGGGCTTTTTGAGAAGGGGGAGGACCCAGGACTCTTTAAGGTTGCTGGAGACGGTACCTGAGGAGAAGGAGGCGTTAATGAGTCTGGTGATGAATGGCGAGAGGTCTCTTGCCGCATCTTTAATGATTTGTGGGGGCAAAGGTCGCCCTGACAGTTAGATGGTTTTAGGCTGAGAATGATTTTTTCCACTTCAAGAGTGGAGACTTTAGAAAAGCTGAAGCAAGTGGGATTGGGTCAGGGGTGTCGGGGTGTAGGGCGCGGGGAGGTATTAGTGGGGTTGGTTGGTTTAGCTGTGGATTCTTTGTTATTTTTAATTTTAGTTTGTAGGCCTGTGATTTTATTGTTTAGGGCATTTTGGACATTAGTGCACCTTTGTTTGTCCTTCACAAAAGTGTCTGGAGTTAGCACCGGTGTTTCCAGTTCTTTAATGATCGTAAACAGCTCTTTGGTGCTGGAGTTGGATTGTGCAATTCTCTGGTTGTAAGACTCTTGTTTGGCAGCTATGATTTCTTTTTTGTAGTTGGACGTTGTTTTATTAAGCACTATCTTGTTATGGTCTGTGGGAGACTGTCTCCAGGCTTGTTCCAATTTGCATTTTTCTAATCTAAGAGCTTTAAGGTGGCTGGAGAACCATTGGTTAAGGTGCTTTTTCGGTTTGCATTTTCTTAGTTTTAATGGTGCAATGGAGTCTAAGGCTGTGCGCATGGTTTTGTTATATCCTTCTACGAGGTTGTAGGGGTTGGAAGTAGCAGGGAGTTGGTTAAGCGTTGGGAGGATGAGAGGGATCAATTTTTCCACTGTGATATTTTTCTTACTTTTCGTGGGGATGGCTGAGGCTAGCACATTATTGGTGATGGGGCTCGAAGCTTCGAGGGTAAAGGAGAGGAGATGGTGGTCAGACCATGGTTGAGGGGAGTTATTAGTGATGGAGGCCAGATACTTTTTGGGTAAAGCCTAGTTCAGACAGAGTGTTGTTGATGAGGGTGGCCTGGTGATCTTTGGGGTCTTTAAGGCCTAGGTTGAAGTCCCCTAAGAGGAGGCACTGGGAGGAGTTTTTTAGGTTGTTGGTGAGGATGGTGCTGAGGTCTTCCTCGAAGGATCCTAAGGGTCCAGGAGGTCTGTAGAGTAAGTGAATGGATATCGTTTGGGAATTGGCAGTAGGCAGCTTAGCTGTGAGTGATTCACATGATGGGTGGTGGGTAAAGGAGTCAAGTCTAATGTTGAGGTGAGTTTTGGCAATTACAGCCAAGCCTCCGCCTCTAGATTCTGTTCTATCCGCTCAGAGGATGGTGTAGTCATCGGGGATGGCTAGCGAGAGGGCTGGACCGGCAGCTGCGTGGAGCCAGGACTCGGTTATGGCTAAAAAATCTAAATCTTCTGCTAGAATGAGGTCTGCTATATCTGTAGCATGGGCAATTATAGAGCGTGTGTTAATGAGGGCACCTTTTAGAGGTGTGGCGGTGGTCTTAGTGGGGGTGGGGGTGGTCGGTATGTTGTACGTTTTGTGTTTGGTCATAATATTAGGTGGGCTGGACTTGAGTCTTTTCAATGTAAGGTTGGCGCAGGTGCTAATCGTAGAGAAGCGGTTGGTCAGTTTGGGCTGGATAGAGTCCCTGGCTCGGGGCTCGTATAGTTTAGGTTGTCTGGACCGTAATCTGGTGTTTCTTCTGGAGAGGCTGCATGGTAGAGAAAATTGGAGCAGCATGGCTGTGGCGTATGGCTCTATGGGGGGGGTGGAGTGGTGCCTATGGTGGCCGAGCTAAGGGTAGAGCTGGGCGAGCATGAAGAATTAATAAGGTTGAGAATAGTTCTCAGCAGTATTGAGTAGATATCTGGAAGGTGGTAAGTGAATGGTCCAACGATAACCTCGTTGTACAAACTGGGGCACAGCATAGGGCAAAACAAATTTTGCTTCTAATTCAATACAATTTCTTGAAATACTATCATATAGTCGATTATTCAATAGGTACATATTAATTCATATTGAACATCTTTCATATAAAAGAAAGCATTTATTTTTGTGTTTCAGACATTGCTTCATAAAGAAAATCAAAGTTGTGCATCATAAACAAAATATTGACATATTAACTCATATGTTTTTTACAATACACGTTTCTTTCACATATTTTTCTCATATGTTTCCAACTGTTATTTGTTCACGTGATCCAATAATCTTGATAGGTTTCCCAATATTGTCAAGGAGTTCCCCCTTCTCACCTGAGTTCGATCTTTGCTGGATTTCTTGATCGATGCCTTCTTGCGGACTGATCGAGTCTTGAATAAGGCTACACCAGTCTCTTCCGACTCCAGCGTGCGTTCAAAGTTCCGGGATGCAAGGATCCAGGAATCTGGGAAATTAACAGAGTGTGCAACTAGCACACGAGTCCAGGATTCAAGAAAGGAAGGAAAGGGACTAGGAATGGGGTAGGCTGGAAGAAGCAAGGGAAACAATACTGCAAGCTACGGAGCACACGTCTGGTCGCTACTTCGCAATAGCATTGAGACGTGCGGAGCCGCGGGAGGCGTGGTCTATAAATAGAACACGCTACGTCCAAGGTGTAGAGCGAGGAAGGTGTTTCACAGTGGACGGCTATGTTGGAAGTACAAGGGAGTGTAAGCCCCGTTGAGACAAGGACTAGGAAGTCCAAAAGGGGCGTGTTCTGTAGTTCATGACAGCATGCCTCCTCCGAAGGCCCGTTCCTCCGGGTTTGCCCGGGTGTATAAGGTGAAATCTTCTGACTAGTTGAGGGGCCTTGAGATTAGAAAGTGGTTCCCAGGTTCTTTCACTAGGAGGGTATCCTTTCCATTCAACCAGGTATTGAAGCTGTACGTTGGTCTTCATTCCAGGCCACCAAAACTGTCTTTGTATAAAACGGAGGGTGTTGGTTATGCCACGATGTCCGGAGGGAAGGGTATCATGACAGAGGTTTATTATTCTTTGTTGTCATTTCTGTGTAGGAATGACCAGTGCATTGTCCTTGAATAAATATCCTTCCTTAACTCTTAGGTTCCATGGATTCTTCCTTGAAATATCTTTCCAGAGGTCAGAGGATTTGGTTTGCACTCGAATTTCTTCCAGGAGGTTGACTGCTTGAGCTACAAAGATCGTGTGGGGAAACATCTTAGGATAGGCTTTGTCTTCAGTAGTTACATAATCAGGACGTCGAGATAAGGCGTCAGCAATCATGTTTTGTGATCCGGGAACATGAGTGATTTGGGATTGGTACTGGGCAAAGAAGTAGGCCCAACGCACCTGACGACTGTTCCTGCACTCTAACGACTGTAGAATTTGAAGATTCCGATGGTCCGTGCGGACCTGAACTGGATATCTAGCACCCAGAAGTAGATGTCGCCATTCAGTGAAGGCTTGGCGGATGGCTAACAGTTCCTTTTCCAGGACGTAATAGTGTGTCTCACTGGGAGAAAGGGTTTGTGAGAGGTAAGCAATGGGGTGTTCTAGTTTATCCTCAAGTTCCTGCTTCAAGAACGCTCCTATGGCATAGTTAGAGGCATCCGTTTCCACTACGAATAGCCGATTTATGTCGGGTTGGGCCAAGATGCTGGCTTGCGTGAACTCTATAAACGTTGGAATGCCTTATCTTGCGGTGTAGACCAGATAAAGGGGGTGTCTTTCTTCAAGAGGGCAACGATCGGCTGAATGATCTCGGAAAAGGTAGAAATGAACTTCCGGTAGAAGTTGGCAAGCCCCAGGAAGGATTGAACTTGTTTCACGGACGTGGGAGCGGGCCATGCCAGTATGGCCTTTACCTTTGAAGGGTCCATACCAATTCCTTCTGGGCTAAGGATGAATCCTAGGTAGTGAACAGAAGTAACGTGAAACAAGCATTTTTCGGGTTTGGCTAAAAGTTTGTGTTCACGGAGTCGTTGTAATACTGCCTTTACATGTTCTTCATGCTTTAGCGGATCCTTGGAAAAGATCAATATCTCATCCAGATAGACAATGACGAAGAGGAATAACATGTCAGAAAACACCCTATCCATAAAACGTTGAAAAACTGCGAGGGCATTAGCTAGTCCAAAGGGCATGACTAGATATTCATAGTGACCAAAGGGTGTTCTGAAGGATGTTTTCCATTTGTCTCCTTCCCGGACACGGATCAAATGATAGGCACCCCGGAGATCCAACTTTGTGAATATTACGGTGCCTCTCACAGCTTCCAGGATATCCGAGATCAGGGGCAGTGAGTACCGATCTTTGAGGGTGCATTGATTTAAGCCACGATAGTCGAGGCAAGGTCTGAGTTCCTTGGTGTCCTTCTTGGGAACAAAGAACAACGAAGCACCCGCTGGAGATTTTGAGGGTCTTATGGTGCCGTTTTCAAGGTTGGTATCCAGGTATTCTCGGAGGGCTTTTTTCTCTGGTTCGGAAAGGATGAACATTATGCCGGAGGGAATCAGTGCTGAGGGATCTGTATCTATGGCACAGTCTTCAGGTCTGTGAGGGGGTAAGGCCTGGACCATGGCAGTTGAAAAGACATCAGCATATCCCTGATAGGCCTCTGGGATTTGTATGATATTGGAAACCATGAGTGGTGTTTTCTGGTCTCTTAGTGGTTCTTTAGGGGGTGTCGAGGAGGGATCCAGCAATAGACAGTGGGACATACACAACTCTGAGCCTAGGAATAGTGATCCTGCTGTCCCTTGTCGACCTGGCCTTCTTTCCTCATGGTGCTTCCCGTCAGTTCCTTTAGATGTTACCCCACCCCACTTGATGTTGGTATCGCGCTCTGATGAGGATCGACGGAGAAGATCCTAGAGGCCTTACTGTTCCCCTTACCCTCACTCCCCCTTGATAATGCGGGATGGGTACCTGCAGTATTACTGTGAGGCAGGGCGACCATCGTGCCCCTTTTCTTTGTTGCTTGGGGGTGCATCCCCCCATTGTCCATGTTTTTTTTCTTCTGCGGGCCCAGTTGGATTTGGGCCCGCCACCGATGGGGGGGGCGCCTCAGCTGTGCGGCAGTCGGCAGCCCAGGTCTCTGGAGGGCCGGGGAGCCATATCTTATTTATTTATGCGCTCCGCTTCTGAGCATTTCCTCGTTCTTCTTCCCCTCTGCGGGGCGGGAACGCTGCCACACAGTTCTCTTTTTTCTTTTTTCATTGCGCCGCCCTTCAGCTCCGTGGCTTGCTGGTGATGGAAGGGTAGCTCACCTCTTCATTGCGGCTGGGGCCGCCGGGCATCTCCCTCCTCATTTCTTTTGGCTCCCACGTGGAGCGCTGCAGGCCTCCTCGCCGCCGGGCCCGGGGAGCACTTAGGGCAGGTGGGTGGTGCCGGCATCGAGCACACATCTCTTTTCCTTTTTCGAACACTCTGGCATGGAGCATGCTGTTTCCTGCCATCATTCATTGTCCCGCCGCAGGGCAGGAGCGCGCTGCCCTCCGCACTCCGGCCATGGATGTTGGCAGGCTTGCGGGGGGTGGACAGCCGGCCTCCTCACGCGGCGGATGCCGCTCTCCTCAACGTTGCGGCCGACGCCACAGGGCCATCTCGCTCCACACGGGAGGGAGAGGGCAGCAGCTCCTCTTCCATCGGCTGTAGCCCCACCTTTCCGTTAACACGGCAAGCAGCCGCTCAGCATGTTCTTGCGTTGGAGTCACGGGGCAGTATTCCTCCTCACAGGGTGGGGGCTCAGCACCGCCTCCCTCAGCGTTGCAGCCGAGGCCGCCTCCATGGTGGGGGAGCGGGGGCAGCAGCTTGCGCGGCCAATGCCACTTTTCCTGTTCCGTGCGGCGACGACTCAATGTAGCCTTTCTTCTCATGGGGGCAAGGGGCCCAGACCCACCCTCCTTTCCACGCGGCGGATGCGGCTCAATGTCTTCATGGGGGCTTCTCCCCCATCGCGGGCGATGACCCGCCCTCCCTCTATAGCGGCGGAGGCCGCATCTTCCTCCTCTCAGTGGGGGAGGGGCAGCAGCTCACACGGCCGGAGCCGCAGAGCATTCCTTCTCCCGAGGGAAGGGGCAGGCAGCCCTTCTCCTGCCGTGGGGGGGGGGGCGCACACCCGCCCCCTCCATTTTCGTGCGGCCGACACCGCACACCTTCTCGGGGGCACCAGGCAGCCTGTGTTAACGTACACAGGGCACTGGGCCACCCCCAGCTCTTCCACACATTCAGCGGCCGACGCCACCATGGGCTCCAGCCCTCGTATTGTTGGGGGCCTACCTCGGATCACCGGGCAGGGCCCTGCGTGTGTCGGGAGCACCCGACAGAGACCCTTAGTGCAGCGCTCACACCGCGGACAAAGAAGTGGGGATCACCCCACTCGTTCCAGATCACCGGAGCAACCCACATGGGGGCACCCATGATCACATGGCTAGGCAACAGTGAGGGCGGCGTTGCCCAGCAGGGGCGCTGACCTCATGGAGGGGCCCGTCCCTAGGCCTACTCCACGCGGCGCTGCACCAGCAGAGTGCACCCAAAAGGAACTACACCGGAGTCAGGTTAGTATCAACTGCCGAGTCGGAACCGGCTCGTTCTTTTTATTAACATGGTCACATGGTTACCCCATGTGACCATGACGCCACCACTAGACAGTACCATGTCCCCCAGAAGCTGTGACATGCAACATCACCTGGGCAAATCGCCCATCT
Source organism: Ambystoma mexicanum (assembly GCF_040938575.1). NCBI lineage: Eukaryota > Metazoa > Chordata > Amphibia > Caudata > Ambystomatidae > Ambystoma > Ambystoma mexicanum. The sequence continues at coordinate 359,813,859 of NC_090929.1, read as the reverse complement.
GCATGAGAAACCCCCAAAACATAACTGAATCCGCCTGGACTTTAAGTAAATCACACCACCGATGCACATCACAACCCCCTAAAAAATACCCCCTACCCAATATTGCCGCTCTTTAAGTAACAATCAACATGAGATAACTGTTTAAGACTTGCCATAAACCAAATTTAAGCACCAAATAATAATCAAGTATAGGAAATGTGCTTTGCAACGGAGGAATCTCTCCCGCTCCTGCAACGCCTTGCCTTCCCGCTCGTCAAACGCCTTGCCTTCGCGCTCGTGCAAAAAAGATGACGAAGTGAACGTTGAAACCCACGTGATGCAGAGCCACCCACGTGATGAAGTGGAGGCGGAGCGTTACTATGGTGCGTTTCACGGGTGGGAACTAGACACTACCCTTTAGGAAACGCTCATGTCCTGATTCCAGGCAGCATCAGGTGAGACTCACCTGGTGAGTGCATGCGATCAAGCTCTTGTAGTGAATTGTATTTGCATTATGCATTTCCTAAAGCATCCATTAACTTAGACGTTCTCACCCCATTGTTATATTGTTAAGAGGAGCCCTTTTGCAACCTCTGGAAACAAACGTTGAAGCTGTAATTCCTTGTATTGTACTTTGCACATGTTGAAATTAAACATTGTAAGCACGTGACTTTCTAAACATCAGGTTTTTAAATTACACAGGAAAGCTTGTTGTTAGTATAGTAGACACAGCTGCTCCGAAGCTCATTTACGTTACGGTTCAGGCTCTGGAAAGCTCGCAGACGCAATAATTGCTGTGCAGCAGTGTCGTCGGCAGGAATCAAATTTAGGAGGGGCACAGAGATGGCCAAAGACAAAAGTGGGGGGGGGGGGGGTGCAGACAAAAGTGGGGGGCGCCCATGAAAGGGAATGTGTGACATCAAAAGCACTCCTGCAGAGAGGCTTTTGTGCACACCAACTATCCACACCCACTACACCTCCCCTCCCATCATTATGCAGACATGAAACCACTCAGTGAGGAATGGCCTATCATTAGCGGTTTTTTGCGCTACATTCTGATTGGAGGGGCTGGTCTTAGCTGCAGAGGGAACTGAACTGTTTTGATTGTTCTGTGTATGAGTCAAGCCGAGTCCTTATGAAGACTTATGACATCCTCTGTTCATTATTTCTGCAGAACGGTTCACTATCCTGTTGTTCCGTTCCTGTGTTGTGTTGTGTTGCGTTGCGTTGACAGTGCAGAGAGCAGCCCAGCTGAGGTAGTGTTGGTTCAAGGGGCGGCCCAGGATTTCAGAGGGGGGGCACGGGTATACATGCCAGTTTTCCGAGTCACCTGGGAGGGAGATTTATTCAGAGAAATGGAGAGACAACAATTTCCCCATAAGAATGCTTTGGGGAAAGTTTAATTTTAGCCCGGAGAATGTAAAAGTATTTTTCCCTGAAAAAACGGGAGTCTCCCGTCTAAATCGGGAGGGTTGTAATGTATGCACAGGCTCCCCCCCCCTAGCAACGCCACTGCTGTGAAGCTACTACACAGACCCTGCTCTGGTGTAAGTGACTACATATCAGCCACTGATAGCACAGTGATATGATACACACTGATAGCTGGTCCGATAGCACAGCGAGTAGAGTGCTCGCTTTGACATCTGTGCAGAACCTGCTAACGAAGGTTTGAATACCCTGGGTAATAATAAGCAGTGCTCAGATACCTGAGGGTTCATAGCGCTATATAAATACTAAGTTATTAATTATTATTATTAATCATTATATATAATAATCCGTCCCGTTTCTTGACCCGGGCGAAGCAGGCAGCTGCCCGGGACGCAATTGCCCCAGGGGGCACAATTGCCCCGGTCCCTGGAGGGTGAAATTTCCCTGTGTGGGGGGCTCGATTGCTGTGGGCAGAGTAGCCAGCGCCCCCAAATCCTCTCCTGCCCCGGGCCCCTGATCTCCCCCAGCCGGTACCTCTCTGTCTCTGCGCCAGAGTCTCTGCAGATTGCCTTGCTGTGGTTTCTTCACAGACTTGGGGGCAGCTTGCATGTCCTTCCCCTTGTTTTTCGACATAGTGCGTAGGCAGGTCTGATGGGAGGGAGCCCTGCCCCTCCTCTTCTCCTGATATTGTTTTGCATCCTTCGGACTGCTTCTGGGCATTTTGTCAGGGCATAAGAACCAGGGACGTCATTTCACCAAAATGCCAGGTGTAGCGGAAGTGACATCACGTGACCTATGGCCTCTGATGACATCACCGGAAGTTATGTAATTTGCCCCACACCCTGAAGTGACATCACGGGAAGCGATGGAACATGATCTTTCACCCCTTGACAAAACAGGAAGTTGCATCACATAGCATTGTTCCTAAGTACACTACGAAGAATATAGTTATGATATCACTATAATGTGATATACATTTCATACAAGAATGGATCACTATATGTATCGTTAATATCAGTGTGTACAGGCCCAGATTACTGTAAATGCAATCAGACGTCCAAGGCCAAATGTTAATGATGTGTTATTATATAGCATTTACACATAAGTGCTTTTATATAGAACAAATATACATACAATATCAGCCAACCTGTGTTGGCACTCATTAATCGACCTCGGAAGGATGAAAGGCTGTGTTGAGGTGTTTAAGAACAGACTAAATCAGTGACTCACCCCTTTAAGTGTGCCTGAAATAAACTTTTAATGAGTCTTGTAATTATTGTATAGAATTCCAGAAAGACGAGTGTTACACTTTCGGAACCCCCTGTTTATTTAGAGGCCTGAACAAGAAAGCTAGTACTCCACAAATAAAGAGCCACGTGGCGCTAGCCACAGCCCATTAGCTTATATATTTTTTTAAAAAACATTTTTTTTTGCATTGAATTTTTTTTAGGGGTAGCCTGGGAGACCTCAGTGGTCGCAACTGCAACCCCCAAATGACATCCCTAGTAATTACCCCCTCCTTGCACCACTTTGTCGGTCTGCCCATGACTGTGCGGTGGGCTTTGAAACTCCCCTCTAACTGTGCGCAGTTGAGCCACTGTTTATCCTACTCCTCGGGTTTCAAATGATCCTCCTCCTCCTGGCCTTGGTGGCAGGATAACTCTGCCCTGAGCCTGACCAAATGGCATCTCCCTTATTCTTCCTTGCCCACCACGAATGTAGATGGACTCTTTAGCCCTCTATTCAGCCTCAGAATTTGCCCGGGGAGACCAGGGCCCCACAGGTCACTGTCTCCTATGCGTGGTGTGCCTCTTGCTCCCTTGTCTCCATGGCTGTGCTTCAGGATGTGGGTGCGCTGGCTCAGGCACTATATGCAGTTCCAAAATCCAAAATGTACATGGGCCTCCAGCCGCCCCGGCTATAATACCACAGGGCCTCCACTGGTCTTCTCTGCAAAGTGCTGGCTTCAAAGCTTGGGCAGGGGCCCTCCCGCCATGCTTCTCCACTCCTCATTGTCACTCTTCTCAAAGCTGGTGATCACTGCCTGCATTGGCCAGCCTCGGCTTGCCTGCACCCTTTCCTTGAGCCAGGGCGCACACTGACCTGTGATGGTTCTACCCCAAATGGGGATAAGTGGGAGTTGAGCCCCTCGGGGTCGCCGCCTTCCTGCCTCTTCGCTGTGCGGCCCCTCCTGGGCCTCTTGGACGCTCTGGGTGCTCTCCTCTGCTGCGCAGCTCTAAGAATTGGGCTACGGGTATGGCCCCTCCGGATCCTCCTAATCTCTCTGATGAGACGCTGCTTTGCTGGCGTGGGGGTGGTTCGGTCCCGCCTCGATCTTCCCGCTGGTGCTCAGCAGCAGGGGATCCCCTGCTCCACGAATCCAGCCCTGGTGGGCCTCCAATATCACAGCCAGCTCCTTCCTGACAGGCTCCTCTGCTGTCTGACAGCGGCTGCTTTCTGCCACCCCGTGCCTCTTAGCTTGGCCTGCACTGGCCACAGGCAGAATGCCCCCGCACCGCAGACACCGCAGAGACGAAGGCCGCACACCTGCCTCTGCCGAAGTCCCCCAGCGATCCAGGCTGTTGCACTCCACCACCGCAGCCTACATTTATAAGTCCTCGCCTGGGGAAGGCTCTTTTATTCTATCTTTATTGTCCTTGGTGCTCTTCCCTCGGTGGCCATCTGAGAATCCTAATCACAATGCACTTCTTAATGGGTATCCATCGTAGATGCCAGTGCAAAATGCTGTTTCTTTTTTTTCTTCGAAGGGATGGTATGTGCTTTAATATGGCTGCACTTGCATTTTGGGGCACCCAGTCTAGCCATTCTTTGCTGTGGCATGACATCTTTTCTTTACTGGGATTCTGTGACAAAGCAAGCATGATGAGTGTTATTGTGTGTCTAGACTGGCATTTAGGGCAGCCAGTCTAGCCATTTCTACTGTGTTATGGCTTTTATCACTGGGTATCAAGGGTAAAGCAAACATGATAAGCATTATTATGCATCTAGACTCGCCTGCATTGTGCAGCCAGTTTGGACACATTTTTATTTTTGTGACGAGACATTTTTAAAGGCAAAGCCAACAGGAGTGTGAGGCAGAGCCATGATGGGCATCTTTTCTTATAGTATCATTACTGGCATTATGTTATGTCAGTTGATTTGTATAGCACCGCAACCACCCAGGGCAGTCTCAGGCGCTCGTGTGAATCTGCAAAAAAGTGGGGTGGGGATTAGTGGGGAAAAGGGTGAGAGGATAGGTTCAGAACCAGGAGTAACTGGCGTTTGTGAGTGTTTTGCATGCAGTAACTTGTGAGCAGCCTCTTGCATTGTAACCGTATGGGTAAGATTCCATGCCTCTGGTGTGTGGTAGTGTTTTGTGTTGGTGTTAGTGTTGTGTGGTTATGATGGGTTGGTCATGTGCACTGGTTAGATAGTGTCCATAAGGGATTCAGAGTCACAGGTGGTCGTAGCTGTAAGGTAGTCCGGCATCTCGGTGTGTTGTTGCATTTTAGATGGCATTGGGCTATGTGAGTGTTGACTCTGGATTTCGGCATAGTAATGGTTCTCTGTATGTTTGAGTCTCGCTAGTCCAAGATCTGGTGTAGAAGCGTCAGTTATGTAGGAGGAGCAGGAAGGAAAGAGCGTTAGTAAAGTCGGTCAGTTCGTTGTGGTCTCTCTGGGGCGACCCTTTGGATGCTGCTTGACGATATCTAGCCAGGTTCTTGTTTGCAGTTCTTTGGCCCCCCCCGTCTCCTCTATAGTTGTTTGTTTGTGGTGGTGTTTTTTTTGTTGGTGTCCCTTCTAGGTTGTCATTGTCTGCTGAATAGCCAGGTTTTGAGCAGTTTCCTGAAGGTGATGTGGTCTTCTGTGGTTCTAATTATTTTGAGCTTGTTGTTCCAGGTGTTAGCAATTAGACGTGAAAACGCTGTTCCGACGAATTTCCTTTTTTCATGGTGTTTTGCCTCTTGTAGATCGTTGCTGGTTTTAGTTCCTTTCCTGGGCGATACCGGCTAATCTTGTCTTGCAGGAATTCCGCTCCTTGTCTGTGCAATGCTTTGTGGGCGATGCAGAGTGCATTGAATTAGATGCGCTTTTGTACTGGTAACCAGTCTAGGGTTTTCAGTGCTGGAGTGATGTGGTCTCTTCTGTTTAGTCTTAGTAGGATCCTGGATGCTGTATTTTACACGCTTTGTTTTTTTTTTTTGGTGAGTCTTTCTGCCATTCCTAGGTAGAGGCTGTTTGTGTAGGTAACTCTTGTGAGTATCAGGGATCTGACTAGTTGTAGGAGCAAGAAGCATTTTTTGGTGATTGCGTTGACTTGCGGTTCCTGTGATAGTCCGTTTTCCATGAGTATTCCTACGTTGTTTACTACATTGGTACTCTCTGGTTGCCTTCCTATGCCGATTGGCCAGTCCAATTGTGGGTTTATTCGTCAAACCCTGCGGGTGAGAGCATTATTTCTGTTTTTGCCGGGTTCAGTTTGAGGTTGTTCGTTGTCATCCAGTTGTTTATGTCTGTGAAGCAGTTGTTGTGGCTGATTGTGTCAAAAGATGCTGAAATGTTCAATAGAAGGAAGGCCGATTAGTTGACTTCTGCGTTTATTTTCAGGTCGTCCCATATCGATAGAAGTGCTGATCCTGTTCCTCTCAACAATCTGAAGCCAACTTGTGATTGGTTGAATATTTAGTTTGTTTCAATGTGTTTTTAAAAAAAAAACTTTATTTAGTGCAGTACAAGACATACATCCTCAGAAACACCTTAACACAACAGTATGTTGGCATCAACTTTGAGCACAATTGTAGACATATAATCAGACATTACTAAGATTAACATACATTGTTTTTAACATCAAGTCGCGACACATTTGTCTGAGCTGATCTCTGCTTTAGCAGGTAGTCACGGAAAGGTTCCCAAATGTCCTTAGGCCTGCATCTTGGTGTCACCACGCAAACATAGCCCTCCTCCCTCTCATTAACATAGGTCATCTCGGTATTTCTTCAAGATGGCCGCCGTGGAGAGAGGACGTGCCTGAGCGCGCTCCGGCTCTCCCCTCCCGGGCCTATACAGCAGCCAGCCCACATGCGGATCTCTCGATGAGGTAGACGGAGGAAACGGTCCCCGGAAATCCGCAGACGAAGCCCCCCATATATGAGGGCCCATCGGTGCCATACACAACGGCGGTAAACCCCAGCGCGGCCGGTACACATTGGCGGACCCGCGGTTCCCTATCGACCCACACTCCGGGAGCAGCGGATGCGGAGCGGGACCCGACATCGAGGCCGCCCACCTGAGACGCAGAACACGAGACTCGTCCCCTTCGCCAACGGATTGAATCAGCAATATCCCGCTGGGGAGACGAACTGGAGCGGGGGAATCGCAGAGGAGGAGACCCCCTTCCCCCGTGAGCCTTGGGCGTAAGAAATACCCGAGACTGGGCACGGAGGCGACCCCAGCGCGGCACCGCTTGGAAGGGCGAGCGGAAGAACCAGCCCCAGAGTCGGATGCGGGGAAACGACACTAGCTGGCGGACAAAATAGTAAGATACACGTCCGAGCAGATCGAGGGAAGGGAGCGAGGGCTCAGCACGAACAACAAAAGGCACAGCGCCTGGAGCCGCCACACTAGCCTCGATCTTCCCCGCTCTCCGGGCCCCACACATATTGGGAGGAACGCAGCCCGAAGCCGGGCACTTTCTTAAGGTACGCGATCAAACTGATTGAGGGGAGAGAGCAAAAGGCTCACCACGAGCAACAAGAATCATGGACTCCCGAAGCCTGGCACACTAACCGTAATCTCCCCCGCTCCGAGAGCCCCCTCACACATTGGTAAGGGCACGACCCGTTGGCGGTCACAGGCCACAGGCAACGTACAGAGAGGAGAAAAGGGATCCTCCAACGCGGCAAGACACAGTCATAAATTGGGGAAGCTCCCCACCTCCACAGGGATCAGCCTCAGGTGGGGAGCGGACACATACAGCTGTGACTCCCCCGCTCTTAGGGCTAATAACAGGCGAACCCCGGTCTGAGAACCATACGGATCGGGGCCAGACGACTACGGAAGATCAGCAGAGGCCACAGACCGAGAAACACGCTGACAGGGCCGGTCCCCATCGAGTAGCTTCCACGAGGAGGCATAAATGTCAAAATCCAGAGGGAAGCACGGATCAACCAACCCCTCAAACCAACCGCCGAAGCAAGACCACAACTTGGCCCAATTCTGGGGGGGGGGACAAAGGAACCACGGACAAAGCGAAAACTCCCAAACGACCAAATAGCGACCTGGGAACGAACCTCCCCCACGAAGACATGGCCACAAAAGAGGATCTGAAGATGTGGTTCGGGGAACTCCAAGCACAACTCATGGACTCAATGAATGCGCATCTGGATGCTATGAAGTCCGATTTCAAATCGGCCATGCAGGAATTGAAAACGGAAGTATCAGGCCTGGGAGAAAGAACAGACTCCTTGGGGAAGATTGTGCAAAACATGGAGGAAGAGACACAACAAGTTGCAGAAACACAGGAACACTTAGCCCGCCTAACGCACAACTTGGAAATCCAATGTGAAGACTTGGAAAACAGGTCACGAAGATCGAACATTAGGATAAAGAACGTACCAGAGACGGTGGAGGATAAAGATCTTAAATCAGCGATCCAGCAAGTTTTCTCAGACATTCTAGACCAGGACGAGGGAGAAGAAGTCCTGATAGATCGAATACACAGAGTGGGACCAAAAAGATCGACTCCCCAAAACGATCGCCCGAGAGATGTGTTGGTGGCCCTCACCAGATACACACAAAAAGAGCGGGTGCTAAGAAAGGCCAGATCAATGGACTACATTCGAATGAACGGGGAGAATATACAGCTGTATCAGGATCTGGCATTGACAACGCTCCAGAAGAAAAGAGAAATGTCCCAGATAACGAAGGAGCTGACAGCCCGCCAAATTAGATACAAGTGGACATTTCCATTTGACCTGCTGTTTACGTGGGAGGGCACACAAAAAAGGATAACTTCACGGGAAGAAGGGCAAAGACTTATGAACCTGCAGGACCAAGACGAAGACCCCCCGCAGGCAAGCGGCTCAGGCCCCCCCGTTAAGACGACACTCACGGGATGGAAAACGATGAACAGGGGAGAGAGACGACCAAGCAGGAGGAAGTAACGCACAGGGGAACGTCTAGAATATCGGAGCAGAAGCAGGACACAGCAGCCATCGGGGACAGGACAGAGACAGTAAGAATCCGAGAGACTAAGACACAGGTGCCGGGAGGAGGGGGAGGGGAGAGACACGGGAGGCCACTGAAGTCATGACGAAGGGTTTAGGATCCCCTTCAAAGTTATCCCTGAGTACGGTAGAGGGCGTGAGGCACGAGGCAACACGCCGAGGTGCCAGTAGTAAATCATGCCATCCTGAGGGCAGTTGGGGCAGGGGGGGAGGGAAACACGCCAGTTGGGGATTGCATGACACAACGGGGGGCGGCAGGGGGAGTTGGGGACAGGGGAAACCCGGGGATAACTCTGGATTTGCAAAAGAGACGAGAGGATCTGTGGCACACTACCTAATTCGGGAAGACACATGGGGATAAAGATCCTGACACAGAATGTAAGGGGCCTAAACTATCCAGTCAAGCGTAAAAAAGTAGCACATTCCATTAAGCAGGGGGCTTTTGACATTGTAATGCTCCAGGAGACACATATAAGGGCCAAAGACAACCATAAATTCCGCCTTAGGGGGTTTAACCAAATCTTTCAGGCAAACGCGCCAGAGAAAAGGGCTGGGGTTCTCATAGCGGTCAGAGACTCCCTGCACGCACAAGTCAAGTTCTCATGGGGAGATAAACAGGGGAGAAGCCTAATAGTAATTATAACGATAGATGGCCGACCCCTGACATTGGCAACGGTATACGCCCCCAACACAGGCCAGGATGGCTTCATAAGAGAGGTCCTAGACAAAATAGATCAACAAGCCGCTGGAGAGGTAATACTGGGGGGGACTTTAACATGGCGTGGGACCCATCCTTAGACAGATCCGGGCCCAGGAAACATAGTCAAGATGCCCCATCGAAAAACCTAAAGCAAAAAATCACGCACCTTGGGCTTGCTGATGCTTGCCGCAATGGCAACCCAGAACGAAAAAGCTATACATTTTACTCGCACGTACATAATACGGCCTCGAGGATAGATTATCTCTGGGTTTCACTGAGCCTCCTAGGTAAGATAAAACAGATAGAGATTGAACCTAACACGCTCTCGGACCATGCCCCTTTGTGGATGACCGTCATCTGGCCCACACATTATCCCAGGCTTTGGAGTTGGCGCCTCCCGGAGGATATAATTAAGGACCCAGTGACGGCACAGAAGCTCAGGGAACATATCACAGATTTCTTGGCTGACAATGACCTCCCAGACACAAACAAAGACACAGTATGGGACGCTCTAAAGGCGGTAATAAGGGGACATCTAATAGCACTCAAAGCACAGAGAGAAAAAAGGAACCACCAATGGGAAAAGGAACTAGAAGCACAAATAGGGGCGATCCAGGCAGAACTGATCCAGACTCCCACTAGGAAAATCATGCGTACATTACGACACGTGCAGGGGCAGCTAGAAGCCCTACGTACGAAAAAAGCGGAAAAGGCACTTCTATACACAAAACAGTGGTACTATGTAAAGGCGAATAAAGCCGATAAACTCCTAGCAAAACAATTGAAAAGTACTCAGCAGACGCGAACAATAAAAGCTTTAAAAGATGAGTCAGGCCAACTGAGGACCCAAACCTCTGAGATAGGGCAGGTACTTGAAAGGTTCTATCAAAAACTGTACACTACGGATCTCCCTAACAGAAATCTCCAAGAAGACTTTCTCGCCGGGATTCAACTCCCCGTACTGGGGGAGGAAGAGAGGCTAAATTTAGAAAAAGAAATTACAATAGAAGAGGTCAATGCAGCAATACAGTCCCTCCCCATGAACAAAGCACCGGGCCCGGATGGATATACCGCCCTCTTTTATATAACATACAAAGACATCCTCGCTCCTGTACTCACGTCCCTATATAATACTTTTGGGGGGAAGGGATCAGTGACCCAAACCATGAATGAGGCAAAAGTACTGGTGTTCCATAAAAAGGGGAAGGAAGAACAATGCCCCACCGCCTACCGCCCCATTGCCTTAATAAATCTAGACGCTAAACTGTATACTAAAATATTAGCTGCTAGATTGGCACCACTTCTCCCTACACTGATAAACCAGGATCAATCAGGATTCATCCCTAATCGGCAGACACATGACAACCTTCGTAGGGTCCTCCATTTGGTCGAAAAAATAGGCATTAAACAGACCCCAGCGGCACTGGTAGTTCTGGACGCGGAGAAAGCGTTCGACCGGGTGGTGTGGACATTTCTATTCCAGGTCCTAAAAAAATGGGAATGGGTGAAGGATATATCGACATGATCCGGGCCAACTACAACTCCCCGTCCATAAGAATAGCTGTGAATGGCGGATTGTCGAATAAAGTATACCTAGAGAGAGGGACGAAACAAGGGTGCCCACTTTCCCCCCTTTTATATGCCATCTATCTGGAACCCTTACTGGCAAAAATCAGGGATATACCAGAGGTAAAGGGCATAGAGATGGCGGGACAGGAGCACAAAGCTGTGGCATATGCAGATGACATGCTAGTGGCTATAGGAGACCCGGGGCGGCCCCTACCGCATCTAATGGAAGTTATAGACAAATTTGGGGAGATCTCGGGATTAAAAATAAACAGGCAAAAATCAGAGCTACTGATCCTGGCAGGTAATAAAGAAGAAATCCGCGCAAGTGCGACAGAATGCCAATTGAAGGTAGCAACCACGGGTATCAAATATTTGGGTATCACTCTCACCGGGAAAATTGATGAACTTTTTTTTTTTTTTTTTAAACTTTCTTTATTGATTTTCAACAGATTGATAGACCACGAACATATCAGGTACTGCATATACATTACACGTCCATAACTTCCCCCATACCACCCTCCACCCCCACCCCACCCCCCAAGACTCCGATCAACTCCACTGTTCAATATCGAGCCAGTTCAGAGGTCAGGGCTGGCTGATCAACTGAGGGGTCATCCACCGCTCCAAGGTGGAGTAATGGCACGGTCAGCGACACCCAGCGATGTAATTCCTCACTGGAGTCCAGCCTCTGTTCGTGGATAGCGGTTTCCCACGCTCCGGTCTCGGCTGCCAACCACTTAGTGAGGTCGTTCCACCATTGTGCTTCAATCGGGCCTTTGGGGCTCTTCCAACACATGGCTATGCGTCTTTTAGCCGTGATATAAATTAAGTCTTTGAGTCTATTTAGGGGTTTGTTTTTGCGATCACGGCTGCACCTGCCCAGGATGCAGGCCACAGGGCTATGTACGTCCAGTTCAATGTCTGCTTTTGCCACCCTTCCCCGCACCTGCATCCAAAAGGAGCGTATCGCTGGGCAACCCCAGAACATGTGAGTCATTCCCGCCTTCGGCTCATTGCATTTAGGGCATAGCTGGATGGCTGCGCCCTTGAAAGACGATATAGTTTCCGGAGTTAGGTAAGCCCTGTTGGTAATGTATAGTTGGATAAGTTGCAGACGGGCGTTTCTGGAGATTTTCTTGTGATAGAGGGTTACTCCTTCCCATTCCTTGTCGTCAAATTCCCGGCCCAGTTCGTGCTCCCACTTCCCTCCGCTCCTGAGCTCATTCCTGGTCGTGCCTAACATTAAGGCTTCGTAGAGCCGTGAGGTCTCGTGGCCCCCCTCGGCGGTGTTCAACATAGTCTCAATAATCTCGTCCTCCGCTGCAAGAATGGTCGCCACCGGCCATCTGTCTTTCATGGCCTGGATCACTGCTCTGTGGAGCAGAAATTGTCCTGTAGGTAGCTCCGAGGACTCGCTCAGGTCGGAGAATGTTAGGATTACCCGATCCTGAACCAGGTCTCCGAGGGTGGCCACCCCGCAGGGCTCCCACTGTGCTCGCGTTTCCAGTTGCCCCCACGGGCGATGGGTCATGACTGCTGCTATGGGGATCTGTGGGGAGTACGGATCAGGGGACCCCAACGTTCTGCAAGCCCTTCTCCAGAGCCGAGTTCCGAGCTGTACCAGATAAGGGTGCTGCCTTAGGGCGTCCTCCTTGACCCAGAGTAGGTCCCTGAGTAGGAAGCCTGTCAGAGCTGGTTGGAGAAGTCTGGTATCTGTGGTGATCTCATCGGCCATCCATCGCATCACATGTCTTAGCTGGCTTGCAAGGTAGTATAGTTCGAAATTGGGGACTTTCAGACCCCCTCTTTCGTAGGGTCTTTGAAGTGTTTCCAGTGCTACCCTGTGCCTGCCCCCCTGCCAGAGGAACTGCCTGCATAGTTTATTGATGTCTCTAAAGAAGGAAGGGGGGATGTTGAAGGGCACGTTGGTGAAGTTGTGTAATAGGCGTGGAAGTGCTACCATTTTGAGGAGACCTGCTCTCCCGGCCACGGAAAGCGGAAGCTTCCCCCAAAAGTCCATGGAATTTGCTAGGGCATCTTTAGCTCTGACTGTGTTGAGGATGTGTTCTGTGTGGGGGTTACGGTGTATAGTGATTCCAAGGTATTTGAAGGAGGTCGACTGCCATTGCAGATCTAAGGAGGGCAGGGATCTGAAGTTTTCTCTGTATAGTGCAGCAAGCGGGTAGAGGCAGGACTTGCTTTTGTTAATACGGATTCCTGTGTGAATTTGGAAGCATTCTAGGGTTTCAAGAATGTAGGGCAAGAGGTGTTCGGGGTTGTGTAAGTATAGCAGGGTATCGTCAGCATACATGGAGACCAGATGAGTTATCCCGTCGATCTCAATGCCCCCATCGCCATACTCCTGTCTGAGGTATGCGGCCACGGGTTCACTGGCGATGATATAAAGCATCGGGGAGAGAGGACATCCCTGGCGAGTGCCCCTGTGGAGAGACCACGAGTCAGAGTATGTCTTGTTGGTCCGCACCCTGGCAGATGGGTTGGTGTAAATCAATTTAGTCCAATTTAAGAAAACAGGTCCTATTCCCATTTTTATCATGGTGGCATATAGCCACTCCCAGCGCACAGAATCGAAAGCTTTGGTGGCGTCTAATGACGCGACCGCGTATTTCTGGGGCCTCAGTTCCGTGCTGTATATAACGTGGTGCAATCTCCGCAGGTTCTCGGTTATGGAGCGCCCGGGCACATAGCCCGTTTGGTCCTGGTGGATTAAGTGTGGTATTACCCTACGCAATCTGTTCGCTAGGAGAGAGGTGAGGATTTTACCGTCAACGTTTAACATGGAGAGGGGCCTATAGGAGCCGCAGTCCGTACCTTCCTTGCCAGGCTTGAGAAGGGGGATGATAACGGCTTCCCTCATGGTGTCGGGGAGGGTGCCGCGCTCATAAGCTTCGTTATACACTTGGGTCAGCAGAGGAGCCAGAGTTTCCTCGTAAGTTTTGTAAAACTCACCGGGGAGGCCATCAGTACCAGGGGCTTTTCCAGAGGGGAGGGATCTAATGATTGCTTTTACTTCGTCGGGAGTGATGGGCTCGTCTAGTGTTTCGGCCATCTGTGAGTCTAATTTAGGCAGCTCAATGATGTCTAAGATGTCTTCAATGCTGGTATCAGCCTCGGGCGGGGTCTCGGAGTAAAGATTATGATAGAAATCTGAAAAAACTGAGTTGATTTCAATTTGGGTATGTGCCGTGGTGCCATCCGGCTTAAGAATTTGGCAAATGGGAGCTCGGGGGGTCTCACTTTTATACAACCAAGCCAGGAGTTTCCCGGGTTTGTCTCCTAGGGCGTGGGTTCTTTCAATGTGTTTAGTATAACTCAATTTACCCAGGGATTCCCAGTGTGTTAAACAGGTTTGCTTCAGGTCGGTTATTTTTTGTAGGAGTTCAGGGGTTAAATCAGCCCTGTTTTCCAATTCACCCAGCTCCGCTTCCGAGCGTTCCAGGGAGGATGTGATGGATCTACGGGCCCCTCCTATGGACGCAATCATCTCCCCTCTTATGACTACCTTGTATGCCTCCCATGCAGTGCCCATGTATCTGACGCTATTCAAATTTCGTTCCCAGTACTCCTCGGTGTAGTCGCTTACGTGTTCCCGAAGGGTCGCGTCATGGAGGGCTTCGGCTCTAAGCCTCCAAGTGGGGATCGGGGGTCTAGGCGGGAACACTTCCCAGGTGGCCAGCAGCGGGGAATGGTCAGACAGGACCCTGGGCAGGTAGAGGGCGTCGCTAAACATAGCTTGCTGTTCTTGGCTTACAAACAAGTAGTCCAGCCTCGTGTGGACAGCATGGGGAGGGGAGTAAAAGGAAAAAACTCGCTGATCAGGGTGCAGTTCTCTCCACAAGTCTCGGAGTAACAGCTGGTTAGTCAGTTTGGACAGAATCTTGGCCGGGGGGGATGGGCGGGTATGTTTATCATCAGATCTATCTTTTAGAGGGTCTAGGGTGCAATTGTGGTCACCTCCCCAAATCATGACGCCGTCCCCGTAGGGGCTGAGCCTTGGGTATAGGGAGCGGAAGAAAGCGGTAGCGTCGTGGTTGGGTGCATAGGTGCTAATTAGGCATACCTCTCTGCCTTCGATGGTGCCATACGCTAGTGCCATCCTACCTTCATCATCAGTCTTTGTGCTTATTAGTCTGAAGGGGGTGGTTGGGTCAACCCATATCAAGACTCCCCTTGCATAGGAGGAGTAGGAGGATCCTATCAAGGTTCCTCGCCAAGTTTTGGCCAATGCTTTAAGTTTATCAGCAGAGAGATGGGTTTCCTGAAGCATGGCAATCCCGGCTTTGCACCTTTTCAAGTATGCGTGGACGCGACGTTGTTTCACATAGCTATTCATGCCCCTGACGTTCCACGTGATGATTTTTATCGTGGCAGCCATGGGTAATAGGGGGTATAGCGTCTGTTTGGGGGTGCAGGTAGGGGCCGTGTCAGCGGCAAGAAGCATGTAGGGGATGTCAGTGGTCTAAGCGCTCTTAGATAAGGGTACATAACTGTGAAGCAACTGCCTCTTGTTCCCCCACTCGGTGGCTTGGGTGTCGCTTGGCTTAGGGGCTGAGTGGTCCTCGGGTTATGTATTCTGGACGTCAGTGGTCTAGTGGTTTCCCTTCCCCGGCACCTAACCTTCGTGCCAACTCCCATATTCCCTCCCCCCCGTAACTTTAAACAACTCAAACTAATAACAAGTCGAGCGAGGTATCCCCCGTCATGACTATCCCGTTTCTGCTCCATTAGACCGTGCATTGGTCGCCTGGTGCCCTACGGGCGGGTATGGGTATACCCAAAAAAAAAAAAACAGGAAAAGATTCCGGGGGTGGAAGAGTGTTCGACTCTGGTGCCTCGCTGCTAAGGATCTGTTCAGCTGTGACAAGCTGGCACTTGCGTGGAGGGGACCATGGGGGTCCTCGGGCCCAGCGCCGCCAGCGTGGTGTGGCTCAGCGCGGTCGTCGCCCCTTCGCCTCTATGTCGGGGATCTGTTCCCTATCCATCCAGTCGCGGGCCTCAGACGGAGTGTCGAATAGGTGGGCTTTGTTGTTGCGTATTACTTTCAATCTAGAGGGATAGAGGAGCATGTAGCGCAGTCCGGCGGCCTTCAATCTAGCTTTGGTATGTATGAATTGAGCCCTCTTCAGTTGGACCTGGAAGGTGTAGTCGGGGTAGATGGATATTTTGGCCGAGTCTCTGAGGATCTGGCCGCCCGACCGCGAGTAGGCCAGGATGGTCTCCCGGTCTCTGTAATTAAGAACCTTCGCTATTACTGGTCTGGGTGGGGTGCCAGGAGGGGGTCTTTTGGTGAGGGATCTATGGGCCCTCTCGATCGTAAAGCCTTGGGACAGTTTCTCGGCGCCAATCTCCTGTAGCATAAGGTTCTCCACGAAGTTCGTGGGGTCGGATCCCTCAATGCCCTCCGGCAGGCCCAGGAGGCGGATGTTATTTCGGCGTGCCCTCCCTTCTGCCTCTTCGGCCCTTTCCTCCAAGTTCTTCACTCTTTGCCGCAGTTCGTCAACATCTCTGAGGAGCTCCACTTTGGTTTCTGTATTTTCGCGCACTTGAGCCTCAAGTGTATCAGTCCTGTCGGCTAAGGAGCGGACGTCCTGGCGTAGGAGGCCCAGATCTATGGCCACCGCGTCAATTTTTTGCTCCATGGTGGTCTGGAACAATTTAATGGCCTCAAGGATTTGGGCATTGCTAGGTTCAGTGGCCGTTCCCGGGAGGTCGGGTTGTGCGTCCAAGGTTGTGCCGCTAGAGGTTTCGGAAGCGATGGGGCCCCCAGCAGTGAAGGTATCTATGGTGGTTTGGCGCTGTTTGGACCTGGCTCCTTTGGTGGACATGGCGGAGGGCCTGGCGGATCTTGTCTACGCTAGCGTGGGCCCGGGGCGGATGGAGCCGTTCGGGGTGTTACGCCTCGGGGTTCCAGAGGATATGGTGGGCAAAGGGGGTGGGGGAATGCAGGTCTTCCCCCGGCTCACCTCGTGGGCTCAGCGACGCCCGGGCCTTCCGTTCTTCTCTCCGGCCACCACTCCAGGGGCTCCGCTCTCGGCAGGCTGCGTGCAGCACCCAGGCCGCGCCGCCCTTCGATCTCCGCTCGCGTGTCGAGTCGCGTGTGCCCTCCGCTGGTCAGGTGCAGTATCGGGGCTCCGGGCCCCGCACGGGTTGATGAGGAGGAGCAGGGCGGGTAGGCCGCTCGGGACTCCGTCAGCGGCACTGGAGGCAATGCACGCGGCTGAAGGGCTTCCTCTCTCGGCCGGGCATCCAGGTCAGGCAGGATCGTAGGCACCGTATCCGATCAGCTCAGCTAGCGCGGCGCCGCGGTCCGGGCGCGGCTCTGGTGTAAGGGCTGCCGCGTATCTCAGCGCGAGGGAGCCGCCATTTTGGCTTTGGTGGGCGGCGATTTTCCGTGCGGCAGCTCTTACTTCATAGGGTGCCTCCGGGCTTGGAAAAACAGCCAGCGGGTGCAGGATGGTAGCAGCGTTCGATGAGAAGGAGTGCAGGCTTCAGGGGTTCACATTTAAGTAGGAAAAACAGCTTATGTTGGTCGCATCGGACGGAGCGCACCCAGAGCACGTCCTCTTCACATGGCGGTTAGCCACGCCCCCCGGGAAAATTGATGAACTTTATGCTCATAATTACCCCTTAATCTTGGAAAATATTAAAAAAGATTTAGTAAAATGGAATCCATTGGCGATTTCCTGGTGGGGTAGAAGCACGGCGGTCAAGATGACCATACTCCCTAAACTACTGTACCTATTTCAGGCCCTCCCGATAAGACCCCCCAGGGAGTTCTTTAGAGCACTTAGGAAGGAGGTGTCCAAATATGTTTGGCAAAACAAAACCCCTCGAATCTCAAATGCGAATCTGACTGCGAATAGAGGGGAAGGTGGGTGCGCTATGCCACATTTCAAGAACTACTATGATGCAGCCCAACTGTGGGTATTAAGGGAATGGATCCCAGAGCGAGGGGAAAACATTTGGGAGAGGCAGGATAGAGCGGTGGCAAGGACACCCACCAGGCATATGCAATGGATTAACAATCGATTTCGACACGACAATACGCAAGTAAGTGAGATACTGAAGACTACACTGGGGGTGTGGGATGCAGCTACCCAAAAAGAAACCCTGACTAAAGATCCCGCTCCATTTATGCCAATGTTTAGCAACCCAGAGTTCCCACCGGGAATGGAAATAGGCGCCTATAGTAAATGGGAAGAGGCCGGGTGCAAAATGGTGGGGGACATGCAAGAGGACCAACAGATAAGATCATTTGCGGACTGCACAACGCTTTTGAATCTAACACCAAAGGATCGATTTAAATATGAACAGCTCTGCCACTGGTTACGTACCCCACGAATAAAAGAAGCAATGTTTAGAGGCCTGACCCCTTTTGAAAAGTACATTATGACGCAAACAGGCACCCGCAAATTTGTCTCAAATACATTTAAATACATTAATGCACAACCGGAACCAACCACATGGCAATATATGAAAAGTTGGGAGAAAACCCTGGACTATACCCTCTCCAGGGACAGATGGGAGTATATCTGGCGTCAGATTCCAAAATTGACGAGAGCCATCCAAAATAGAGAAATGTGGGTGAAAATAATGCTTCAATGGCACTACACCCCAGAGAGACTACACACGATGTTTGCCAACTCCCAGAACAGGTGCTGGAGGGAATGTGGGGGGCAAGGGGATTGGCGACACATCTGGTGGGAATGCCCTAAATTGAGCACCTATTGGGGGGAAATTAAGGCCCAAATGCATTAAAAATGTTCCCGGGTACAGACCACCTGGGGGTCGAGGTATGGCTGGGGGGCCTATGGGACCCCAAGGATAAAACTCTCAACACCTCGCAGAAGAGGAACTTTATGGGTCTGTTGATAGGGGCATGGCTGGAGTTGGCACATAACTGGAAAAATAAAAATCCGCCGGCAGCAGTAGATTGGACACGTAGGGTGTGGACGCATCTGGCTATGGAACGGTTAACATATAGCATCCAAGGAGAACATGGGAGGTTTAGAAAGGATTGGGGACAAGTGATAGAATGCCTCCATTTGGACTACAAGGAACAATGGTGTCCGCACACAATAAGGATACTGGATCTATTCTCGTGAAGAGGAAGCACAATTTCGCGAGAACATTGCCAGATGGAGTTATCCCGGAAGGGGGGATGGGGGCGGGAGATGGTTTTCTTTTCATTATGTTCTGACTGTTACTTCATGTAAAAATAATAACAATATATTTAAAAAAAAAAAAAAACATAGGTCATCTCTCGAATCCACATTTGAATATCCGGGGCAACCTTCGATTTCCAATGATACAGTATACATTTTGGCAATCAAACAACCCAGTTTGAAGAGACAGCGTATTTAACCGATACCATGCCAATGTCACAGAACAAGTATTTGGGGGGTGAAAGCGTGTGAGGGACATCTGTAATTTCGTATTAACAATTTGCAATCAGCTGCCAGAACTGAGTTACCTGCGGGCAGCTCTAGTACATGTGATAAGAATCAGCCACGTGACCGCCACATTTTACACAACCGACATCAGCCGTGGGAGCAGACCTAGTGATTCTTGCAGGGTTATAATGCAACCTGTTTAGCATTTTGAATTGTATCAGCCTGTGTCTAGCGTTAAGAGATACTTCCTTTTGTTAAGCGACACCAGCGGAGCCTCTGTGCATCGTCCACCGACCTATTCAAATGTTCCTCCCACTTTTCCTTGGCACTTTGAGCAAGAGTCTGAGCACCTTGAAATTTCCTGTACAACCTAGATATCAACCCTCTAGGATTTCCGTCAGTAACCACAGTCCCTAGTATTTTGCATTCATTGGCCTCGGCTGGGAACGATGGCCAGCACCTTCTGACCGCTGCTCTCATCCTGTAATATTATATTGATTCAATTGGATTATTACCCAGTTTTTCTGAGAAGTCTGTGTGAGTGACAAAGGAACCATCAGGAAAAAGATCATGCAGCGTCAGTTCACCCTCAGGGTCCCACCCTCTCTGTATGTCCTTGTCGTATGTTGGGGCTAGTCCCGGGCAATTCCAGAGTGGGATTGCACCAAAGTAGGGGGAAGATGCCCCAAGCCTTTTGAATATCCTAGCCCAAGCGTCAGGGTCCAATGTGCATGTATCGACATGTTGGTTAGCAAGGACAATAGTGCTCAAACTCGAAGGGGAAGTGCTATACCACTCTAGGGCCGCTTGTATCGGCCGTTCTTGTGGTGAATGCCAGTAACCGGCAAATTGTGCTTGTGAGACATCGTAGTATAGTTCGAAGTCTGGGGCCTACAGGCAACCCTGTTCAAACGGATTGGTCATACTCTCCCATCTCATCCGCGGGGTTCCCGCACCCCATGTAAAGCCGATTGCCAGGGATCATAGTCTATCAAAAAACATGCGGCCAGGCCATTCCGGAATATTAGTGATGTAATATAGCAATTTGGGGACCACTATCATTTTTGATAAGGAGAGCCTGCCGTACAAGGAGATGGGAAGTCTGGCCCAGAGACTCATCTTGTCCGCAAACGTTTGTAGATACTTCTCATGACTTTTGGCCAACTGGGAGCGATGAGTGCATGAAACCACTATGCCTAGATATTTAAATTTGTCCGGGACCCATCTGAATTGGGCAGTAGAAATATTGTTCAGCGAAATAGCTCAGACTTGGATTCGTTGATACGATATCCCGAGTAGGTGGAGAACCTCTGCACCTCCTCCAATATCGGGGCTAGATTTCATATGTACAGCTACGTATCATCGGCATAAAGAGAGATTATTTGTGGCAGGCCAGCGATATGCAGACAACAGTGAATGTGTTTGAAGCGCATATTTAGACACAATAAGCTCTGCAGTGAGCGCAAATAGTAAAGGGGACAGCAGACAGCCCTTCCTTGTGCAGCCCCCCAACAGAAATGTGGGAGAGAGTGTGACCCCAGTGCGGCTCCTGGCAGCCGGGGAAGCATATACTAAGCGGACACATTGAATGAAAAAATCCCCAATCCCATCCGACGCAGCACCGAGAACAGAAACTGCTAGGAGACCGAATCAAAAGATTTCTCGGCATCCAATGAGGCAGCAACCGATTGTGCTTCCGGGCTAAGTTGTGAAATAATACCGAATAGTCTTTGCAGATTAAACGCTGTAGAGCGTCCTGGGATAAATCCTGATTGATCTGGGTGAACCAGCTTCGACATGTATGGGAGGAGCCGTGAGGACAGCAATTTAGCCAACATTTTTGTGTCAGAATTTATCAGGGATAACAGCCTGTATGATCCCATGTCAGTGGCGGGTCTGTCGGCTTCAGCCGGAGCGATTCCTCCCACACACGTAGCAGGTTAGGAACAAGGGTGATATGCAGCTCCTTATATAATTAAATGCCTAGACCGTCCGGGCCAGGCGCCTTGCCCGACGGAAGTGACATAATGGCATCTGTCATCTCCTCGGGGGTCATTGGCTGATTAATTGTCACACGCCCCTCTAATGGCAATACTGAAAGCGGTATCTCGTCTAAATAGCTGTCCAGCTCTGCAGCTGAACAGCCATCGGATCTGCATAGAACCTATGGAATTCACATGAATCGAATCGCCTTTGGGCTAGTAAGAGTGAGTCCAGCGGATCCCTTTATCCCCGTAATATGCTGCACCCCTTTCTGAGATCTAAACGCATTAGCAAGAAGTCGGCCCGATCTATCAGCCTCTCCGTATCTACACGCTCGAATGGGATAATACAACAAATGGACCTCCCTATCCGCATATTCCATGAACTTCAAGAGATTACCCTTAATAAAACAGGGCATGATCTTATGTTTTGCCATATTAGTCCTGTAGCTTCTTGAGGTCTGTTTCCAACATTCCCAGCTCCCATCTAGTGTCCTTCAGCGCACCCAAAGAAATAGAGATCATCTCCCCCCTGACCCACACCTTAAAGGCCTCCCAGACCATGCTGTGATGCTGTACCATTCCGTCATTTCTTTGGAAAAACGCTACCACTCAACTATGATGCTTCTCCAGAAAGACCGGGTCTGACAGGCATGCGGGGGGCATGCGCCATGGGGCACGGGGAGTGGCATGTCCATCCCACATCAATGTCATAGTGATAGAGGAGTGATCGGAAATTGTGCGAGGGAGAATCTTGCTATCTTTTACCTGTGTTATCAGTGCAGCCAATAATCAATTCTTTAATGGGCATCGTGAACTGATGAATAGTATGTGTAGTCCCATATATCAGGGTTGCAGCCTCTCCATACGTCTATAAGATCAAGGTGTTGCATTATGTTCAAAACTGTGTGGCCTGGATTGGTTAATTTCCGTTGAGTGGATTGGGATCTGTCCAAAACACAGTCTAATATCAGATTGAAGTCCTCTCCCCAAATAATACATGTGTGGGCACCCTCTAATATGATGTCCAGCACCTGACCATAGAACGCAGGGTCATCAACATTTGGGCCATACGTGTTCACTAAGTTTGTGGTGATACCTGCCAATTCACCCCAAAATAACATATGTGCCTAGTAGGTCTACGCAGCGTTTAGTTTCTTGAAAAGCGATAGAGCGGTGTATCAAAGTCATGACTTTTTGGGGTTGTGGGATCATGCTGGTCGGTGCCTTTCCGAGTGGTTTGGGACTTATTATTATTTCTGTTGCCTTTTCTGGCTTCTTTGTCTTTCTTGTGGTGAGGCATGATGTATGGGTTGTGTTCCTTAGTGGGTGTGCTCTTTCGATTGGTGTTTTTCCTGTTTTTTTGGGTTTAGTCTTTGCCGTTTGTGGTTTGTTGTTGCTTGTATTTGGTAGGTTGTAAGTAGTTGAGATCTCGGGTGTGGTTCCATTTGTTTATTGCTTCTTTCTTTTTTTGATCCAGTGTGATTTTCTTTTTTTTTTTTTATCCTGGAGGTACTTTTGGTTATGGTTGTTCATTATTGGTTTTTGCACAAAGCAAACGTGAATACTGTGTGAAAGCGTACATGTGAATACTGACATATATTGGTGCAGTCATGTTAGGGAGAATTCTCATTTCTGTGCTAATGTCCTTCAACCTTAGAGACCCCCAGCTCTTTTGATGAACTGTAGTACCTTTTAATTTTACCCCTGGAGTATTTTATAAAACTCTATCGGCAGACCATCAGGGCCCAGAGATTTTCCAGTGTTTAGTCTTGCAATTGCTGCCCTGACTTCATCTAGTGTAATGTCTCTTCCTAGAACTCTTTCATTATCCCTTGAGATCTTCGGGATGTCTATATTTTCAATGAATCCCTCGTCAGCCCCATTAACATTAGCTTCATTTTTGTATAAATCAGCATAGAATGACTGAAAGACCTCATTTATTTCTTTTGGTTTAAAAGTGATATTCCCATCTTTGCCTCTTACTGAATTAATTTTGTTTAATGTATAGCTCTTTGTATATAGTTAAAAAATTAAATAAAATAAATGTTTACCCCCGGAGTGAGTGAGACATTTTTCCCACTACCCTCATGTGTTTTGACCTGAATTGGATTATGTGTTTTCACTGTTTTGGGAGTCTGACAAACGCCATAGGCATCTACTTTTTGTATGATGACACATAGCACCTTCAGTGCAGTGTAACTGAGAAATCATTTAGATTTCTCATACAGTTTAAAATACATATTCTTGTGTGAACTACTGTTTCCAAGAATAGTAAAGTGAAATTGACTTTACTTACCTTTTCTCTTTGTGGGTCCAACTCGCACCATCTTATGTGGAGTGCTGGGGGGTTACCTAGTAGCCCCTTATCCTTCATTCTCATCTAACATTTTTATGTTACCCTCTCTACTTTAAATGGCTGGTGGCAGTGCTTTAATCTTTCCTACCGTTGTGCTTTTATACCGCAGGCTGAACCCTCGGCTGCAGTATAAAACACATGGATGACCATTTAATCAAAATGGCCCGTCTTCTTTTTTCGCCATTTTCTGTTTCTGAGGTCAAATGGCCCGTCTTCTTTTTTCGCTATTTTCTGTTTGTGAGGCCTTTCTTGGGTTTTTCTCTGTGCGTCAAAACAGATTGGAGCCCTTTGTTTGTCTTGCCTTTGGCGGGCTTCAGCCCTGAAGCTTGCCTCTGGCTCTAATGTGTCTCGAAGGACAGGATGTGAGGGAGGGTCCCCAAACTCCCCTGTCCTTTGTCTCTAGGAATACCTGAATGCAACCAGTCCTCATTGGCTGGCTGGCTGTCCTTGCAGGACAGCCACCCTGATGTGTGATTTACAGCCTAAGCTGTGCATGAATGGGAGAAACTGGCTTAAAAGGCAAGGGTTTTGGGACAGAGGCAGAGTAGACCACTGGGAGAAACACCCGACGAAGAAACAGTGAATGAAGCTTGCTGCATCCTCCTGGACCTTTGAATTGCCCAGTGAAGCCCTGCTGCTGTGGTGAAACTCATTTTTCAATTCAACAGAGAAGCTCCGGAATGGACGACTTCTCTCCTTGGGTTAGTGGGACCAACTAACCCATCTTCCCTGTCTGGCTGTTCTTCTTCATTGCTGCAAAAACCGAGTGCCAGGGGTCGAGTAATCCCTTAGTCCAGCGTCTGAAATCTGCCTACACGCTTCAGGAGCCTCCTAAGGACCCTCCAGAAGCAGGACAACCAGAGCTTGAGTCCCCTCACCAGAGTGCAGGACCCAAGAAGTGAAGGAAGCCCAACCGGTATCCGAGATCCGCAACGGTGCTGTTTACTAAGGGCTGAAACTGCGAAGTGCTGCTGAACCGAAAAGAGCACGTAGCTGCCGACGACCTACCAAGTACCGCCGCAGGAGCCCTACAGATGTCCTCCCTCTTGTCCCACGACTGAGGCTAAGGAACACAGGGTCTGCATCGCTGTAGCAGGACAGAAGCCAGCTGGACCACTCTTCTTCAAACCAGAGGTGCTGTTTAGACTTGGGGTACTTACCTCACTGTCTTGTAGCCATGCTTTTCTCAGTTCGGAAATTGCAGTGGCTTACTTTTATAGTTTATTCCAACTCAGGTTTTCACAGGCTTAACAGCTTGGGACCCTACACGTGATTTTCTAACAAACTCTCTAACTTTGTGCAAGACCTTTGATTCTAAGTGCCTCAGCTCCATAGACTGTTTCAAATTGACTTTGGCTGTACCGGCTCCCTGCAGACTCTTCTAGCTCATTGACTTTGATATTGTTTGTACCTCATAGGCGGTAACTTGTTATAGACTGTTACTGCTGAGAAAGGCTTGTCTAGATTTCATTGGAAGATTTAGTTGTCCTCACATTTATTGAGAACCTGTTTAACCTTTTTCCTTCCTTAAACCTTTCCTTTCTGCAACCTTAGAAATATAAATGCCATTACTGTCCTTGTGATTGAAGTCATCCCAGAGTGTAAGAAGCATATCTAAAGATTATCGAATATCTTGCTCTGATTCTGAAAAGTAATTTGAAAGTATGTTTACATTGTTACATTAATTGTCTTTCTAAGGAACACTTATTTAAAAATTGATGTTAATTAAATAAATAACTATTTATAACTGAAACCTTGAGTGTAATTGTTACTTGGCTACTTGTATTTACGGATTTCATTTGTACAGCCCCCAATTTTCCCTCCTTGAGATAGGCCTGGCTGCTCAGTCACACTACCAACCTGTGTAGTACAGACCGATACCAAAAGGTGGGTTACCTAACACCGAGCAGATAAGTGTTGTGTAGTCTCACACAGTGGAACTACACCAATTCTTATCTAACAAGTCGGAATGGAAATGTATTGATTGTGAGGGTGCTGGGTTCCTGCTTTTGACTTGGATGACAAAGGTCTCTCACCCAGGGGGTGCATGTTATGTTTAGGCCTCTGGCTTCCACTTTGGCTCAACATAGTCTCAAGGGGAATGACAATCTGTATTGGTCCGCATATCATCCTACAAACTCTGATGTTCTGAAGTAATCAGCAGGTCATCCCAGAATCATCCCCAAATCATCAGGGACAAACGTGCAATCTCTTGAAGTGATCAGCAAGTCATCCTTAAAGCATCAGGAACAAAGAGTTTTCTAAAATAGGGATGATGTTAGCCTATTCATTAAGTAATCCTAAATTCATCCCCAAATCATCACCCACCATTCTGAGATATTTGCAGATGACTTTAACATCGTGATGACGTTTGATGATGTGGGAATGACTTCTAGTGTAGTTCGATGATCATCAGATGACCCCAGCATGGTCTCTAAAGTCATCCTTTTAGAGTAGGGCAGAACCGGGGGAGGCATGTCACCAACGTTTCCACTTTCAGCAATAATCCACCTCACACAAAAATTCCTTTAGTAACCGAGGGAGGGCTCTGTTCAACGTAGATTTGACAGAAGCAGTGAAACTACTACAGTGTAGTTATTACCCCAATGGAAAGCATGGGGTGATCGTAAAATGGACAAAACAGAGGTTCTGCTCTGAAACCACCACAGTGACACTGCATTCGGGCAGCACAAATGCCATTTTTTCCAGGCAAAATATTAAACACTGGATTAGTAACATGCTGTCCACGACTAACAAGAAAACAAATTAGGCATTTAGCATTTCAACCTTTTTGCTGGATAAAAGACATTTGATGACGAAATAATGCCTCCAGTGTGTGCATTTTATTTGCAATGTGCTCCACCTAAACTGGGCACAACCCAGAGCTCCTATTTGTGTGGCGTATCATTTATGCAACATACTATGCCCTCAGGCATTAGGTTCCACCTCTACTGGATGCCTTGTTCATCATGTCTGGACTGAGCTGTACTCCTCTAATGAGCTGCATTGAGAGCGCTACCAGTGCCCATAGTTACTTCATTTCTTTTAAGGTTGGAATGGATGTGCAGCAAGCTTTGCTAGTGGCTTGATGCCTATTGGAGATGATTTCCTCCTTAACCACGGACCTCCTGAAGCTTTTTTATTTCCTGTTTAGCAGAGTTAGTGCCAACCAGCATGAATGAAGAAGTCAAAGTGTGTCTGATGCACTTCGGCTCGCGGGAAGGCAGAAAGAAGACTGCAGAGTATTGGCAGCAAGGAGGCTGAT
Source organism: Ambystoma mexicanum (assembly GCF_040938575.1). NCBI lineage: Eukaryota > Metazoa > Chordata > Amphibia > Caudata > Ambystomatidae > Ambystoma > Ambystoma mexicanum. The sequence goes on along the minus strand of NC_090929.1, from coordinate 359,786,937 downwards.
GTGCTGAGTTTACAGGATTTCCACTGTCACAGCGATCAAAATAACTGGAAGCTGTTTAGGCACCTGCTTGTGGCTTAGAAGAGCCTGGCAAGTTCAACACAACCCACTATGTTTGGCACAGTACTGCCACGCAGAGGCCAGCCATGCACATTAAAACTTTTATTTGACATTTACTGCAAATAATTTTTTTTTTCTTACAGTTCAAACATCCCCTGCAAATGCTACCCGTCCTTTCATAAAATCTACTAAATTATGCAAGTGGGTGAAAAGACGTGGCCATTCCTGGAGGAGTGTCTGTAAAATGTAAAAGGTTAGCTACATAAATGGATACACAACAAAAAATAGATATGATAAAAAAGCATCTCAAAACAGTCTGGCCAGCTCTTTCCCACAGGAGCAAATATATAAGGCAATCATTATTGGAGTAAAGTGAGCTTTAGAGTAAAGTGAGTAAAGGAGGTTACCTACAGTGTATGGTATTGGAGTATATCTGCAGATATATGGACTGAATGAAAATATTGATCACTACTTTGCTTAAACGTCTAATTAGCTTTGTGTATTCATTATGTAAAAGGAAAGAAAGTAAGAGAGTAAACAGAGTGGATGGTGTAGCAGGTAAAGAACAGGGTGAACTAGGTCGAATATTGTAGTTTGCGCCCATTTCGCTTTCAGGGTATCTGGTATAAAGCAACAGAGTAATAAGATAGACTGTCACAGAGTATGGAATCAGTTCATGGGTTGAGCACCAGTTGCACCGAAGAATGCAACCAGCAGGTCAAAGAAGTAGGTTTTCCATAAAAAGCATTTGAACTTGTGATCATGTACATATTCAAAAGTGTTATAAATTGAGGCACCTTCCTCTTCATAATGAAATATAGTTGACACTATGAGATTTAGATATACTAACCTAAACGTGACTGTGAAGCATTGAGACAATACAATGGTTTAAAGTAGCAATACTGCATTTATGCATTATGTAAGAACTCACGATTTTAGGAATGGAATTGCATGACTGTCTTTTTAAAAACAATAAAGAAAACACATACCGGTCTTTGCCAGACAGGATATAGTTAGCCTAATAAAAGTATCATCCTGATTACTTCTAGTTTGCAATTATTTTTAAAAAGTAAGAAATAATTCTTGTTTGGCACGGCCACACAGGCCTTTGGCACTAAGAGTGGAGGTGATGGTTACAGCTCTGCTTTCATTGAAGATAGTAACTTAAATAGCCAGTTTTGCTACAAAAGTGTCAATTTAATTAGCAAACCTACAGAATTGCATAGCAAATTGCTATCTGGCACTTTTTATTTTATGTCTTGCTTCCTGGGGCTAATGCCATTTTTCTTATCAACACACACCGATTTCCTGAACTCATGTATGGGTTTTGTAACACATCTACTTTTAGCTGTTTCCTGTGTCCAGGCTGTTTCCTGGGGGCCAGTGCCATTTTACTTATCAACAGAAGCACTGCATTTAATTCCCTGCATATTCCTCAAGAATTAGCGAGTGTCACTGTAGCTTGTAAATAGTTAGCTTCCTGTATCCTTATAGCAACATCTAAAATTAAGTTCAGCCTGCAGCTGCTTACTGTGCCGGCCTTCAGTCATAAATTAAAAATATCCTTGCTTACAACCATTAGTTTTAGTTAGAAAACTTGTATTTACATGTGTGGTTTTGTTTATAGAGCTGGCACAAACACCCTGTATTCCAGCGAGCTAAATATAAAGCCCATCTGTGCTTTCTGCTGATGTTGATAGCATGCCGCTCTGTGTGTCAGCACATTCCTAGGATTCCCGAGGCCTTTTCGTAGCTATAACCCCCGCCCCTGCAGTGTCGATTCACAGCTCTTTGGTGGGTCACAGAGTGACACATGTATGCCGCACACAAGATGCTGTAGACCCCTTAGAAACAATAGTTTGATTTTCGTACGGGCTCTGGGAAGCACACTATACTTGTAAAGTAAACTGCTTTTCATTATTTACACTCTGTATCAAAGCCAGTTCATATTAGATTGGTATACATTTTTATAACAAAATTGATATAGAAACCTTTAGCAAAAACGTAAATGAATATTGTATATCATAATATTAATTTGTATATACATGTCTGTATCAAAACATAATTTTAAATATTTTTATATACATTTATATATCATAAAATGATTTTTATATTTATTTTATATAAACGTATATCAAATATTTTTTTATACATTTTTTATATATGAACAAGATATCAAATGTGTTATCATTTTCTGCTTCATATAAAGTTTATATCAAAATGATTGGGATTTAATAAAATTGATATCAAAAACTTTGGGGGGCTTATCAATTTAATATAAAATTGATATCCGCTTCCTATCATCCCAGGCGGAACCCCTCTGTGACATCAACAATGTGTCACTCTGCAAAACCCTCGATTCACAGTCCCAGTCTTCAGAGCTCACTTCACTCTTGGCGCTCGACCGAACAACATCGTGGAGTGCTGCTCCCATCTTTCTATAGTTTTGATATAAAATGTATATTCACTTCATATCAAAACTGATATAAAATAGAAACACTTTCTATTAAAATATACATTTGCTATAAAATCGATATCGACCATTTTTATATAATTTTTATATGAAATGTATATTAAGTTTATATCAAAGCACAGCAAAAGGGGGCTGGTCTAAGACCGGAAACATGGGGCCTGTCCACCTGTCAAAACTTTACATGAGACAAAAGGGGGCTCCTTTTACTACAAATATGCATCTTAATCACATTTCTAATTATGATTTACTTTTTTTTTACTGTGAAATTATGCAAGTCACCTAGTCTGCTTTTTAGAGCGTACTTCATATTATTATTATTATTTATATTGCATGCACAATGCTGAGCAGATGCACATTCACCAATTTCCAAAAGTGCATTATTCCTCATTGTAAAATGTCCACCTTTTATAGCCCTTGGAATGTGCAGAAAGCAATGTGTTATTATTCCTGATGGGAAAAGTGGCATTACTTGAATGGAATGATCATAGCTTTTCTCCACCCCATACATACTACTAACTCTTTCACCCTCAGAAGTAGCTCCCGCCCATTGGACGATGTCCTGTATCCAGGAGCTAGTTTTAGTTCGTACACATCAACTATTTCGATCCTTTCTATCTGATCTGCAATTGCTACAAACCAACTCCATCACCCCATCAACTGCAACTGCCGAGACCCCAGGGCCATCACACTCTCAGAAGAGCTGACCAATTACCTTGTAACTCAAAATACCAACTTGTAGGTAGGAAGTGCACCCACTGGGGAGCAATCATCATGATGGTGGCTGAGCTGGGTGCTTAGGTCCTGATTGGTTAGAGGAAATCCCAGTGGCAATAACACTTTTGCTTAGGCCCTTGCTCTGGAAATGGCATTTGCAGTTAGGCATTCATATCCAGAGACATAATATGTCTATTCAGTTGAGAAATATCAGGTCACCAGGCATGGCAATGTGTTTTTCAACTGGCTCTCCAGCTAGAAAATGATGTGTCCTGTTCTGCTCACAGCCTCATCTATGCAGATTGTGTGTTCTGCTCTGTTGGTTACAGCATGTGGAGTGAGCTACTTGGCAGGGTCCGATTCGGGGACCAATGAAAAAGTGTTGCACAATAGCAATGTATTCCTTTTGTGACAAACCATTTGAGTAGTACCCAAGGGAGAGGTTTTTGATAAAATGTGATGCAAATTGTGATTTTTAAAGAATTCTTTTTCAGTAACACTGGTCAAAACTACTAGCTGCATGGTGAAGTAAGTTATTAAACTGGCCCACATGAGCCAAAAAAGTGGCCCGCGTTGACCAAAAAAACTGACCCACACTTTTTTGGTTTGGGCATTGCCCTATAAGCCACTCTGAGCCTGCTACTTGAGCATAAGTCTCTGAACTAGGCAGGTTTTGGGTGAATCAGGCCACATGGCGAGTATCGCTTTTTGTAGCTTTGATTTCTGGCAGTTAACCAGCCCATTCTAAAATTAGGATAGTAAACTGGATTTTGGATGAGAGAAATTCACTGAATTATGTGTGTATTGATCTTATACTGTTTGGAATAATTGCATCATTCAAACATATTTTTTGATTTACCCAAGTTAAATGTAGAGATAGAGTGTGTGTGGTCGGTTTTTGCAACTGACTGTATGTGGATCTGTCTCCTTAGTGGTGGCTGTATGCCTACTCAATAAGTGCATTGCCACCATGTGCCGTGATGTTAACCAAATATTACACATGATCTACAAATCGTATGGGGCAAATCTAGCTCCTCCTTCTGCTAGGGCCTTATGCAGTTATCTAGCATTTCCTTTAGCTAGAACTGGCCTTGAGAGGTGGGAATGTGATCCTCCAGCCTCTTTGAAGGTAATCATATTTATATCTTTCTAGATAGTGGTCTGGATGGGCTTTCTGGAAGTGGTGACGTCCGGTTGCTGAGTCCTGCATGATGTTCTGACACAGTTCCTCGCTTCAGCACAGTCCTCCTGTGAAGATGGGGAAGCTGCAGAGTAAAGTTAAACGCAACAGTTCTAAATACAGGTAAAGAAAATGAGTAAACATGGTCAAGGAGATGGTTATGCCTCTGAGGCTGCACTTTCCTTAGTAGCACATGAGCGCAGGCACCGACCTCTGCGCATGGACGGAGCATAATGCTTACCCTAACACAAAACACTGCTTGTTTCAACTGCTCCAGCACCCTGATTGTCAAAATGTGATGAGAAAGAGTAGTAGGCTGAGTATTTTAGTTTGCCAATAATTAATCGGGGCATTTCTTGTCCCAGTTCTTATCATCAAGAACATTGCAAGACCTACAGACTTCCATATGAGAAAGCATTAACTATAATATATTGGCAATACTGCAAAACACATATTCACAATTATCAATGCTCTTGGTTCAGAGGTGGCTGCCCGCAACACAATTGCTTCAAAAGTCTGTCACATTCCCAGGAACATGAAGCAGAAGGTAAGGTACATGTGGTATCCCTGCATGTTTTTAAGGAACACACAGTGATTCAACTTGCGAAGCTGCAATCGCCCCTTGTCCACTGATGCCCACTGATGCTGAATCACCAACGAGGGATAGGGGTCATGCTTGAGATTGTACACAAGTAAGGTCAGTTGTCTGATCCACCTACTGATAGTAGCGGTGGAAGACTTTTAGCCTTTATGAGTAGGACTAGAAGAGACAGAGATTTTGATTTCCCAAACGGGCAAGATCTGTTTCATTTGAATCCTAGATATCATGAATTTGCCCAAAAGATACAGATGGCAATCCTGCAGGGCAAAATAATGTAGAATTAAATCCCAATCTAAGAAAGGGGAGGATACAATCTTGGGTACAAAACCCTGGTTTGGAAGCACTAACCGGCCTTCTGGGGGATAAAAAACAGATACCTTTCAGGGCACAACAAAGGCCCTGTCTTGCCAAAACGATGGGCTAAGATCATAGCCACCAGGAAGACTGCCTTAAAGGTCAAGATCTTCAAAGGAGCTTCTGAGAGGGGCTTTGCAATACATCCCGATACAAAGAAGGATCACAGTGGGGTGGGAGGAGGGGAAAATGGGAAGGAAGCCAGGATAACAAGAAACTCTAAAAGGGCCTATGAACCAAATATTCTATAGGAAGAATGTCACCCCACTGTTTTTGAAACTCTAATAGCTGCTAATTGAGCCCTCAAGGATGATACTACGAAATTCACCAGGAAACCTCCTCTGAGAAAAGACAACTTATTAACTGTATCACATGAGATGGCATCCAGATGCTTGGGGGTAATCCAAGATGCCAAGGGCCACCCGTGACTATTGTAAAGTGGAAAATATCTTGTGTGTTAGTTTGAGGAGGATAGTTCTTCTGACTATGCCAATTTAACCAGCCTTCTGCAATCATCTTCCAGACTGATAGAATTGCCTTAGTGTGGGGAGTGATGGGGGAGCCACAGAAGTAGGGACAGTTGTACTTTGTAGTAACTTTGGAGGAGAGCATGACATTGACCCAATCATCGATAACCAGGATTTCTTGTAGCTACTACCATAGGAATCAGAGTGATTGAAGATGTATGTATGTGTATCCAAGGGATTTGTAGGGGTCGAAATAGCTAGGAAGAGAGTTGGTGGAATTCTTGGGGCAGTAAGAATACTCTGTTCTGATACATTCTCTCTCCCTGCAGCGTAAAGTATCCTTAGAGACAGAAGTTGTTTTTCCACCCAAGTCCTCAATTGATGAGGGGCCTCTTGCAAGTTCCTTGAACAGGTTCCACCCCAATGGTTTACATATGCTTTGGCCACTGTATTGTATGTTCGGTCTATCGCACAAGCTCATATGCTCTGGGGAATAAATGAAAATAATGCCTTTTAAAGTTGCCATTGGTTCTTCCAATTAGAGGATTTCAGTGCTTCTGTTGTTGACTTCTGACTATGAGTCAATTTGAATGCCAGAGTTTGTCCCCCACCCCTGGAAACCTGCATCAGTGGTAATTGCTATTGGTTTCTGGGTATTCAGATCACTGCTAATCATGGTAGTTCTTTAACAGCTTTAGGACGTATCTCCCTGATGCGTGCATCCAATGATGGAGAAGGTGACAAGCCATTGGTTTCAAATGAAGGCTTGCCCATGACAGGGTGGAAACAGAAGAGGCCATTTCCCTGTGAATTTGGCACCAAAGTTGGACTGGTTAGCAGTTGAACAAAGAGCATTTGCAAACAACTATAAAGGCCAAGCCCTTTGGAAATGAAGGAAGACACAGGAGTTGTCCAATACTTCTCGTATGAACTCCAGATTCTGAGTAGGAATCGGAGGGGATTTAGAAAAGTTGCTGTTCAGCCGTGTTGAGCTATGCACTGTCGCACTCTTCTGGTATATGCCATAGTCCGGCATAGAGATGGGGCATGAATCAGCAAGTCATTTATGTGCGGATGAAAACGAATCTCTTGCCAATGGAGAAGAGCTAGAAGAGGGGCCAGCAAGTCCCTGCAGACTCAAGGTGCCATCTTCAGGCCAAAGGGTACCACCTAACATTATTGTTGACATTTAAGGGCCTATTGAAGGAGCTTCCTATTAGGTTCCAGATGGGCACATAGCAGTAAGCGACTTGTAGATAAATGGTATAAACTGTCCTTTGATCAGAATAGTGATGATTGATTTGATTGACTCCATGTGAAAATGAATGCCTCTGACATACTTGTTTGCCTTCAAGTATGGTACTGTTCGGAAACCAGTTCCATGTGTTTTCACTGAACTCCAAATGTCGTATTTCTTTAACACAATTTCTACCCTTGTTTTACTTCTAAAAGCAGGAGGAGAACTCCTACCCCGCACCTCTATCCAGTAGCGCCTCGCACCAACCCAGGTTCCTTTTGGCAGTAAAAAAAATGATGGCAAAAACATGCATTTAAAAAAAATTAAACAAGTTGGAGTTTGTGAATTCACTTAAACCCAAAAACCACCCCTGGGCGTTTTTGACCACGAAAGAAATAAAATAAAATCATAAGCTTTTTTCTACCATTATATCCACGAAACACAACTTTTCCACTAGTACTTTAACACCCTGCAAGAGGGCCTGAGGTGTTACAGAATAAAACAGCTAGATTGGGCCTCTGACAGGCCCATTGACCCGGATAAGATCTTAATCATGACTGTAGAGTAGGATGCTGGTAAGTAGAAAATACCAAGGAACATATTGGGATGGAGTACCGTGTCTTCTGCCTCTGGGTTTGTTAAATGGTCTATGTGGTTGGAGTCTGCCAGTATGAAGCAGAATGCACTGATCTCCTAGCTAGGCACATGTAGCTTCCTGTCCTCCACTGCTTGTTGCATTACTGATGACCCTTCGTGGGACTAAATAATGTATTTCGTTCTTCAAATGGCACCTTCAATAAGGATGCTTTTTGAGCTGCATTAACTTTCATTACACTTAACGTATACCGCCATCTTCCCCAGTTGCAGATCCTGAAATCCTAGCAGTCGACTGTAGGATACCGTCGGCTATGTCTCATAGGAATTGATCCCACTTTTCAGTTAGCGTCAGTTTATCTGTACATTTTACTTCATTGACCACAGTTGGCCAGAACTTGCTTCCATGCTAGGGAATGACCTGAGTAGTGCAGGGGGAGTACATCACTGCTGTCCCCTTAAGAGGCAGCGCTTGATCACTTTCGGGAAGTCTTCACCTTCTGATTCAGAACATCAGAAAAAACTGCATCTGTGGAGGGCACCACTGTGCGACCCAAAAGGTTGCATACATTTTTAAGTTAGCTGGGTCCTCGTCAAACCTTTGGAAGGGTGTAGAGTTTGGTAGGAATCCAGGGACACCCAATACATTGGGTTCTCTCCACTCATTCAACATGCCTATTTGATATCCTTTATCAAGTGAAGCTTTGTGACTGCTGAAAAATTTGAATTAGTGAACGTTAATGCCCTTTGAGGTTGAAGGAATGTATATTTCAGGAAATCCCATCTGGCAATGGACATGGTTGATGATTTCATCCATCATTCCCTTTTCAGTATATGTTCCCGAGGCACCCTAAGGATCTCTGTCACTCTTCATCTTTAGGTCTTGCCTCCTATATTTTACAGCGCCTAACACAAACCTTGGCCAAAGTATCTCTCATGTCCATCATTGATTCTGCAGTTCTCTCAAATAGACCTTCCAAATTGAGCCATTAATTCTGTAGGATAAACGGTTGAAGCAGGTATAGTAGGTGGAACCACTGGGTTTGGAGTGTTGTGCAAAGAAATGGAGCAACATTGATAATGCTCTGTGTGTTTCTGGCTGTGCTTAGGCTTCCTCTGGCCGTTTTGGAAAAGGAGAGGGTGATTCCCTTCTGGTTTCATCACACCTTCATAGACGGCCTGGTGCTGCAAAATATTCCAGTAACAACCACTGGGCAATGAAAAAACCTTATCTGGAAGTGCAAGCTGTGCTGCATTTAAAAGAAAGATGTCTTCCAAGCTCACCATTGACCATATTGCATTTTGGCGTGTGAGCCAGGCCAAAATGCTCTTAAAGTTCCAATGTGATGGAGGAACCACAATGCAAAATGTTCTTTATCAAAGTGCATAGTACAGCAATCCATTGTGTCTGCTTACTATTTCCTTTCAAGCTCCATTTTATCATGTTCCATAATGAGGGTGGACATACTTGCCCCACAGTGCTTATAAACAACTGGGCTGTTCGGCAACCTCAAACCAAACATGAGGTGTTGGTGGTGAGGCTGAGCATCGTGCTCAAACCCCACAGAGTGGGAGGGGCTGTGGCTCCATTGTTTCCGAAGAAAGTCCAAGTTGTGGACAACTGGGTGCTGCCTTGGTTGTGGACCCTTCTTGGTGTAAGGAATTAGATGAGGAAGAATGACTTCAAAGAATACATAGAATGCCAGATGACATTGCTGATATAGCTTATACAGGAGTTACGTTGAGCACATTCAAGACTCCCCCCTCCCCCCCATTTCACCAACATAGACCTCCTACTTAAAGGATAGTTCCGGGACTTTTTTTTTATTGTCCCTACGGTTCGGCCATGTGTTTTTAAGCATAACTTGGTAGATCGTAGAAAACTTTCCTATGGACCTTACCCGACTTTTCGTCCATTAATGCACTCGAAATCAGCCGCCATTTTCTGATAATCCTATCATTTCCCCCCATCGACCTGGCTCACCTGCTTTTGCGACACTAAATCAAATCCCCCGCCCCTGAGCCTGACATCAGCAGACGCGTACCGCCCATTTCCCAACGCCAAAGCACGTTTCGTGTCAACAATCGCTGCGCCTCAGCTAATGAAGTGTCGCCATGGAAATGGCAGGACGCCTCTTTCCTCAATAAGTATAAACACACCGTTTCACAACACACAGCAGCAGATTTTCTATTCCATTCCTCTCTGTGTGTTACTTTGAGTATTCTGTGACTCGTTTCTGTGCTCTGGTCAGCTACATTCGCCGCTTCTAGGCCTTGTGAACACCTGTACCATCTCTGTAAATTATTTTACTTTCTTTACCACACAATGGCTACAATAATGCCGTATATGTACGAGCCCGAGTACACCGAGGAAGAACTACTGGAAAGGCAAGCACGCGAAAACGATGGGGATTCGGACGGCAGTTGGGAGGACCAGTCAACGGATGAAGAGCCTGGACCATGTCGCATGGACGGCGTCTCCACCTGGTGCACGTGCAATCGGTGCGAGCTAATGCCAACTGAGGAGGAGAACTGCTGCTGCCGTGAAAATTCCGGGTGCTTGGCCTACATTTCGGAAGGCGAGCCAAGTCCGCAATGCATCACCGAGCTGCCAGAGTTCAGGGAAGCCTGCCTCTCACGGACCGTGTTGAGGATGATGATGGTGCTTATGCACGAACTTCGCGGCACTGTTCGTCCGCGTAATCCGAGTAACGAGTAAGTATACTCTGGTTGTGATGTCAGTGATGCCACTACTATTTCATGGTCGTCTCCCACATATAAAATTACATCTACATATCATTCGAACGCATGTAAATTGGTTCCATATTGTGCATTTTCTAGATAGAATTTTTTTCAAAGCAGAATGACATTTTTTTACCTGAATCGACAGTGATAAGAAAGTTTTGTCATTTTAATACAGTTTGCATCTTTCATTTTCACAGGTGGTACAGGCTGGTGGCCTATCGTTGCTTCACTTGGTGGCTTCACGGGAGGCTCGGACACCGCGTTCGGAGAGTAATACCTGCCTGTGCGGTACTTGCCATTAGACAACATTTCCCCAGCGACAGTGGACAATACCGCGGATTTTCCCTAAATGTGCTACAACCGGAACTTTACAATGTGTAATGTTTATTATTTATGTTCAATTGAAATTAAGATCTAAAATAAAACCCAACATATATTTTAACAATGGTTGTTTTGATTTTTTAAATGAATCTAGCGTGTCTCCATTGAATAGTCTTCCTGTGCCTTGTCTTGTCACACCACATGTCTCCGGCCAGCATCCTCCCTCACGCTGGCCGCCCACCTTCAATCCACATAACCGTTGAACCCATATGCAGCAGACATACATATGTTATTTTGCGGGTTGGCATCAAGCCTCCCGGCCTTGCCTCCTCCCCCAAAAATACTTACCACACCACTTTGTTCAATCGTTGGCAATAAAAGGGCGTTGGATTTTATTGATACAAAACATGGTTATAGGTAAATAATCAATATGGTTGATCATAATAAATCATCCTTTTGGGCACCGGGTACAGAGATGACCCCCTCTGGCCCGTGCCGCCTTGCCACCACAGGGAGGCCTGCTGCTGACTAACTGCCTAGGCATCCAGGGTCTCCAGGGTGAACTGCACCCATATATTCTCCTGGGAGGGTGAGGTATTTATAAACTCACCCCCCTGCCTTCCATGTACTAGATCCTGCAGCCTGCCTCTTACAAGCAGTTAGATGGCCTCTCCTTGGTGAGCCCCTGCGGCAAACGAGTCTTGTCTGCACGACCACTGCCCCAATCCACCCCCCCGCCCTATCAAAGGCAGTTCGCACCGGGGTACTTGCGCTGGCAAGTGGAGCTGTCAGGGAGCGATAAAGGCCAAGAGGTGCCAAAGACCATGTACACTTCAAAGTGGTCTATAGAGCATGGGTTGTTGTTCCCATGTCTACCTCCAGACCCCGTGTCTCCTGCCAAGCATCCCCCCTCACGCTGGACGGCCCCCTGCAATCCACATAAGTGTGTCTCCATTCACGAGTCTTCCTGTGTCTTGTCTGCACGACCACCGCCCTAATCCACCCCCCCGCCCTATCAAAGGCAGTTCGCACCGGGGTACTTGCGCTGGCAAGTGAAGCTGTCAGGGAGCGATAAAGGCCAAGAGGTGCCAAAGACCATGTACACTTCAAAGTGGTCTATAGAGCATGGGTTGTTGTTCCCATGTCTACCTCCAGACCCCGTGTCTCCTGCCAAGCATCCCCCCTCACGCTGGACGGCCCCCTGCAAACCGCATAATGCCACGACATATACACGTCATTCATTCACAAACACACCCCTGTTTCGAATTCTTTATAACCCACTTCATATTTCTAATGTGAACTTCTTTGCGCTTTGCTAGTCAACCCGTGAAGGTGCTGGTTATCTGCTCTTCGTCTCTGTGAACTTCCGTGACCACTTCGAGGAAACTCGTCAGTTTGCAACCTGTGAACTGCTCCCTGTTCTACGACAAGAAACTACTCTGATCCCTGCTTCTAACTGTTTGTTCGTCAAGGTAAGGCCATGTACCATAATCATTTTGCGTCCAATTTCTTTTCGTTCAAGACAGTACATGCAAGTAACTAGTCACATGTTCTGAGTTTAGTCAAATTATTTTTCTATTTTTTTAAAGTTATTGAAATACTTATCCGCATGTGAATAACGTGTATAGTTCCAAGAACCAAAACGAACCTTGCATTGAACCTTTTATGTGTCATTTAATTTTTTAACACATTGGTATTCATAGAGAATTGTTGATCTTTACTTTTCAGAACTTTCCACATGCCTGCCTGTTCCATTGGCGGTTGCCTTTCGAAGACCCATAATAAATCTGAAGGTACTATAATGCATGTTTTCCCTAAGACAATAGATCAGATAAGAGAATGGGTCCGATATTGCAGACATCCACCGTCTGAGCTTGAAAGTAGAGTCCTAGAAGTCTTTGCGGACAATAGGGGTGATCGATACCGCATCTGCAGCAGGCACTTTACCTCTGACATGTACTCCACATCATTGCTAATAAAGAAGAACACACCGCGAGCGAGGCGAAAATTGCTCTCAACCGCTATTCCCACTCTATTCGTCCATATCCCTCCACTGGTGAGTCAAGTTTACGTATTTATCTCTCGGCCTTGCGGTAGTGTGTAGCATTAGCTAACAATAATTTCCCCATTTATGTATCCACTCAATATGAAGGCGGAAGATTCTCCATCCGTGTCGTTATTGCAGTCATCAGCCACTTCAAGCGCCTATCGGGTAATCTTACTTGGCTATTCTGCCACTGACTTGTTTTAGGCATGTAAATCAATAGTTTTAATTTATCGTGTAATTATTTTACCTAATGGTACACCCTTGTACTCGTCCTCTAGTCTTTGTTTACAGTTATAATTATTGTTATCCAAAATAATGCAAGTACTGTCTTTCAGGGAGATGCTGAGGAGTCCAACGTATTGACGACAACCGTTGATGTCACTCAGATGCTCGAGGTACGTTTCCGGACAGTTCCATCGATGGAGATCATCAGATCTTGCATTCTTGTAGCGTGATTGTTACACACAATGTTTCTTTCGTTTTTAGCCATTGATATGTCCTTCTGTCGTCGCCCTCCTATGTGTCTTCTTTTTTCAATATTGTGTTCATTACTAATGAAAGTCCTATGTTTCAGGGAGTCGATGGAGCATTAGTCCAAGAAGAAGGGGGAGCATGCAGTTACGGGTCGGCGCAACAGCTTGCAGAAGTGTGCACCGCAGTTACATCGTCCCTTGATGTTCTTATGCATTCCGAGGTATGGATACTGACAGTTCGATCAAGCGAAATCATATGACGTGATTACATCCACTATACTTCCTTCTTTATTAACGCAAGTACTATGTTCCAGGGAGATGTTGGAGCTTCTTCTACAAGAACATCACCCCTAGTAGTTGATGCAGATCTCTGGGTGGTGAAACTTCATACGATCAAGCAAATCGAATCATATTTAGATATCCATTATTTATTTTAGACAACTGATCATTTGTGCAGGTCTATTTAGATGAGCCGTTGACGCCTGCACAAAGTTTATGTTCTTTTTAACAAAATAGAAAACCATACTAATGCAATTACTGTGTTACAGGGAGTTACTGAAGCATCATCTTCAATAATATCATCAATGGAAGTCTATGAGGAGCCCGAGGTATGGATCTTGACAGTTCCATCTAACTAGATCAACTATGCGTGAATAATTGTTGTTTGAATGTTCTACACAAAGCGTTCATTCGTGTTTTGCTATTGAGATGTACGTGGGTATTGGTCCCCAAGTACATTTTGTGTTTTCAATATTATTATACATACTAATGAAAGTTCTATGTTTCAGGGAGTCGATGGAGCGTCAGTGCGTGATGGATGTGCTTATCATGAAAATATAGTCGTTGCAGCGCAAGAGGAAGTGGAGACATGCACACACGAGTCGGAGCAACAGCGTCCTGATGTTGAAGTTCGAGGCAAGAAAGTTTCAAAGAAAAGAAAGCAAAAGAAGGTTAGTGTCCTGGTCACTATACTATGTTGTTTTTCACTGTTAATAGTTCAATACTGTAAATTGTGTTTAAACTGAACATCCCTTTTCCAATCTGTCCTCTAGTTGCGAGTGGGTGTACGAACTAGATCTACACAGACAGTGAAGCGAACGAGAGATGTTGCTTGTCAAACCTTTTGGCAGGGACTTGAGACTGGAGATGCATCGTGCCAATGGGAAGAATATGAAGTGATTGACAACGGAGCTATACCACCACCAGCCATTGATAGTGAATGTCCTCCTGGTAGTTCGGATGCAGTCGGAGATCAATTCACAGAATCCACACCCGCAAAAACTAAGACCGCGAGAAAGTTGAAGAAATTGTTTTATTCACCCATCGCCGGAGAAGGAACAGATGTTGCAATGGAAGAGAATGAAGTGGACGACAATGAAACACCATCAATATCACTGAACATAGCGGAAGACGATATCAGAGATTCTACCTTTCATGTGAGTGACATGTCCTCAACGTTACAGGCCGAACCAGCTGGGATGCAGAGTGACAGTATAAGGAAAGAGGCCAAATTCATTGTATTCGATAGTTGTTTGATTGATATTATTATTCGGATGAAATGTGGGCATTCGGTTGGTGGGGAAGTATGTGGGGAGCCATTGATTAATGTGACTCGTGCAATTCGAGGCACTAACCTTAAAATACATGCCACCTGTACAAAATATCATCCTTTCTCATGGTCTGCACAACCCATGCTGGGGCAACTGCCAGCAGGCAATCTACTTTGTGCAGCGGCTGCACTTTTTAGTGGTTCAAGTTTTAAAAAGTTAGAGTCTTTCTTTCTGTAACGCTCACCTGATTCCCGTAGAGGCGCTGGTCTTGACTGGGCGTATACCGTATCTGCAAAGGTGATGTGTAACACACGGCTGGCTCTTTGGGCTGGACCTCTGTGCACTGTATGTCTGACTTGAAGGGTAAGATGTCTGCAGATAGAAAATATGGGATTAAGGAACTGGGTTATTGAATGTCTCTCTCTTCTTCCCTTTCTCTTCTCCTGTAGAACCCCAAAGGTTAACGCTCTCACCTTAGGTAAGTGAACGCCGTGCTCTCCATCTGCCTCGGGGCAGGGTGCTGTAACCAGTTTCTTCACTGGATAAGGGGAGCAGGCCTCTTGACTTCAGAGGAGTGCTGTCCGTCGTTTACTGCACGAACGGTAAGTTTCGAGTAATTCTAATGTCTTTAAAGTCTTTAGTAATGATGTTTCTTGTTTTGCAGGGTTCCGGCGATGGCGGATGACGGGCTGAAGTGAGTTGAAGATGGAGCCCGTGTGATGAATAGAAGCGCCTGGAAGCACGTAAGTAAGCGCTTGTTGCCTGCTTCACGATGCGCTCTAACTGTCTTTTTATTTTGCAGGTACAAGTTCGGAGCGGCTGCAGGGTGCCGGAATACCCACTGGGTTAGATGTGGAAAGGAGTAATGGCACGTGAGTATTAAAGTTCCCCAATGTCTTTAAACGCACCTTGTTTTGTCTTTCAGATGCGGGATGCAGCGCCGAAGGCCTCCGGAGCGTGCAAAGAGTTGGTAAGCTTTTGTCTTTCAGATGCCGGAATGCAGCGCGAGGCGTTGGTGACAGCCGATGGACCAGGTAAGTGAAGAGCTGTTACTGAAGACCGTAATGCTAACCTGTTCTTTCTTGTCTTTATAGGTGTTGCTGAAGACTGGATTCAGGATGGTAAGCCTTTTTCCTTAGGCCCAGGATCAGATGCAGAAGACACGATGAGCGTTCTGCTGCAGAGGATGCAGAATAACGCAAAGCAAGATTCATCCATCGGGTGTGGTTTAAATAGCCTCCTGTAGTGCTTAGGTGTCTCCTTCCACAGCCACGCCTAGGTAAGAAAAGAGTTCCTGCTTTCCAGAAGAGTTCCAGTGTTCTGAATCTAGGGAGTGGCTCCTGCCCCACCCAACAGGAAAAGTAGTTCCAAACAGAAGAGGAACAGAGGCTCAACTGGCAGGCAAGTAAGCAGCATGGTCTGCTGCAGGTAAGTCCACCCAAGCATTATGAGCCCGGCGCTTCCAGCGCTGGGACTGGGCATATTTATGAGCCTGGTGCCACTGGCGCCAGGACTGGGTCCAAAAGGTCCCAATTGGGACTGGTTGGCACTCGGAACCTGGGTTATGGATCTGCTTCCAAGGGAGTTGGGAAAACCCTGACCCTTTGGAAGCAGAGATCATGACAGTACCCCCCCTCAAGGCCCCTCCCAAACCGGGCTTCTCCGGGGGTTTTGGCTTGTCAGGAAATGTTCGGTGAAATCTTTTGATTAGGCGAGGAGCGTGGACATATTCAGCAGGTTCCCAGGATCTCTCTTGGGGGCCGTAGCCTTTCCAGTCAATTAGGTAAAATAGTTTAGATTTGCAGATCTTGGAGTCCAGAATGCTTTTGACTTCAAACTCGAGTTCTCCATCAACTAGGATAGGTTTTGGAGATTTAGTTAGTCGGGTTTGAGGTTGCACGGGTTTTAATAGAGAGACGTGGAAGACCGGATGTATCTTCATGTGCGGGGGCAAGTCCAACTTGACCGCTACTGGGTTTACTATGGTAGTGATGGAATAGGGACCAAGGTATCTTGGGTTGAATGTGCGTGGCCCTTTTAGAGGTAGATATTTGGTGGATAACCAGACTTGATCCCCTACTTGATATTGAGGGGCTTCCTTCCGATGTTGATCTGCTCCTTTCTTGTATTGTTCTTTAGACCTTTGAAGGTGAGAAACAGCTTCCTTAAAGGCTTGGGTGATTGTAGAATGCAGGTAGTCTACTGCTGGTGTTTCAAGATCTTGGAGGGCATCCAACTCCGAGGTTCGAGGGTGACTGCCGTACAAAAGAAAAAACAGGGTTTTCCCAGTTCCCGAATGGACAGAGTTATTGTAGGCATATTCGGCTATCCAAAGGATGTCTTTCCAAGTTTTTTCAGTTTGTTGCAGCATGCAGCGTAAATACTGTTCCAGAGTTTGATTGGTCCTCTCGGTTTGTCCGTCGGTCTGAGGGTGGTGACTGGTCGATAGTCTCACATCAATTTGAGCCGACCGACAGCAACTTCGCCAAAAATGAGAAATAAATTGACTACCTCGATCCGAAATTAGAACCGAAGGAAAACCGTGCAGTCGGACGATGTTTTCGAGAAATTCTCGAGCCAGAGTTGCTGCTGTTGGCAAGCCTTTGAGCGGAATGAAATGCGCCATCTTGGAGAATAAGTCCACGATTACTAGAATCGTATTGTATCCGGAGCATGGAGGTAGATCGGTGATGAAGTCCATAGAAAGCGTATGCCAAGGGCGAGGTGGGATGTCAATAGGGCGTAAGAGGCCTGCTGGTCTTTCCTTTTGACTCTTGTTTTGGGCGCATACTCCACAGGACATTATAAAGTCTCTGATATCTTTTTTCCAAGACGGCCACCAGAAGTAGCGCTTGATCTTTTCTGAGGTCTTGGCCATACCGGGATGTCCTTCCATTAAAGAATCGTGATAACAAGAGATTACTTTTTTCTGTAAATCTGTGCTGGGTAGGTATAATCGTTCTTGGAAATACAATAAGTTGCCCTTTACTGCAAAGTCCTTTCCCTGCAGATGCCAATTCTGTATGTCTGCTGGAGTTACAAGTTGCCTGGCCTTATCCTTAACTTCCTCTATGGATTCTGTGGCGATTACACCCAGAATTCTTTGTTCGGGAATGATTGGTACAGGTTTAGGGTTGATCAAGTGTTCTTCCACTCCCATCCGAGAAAGGGCATCAGCTTTACCGTTCTTTGTACCAGGTCGATAGGTAATTATGAAGTCAAACTCGTCAAAGAATAATGCCCAACGGAGTTGTCTAGAGGATTGGGCTTTTGCGGTTTTCAAATATTGCAGGTTTCGGTGATCCGTAATCACAGTAACGGTGTGTCGGGCCCCCAGCAAATAATGCCGCCAAGCCTTAAAGGCAGACTTGATAGCCAGAAGTTCCTTGTCAGTAATCGTGTAATTGATTTCAGGAGGCGAGAATTTGCGGGACCAAAATGCCACGGGATGCAACTGATTGGTTACCGGGTCCTTTTGTGATAGAACTGCCCCCATGGCAAGGCTTGAAGCATCAGTTTCCACGATGTAGGGGAGTTCGGGGCGAGGGTGTTTTAAGATTGGTGCAGAGATAAATTTAGTCTTCAAATCCTGGAAAGCTTGTTCCGCCTCGGTAGACCATTCAAAACGTTTGTTTTTCTTTAACAAGGCAGTGATGGGCTGGACTATTCGAGAGAATTCGGGGATAAACCTGCGGTAAAAGTTAGCGAAGCCTAACATGCTTTGCATACCTTTTACGGAGGATGGTGATGGCCATTTGAGAACTGCATCGACCTTCTTTGAATCCATACGCACTCCGCCAGGTGATATGAATCCCAAGAATTCAATTTCAGTCATGTTGAAAACACATTTTTCCAACTTAGCGAAAAGTTTGTGTTGACGCAATCTTTCGAGGACCATTTTCACGTGTTTCCGATGTTCAGATTCCGATGAAGAATAAACGAGGATGTCGTCAATGTAAACAACAACACACACATCTATGAGCTCTCTGAGGACATCGTTCATAAAATATTGAAAGGCGGCCGGGGCATTGCAAAGTCCGAAGGGCATGACCTGATATTCAAATAGCCCATACTTGGTGCGGAAGGCCGTCTTCCATTTGTAGGGGAGGACCGGCCGCGAGGCCCTCCTCACCTGCAGCCTTCTCCCCAGGTGAGGACCATGACTCGGTGGGCGTCCCCTCATGCCACCCGGGCCCAGGTGGAGGAGGGTTCACCCGCCGACGACATTGCCCACACGTATCCGTTCCCTGCATATACCAAAATTCAGTTAGGCCTAGAAGCCATCTTGTCTAGCAAAGATGGCGTGAGTTCAGCACACTGTAGCGCGGCCCCCACCTTTGGAGGGCCTTTCATGCATTTCTGCCGCCGCAGCACCATGGCAGCTCCGCTGCGAGCGCGTTCCCATGAGAAAGTTGGGTACGAGCTAACACCAGATATTAACATTGTAACAGTCTGTTATCCACAATGTAACACTGCACCCCGTGTGACCTGGTCCGCGAGGCCAGGGCAACGCAGAAATGAATTCAAGTAGTGGTATTAGTGAACTACTTTTCTTAAACAGAATCTGCAAACCATGAATTAGCCATAAAAGTGAAATGTTTATATGACTTCACATTGTGATTGTACTAATGCTGCTAGATCACAGAGAAAGTGTCTTTAAGTCATATGTAGACACATGAACCCCTGGATGTCTCCTTAAGTCACCCATAGTGGCAACCGTCAATCTCTGTGGTCCATAATATAGTTCTACCTCATGTACCGTCGAATGTATATAAATACTTAAACACTGTAATAGATATAATACCATGTAATGAAAAGGTACTCGGACCGACTGTATTAAAGAAATGTGTAACGAAGTTGAAATATAGATGTGTGTTTAAATAAGATCAAAATAAGGCAAAACATTATAAAAGTTCTGCATTCAAAAGTCAGCAACGCACGAGGAAAAAACCTTTGTGAATGTATGCAAGGCCATTCTCCCTCCCACCCTACGAAGCCTGCCAGATAAAGAAGCTAAGGCATGTGCCGCGCTCCCTCACCTCCCCCAACCAAGCTGGAGCCGCTTCAGAGAGTCAGAGGCCCCGGTACCGCACCCAAGGCCACAGCCCGCCACCTGTGTTATTTACAGCACAGTAATAAACCCACGTTTGAATCCACAGATCTACCAGCACCCTCTCGTAAATCCCACAACCCCCCTAGACCACCCCAAGAATCATGACCCCGTGCAAAGACGACCCCCAACGCTGGGACAAGACACAGAGACCCATTTATATAATAACTTCTAACGCAGCAGACAGACATGTATCATTCGGCCCAGGCCCCAGAGCCCAGCCCCTCGACCTAAAATACCGGTCAATAGGACACAGGTAAATCTCACCCCAACCGACAACCACCAGACCTCTCACGAGGTGCATTCCTCATGTGTTGCATTTATTTTATAAGATAAACTGCTGAGCGATTTATTGATGAACTTAAATGTCGTTTCTTGAATAACTGCAGTGTGCATGGCCTAGGGCAAACGAGTCAGGAAAGGTATTCATCTTTGTCACAGGCTGCCCCAGCATACCAACACCGCTCGGATGACCTCAAGCTGGCCTGCCAGGCCCAACCCAACCCACGAGGCTGACCAGTGACGTCCTCACGCCAAGACCAACCACGCTGCAGCAACACCTATAGTTAGTCGACGCCACCCAATCCCAATTAACTTGTGCCCCCTATAGTGTGTAGGTTCTGATGACGTTTTTTGTATTAGAAATACGCCTGTCTTTGCTATTGTCAGACAGAGCGCTCTCGGAGGTTGCAGAGTTCTTTGCATGCCCTATTCTTTGGATAAACTCCCACTTACGCTCACCCGCACTCTGTCTTGGCCTTATTCCCATTACGGAAGAGTCCCTTATTGTCTCTCATTGCGGGGAGGATCGTGCTGAACTTGGGGGCGCTTCCTTTCAGTGGTGACCCCGATAGCGTGATATCTCCAAATTATTTTTCCTAACTCCTTTTTAACGACCCCCTTGTGGCACGAGAATCTCCGGTCGAGAAGGGATACGCACGGTGAGCCGGCTCCGGGAGGCTGCCCGCCAACGGCGACCGGCACAATAAGAAGTGCGCACTCAATGAGAAAGGGTACGGGATCCCGATTGGAAAAAAATCCCCTTTGAGTGCCGCTCGCCGGAGCCAGGGGCTGACCGTTGAGTTACCGGTGACACTGCCTGGACGGACCCAGTTTCGGAGACTATCGGTTCAAGACGGGCACGTGAGTACCGAGTGCGAGCGATCGTAAAGGGGAAGGGAGGGGAAATTGTGAACAGAGGAACGGGGACAGGTAGAGGAGAAGAATAATGGGGGTCTACTAAAGACGGGTCTTGAAAATTTCTTTATCTTTTTCTTTGCATATGGCCATTAGGAGTAAGAAGTAAATGAAGAAGTAGAAGTGACGGAAACCTAGCTCCGAAAGGGGGTGGAAGGCGGCGCCGCATAGTGCTATCTAAACTAGTACTGGGAATATATAAAGAAGTGAAAAATAAGTTATTAGTGTCTGGCAAGGAAAGACACAGAGTATATTTTAGTATTTGCTATTTCTTTATATTCTTTTGCTCAGAGGGTAGGGGTCTGGACTAAAAGTGAGCCTGGGGTGAACTGATTAACATAAAATACCAAAACAAGGGGGAAAACAGCAGAAATAGGGATCAAAAATACTGGCACATGCAGACGGGTATCTAGTTACCCGAGTAGAACAACAGGGACAGCTGGACAGGAAGGAAAGGGAGGAAAAAAAAAAAAAAAAAAAAAAAAAGCGAGGTGTGAGTGGGAAAGCATTGTGAGGGGTGCGCGCACCGTGTGAATAGTGAAGAAGAACGACTGACCGCGAGGGGGTGCCAGAGAGTGTGGACCATAACTAGCAGGTGGTTGATTGTGAATGAAAATTGCGCGGGATTGAACAGGGATGCGAAGACAATGAGGAATGGCGAGTAAGAAAGAATGTTAGTAGTGAATTTAACTTGCGTGATATCATTGAGAAGTCCGCTCTTGTCTGGGCCATAAAAATATACTTAGACATATCTATACGTAATCAAAAGTAAAGTAGGTGAACACGGTCAGTGCTATTGATTTAGAATATGGGGGCAGAAACTCCCTTGTCACATATTTGTACGAGCTTACCGGGATACGCTGAACGAATCAAGAAATACCACGATCAATGGGTAACAGAATTAAAAGGGGAAGGATTGCCCCAGATTTGGCCTGAGGGGGGGTCTTTTGAAAAAAGCGTTCTAGATATGGTACGAACGTGCATTCACCTCAAGTATAAGGGCAAACAGTGGCAAAACAGGAAGGAGATATTAGATCTCTGGAGACTATTTGAGGAAATACCCCCACCCAAAGCTCCGGCACCAAATATTGATCTACCTTCCACCACAGATAATCCACTGATGATTCCAAGAGAGGAAAAGGAACAGCTAAGTACAGAACAACCTGCGGAGGTGATTAGTTTGTACCCGATATTACATAAACCAGCCCCCGCAGCAGGGTATAGTGATCCTACTTATGTGCCTCCCCCTACAACTACTACACCCCTAAGACCAACAGCCCCCCCACCATACGAAAGCACTAGAGAGCGTGCCCAGACAAGCACGCAAAGAGGGGACATAGAAAAGCTAACGAGCGATTTAGAATCGAGGCTCTCGATAGCAAAGGATGAACTCTCAAGAATAAAAGACATATGTGAGCGTACAGCATGCACTCCCACTCGATCAGGACGTGTATCCAGAACATCAAGTGACAGTAGACAAATTGAGGAAGGATGGAAAAAGGGTGAAATATTATTCAGAATTGAGGAAGAACCGACAAGAATAATACAGGTGGAAACACCAGAGGGGAGCATCGGTGATGTATCACGGCAGACAGGGATCAGAGAGGACCTGCTATGTGATGTCCGAGGCGAAATAGGTGAGAGTGATAGGTTGAGCATGGCAGTAGGAGGGGAAAGCGAGGAGCTGGACGGTGCATGCTCGCAAGGAACAATAGATGACGAGTGGATGGGACGACTAAGGAATAGAGTGGGGAGGATGGCGTCATTGGGGTCAGCGACGACCAAAGTGGGTGAGGGCGCAACGTTAAAAGGGAAATTACAACTTCCACTAATACACAGAGGGGGAGGAAGACCAAACTATATACCCTGGGCCCAGATGGATAAAGCTAATTTTATGAAGTTACTGCCCCCGTTGTCCGGAGGGGCGAGCAAGTGGATATATGCATTCGAGAAACATACTGCCGGCATACCGCTGGCAGTAGGCGATGTGAAAAGCCTACTAGTATCAGCAGTAGGAGATCAAGCAGACAGGGTATGGGTTAAGGCTGGTTTCCCGGCAGTGACATTAGATTGTGACCGTCATGATGGAGCGTCTTTTAATACAGTGCGGGCACGGGTTTGGGATGCGCTGCGGGAGACGTTCCCAGATACTCCAGATTTACAGTCAGTAATGCAGTGTACAATGAATGACGGGGAGGATGCTATGGATTACATTCTCCGGGTGCAGGAGATGTGGAGAGCGGAAACGGGCACACCCTGGCACCAATCCACATCTCTATTTTATTTTATCATTAAGAGAGGGCTCCCAAAAGAGGTGCAGAAGGCACTCGATAAAATAGCGGGCGTTGAGGCAAAGGGGTGGCCAGAGATCCAAAGTATAATAGTGCACCATTGCAAAAGGATAAAAGAGAGAGAGAGGGAAGTAGCACAGAAAAGGTTGGCAGACGAGGCAAAGTTGGTACAATCAAAACTGGTGAAGGTTGCAGCAGCGGTAGCAGGGCTCCCACTCATGAGGGAGGGAGAGGAAGGAGAGGAGGGGCAAATAGCAATACAAGGAAGAATAGCAGCAAATTGGGCAGGGCAAGGACAACGACAGTGGACTGAGCAGGAGCAGAACGGAGGTCCAATGTGGCAAGAGTGGGCCCCACGAGGGGGTAGAGGTGGGTACAGGGGCCGAAGAGGTGGACAAGGGTATGGTGGAGTGGGAGGAAATGGATGGCAGGGTCCCAGAGGTCCACAGGGGAGCTGCTGGAACTGTGGGAGGTGGGGACATTACTCGAGGGAGTGCAGAAGCAGACAAAACAACGGGTTCCAGGAGGCAGAACAGTACGGTCACCCACACCCAGGGAGCCCATACGGCCTCCCCATGGGACAGCACCAACAACAAGGAAATGCAGGGCAAAGAGGTAACGCACAATTACACGGACATCAGTACAGAACACAGAATCACCCACAGAATAATGACACTATACAATACATGCCAGGTAACACTTTCGCTACCGTAGCGAATGGAGCCCCCGCACCCGCACCCTACAGCGGAGTATCAGTAGTTTCGGGGAACATTTTTGATCAGGGAGGGGCAATGAGACACCCCGCATAGGACAGCCCACAGAGAACACTTGCGTGTCCAGTTCTATCTACGACCCACAATGCATCAGAGGAACCATTGATAGGGGTGCAGATAGGAGACACGCAATTCATATTCATGGTGGATTCCGGAGCGGAGAAATCATGCATTAAAGAGGACCGGTTCCCGCTATCTAATAGGACGTTAGAGACGCAGGGGTTCTCTGGGGCTGTAATTGAAGTTCCTTACACAGAAGAATTGGATGTAACGGTGGGGGGGGAAACAGTGAAGGCACCCTTACTGTACTATGAACGCTCCCCAATTAATTTGCTGGGGAGGGATCTCTTGAGCAAACTAAACATGACCATATCATTTACAGAAAGTGGTATAGTATGTTCAACACCGGGCATATGTCCTCTACGCATAATGACAGTAATGCAGGGCCACGCAATCATCACAGAAATTAGAGGATTACCAAAAAACGAGGAGGTGTTTATTGAGGGCATGCGAACATTGGCCCTCATAGTACCAGAACTAAAAAGAATGGATTGGAGGATCCCAGCTGAGTTCCTCTTTCGCCCCATAGTGTGCCCCGACATAGCCACTGGGGCAGTGCTATCATTGGATTTGCACGCAGTACACGTGTCAGCAAAAAGGATATGTGTAATAGGGATTGACATGGAAGGATGCGAATGGCGTACAGTACTGTGTACAAATGCAAATATCCCACTGCGAGAGCTGTCAGATGAAGAGCTCTTTTCAGACGCCGAGACAGACGGCGAAATAGTAATGGAACTAGCCATACCATGTGACATCGTGATTACGGCCAGAGAAACTCCAACTGAATTAATGGCAGTAGTTGGAGCACCACATACATTTTTTGATGATGACATGAGGTTAATACCGACTAACATATGGACGAACGGCCCCCATGATGTAGGGTTATTACATGGAGTCCAACCTGTGGTGATAAAACTGAAAGAAGGGGCAATTTTACCCCGGGTGAGACAATATCCATTGTCTCGCGAGGCAGAAGAGGGAATAAAAGAGACAATAGAGGCACTGTTAGCACAAGGAATAATAGTGCCCTCAAATTCCCCATGCAACACATGCATTTACCCGATCAAAAAGATGAAGGGAGGGTCCTGGAGGATGATACAAGATTTACGCCCACTCAATGATGTGATTCAGAAAGAGTTCCCTCTAGTGCCGAACCCGGCCACAATACTATGCAACATCCCAAAAACAGCATCTCATTTCACAGTTATTGACTTAAAAAATGCGTTCTTTTCGATCCCCTTAGCAGAAGAGAGCAGGTACTTAACAGCATTTACACTAGGGGGGAGGAGATTTGAACACTGCAGACTACCACAAGGATATTGCGAAAGCCCAAGCATATTCAACAGGATATTACATGAGGATCTAGGGAACCTATCTGTAGAAAGTACGGTGATTCAGTACGTTGACGATTTATTGGTTTGTGCACAGAGCGAGGAAGAGTGTAGAAAGGATTCAATAACACTCCTGACATTACTGGCCAACAAGGGGTACAAGGTGGATAAGGGTAAGTTACAATACTGCCTAACAGAGGTCCTATACTTGGGACAGCTAATATCAAAGGATGGAAAACGGATCATACCAGACAGAGCAGAGGCAATTAGAGCCGTTGGAGAGCCCAAAACAGTAAAAGAGATGCAAAAATTCCTAGGCATGTGCAACTACTGCCGAGCTTGGATATTAGACTACGCAGCATATACAAGGCCCTTGTTACAGGCACTTAAAGAAGCGCAACAGGAAAACAGACACATAGAATGGACAGGAGAAATGAACACATCATTTAACTCACTGAAGGAGCTAATATCAAGCGCTCCAGTTCTGGCAAACCCAGATTATGGACGCGAATTCTTCTTATTTTCACACTGCAAGGGAAAACTGATGACCGCAGTGCTGACACAAAAGACATTGTTGGGCCACAAGCCACTGGCTTACTATAGCGGCACTCTGGACGCAGTAATGCAAGGACATTTCGCGTGCGAGCAATCTCTCGCTGCTGCCGCGTTCGCCATTGAAAAAAGTGCCACAATAGTAATGGGCTGTCCAGTAACACTGTTTGTGGAACACTCACTATTTGCAATATTAGAGCGATCAAAAAGCACATTAACAACACAACGCGCCACAGCATATGAGATAATATTGTCCAGTGCAAACATCCATATAGTAAGATGTAAAACTGTAAACCCAGCCACATTCATCACGGAGGCGTGCACAATAGAAGACATGCAGAACCACAACTGTGCAACATACACCGGTGACGAGGGTCAGGATCAGGTGGTTTTTGAGAATGCCCTGAACGAGGGAGAGGTGTACTTCGTGGACGGGTCGGCCTCAATTGACATGGAGACAGGAGAGAAACATGTGGGTATGGCAGTGGTACGATTAGAGGAAGATGAGTATGAGACACTAGTACAACACCGCCTCCCATCACACTATTCAGCCCAAGCAGCAGAACTGATAGCACTAATAGAAGCATTGCGTGCAGCTAAGGGGTGCGCAGTAACAATATACACAGACTCAGCATACATGACGACCACAGTACACGGAGGGCTGGCACGGTGGGGGCGGAGAGGGTTTCGACGAGCAGATGGAACACCTGTCCAACACGCAGAATTGTTAAAAGAATTGATTGAGGCACTTCAAGACCCCACGACAGTGGCAATTGTGAAATGCCAAGCCCATACTACAAACACAGATCTTGTATCTTTGGGAAACGCGGCAGCAGACGCCGCCGCCAAAGAAGCTTCATACTTTCAGAAAGGTGAGGTAGGGGAGTACATGTTGCACCACACAGTAAGCCAAGAGGTCCCCACAGGATATAACATGATGCTCACACAAGAAATACTAGAGCTGCAAGAGGGAGCTAGTGCAGAAGAAAAATTGCTATGGACTAAGAGAGGATGCAGCAAATCACCAACAGACTTGTTGTGGCGACAAGAGAGTTCAGGAAAAGCAGTGATGCCAGTTACGTTGTTAGAAATAGCCTTTCAACAACTACACTTCCCTGCACATAACGCTAAGCAACACATAGTGGCAGAGATACAAGAGGATTGGTTTGCACCTTGCCTCCAGGAACACATCACTAGGCTGACATTAGAATGCACGACATGTCAAATTTACAACTCAGGAATGACATTACGCACACTGAGAGGTACAATACCAAAACCCAATGGCCCATTTAGAGAGCTCCACATCGATTATGTAGATATGGGAGAAAGGTGCAATGGGGCTCGTTACATGATTGTGGTCGTATGTCCCTTCTCAAGGTGGGTGGAAGCGGGCCCCTGTGCACGTCCTGACGCGAAAAGCGCCGCAAAGTTCTTAGTGAGGGAAGTATTCCCGCGCTGGGGAATTTGCGACGTGATTCGCTCAGACAACGGCACTCATTTCGTTAATGAACTGTTCAAGGAAGTGACTACATTATTGGGAATAAAACACAAATTATGTTCAATTTATCATCCTCAAAGTAATGGCGTAGTGGAAAAGATGAACGGCCTGCTGAAAAGCAGGTTGTCAAAACTATGTTTTTCCCTAAAAAAGACCTGGATGTACTGCCTACCACTGGCCCTGTTTGAATTGCGCAATCAGCCAAGCAAAGACCATCATTTATCCCCACACGAGATCGTCACGGGAAGGAGAATGCACACAACACATTCGCCTCTCCGTGAACGTTCTGATGCACACAGAAGCGCTGCGGTATTAGGTGAGGAGTTTACCGACTACTTGAAAAAATTAGCACAAGCAGCACGCGTAATTGCAAAACAACTTGCCCCGCCCTTCACAAGAGAGGAAGGAAATGCAACAGAAGCAGTAACACAGCCGGACAAACAGTCACAGCTGATGCCAGGCGACTACATATATGTCAGAAGTTTTGTGAGAAGGTGGAATGCACCACGTTTCCATGGCCCTTATGAGGTAGTGTTTTGCACGCCCACGGCGGTAAAGGTGAAGGGCCTGAGATATTGGGTGCATTTGACAGATGTACGCAGGGCGTATAACGCCGTGGAAGGTGAGGTACAGGATGAGGCACAGGCAACAGCGGACAATGGAGGTGTGCAGAATGAATGATGGGAATTTTGTGTGCATCAAGTGATGGACATTGAACGCGACTGGCGCATGGCAAGTGTACTAAAATAAATATGTATATATATATATACTTTTTATAACTGTTGAAGGTTTTTGTGGGTTTGTTGGTTTTGGAAAAGTTTTTTTTTTCTCTCTCACTTTCCTTTTTTATATATGAAATAATGTACGGATAGTAATGATTGTAAAATTACCTTGTCTGTGGACACACCCCCTCCCCCACCCACTCCCATACTTTGTCGAAACAACGTCACAACGTTAGAAATGTTTACATGCTTGTACTTAATGCACTTTTGTGTTTCAAACAGGATTTACCATGGCATCCAATGGGCAGCCTGCAACTAATAGATTTGTTAGATTTAGAGAAATGTTAGTAGATAGATTAACATATTCATACGAATGTGGGTTATCAATGTGTGTTATTGTGTTCTTCATATCAATATTCTGTCTGGTGACATATTGGTTCATAGCGTTCATCTCTATCGAGATGAACGAGGGGGGAGGGGGGAGTAACATCACCCTGGCCCCTGGGACGAATTCAACTACAAGTATGAATATTAAAGAAGGTGATTTTTTGGTCTGGGATGGATCACACTTCGTATGGGGTTACTATACTGCAATACCCACTGCTGCCATGTCACAATCAAGAAATTTCCAAAAAGAAATGGAAAATGACACAATGTCCCTACCTGAAATATATAACAGCCCCACTACCCTTCCCGCCCCGATACAAAACAGTGATTTGTTCTTTATTGAGGAAAATGGAAAAGTAATTACGATGACAGAACACAAGTTCCTATATGAGGAATTGGAAAAGGGGGGTGGGAAGGAGGAAGGGGGGCCTATTTTTTCACCTATCGAAACTAAAAGGTATAGGAGGAGGGAGAAAAGTAGGCGAAGAAGAGAGATAAGTAGGAGGGGGTATGATGAGTATTATGGGTTAGGTTTAGACAAGATGGAAGACCCACGACACCCCCACCAAGCAAATAAATGGTATGCAGATATGAGTGCAACAGCTAAACAGACAACCAATGAAAGCTGTTATGTCTGTTCGCTCATCCCCCATGCATCAGGCACACCCAAAGTGTTGTTGCCAAGAGAATTGCCCATTGTGGATGCCCAATGTCTCCTTCATCTCACACTGTGTAGAATAAAGAACACCTTCCAAGCACACGATGTCTCTTTCAAAATGATACAGAACGACAAAACGTGCTATCCAAAAGCGTCTGGAGTGGTCTGTCTTAAAGAACCCTTTTTTGCAATACAAGGGACACTGTTTTCCGAAAACAGATGGAAAGATGAAGAAGTACTGTGCAAAGCGGAAGTACTGAGAGATGTCCAACCAGACAAGCTGCGGTGGATGGAAAAAACGTGCACACCAATATGGAAAGAACACATCTCTAAACTAACATGGGTAACAGCGATGGAGAAACCCTTCCAGCTACAAAGTGAAATAAAAAACGAACTATGTTTCAAGGGAGAAGGAAAAGTGGCAATGGGAACGAATGAAAACTGTAACAAAACTCTCACCATCCCAGACATGAAAAAAGGAACAGCAGCGCTGATGGACACATACTGGGTATGCGGGAATCAGGCTTACTTGCACCTTCCCCAGGCATGGAGTGGCAGCTGCTCAATGGCCACTTTGCACTCGCCCCTAATGGTGATTCCAGAAAGTCACGTCGACGAAAATAAAAGGACGCAAGGAAACATGAACCTAGGTGCAACTTCTCCCACTGCAAAAGCGCACCTCTATGTCCTGTCCTCCGGAGGGAAAGAAGAGGAGCTATCACGGAACAAGCGAACATCGAACTACATATCACAAGCATCATCTGATTTATTGGCACAGATCCCAGACAGGTATCGCCTGTTCAGCTCCGTGGAAACATTTTTTGCCTCACTAGTTTCAAGTGTCCAAGCAAGAGCAAATGCAAAATGGCTCCAGATCACACGGTGGGAACTGATTCAGCTGGCCAATGACACTGAAGAAGGGTTCAACATAATAAAGGTGGAACTACGAGCTCTGCGACTGATGACCATGCAGAACAGGTATGTTCTGGACCTGTTAACAGCGATCGATGGAGGTGTTTGCCGAAAAATAGGAAGTGCCTGCTGCACGTTCGTACCTTCTGAAGACGCAGAAAATGGGTCCCTGTCCCACGTCATTGAAGCAGTACATAACCTGGGAGAGAAGATGAAGATGGAAGGTGGGGCTAAAGATAGCTCATGGTTCGACAATATCTTCTCCTGGGTTCCCTCATGGCTTGGAATGGCAATGAAGTTCTTGATACCAGTTGTGGTGGTCCTCCTCGTGGTGTTCTGCCTGTGCCAGGTGGGCCTTCGATGTTGTGCTAACGCAGTCCCTAACGGTGCAATGATGATGGTGACAATGGGCAACTCTGGTGGTACAATTAAGGCGACACAAGAAGTACATGTACAGACAGGAACAGATAACACTCCCAGGTACCAGTTAGTGCCTATGTACCGTGATAAGTACATAGTAGACAAACTATGGCACACCACTATCAAAGAACCCCGAGATGTGGAACTGGAATGGTATGAGGAGGTCTGGGTAGACTTGGAAGAAACTGGTGACTGCATATATTTAACATGTACACCAGACGAGTATGCTAGAAGAGGTGAGAGCTTGAGGGGGGTATGTAGGGCATGGATGCCTAGAAAAGGAACACCTGCATGGGATGACGCAGTGATAGAGGAACAAGAATGTAGAAGATTGGAAGAGCTAAAGAATTCGTTACTTTAGTAACGAAAGGGGGGAAATGTAGGGGAGGACCGGCCGCGAGGCCCTCCTCACCTGCAGCCTTCTCCCCAGGTGAGGACCATGACTCGGTGGGCGTCCCCTCATGCCACCCGGGCCCAGGTGGAGGAGGGTTCACCCGCCGACGACATTGCCCACACGTATCCGTTCCCTGCATATACCAAAATTCAGTTAGGCCTAGAAGCCATCTTGTCTAGCAAAGATGGCGTGAGTTCAGCACACTGTAGCGCGGCCCCCACCTTTGGAGGGCCTTTCATGCATTTCTGCCGCCGCAGCACCATGGCAGCTCCGCTGCGAGCGCGTTCCCATGAGAAAGTTGGGTACGAGCTAACACCAGATATTAACATTGTAACAGTCTGTTATCCACAATGTAACACTGCACCCCGTGTGACCTGGTCCGCGAGGCCAGGGCAACGCAGAAATGAATTCAAGTAGTGGTATTAGTGAACTACTTTTCTTAAACAGAATCTGCAAACCATGAATTAGCCATAAAAGTGAAATGTTTATATGACTTCACATTGTGATTGTACTAATGCTGCTAGATCACAGAGAAAGTGTCTTTAAGTCATATGTAGACACATGAACCCCTGGATGTCTCCTTAAGTCACCCATAGTGGCAACCGTCAATCTCTGTGGTCCATAATATAGTTCTACCTCATGTACCGTCGAATGTATATAAATACTTAAACACTGTAATAGATATAATACCATGTAATGAAAAGGTACTCGGACCGACTGTATTAAAGAAATGTGTAACGAAGTTGAAATATAGATGTGTGTTTAAATAAGATCAAAATAAGGCAAAACATTATAAAAGTTCTGCATTCAAAAGTCAGCAACGCACGAGGAAAAAACCTTTGTGAATGTATGCAAGGCCATTCTCCCTCCCACCCTACGAAGCCTGCCAGATAAAGAAGCTAAGGCATGTGCCGCGCTCCCTCACCTCCCCCAACCAAACTGGAGCCGCTTCAGAGAGTCAGAGGCCCCGGTACCGCACCCAAGGCCACAGCCCGCCACCTGTGTTATTTACAGCACAGTAATAAACCCACGTTTGAATCCACAGATCTACCAGCACCCTCTCGTAAATCCCACAACCCCCCTAGACCACCCCAAGAATCATGACCCCGTGCAAAGACGACCCCCAACGCTGGGACAAGACACAGAGACCCATTTATATAATAACTTCTAACGCAGCAGACAGACATGTATCATTCGGCCCAGGCCCCAGAGCCCAGCCCCTCGACCTAAAATACCGGTCAATAGGACACAGGTAAATCTCACCCCAACCGACAACCACCAGACCTCTCACGAGGTGCATTCCTCATGTGTTGCATTTATTTTATAAGATAAACTGCTGAGCGATTTATTGATGAACTTAAATGTCGTTTCTTGAATAACTGCAGTGTGCATGGCCTAGGGCAAACGAGTCAGGAAAGGTATTCATCTTTGTCACAGGCTGCCCCAGCATACCAACACCGCTCGGATGACCTCAAGCTGGCCTGCCAGGCCCAACCCAACCCACGAGGCTGACCAGTGACGTCCTCACGCCAAGACCAACCACGCTGCAGCAACACCTATAGTTAGTCGACGCCACCCAATCCCAATTAACTTGTGCCCCCTATAGTGTGTAGGTTCTGATGACGTTTTTTGTATTAGAAATACGCCTGTCTTTGCTATTGTCAGACAGAGCGCTCTCGGAGGTTGCAGAGTTCTTTGCATGCCCTATTCTTTGGATAAACTCCCACTTACGCTCACCCGCACTCTGTCTTGGCCTTATTCCCATTACGGGAGAGTCCCTTATTGTCTCTCATTGCGGGGAGGATCGTGCTGAACTTGGGGGCGCTTCCTTTCACATTCATCGCCCTCTTTTACTCGTACCAAGTGGTAAGCTCCTCTAAGATCCAGCTTTGTATATATGCATGCTTTTCTGACTTGGTCCAGGAGTTCAGGGATCAAAGGTAACGGATATCTATTCTTAACGGTGATCTGGTTCAGGGAGCGATAATCTATACAAGTTCTAAGGTCTCCTTCCTTTTTTGGAACGAAGAACAAAGCTGAAGAAGCAGGGGACTTGGAAGGACGAATAAACCCATTTGCCAGGTATTGATCCAGGTATTGTCGAAGGTGAAGGTTCTCAGGCTCGGTGAGGGCATAAATTCTACTACAAGGAGGAGTAGATCCAGGCATCAGGTCTATCTGGCAGTCATAAGACCTATGAGGAGGTAGAGACTTAGCCTGATCCTTCCGGAAAACATCTTGGTATTCTAGGTATTCGGGAGGTAACTGGGGAGTCTCTGAAGAAATTGCTGCCAGTGCAACACCAGGTGGAGGGTGACAAGTAGAGACACATTCTGGAAACTGGACCGTTCTTGCTCGCCAATCGATCAGAGGATTGTGTTTCTCTAACCAAGGTATTCCTAGAATAATCTGAAACTGAGGGGCCTTGATCACATCGAACACAATCTTCTCATGGTGTCCATCTTGACTTACTAGCGTCACCTCTTGAGTGGTATGCGTTACTGGCCCGGAGGCTATCTCCGTACCATCCACCGTAGTAATGACGTCCTTTACAGCCTTGGGACAAAGAGTTAGATTCATCCTCAAAACCATTTCATGATCCACATAATTGCCGATGGCACCGCTGTCGACGTAAGCTTCAATTGCATGTAATCGATCCGGATTATCAGGACTAATGAGGACCATAGGTATCACGAAATGCGAGGTCACGGAACTGGTTTTCACGCTCGGCAAGAGGACCTCTATTCTTGTCGGGCGAGGTCGCTTCCCTGCTCAGAGTTTGTAACTTTGGTAACTGCAGCTCCTACTGCCTTCTTGGCAGGTTTCACCGGACAGTCTCGAAGAAAGTGCCCTGAGTTTCCGCAATAGAGGCATAATTGCAACTGTTTTCTCCTTTCCCGCTCCTTTTGTGTTAGAGGACCTTTCAGACCCCCTATTTGCATGGGTTCCCCGGAGTCTACTCCTTTGGAAGGAGTTGGCGGTTTGGAAAATACTCGAGCATCAAACTTGGAACGATCGGCCTTCCTGTTCTGCAGTCTGTGATCTATTTGAACGACTAAGTCTATATAGTCCGAACAATCTTGTGGGGGATTCACTACTTGGGCTAACACATCTTTGAGCTCTCCACGTAGACCTCTATAAAACAGCGTAATCCTTTTGTCCTCAGGCCATTGAGTTTCCACTATCAGTCTGTTGAAAGACGCAATATAAGCCAAAAGTTCTTGATTACCTTGTCGCAACGAAAGAAGCTCATTGTCCAAGGCCTGCCCCTGTGAATGTCTTGCGAACAGTTTTTCCATACTGAGCTGAAAAGCTTGAAAATCATGGAGGACCGGATCATCTTGATTTACTAGAGGGATCGACCAGTCTGCCGCATTGCCACTAAGGTACGAAAGCACGAAAGCTACTTTAGCTTGATCAGTTGGAAAGGCTGCTGGCCGGCATAAGAAATGCAACCGGCACTGATTGATAAATACTGCAAACCTCTTTGGGTCACCAGAAAATCGTTCGGGCGGAGCCAGAGGTACATTCCCAGGTAGGTTGATCTGCACTGGATTCATAGAGGATGTAGAAGGAAGATTTCCCCCAGATGCGGGTAACGGGGTCTGTCCGGCTTGTGACTGTAGCAATTGTCTAGCGAGATCATCTGTTCGCTCCTTGGAAATAATGAGTTCCCTTCTTAGAGCGTTCGTTTCCTGACGGGCTGCATGCACTTCTGCCCTTAGTTCCCCAAGTAACTGGGCTAGCTGGTCGGTATCCGAGGTTTCCATAGCGCCTGGACGGGAGTTTTGTGGTAGGCTTTGCGTTCTGTAACGCTCACCTGATTCCCGTAGAGGCTCTGGTCTTGACTGGGCGTATACCGTATCTGCAAAGGTGATGTGTAACACACGGCTGGCTCTTTGGGCTGGACCTCTGTGCACTGTATGTCTGACTTGAAGGGTAAGATGTCTGCAGATAGAAAATATGGGATTAAGGAACTGGGTTATTGAATGTCTCTCTCTTCTTCCCTTTCTCTTCTCCTGTAGAACCCCAAAGGTTAACGCTCTCACCTTAGGTAAGTGAACGCCGTGCTCTCCATCTGCCTCGGGGCAGGGTGCTGTAACCAGTTTCTTCACTGGATAAGGGGAGCAGGCCTCTTGACTTCGGAGGACTGCTGTCCGTCGTTTACTGCACGAACGGTAAGTTTTGAGTAATTCTAATGTCTTTAAAGTCTTTAGTAATGATGTTTCTTGTTTTGCAGGGTTCCGGCGATGGCGGATGACGGGCTGAAGTGAGTTGAAGATGGAGCCCGTGTGATGAATAGAAGCGTCTGGAAGCACGTAAGTAAGCGCTTGTTGCCTGCTTCACGATGCGCTCTAACTGTCTTTTTATTTTGCAGGTACAAGTTCGGAGCGGCTGCAGGGTGCCGGAATACCCACTGGGTTAGATGTGGAAAGGAGTAATGGCACGTGAGTATTAAAGTTCCCCAATGTCTTTAAACGCACCTTGTTTTGTCTTTCAGATGCGGGATGCAGCGCCGAAGGCCTCCGGAGCGTGCAAAGAGTTGGTAAGCTTTTGTCTTTCAGATGCCGGAATGCAGTGTGAAGACCTCCGGAGCGCACGAAGAGTAGGTAAGCCTTTGTCTTTCAGATGCCGGAATGCAGCGCGAGGCGTTGGTGACAGCCGATGGACCAGGTAAGCGAAGAGCTGTTACTGAAGACCGTAATGCTAACCTGTTCTTTCTTGTCTTTATAGGTGTTGCTGAAGACTGGATTCAGGATGGTAAGCCTTTTTCCTTAGGCCCAGGATCAGATGCAGAAGACACGATGAGCGTTCTGCTGCAGAGGATGCAGAATAACGCAAAGCAAGATTCATCCATCGGGTGTGGTTTAAATAGCCTCCTGTAGTGCTTAGGTGTCTCCTTCCACAGCCACGCCTAGGTAAGAAAAGAGTTCCTGCTTTCCAGAAGAGTTCCAGTGTTCTGAATCTAGGGAGTGGCTCCTGCCCCACCCAACAGGAAAAGTAGTTCCAAACAGAAGAGGATCAGAGGCTCAACTGGCAGGCAAGTAAGCAGCATGGTCTGCTGCAGGTAAGTCCACCCAAGCATTATGAGCCCGGCGCTTCCAGCGCTGGGACTGGGCATATTTATGAGCCTGGTGCCACTGGCGCCAGGACTGGGTCCAAAAGGTCCCAATTGGGACTGGTTGGCACTCGGAACCTGGGTTATGGATCTGCTTCCAAGGGAGTTGGGAAAACCCTGACCTTTTGGAAGCAGAGATCATGACACTTTCAGTTTGTGGGAATCCATTTCATTGCGAAAACTCAGTTCTACAAATACCAAACCGATTATCTATTTCCAGCCATTAGCGAAGCTTGGAGAATGGAAAAAATGTCTATTGATAGTACATTCGCGGGCAAACGGTTCAGGCTAGCCAGTGATGGACAGTGCGACAGCCCAGGATTTTCAGCCAAGTACTGCACCTACCACTTTCAGGACATGGAAAGTAAGAAAATTGTGAGTTCGGTGGTCGTGCAGGTGTCACAAAGTACATCCTCAGTGGCCATGGAGAAAGTTGGCTTTGTAGCATCATTGCAAGAACTACAATCGCGGGGAATGGTGATCGACCTGATAGCCACGGACAGACACGTTTCCATTGCCAAGACAATGAGAGAAGAGTACAAAAATATAAATCACCAATTTGACGTTTGGCATCTTGCAAAAACAATCAATAAAAAAATGTCGGCTGCAGGTAAAAAAAAAGATATGCAAGGTATTTCACAGTGGTCCAAGTCAATCAGCAACCATCTTTGGTGGAGCTCAAAAACATGTGGAGGGTCGTTGGAAATTCTACTGGAAAAATGGCGGTCAGTAATGCTACACTCTATCAACGTTCACCGCTGGAACACAAACCAACATTTCCACAATTGTGAACATGGCCATTTGTCCACAGAGGAGGCACGGAAGAAGAAGTGGTTGATTCCTTCATCACCCACTCACAAAGCCATTGAAAAGATTGTATTTGATAAAACTATAACAAGAGATTTGAGGGGACTCACGGAATTCTGCCACACAGGAGATTTGGAGGTGTTCCACAATATGTGCCTAAAGTACAGGCCAAAACGATTGCATTTTGGCATGGAGGGCATGATAAATCGGACTCTTCTAGCGGTCTTGGCACATAACCATAATGTTGGCCGTCAACAAAGTAGGACGACCGGAACTTTAGGGACGCTTCGCTATAATAAGGCCTTCACTAAAAGAAGTAAACAATGGGTGATCAAACCAGTGTTTGAGGATATGCAATATGAGTTTATTGAGAGACTTATTGTTGATGTCCTAGATAGGCACATACATGGAGTTGTGAACGAACCTGTGCAGGGGACAACTGCATTGCCACCCAACATTGCCTCTGTTCCATGTCCACCTAAAGCAGAGCTCATTGAGAAATACACATCACAGTTTAAATGATTGTAATTTGATTGTCTGTTCTCTCGAGTCTCCTCATGTCGCAGGCCCATTGAATATGTGTAGCTATGTATTGTGTAAATCAAAGTGATTGCTCAGTGTACATGCAATGTGTCTCTCCACCCTTGCCCCTCCCTTCACCGTGCAGTAGTGCAAACCACCCGGGTGTCACCTGTGACTTTGCTCTCGAGTCTCCTCATGTCGCAGGCCCATTGAATATGTGTAGCTATGTATTGTGTAAATAAAAGTGATTGCTCAGTGTACATGCAATGTGTCTCTCCACCCTTGTTCATTTGCGCATTAAAGTAAACCAAACAGTAATATAAATAATTTTTCAAAAAATATAGAATGTCTCCGTATTTATGGTTCGCTGGGGCTGCAAATGCACGTAGACAAAATGCAAAGATGGAGTGTAAATTTCAAAGTCCTGTGAGATGGCCTTACACTGAATGTACCTAACTAGGAATGTGTGCTCGTTCAAAGTGAAGGTCAGCTGCTTCGATTTTTTGCTCGGGTGCCGGAATGGCCCACGACTCAGTATAAGGTTCTATTGTTATTTGACCTTGACAGGCCGGGACCATCCCGAAAGACTTCTTTTTGGGGGTGTGGGGCAATAACGTAAGAAACGATAATGAATATAATTTCAGAAACGAAAGCCATTTAATGTTCGTTCATTAGAAGAAATAACGTCGGCATAGAAGGAGTGGTATTTCGGGGCTGCCCTACGCACAGACACAATGGAAAATGCAAATATAATGTAAGTAACTCTTTAGATGAGTTTATACCGCAATTTAATTACTATACAGTAGCTTTAAAGACGGGTTAAGTTGTACTTGTTCGTTCAATGTGGCATATTGTTTTGTACCGCGCACTATCTTGAGGAGAACAATCTCCTTTTACGGAAGCACCTCAAAACCTTACTCTTTGCTTCTGCTTTCTCTCTCCCTCTCCCCTGCTACAACTGGTCCACTGTCTGCGACCTCAGTCCTGGGCCCTTCCACTCTCCACCTGCACTGCCTCCCTGTCAACCCCTGCACTGGGGGACTGTCTCAGTATCCTACAGCCCCCCCTTCCCAGCACTTGTTCTGCACTTACCTTGCACTCGCCACCAGCTGGCCCTATGTATTTATTATTTTATGCTACTTACCTTGTACTCCACTTCCCCCCTCCCCTTCCCCTTGCACTTTTACCTTCCCCCTACCCCTGCACTTGCGCGATCTGAATGACACCTGGACTTGTAGGATCGTTGTCCGTCTTCTCCGTGTTCCCCCCCCCTCCCTGCCTCGCCATGCCTTGAAACACTTGTGTATAGGCGCGTTGCAAATGCCATATTATATCATATCAGTGACGAAGTGGTCCACTGACGCTCAGGCGGCTCTGAAAAAGGCAGAGGAGAGGGGGTGGGTTACTGGAAATGACGTATAATACCCAGTTGCACTGTCCTAGCTATGAAATAATTTCCCGACCTAATATATGAAATTAATAATTTTAATAAAGATCTGATGGTGAGACTAATTTCATTTTTTATGTTTTCAAAACAGGTACATCCTTCATTATTGTATGTGTCACGAGTACCAGACACCGGCGGATGGGTTTTTCAACCGCCAGTTGCTTCTCCGCGTGAACAACGTTACCACCCTGACCATTTTATGGGACGATCGCCAAGTACAAGTATGCCCTTACGCGGTACTAACGGCTAGATGCAACATACAGACCGTTGTGATGGCCTAGTGCCTCGTTGTTGGAACAGCCATGCGATTATCAGTGCGACCGAAGAGCTTATTTTATCGTAAACCAACACCCTGTGTACTGCACATGAACATCGCTTGCCTCAAGACGAACTATTTTGGATCGAGAGCAAAGAAAAATGCAAATCGCTGAATATTCTCTAAACATTTGATGTCCAATAAATGTACTTTGCCAAATGTACAATCTTGCCGTTTGCTTTTAAACCACAGTTTCATATTCCGAATTGTGGCGCTGTATTGTGAGATGATCTAAGACCCTGTGTACAGCAAAGGAACATTGCGTGCCTCAAAATGAACTTTTTGGAACGTGAGCAAATAAAAATGAAAATCGCTGAATATTCTCTAAACATTTGATGTCAAATAAATGTACTTTACCAAATTTACAATCTTGCGGTTTGATTTAAAAGTACAGTTTCATATTCCCAATTGTGGCGCGCTGTGTTGTGAGCTGATCTGTGTTGATTTCCGGGTTCTGTGTGGAGTCGCGTAGAAGACGCCTGGGCGCGTTTGCCTACGCAGCACAGTCACGTCACGGATAGAGGCGGGGAATATGAATGTTTTGATAAAGTCTGTTTCAGGGGCGGGGGATTTGATTTAGTGCCGCAAAAGCAGGTGAGCCAGGTCGATGGGGGGAAATGATAGGATTATCAGAAAATGGCGGCTGATTTCGAGTGCGTTAATGGACGAAAAGTCGGGTAAGGTCCATAGAAAAGTTTTCTACGATCTACCGAGTTATGCTTAAAAACACATGGCCGAACCGTAGGGACAATAAAAAAAAAGTCCCGGAACTATCCTTTAATACAAAATAATGGTGCCATGTGACTCCATGACAGCACATTTCAAGTCCTATGCTTCCATGTAATAAACATATGTATTCTGGGAGTTTATTTATTTATTTGTTTACTTATTTATATAGCGCTCCTAACCCAAGGGTATGTGGGCGCACATTTTACAAGTTAACATTGCAGAACAGATAGTTACAGTAACAGTACATTTAAAAACAGGTATATAGAATAATAATTACAATGTTAAAAAACAATTTACATATACAATTGTGTGAATATGAACATAGTTGCAGATCAGGTGATTAAGTGAAGTGAATTTCAGTATGGGTACATATGGTGATAATTTACAGTGTTATGATATTTACATATACAATTGTGTGAGAGTTTAATCATATTATACATTAATTACAGCTAGCTAGGAAAGAGTGGTGTTTAGTCTGGTATTAGCTTGGTGAACATATTCATCGGTGAAAAGCCAGGATTTTAGTCTATTCCGGAAGGTCCAGTAGGAGGTCTCAGATAATAGCCGGTCAAGTGGCACAGCGAGTAGAGCGCTCGCTTTGGCATCGTGCAGAGCCTGCTAACGCAGGTTCGAATCCCGGCAGGGCCAAACTCAGCCTTTCATCCTTCTGAGGTCGATAAATGAGCACCACACACCGTGGGTAATAATAAGCAGCGCTCAGATACCTGAGGGTTCGTAGCGCTATATAAATGCCAAATTATTATTAATATTTATTATTATCTGATGTCCGGTGGTAGCGAGCTCCACTGTTTGGACGCTAGCACTGGGAAGCTCTTGCCCCCTGTTCTGTCTAGTTTGTACCTTGGTTCCTGGATTTGGTTTACTTGTGCGGTTCTGATTGGTCTGGTGGTTTGGGTCTTGGAAAATTTACAGTTTAAGTACTTCAGGGCTTTGTTGGCTAGACATTTATGCGTTCGGGATAGTGTTTTAAAGGTTATTCTGTTTTTGATTGAAAGCCAGTGAACCATTTGTCTAGTACTAGTGATGTGGTTGGCTTTAGGGATATTGAGCGCAGCTCTTAGCGGGTTATTCTGAAGTACTTGTAATTTGGTCAGGTTGCATGGCTGGTACCAGTGTATAGGGCATTACAATTATTCAGTCTAGAAAGTATCAAAGCTCTGGCCAGAGTGATACAACTGGTTGTGGAGAGAAATGGCTTGCAAGCTGTAATACGTTGGGCTGTGTACGAGACTGTAGAGACTATGGAGTTAATTTGTTTAGTAAGAGAGAGTGTAACATCCAGGTAGGTACCAAGTGTTTTGACCTCTTTTGATACATTAGAGTGTTGTCAATGAGAACGTTTTTGAATTGTTCAGGTAGTTTATTTAGGACATTTTGTGGTCCAATGAGTAGTTTTTTATTTTATTTTTATTTTTTATTTTATATGGTTTATTTTCTAAACCTTTAAAAAAGAAGCAAAGACACATTTAAGATTTTTACAACCAGCATGAAACCGCATCTCATTATTTCATTTGCGTAGCCTCGGGACTGTGTACAAGATTGCCAAGTTGTGTGTCGGATGACTCCTCCGGCTAAGATAACACGAGGCTATCCAATCGATTTTTCACAGCTCGAAGAAAGATGACTAATGCGTGTAGCAGTGGCCTTTTAGTTTCTACAAAGAGGGCTTTCCACCAGTCGTCCCTGGACAGGCACTGATAGTTCTTTGTCACAGGCCCGAAGAGAATGTTCCTTTCTTTCACTAGACCAGGACAATTCATCGTCAAATGCTTGAGTGTTTCATGTTCAGTTTTACACAGACGACACATGGGGTCCGGAGCCAATGCCAGGTTCCAAAAACAAAGGCGCTCTTTGGTCGGAAGAACATTCAACCTAAACTGTAGGTATAGCTTTCTCGACCATGCGTCCGGGAAGCAAGACAAGTAGGTCGGAATGGTGCCATACGCTCTTGCCTCAGGAGGGGCTTCCCGGGTTGTGCGCGAAGTCGATCTTTGTTTACAAGTGTGTATCCAATCATTTCTCCACAATTTCACTTTCGCAGCCTCAGGGTTTTCTATTAACATTTGGATTGAGATGTCATAATTAATCAAGACATCATGGCACAACTCATTCCATTGAGACAAGATAGTGGATGTTTTCTTGATGTCTGAATTATGAAGAATTTCAATTTGTGGCTTTGGATTGGACACTTTAGTTTTTCTGAACAGACTTAGGAGGTTCCAAGCAACCCTGGCTTGCATCGAAATGTATCCAAGCTCATACCTTACACATGATGTTGGGGTCCCTTTAGGTAGGTGTAGAACTTTGGACCAAAAGATGTTTTCCAGTGAATTCCATATTTCGTTCCCACATCCAAACGCGTTTTCACCACCATAGATCAGGGACGGAACTACTTTCTGCTGAAAGAAATTTATCGTAGGCTTTAAGGAGAATTTGCCAAATCTTTTGTTAATTAATGACGCTTGGCAAGCCAGCGTCCGACATTTGCATTTTACAGATTCCAGCCAGGGCGCGTCATTTCTGCTTGCGCTTAGTCTCATACCTAGATATGTTGTATTTGGCACGATCGTGATTGGATCTTTACCCAAGTACCAAGTGAATTTTTTCTTATTATTTTTTACTCCACGCAGGTTCTCGAATACCATGATTTCACATTTGCCTTTGTTGATATTTAAGCAGTTCTCTGTCAGGTATTTTTCCACAGCGATGAGTTTGCGTTGGAGACCTATCGGTGTGGAATCCAGGAGAATGATGTCATCCGCGTAGACTAAGTAGTCAACATGCAAGCCGTGGATTTTGGGTGGAAACGTAACTAAGCCAATCATGGAGTC
The DNA here is from genome assembly GCF_040938575.1 of Ambystoma mexicanum. Lineage (NCBI taxonomy): Eukaryota > Metazoa > Chordata > Amphibia > Caudata > Ambystomatidae > Ambystoma > Ambystoma mexicanum. Next base: position 359,744,024 of record NC_090929.1, on the reverse strand, counting down.
TTTGAGGTCAGAGATGAACAAGTTAAAGATTGTTGCCGCCAGAGGACAGCCTTGTTTGACGCCTCTTGATGTCTCAATAGGAGCTGTTAGAGTTCCCTTTAAGTCTAGTCTAATTTTAATGGAGGTGTCTGTATGGAGTTCCGCGATGGCAGCTAACAGGCTTGGTGGACAGTTCCACTTGCTCATCTTTTCCCAAAGTAATTCTCTATTGATACTATCGAATGCCTGCGATAGGTCAACTAGTGCAAGGTAGACCTTGGAGTTTACTCGAAGAGCTTCCATTTTCAATAGATTTAATAGGAGTAAGTTGACACCGCACCCCACGCCCTTGACGAAGCCAGTCTGTCTTGGGTCGACCCGATTAGACTTGGCGGACCATTCAAGAAGTTGTTGCTGGAGGAGGGAGGCATACACTTTCCCTAAGACGTCAAGTAGGGCGATGGGTCTATAATTTTTGGGGTTTCTGCGGTCTCCTTTTTTGAAGATGGGTATAATCACAGCCGATTTCCATGAGGCCGGGGTCTTACGACTCTTGAGGATCCTGTTAAATAACGTCTCACAGAAGGCTGCCCATTCTTCTGGGTGCTGTTTGAGCGTAAAATTCGTGAGTCCATCCGGGCCAGGGGCCCTAGAGGCATGCAAGTTCTTTATGACTCTCACGATGTCGTCGAAGTCAAAGACGATGTCCCATTGAGTTATATTTGGCGGAACCCAAACGGTGGAATGTTTGGTCTTCTGAAAGAGGTCGGAGTAGAAATCTACCCATTCGGCCTCTAAGACTAAGTTTGCCTGGAGGGCATGTTGTGGAGTCAAGTTGTCATTAATGAGTCGCCAATAATCGGCTGAGTTTGTACTCTTCATCTTGGACATCATGAGCTCAGCGTCGTTCTGGAGCATAATCGATTTATGTGACTTCAACCAGTTCTTATATCCCTGTTTGATCTTGCGTATTTGGGTGGTGGAGTCACTGGAATTTAAGTTCCCTATATGTCTCAGTTCACGACGAAGAAGCCTTTTACGTTGGAGAACCGCAAGATCAAATTTGTGTTTTTCTGTGAATTGAGTATGTCTTATTTTGTTCTTCACTTCTTGGTATTGAGTCAGGGTGTGTGCATACTCTACCATTCCTGATGCTTTGAAGGACGACACAATCTGATCCATGTCATTAGAGTCCAGGTTTAGCCGAATGCGGCCAGATCCAGTCCTGACAGCATGGGGCCAAGGGGCTTGGCATGTATAGGCTTCAGCAGAGAACGTCAGGGTTACCATGTCGTGGTCACTGTAGGTCATGTACACTACCACGAGACTGCTGATTTTCTTATGAAGATTGCTAGATACTAGAATGTAATCCAATGTTGATTTTGACTCTCCTCTTCTCCAGGTAGGGGCCGCTGGTATGTCTCCGGTCGTTTGCCCGTTAAGGGACGTCATCTCTCGAAGATCCATTTCCATACGCCATTGCGTTGTTACTTCTTGTTCACGCTTGTTTACGATCTTTTTATGACCGGAGGTGTTTAAATGGTTAATGCAGTCAATATTGAGGTCACCACAGATGATTAAGTCTTGTGTGGGCTCTTTCACTAAAAGGTCGTCAATGACTGATGTTATCTCATCAATGAAGTGTTTAGCCTCAGTGGCCTTATGGTTCCAATAAATATTGATAATACAGAGGTTGGAAGCCATTACATGTTCGGCGTCCGCCAAGCTGACCGTGACCACCTGAATGAAGGGAGAGATGTTTGCACAACTCATGATTCTGTAGCCTGAGGCGATCCTGACGGCAACCACAAGACCAGCCATGGGTCTTCCTTTCTTCTGTTTAATGGCAGGATTAAAAGCAATTTCAAAGTCTTCCATAATAGGACTTTCACATATCCATGTCTCCTGTAGACAGATAATGTCCAACCCGTCAGACCACGAGACGTTAAACAAGTGGCTAAAGCCCCTGGTGTTCCAGGAGCCTAGAGTGTGTGTCAAACGGTCCTTAGGATCCTGGCGTTAACATGATTTCTTTGAGCTTAGCGAGGCAGCGACCCACGACCAATCATTAAGGTCCAACGCCTCAGACGAGCATTGGGTAGTTAATACCCCATTGGTCTTCGCTTGGGCCGCTCCTTGTATTGTAATCTTGAGACAGTCTATGCTTCTTGCTGCAAGTGAGATTTCTGGACCGGTGGTAAGGGGTGCAGAAGGTGTTCGTGTTGCAGTAGACCTTATAGGAGATTTACGCACTTGGTTTTTTTCGTCCGTTTTATGTAGAATGAAATCATCTTGTATCGGGTTTTCTTTGTCGTGCGTTGGTGCTAGGGATATGTCGAAGCCCAAAGACATGAGAACCGGAGCTGCTTGAAGAAGAGTGTCAGCTATCAGTTTCGATTGTAAGTGTAGTACCACGGCATCATTTTTGTTGTCGTTTATGAATTCCACAATTTTGAGATCCTCAGATTCAATATTTCTGAGGGTCGGTACCAGGTGGCATAGCCACAGAACGTTGTGCCGATTTAAAATTAAATCGTCAGTTGAGTCTATACGTTCTAGGAGCACTTGATGAAGCGACGCGGCATTACCTGACAGGCAGCCTTGTTTGCGATAAATAGACGGGTTTTTATTGGCTGTGGAGGCTATTTGCAAACTTCTATTGTTTTTTGGCTGCGGTGGTGGATGAACTTTGGTACCTTGTGAGGGCTCAGATGTACGCGCCCGTCCTGCAGGCCTGGTTGTAAAGGTTTTATTGACATAGGCCGGCTCTTCCGAGGCACCATACACAGTGTGCTGGCAAACACGGTCTTTTGCTGAAGCCATAGTGTTGCGGCGTTTTTCTTCCAAAGTCAGGAACACCTTTGGTTGACTGACTAATCCGTGGGGCAGAGGAGTCACCGCCTGCGTTACTTCAAGTAGTGTGACCACTCTGTCGGATTGGGAGCTTGGCGCATTTTGACACACGTTGGCGTACTGGGTAGAGGTCTTGATAGGTGCGACACTGTCATCCGAAGGAGGCCTGTCTGTACCTGATGACATCTGCGACAGATCTTTAGAATTGTTTTGGTCCATTGGGGGTCCAGTACTAACGGGCTTAAACACTGTGGGGATGGCACCAACCGTAGGAGTCGCTTCAACACGCGCACCCTGGGCTTCCGCCTCAGCGTCTCCGTATACTGACATGTTGAGCAGGGTTTCAGAGATGTCGCACGAATTTGCGATGCTGCTACTGGGTTGATCAAGCTCGATTACTGCTGTGTTGTTCTCGGAGCCAACAGCTCCGTTGTGTTCTTTCGTAATTGTTCGGTTTACAGTAACATTCACAGTTTTAATGTTTCTCAGAAATTTTCTAGAATCATTGCCACGTCTTGATTTTTTTGATGGTAGGTTCTTCGATTTCTTTTGAGGCCCCTTTCCCTTACGGATCTTTACTGTTGTATCGATTGGGGCGGAGGCCTTATTGGCTTTGAATATGTCGAAAATTTGAGGGGACACATCAGTTGTCTCTTTGTATGAGACTGCAATCGGTTCGTCTATAAAGTTTGGACCTTGATTTTGATTTGGACCATGAATTTGATCAGACGAGGTGGCCGTTTGCGGGTAAAGGAGGGCCAAGTTCTCCACAGATTGGCTTACCAGCAAAATGTCTTTGAAGTGTGGCAGGTTATTTGTGTTGGTTAAGTCCATAAGGGGAGTTTCCACTGACAATTGAACTCTAGGAGTGTTGATAGTGTTGTCAGGCACTAGAGTGGAAGACACACGGGTACAACTCGAAGGGACGATTTCAATGTCATTGTTGTCGTGAGAGGTAGAGCACAGCTGGTATGTTGGATCAGGGAGGGCTTTAGGTTCCATCGCCACGCCTCTGTTCACGGCCAACCTATTTGTATGGCCGAGCTCTGTAGAATGACAGCACAAGGGTGCCACGATTCCTCTCGCGTCTACGGACTCAGTTCTGGATCTATTCTCGCATTTTTGTTGGAAGATGTTAAGAGCTTGTTTTGCGACTTCAGCCAATAATTTTTTGTCCAAGTTTGCATTTTTGTTAACATCCATCAGAGATCCCAACGCCATCTCTGCCTTATTGTTAGTGTTCAACACCGCGGCCATATGCAGCATATGCGTGTTTTCAAAGGTTTCCAATTTGGACTGCAAGCCTGCTACAACCACTAACAGGTCTTTTATGTTCTCGTTTAGATGTTCGTACATTTTAAGGAATGGTGCGAGGGATAAAGTCATGGATGATAGAATAGTGGATTGAATGCCAGGCATATATGGCGTTTGACTCGTAGTGCTGTTACATTCTTTCTCATGTTCCACCTTGCGCTTTCTGCTCAAAGGGACTCGCCTAATTTTCGGATATGGGCGATCCATAATGGATGAGTCCGAGGATGAAGTGTCACTTGAGGATACGTAGCAGTCATGGGCTTTCGGTGAGCCTACGGCTTCGTGACATATTTTGGCGTTCAGCCTGGCCGAGGGTTGGGCCAGAGCGGCAACCCCTTGTTTCGGAATCTTCCTCTGTGAGCATTGGAAGCTCGGGGAAATGCTCGAATCGGCTCTTCTTCTTTTTGACGGCCCAATTTGGTGGACGTGTTGGCGATTATCGAGGTTGCTCAACGCCCTACCATGTGCGCTGGATAACGAGTCATGTGCCTCTGTCCTAGGCTCATGTCCTCCGTTAGCTATATCTTTTGAGGTCGAAGTGTTATTTCTCACTTGATTGATTTGTTTAAGGTCTGTTAGCAGTTTGTTAACCAGATCCAGTGAGTTTCTGCGTTGTGAGTCAGTTTTGGTATCCAAACACTTTAAATTGGAACACACCCCTTCGCCATGTAACGGCGTATTGCAGGCTTCTGGGCGCGCACCATGCTCAGGTTCCGCCCTGCCCATAGTCGTAGATGGGGGGTCGTGGAATTCGCCTTCAGAGAGCCCGCTATACAGTTTTATTGGAGAGGGTACCAATTTGTCAAGGGCGCTGTAGAACCTCAGCCGAGGCGAAACACCGCTCGTGGCTTCATTTTTGCTCGGGCTTGCGCTGTCAAGGACTACATTGCCTGGCTGGACTGCTAGTTCGTTTGAGAGCAGGTGAAGGGGCACTGGCCACGCAGCGCTGCAAAGGCTCCGGCTAATGGGGTTACTTCCTGTGTGTCGAGGTGAGAGCTCCTTGTGACCAGGAGTGATCCCTGTCAATGGCGGGGTCGTAATCATGGGCAAAGCAGTTTGCGTTGCACTTTCACTCTCGGCATTAACACCCATATCTAACTCTGCCGTCGGCGCTGAGGTCGTGGCCTTACAGGATTCGATCGGAGCCTCAGGAACAGGACAAGGAGCAGCTGTCATGTCGTCTCTATGCACGCTTTCTGTGTGACAGCCAGACGTCATTGCCTGAGTAGGACAGACAGGCGTTGCAGATATAATTGTGTGAGAGGGGGAAGGGAGGATGGCTACTCTTTCCTGGCTTAGGGCCCCTATTCTCATGGTATAATTAAAGTCATACGAATAGGACACAGTGGACCCATCTTCACTTACTTGGTGGCTTGATCTTTGCGTCGCTGTGTCCATGATTTCACTTGGGAGGCGCCTTGGTGACTGTTGCAGCTCAGCAGGAGTCTGTAAACAATTTTCAGGCGACTCCAGCCTCTGCTTTCTTTGGGCACGAGTTTTCATGGAGACACTACCACTTTTCCCTTTATCGGCAGTCGAAGACATGACACCAATAGTAGCGGGCCACGCACACTTGGTCCGGTTAGTAGGGCACGAGGAGCTCGGATTTCCTCAGGCTCGGCCGTACGCCACGACTCAGTATCCGCGGCCGCAGCAAGCAGCCAAACAGCAAAACAGCAGTTGCTTTCTAGTCACACGCCCTTCGCTCACATGGGCTTAGTAGTATCTCTGTTTTTTTGTCATTTAGACAAAGTTCATGTGTGACCATCCAGGCCTGGATGCCCTGATATATGTCGTTATGGAGCTTGGAGTCAGATTCATAGCACCTTATGAGGGTAATGAGTGTTTGGGTGACATCTGCATAGTTAGTGTAGATGACACCCAAACTGTCGAGGTAGTCAAATAGTGGCTTTGTAAAAATATTATACAAAGTCGGAGAGGCACAGGATCCTTGTGGGACTCCACATAGAACAGGAGCTGGGTCGGCCATGTCTGATTGAGAGAATACTCTCACTGTTCAATTAAAGAGAACGGATTTGATCCATGTTGTGGCTTTGGAGGATAAGTGTGCTGCTGAGATCAGATGTTTACATAGGATGTCGTGATTGACTAGATGAAAGGCAGCCAATAGATCTAGAAGGAGGAGAAGGGCTAAATTCCCTTGATCCTTTAACTCATCAATTTGGTTTTTTAGGTCGATGAGTGTGGTTTCTGTTCCATGGCTTGTTCTGAAGCCTGACTGGCGTAGGCCTAGTAGATCATTGGATTTGAGGTAGTTTTGGATTTGCAGGTAAGCTGCTTTATTCAAAATTTTAAGATGGAAGGGAAATCAGCAGTGATAGTTGCTGGATATGTTTGGATCTAGAGTAGCTTTCTTGAGAAGTGGGTGAACCCAGGCAACAGTGATATTGGAGGGTAAAATGCCATTTTTTAATGAGGTATTTATGAGTGTGGTTATGAATGGGGTGAGTTCAGATCTGATGTCTTTGATAAGAGTAGCAGGGCACGTGTCTCCCTGGCACCTAGATGGTTTGAGGCCTTCAATGATCTTGGTGACTTTGTTCACTGAAACTGGTGAGAATTGGAAGAGGGGGGCTGTTTGTTGAGGAATCTGGGAGCTCAGTAGGTAGAGGGTCTGAGGTGAGGTTACCTTTTTTAGTGTGAATTTTGGTTTAGAGGAGTGAGATTTAGTCCAGTAGTGCCTTTTGGATATTAGAGGGGTTACCAGTGTTTCTAATTCTCTAAAATTTTGAATAATTCTTTCGTTCCTGATTTAGCAAGGCTAATCCTAGCATTGTAGATGTCACTTTTGGTGTGGAGTATAGCGTTTTTGTAGTTATTGGAGGCTAATACAATGTATTCTTTGTTAGTTGTGGAAGGATGTTTTTTCCAGGTAGTTTCTGTTGCTCTCTTAATCTTACAAAGCTTTTTTAGATTGGTGGTGAACCAGTTGTTTAGATGTGCTGCCTGTTTAGATTTCCACATTTATAGAGGTGCTACTTGGAGTATAGCTTGGCAGAGAATTTGGTTGTATACCCCACCATATCTCTAGGAGATAGAGAGTCCATGTTGGCAGGGTGAATGATAGGGTTGAGTAATGGTAGCACCCTTTCTACTGTGATATTTCGATTGTTCCATTTAAGGGCTGGAGGAGCCATCGTGTATTCACTTTTTAGGTTAGGTTGGCCATGGATGGTGAAGGTGATCATGTGGTGATCCGACCATGCGCATGCCATGTTTTTTTTATCTTAGTATTACAATTGAGATCTAAAATCCAATCCAGTGTACGACCTTTGTTGTGGGTAGGTTCAGTGACACGGTTGAGGAAGCCTTACTCAGTGGTCGTGTTAGCCAGGGTTAGTGCATTATTATCTTTGGGGTCATCCGGTCCTAATTTAAGGTCTCCAAGAAGTATAATTTTAGAGCCTGGTTTGACATTGTGGGTAAGGAGTTGGGTGATTTCTTCTTCCAGGGAGGCAACTGGTCCCGGAGGTCTGTATATGAGATGTATGGTTATGGTGGACTTGGCTGAGAGGGTAAGTTTCAAAGATAAGAGTTCATCTGAAGAGAAAGATTGGGGGGTTGTTATTTTTCTTACCCCAAGTTGTTTCCTAGCGATAAGCGCTACTCCTCCTCCTCTGCCATTCTCTCTGTCTGTTCTTAGTATCATATAGTTGCTAGTGACAGAGCTGGACCTGCTGCTGTATGTAGCCAGGTTTCTGAGACTGCTGGTATGTCTAGTTCGTTCGATAGGATCAAGTCAGCAATACCCAATGCATGTGCTGTAATGGATCTTGCATTTATGAGAGCACATTTCAGAGGTGGTGGCTCTATTAATGTTGTTACTGTTTCCTACACCATGAGAAGCTACAAATAGAACAGAAAGGTTCCATGTGACCTTTTCTATTTAAACAACTTTTTTAAATTGCTTCCCAGCTTTTTCTGATTGAAAAATGTTCCTTTTGTATTGTAATCATTGCTTTTGCAATTATGTCTTAATGAATCATTGCTTTTGGACTTAATGTCATGTTTAACTCCATTTTGATTTCTGCTTCCTCTTTTAAGTAATTTTGTGCTTGATTTTTTTGGAGCTCTTTGATGGTCCCTTTTTTCTTTCGGTGGTGGCTCTCTTTCACCAAACCCCCATATCCTCTTCCTTTTTGAATGTATTCAATAATGCTCCCATTATTTTGTAAAGGGAGGTAATTTTTTGACAAAGATGTTTTCTAGTGCAAAAAGCAAGTATTTGACAGTAAATTTCATGTTAGGAAGAAAAAAACGGAAATGATACATTTGTTGGGTAAAGTTAAAATCTGGTTTGGGTGAAAGAGGACAAGAGCCTTGTGTTTCGGTTGCCACATCATAGGGTTAAAGTTGTTTGATGGCCCCCTTTCATGCTGGTTGTGCCCAAAGAAAATCACGTGGCTTGTCTTAACAATATATCCCATTTAAATGCTGCCTGTGCCCAAATCGTATTTTAAGGTTGTTCATCCACACTGACACTGCTCCTTTTCATGATGGCTGTAGCCAAAGGAAATAATGAGGCTTGACACAGCAATGTATGCCAGATCTATGCAGATTTATGATGGCTGTGCCCAAAGAAAGTCATGAGGGCTGTCGCAAGAATATATGCCACAGAAAGTCACCTCTTCTGCAACTCTGCCAGCCCTAGGATCTACCATCTAGTAGCTAATTAGAGTTAAACGTTGTCACAGTTTCCAGAAACCCTCCACTAGGTCCAGGAGGGGAGCAGGCAATATCTCTCACCCCCCAGGAAGTCCAAGTCAGCCAAAATGCAACAACAAGATTAAAGATGTCCAGTCCACTGAAACTGTAGGTCCCAAATCCATGTCAGGCCCTACAGTAGACATGCCCACCTGCACTGCAAAACTCTATTACAAGGATCAGTGGTTGCGTCATTGAACCATCCCGACGTAGCACCTGCCAGCTGTAGTTTTCATGTTCACAGTGGACCCAAGCCTTCTTCAACACAAGCAAATATCCGAGCTCTCCCAGCACAATCCCCCATTCTTTGAATCTGAAAAGGATTATAAGTACAAAACCATTTCCCATTCACCTTGAAGTTCATTATTTGAAACTTGGGCAGAGCAGCATTCCTGTCATTAACATGTATAGGCAACGTTCCCCTAGTCCTCTTCTAGTTATGGCTTTGTTTCCCATGGAGGACTGTGAGGAATTCGACCATCCACACAGGGAGAGTGCGCTCACATGGGCTATTTGAAATGTTGTTTATTTAAAAGAATGAATGATGGGAGATCAAACTCCAGAAAATATGTGGGGCCATTCCCGCACATATTTATCATGCTCTCCGCACAGCAGTAAAATAGTCATGTACTCTGGGAGGACCCATTTTACCAGCGCCGCCCTCCCCTGTCATGTGTAGCTGACACCTGACAGCTGTGGGTACATCAAAAGCCTCTGGCCGTGGGTAACCAGATTAGCATTTCAAGGCCCCATGTATTTGCATCTCTATTGTTACACCTTGCTGGTGGCAGAGAATTCTGAAGAATGTTAATTAGCAGGGTTCATGGAAGGCCTGGGTGCAGGAAATGACAATGGAGACCAGAGACCAACACCTTTGTAATGCAATGTGTCAACTTGGTACTAACACCCCTCCTTGGTATGAAAGGGCAGTGAATGTTCTGTCTGGAACCACTTCAGAGCAAGGAAATATGTGAATTGTAGGAGACAAAAGTCTGCCTGCAACCCCTTAACCCCTACTTTAAAGGAGGCTCATGCTGTGTGACCAAGCGCTGCATCGAGCTCAGTTAATTAGGGAGACACTTTGATGTACATTAGGCAGGAAGATGGGTGGTATCAAATGTCATCCTTCCCCTGTCTTTTGCCAAGCACTAATTCTGACCTGAAGCATCACCGAAGATTGTTGGTGGGGACCCAGGATTGGTTCATTAAGGTGGGCATAGCCTGCCCCAATCACTGGGGCCCGTTTGGCTTTAAGGAAAGAGTGGGGGGTATGACTAGAGAGTGGGAGGCTATTCCAGAGGGCAGGGAGCAACAGAAGAGCTAGCGTTCCACACCAGGTATAGCAACGGAAGCGAAGGGCTTGAAGAAGTGCCAGTTTAGTGGTGCAAAGAGAGTGTTCGGGGATATAACCAGTGTTGCACATTCTTACAAGTCCCACTAGACCTGCAGGTTCAGTTAGTTTGCTCAAGCCATGGTGAATGGTGACAGCAATTTTACCATCATTTTCAGTACAATATTGCATTTCACCATAAGCCCACTTCATATTTGCTTCAGTGCTGCACACAGAGGTCTGCCACATGCAGTGAAACTTTTTATTTTCCATGTACTGCTAAAAAAGTTTGTCTGAGTTCTTTTTGGCAATGCAAAGAGGCTTGTAAGGATGGGTTTTTCAGTTAGTCGCTGCATCACATGGCACATTGCCCAGACTTCACCACCATAAAAGCCGCAGGTGCACATTTCTGTTTAATGATATCAAGGGCTCCTGCAGGTACACTTTCTCTAAACTTCCTATTGAATTACAGAAACCACCCGCAGGTTGGTCCAATTCATTCCCACTCTTTTCCACCTGCTGCCCCCACCCTGCCTTATTATGAAAGCGAGCACCCAGGTTCTTAAAGTGAGATGCTACCTCTAAACATCTGCTCTTTCCACAAGCAACTCCTGCTCGGACTTTTAGCTGGGCCCATCGCCATTTCCTTTGTTTTACTCTTGTTAATGACAAGCTTCTTTCAAGTGCAGTTATTACAAAAGGTGCACTTTTGTTTTTTTGCATTGCTGTTTCCCTGCTAGTAAGTAGCTCCCCATCATTCGGATATAGCAGAAGGGCGAACATCCAAGGCTCCCACTAAGGACACATCCAATTGCTGGCTCTTAGGGAGATTTCTCAACAGACTTCTAGTAAGGGATTGAAACCATCTAACCTGAAGGCTAGAGGATTTCTAACCAAAAGAGAGACTAGACACTCTAAAATGGTAGTACAGACAGAGCAGTCTGGCTTAACTTGAGGTCGGAGGCAGGCTTCAATAAAGTGCAGTTATTCTCAGTAGTAGGCCCTTAGAGCAGGGGTCTGCATCCTTTAGCTCCCTGGATGTTTTGGGTAACAAGTCCCATCAGCCCTCACCATTCATTATATTGGTGAGGGCAGATGGGAATTGTTGTCCAAAACATCTGGAGAGCCAAAGTTTGCAGACTCCTCCTTAGAGTATACACCACACTGCTATACTGAATAATACACACTTTATTGTAACAACACAGAATATCGAGGAGGTCAAACATAACACATAGTAAAACACAGTGCATGCATAAAAACAGTAATAGCCTTTGAACACACTACAAACTCCTAAACTAAATGTATGCTCACTACCACGATACATATATAATGCTAATGGTGCGAAAGAAAAAAGGATCTCTAGACAATGGTAACATTGAATTCACATTTGTATTTTGTATTTTGGTATTTATAACGCGCAACGAACAAACCAAGCCGTATAGCGGCGCAGATGACAACAGCAATTGGTATAGAACACAGCTAGATCCATACAGGAACCCATAGATGTAACACTACTCTATCTGAACAAAAAGGTCTCCAATGCTTGACGAAACTGAAGAAGTTAACTCGGGGTCCTCATTTCTAATGGCAAGGAGTTCCACAGCTTTGGGCCAAAAACAGAAAATCTTATATCGCCCTGTGATACTGAGTGGGGGACAACCAGGAGATGACAATCGCTAGAGCGCAATTGTTGCACAGGTAGGTATGGCTGAATCAACTCTCTGATACGGAGGAGCAATGCCATTTACACACTTAAAGATGATACAGGTTACCTTTAAACCTTATACAATCTTCAATTGAAAGCCAATGTAGCTCACAGCGAAATAAGTACACATGAGCAGTTCTGCTCAACTTGAATATCATCCTGATAGCCGCATTCTGTGCTTTTTGAAGTTGTTGGAGTTGTCTGTATGGAACACCCAACAATTGACCATTACAATAGCACAGTGGGCGCTGATTAATGCACCAACCACAGACACATGATCTTCTTTGGGAATGTAGGGGTGTGCTTGGTGTAGGAGTCTCAGGGTGAAATGCACCGCCTGGATCTTTGCTCCGTCCTGAGCTTCACTTCCAAGATCCTCTTGCCATACACAACCTAGATTCTTTATCCTGGATACAAGTTTTAAACTTTTACTTAAAAGCGTATGAATAGGCAATTTCTTAGCTATGGTCAGCAGAAGCTTAGGTCTGAACAAAATAAGTTCGGTCTTGGCTGCATTAAGTTGTAAATGGTTTTTTGACATCCATCCACTTACTTAATGCAGGGACTGTCCCAGTCTGCTGAGTGCTTCACCAAAATTAGCAACTCTGATGAAAATCTGGGTATCATCCGCAGAAGAGTGGAAATCCAACCCATAACATCTCAGGATTTCCAGAAGAGGCTGAATATACAGATTAAATAACAGCAAAGACAGTGAAGGTCCCTGCGGGACTCCACAATTCAACTTAATGGCGTCCGACAGGAATTCCCCCAATCTCACCCGCTGTTGACGGTCAGTTAGAAAAGACCTAAACCAGCTTAGTGCCAAATCGGAAACTCTTCCTACTTCTTGCAATCGTTCCAAAAGGATGTGAAGGTTCACTGTGTAAAAGGCTGCAGACAAATCCAACATCGCCAAAAGGGAAAGTTCACCTTGGTCCGCGGCCCTTAGCAAATCATCCTGTACGACCAGGAAAGAAGTCTCAGTTCCTTGTTTTGGTCTAAACCCTGATTAGAACTTGTCCAATAGTTATTCATGTTCAACAAATTCCTGCAGCTGGCTGGTGACTACCTTTTCGAGGATTGTGGCCGGCCAACGTAGCCCTGCAATGGGATGGATGTTTTGGAGGATCTCTGAATCCAATGTTGACTTTTTGAATAAAGGAGAGACAATTGAGAGCTTTAAAATCTCCGGAACAGTCCCACTTGTTAAAGACTTATTAACAAAAGTGGTCACAAATGGAGTCAAATCAAGCGCCAATCTCTTTGCTGCATAAGCTGGCAGAGTAGATAAAGAATCAATAGTGGGCTTAAGGGTCATCATAAATTGATATATATCATTTTCAACAACCGGATGAAAATCCAAAATAGGCGTTAACATCTGGCTCTGTAACTCAGTCAGATTAACTACTGATTGATTATCTAAAGGCGCTGGTCGGCTTGTAATGACCGTCTGTTCAATATCGGCCTTTACGTTCAATCTTATCAACAAAAAAAGAGTTGAAAAAATTGGCCTGCACCACAGAAAAGCCAGACGATGCTGCTTTGCAGCTTAGATTACAAAATGTAGATATAATGGAAAACACAGTAAATGTTATCCTCTGCAGTCCGTCTGTCTGTGTTTGCTGGCAAGTCCGTCTACACTTGCAAACAGGGACGCAGAGCCGTGGCAGTCTATCTGCAGTCTCCGGCAGCCAAGGGAGCAATGGACTCTCCCACCGTGAACGAGGACTCGCCTTCATCAACTTCATCAATCGAGACTGATCCGGATTTGGGGAAACGCTGCCCGAGAAGCCACCGCACCATGCCAGTGAAAGCACTTAACGTCGGGAAGGGGTAAAATGTGCGTGGCGCCCCCCATTCGGATTCCTTCTTACCTGAAACCATTGTGCCTCTCACAGCACCTCCTGTTTCTTCTCCATCCGCCCAGACTATAGATCCGACTCTGCCTGCTAGCTGGGTCGCTCTGAGTGACGAACTGACAGCTACTTCAGGCAGCAGAGACACTCAACCATTGCCAGATCAAGTGGGGAACGCCGCTCCTCAGGGACTGCCTATGCCTATTTTTCTTGGCACCCAGCCCGCTACTACTCCCCGCCAGAATACCGCAATGGCGAGTGGTGTCCCGCCTGAAGCTGTCGGAGGGCGGCCTTGGCTGGACCCTGGCAGGGTGGGGGGGGGACAGTGTTGGAAACATCACGCTGACGGCCACAGATCAGTTCACCAAACCAAAACATCGCTCCCCAGAAGGTGGAGGAATGTTATTGGAAAGTGGTAAACGTACCTCTCACATTGAAGAGAGCATGCCTCCTCCTTGCCGAGCGCTTGACTGTCCAGGGGATTTGCTGTTTAATGGACCTTTTCCGCGCCAAAAGATAACAGCCCAGATTCACGGAGGCCAGCATATAACGTCATCCTGTCCTATAGCAGGAATTGCTTCAGACCAGTCTGTCACAATTGACTCTGCAGAATCAGAGGAAGAATCTGATGCACCCGATTCACCAGACCCATCAGAGGAGGCCTCGGGTGACTTTGCTATTGCAGATAATTTTGAAATCGATGTTGATTCTAGCAAGGATCCCTTTACGCTGGCTTCTAAACAATCTCTCTCATGGACAAAGTCTCGAACCATGTCCATCCCAAGTAAAAGAAAAACAAAGTACACTAAAGGCAAGGAGAATCCCAATGTTAAGGGAACCAACTCTAAATCCATCTTGCAAGTGGTGAGGCTTGCAATAAACAAAATTCCCAGAAAAAAACATCATGGGGTATACAACAATCTTGCCGGAGAGACTAAGTCCTTGCCAAATCCTCTGATTTCATCCTTTCTTAAAGACTATTTCATTAAGCAGCACAAAAGGAAACTTGACCTTGATGCGGGACTGTCAGATGCAGAGATTCTGGAGGCGATTCAAGAGACGCCGCCAGCAAATAAAATACTCAAAACAGACTCAACCCGGAACGACCAACTCCAAAATCACAAACCTGCTATTCTTGATGTACAACTTCAAGCCAAGACGCCACGAGCTACAGCCTTGGAATTCCAAACACCTTCTTACAACGGAAACTGCATGGTAAAGCAATCTAATCCCGCAGTTATTTTAGAATGCAATGAAAATATTGTGAAAGAGCATCTACTGTCTCCTCCAGGTTCTGCTACTAATGTCCGACCGGTGTAGTCTCGGAAACTAGTACACCAGTCAGGTCGGCTAAGGACCTGGAGACTAGCAAAGGACGCTATGCATGGACTAAACCACGTATACAGGTGGGACGCGGACCAAAAACTTCGGGCCCAACTGTAGAGTCTTGCGAATCGCAGAAAGTATCCGCATCCCAGCCTTTAGACCCAGAGGTATCCAACAAAGTTGAGACAGCACCATCGGACTCTCAACAATCCAATCTTTGGACATTGGCCATCCGAACACCTGTCAAAAATAGACGCCTTAGCGAAATATCATCGTCAGTGCAAAAGGTCTCCCCTAGCAAAAAACCAGATTTATTTTCAATCATGTCGACACTAACGATTGCCTTAGCTCCATTCGGAAAACTTTATGAATCAATCAACGATTCTCTGAAAGATAACACAGCAATGTTTACCACGTTGACCTCTAAACTCACCTTCGTATAAAGGTACATAATCACAAAGCACCAAAGAATACTAGAATTGAAAATTGCCATACTTGAAGAAAAACTATATAGCAAAAACCTGACGAGTCGAACTCAAGTAAATAAAGCTACGAGAGACACTCAAACATCTACAGACCATTTACACTGTGAGCTGGCCTCCATCTTCACTATAGGGGCTTCCAGATCGACACGTTCATCGCTAACGGAGACTCCAACAATAACTGAAATAAAGGACAAGCAAGATATTAACAAAAAGCAGAATTCGAGAAAACATTCAAAGGAAGTACCCGCTGCAAATCAAGCAGCTGAAAAGTCGGTAAATGTCTTTCTCCAATTCTTGAATGATGACCACCAGCCTAAAAGAGTAAATACAGGGAGCAGGAAAGATAACAGAAGCAAATCATCCAAGAACCCGCCCCCTCTGGGTAAGTCCCCAAGATCAGTAGAAGAATTCAAGAGCACTAGCGACTTGATGAACTTGTCCCAACATTGGGATCCACCTGTGGCCTCACCCAACACACCGGAAAGACCTTCTCACACTGACAGTGACGAAGTGAGCCTCTGTATTTCACAATCTATCCCGTTGCAAGGCAATAACTCTATCCAAGCCCTTGAACCTGATATCCAAGTCCTTGAAACTGATACACCGACCCAATTGAAGCATTCATCTAGCCTAGTCACAAGAGAAATGTCACCAAAAAAGGTTCTCTAGTTAAATCATCCGCCAAATCCAAATACAGAGCTTTCAAAATCCCTTGATCATTGCAAAACTCAAAAATCATCTAAACAATTGGCACACGCCTCGACAAGCAACAATAAAGAAACTTCCTCTTTAACCGTGACTGAAGGGAAAACAAACAAAATCTGCATCTTCAAACTTGAGCAAACCTCAAGTAAAGATGGATACATAGTTCTGAACAGGAAAACAGTCCTAAAGATTCTAAATAAAATAGACAACCTTTGACGACTGAAAACGGATGACTTCATACTGATTGAACCATAACATATATAACACAAAGCTAAAGCCTACTTGCATATCAAGGAAAAAGGTCTACGAGACATCTCAAGAGAAGTCCACAAAGAACGTCAACACCAGGGCTTCTCTTTGTTGGAAGTGCGAGATTCCTATACAGACCTGGCAAAACCTGAGAACGCCAAAAAACAGCACTTTGTATCGCATACGGAAGCTCTGTATAAACATAATCGATGGGTTCATAGTCCCATTCGTGCTGAAAATCGCTACCGCAAACCAAACAAATATCAGGAAGATCGCCGAAAGACGCACAGCTATCACAGAGAGGATGACGCGGATTACAGAAGAAGAGATCGACATCGGATTAATCAGACCCACATACGAACAAGAACCTTCAGTAGCAAAATGTCATTTCCTGGCCAATCGCCGAAACTGACTCTGAACGAATCAGTGGTTGACAAATCAAAGCACACATCGTCACCTAAGAACACGAGAAGATTACCCAATGAAAATTCTTCAAAAGGACCGTGGAAGTGGTTCCAAGATGCCTTCAATACTAAATCAGGAAGATAGCAACAATCTCCAAACCCCCCTACAAAGGCTCCATACTGCAGCAGGACCTACCCTCATGTTAGCTGTCCCAGACGACTACACCATTCTCAGACAAGACCGTGATAATACACGAGGAGGCGGCATCGCTATCATCTCTAAAACGGCTCTTGGTCTCAGACTAGCCCCCACCCAATCTCTACAATCATGCGAATCCCTCACCGCCAAAATGCAGATTAATGAGTCACAATCCATTAACATACACCTCATATACAGACCACCTGGCCCTCTTGGTACCTTCGAGGAAGACTTGCATAATATAATCATGAACAACCTGAAACCCTCCACCCAACTACTTATATTAGGCGATTTCAACTTAGGATTCAACGACCAAACAGACAAAAATGCCACAGAAATAGCCAATACGATCAAAGCACTAGGACTTACTCAAAAAGTCTCTACACCCACCCACATAAAAGGGAGAATACTGGACTGGGTAGCCGACCTCAACTGCTCTGCCACTATCACATCCATCCTGCCTTTAGCATGGACAGATCATTCTCTGATCTCCTTTCTCTTATCCACTGTCAGACCCACTCCACGGGTCCGACCACGAGCGCCACCATGCCTAACCAGAAGTAATAAAAGTATTACGGTAGAAAAAATCATCCCCGCCATACTGCCTACTCTCAATACACTGTCTGATAATCTCGACCCCAGCGGCCTAGTTCAGGAATTCAACAATATTATGCTTACCACTCTGGATAAAATTGCTCCTATCAAACTCAGACCGAGCAAACCCATAGCCCACCTAAACAAATGGTTCACCCCACAACTCAAAGACCTTCGCACCCTAAAGAACAAAAGTGAAACAAACTGGAGACGATGCCCATCTAGCGAGAATAAAGCCAAATTAACTGTACTCTCCTCACTCTACAAAAAGGAAATCTGCCAAGCAAAACGTAACTCATATGACCAACGCATTGCTTGCTCAAACTCAAGCATGAAGGAACTCTTCTGCATACTCAAAGAACTAGAGTCCCCTATTGCTACCCCGGACGTCTGCACCAAGGACAAATCCTGGTGTACTGACATACAACAAGCCTTAGAGCATAAAATCGATACACTTCAGAACAAAATCCAATTAAAAAAGAAGGCTCTAAACTTACAGCACCTGCCTAACATTCTCCAGCCCAATGAGCCACCACCGGCACACAATGCCACATTCCACTTCTCAAAAATGTCCATCCTAGAGGTAGAAAAAATCATCCTATCTTTAAAACCCTCAAACTGTAAAGGGGACATCTGCCCTGCACAGCTAATAAAAGACGCTGCTAGAGAACTCTCCCCATTTATAACCAAACTGATAAATGCCTCTTTTGCTACAGGTACTATACCTGCCAACCTCAAGCAATCCTGGGTGCTACCACTCCTCAAGAAACAGACACTTGATCCCCTCATTCCCACTAACTATCGACCTATTACCACGGTCCCATTTTTACTAAAAATACTGGATAAAGCCGCCTACACTCAAATACAGAAGCATTTAGAACTGCACAAACTCCTGGGCAACAGACAATCCGGCTTCCGTCCAATGCACGGAACTGAGACTGCCTTAATCGACCTTAAGTCCCAGATAGACGAACTAAGAGACAAAGGAAGGACGGTACTCCTGCTCCTACTCGACCTTTCCGCTGCTTTCGACCTGGTCAACCACAAGGTCTTATGTCGGCACCTTGACTCTGCAGCTCACTTCTCCACGGACGCTATCAAGTGGATCGAGTCCTTCCTGAGTGAGAGGACCATGAGAGTCTTCTCCTCCTCAGCATCTGCCGAGCCTACACCCATCCTATGCGGCGTTCCGCAAGGATCCTGCGTCTCGCCCACCCTATATAACATCTTCACTAAGCCATTGTTCGACGATCTGGACCAGCTGGGTGTCACCTACACTAACTATGCAGATGATACTCAGATTCTCCTACCACTTTCTGGGGATTACAGTGCGGACACGGGCCTAGTGAACAAAATTTACCTTATCATCCAAGCATGGATGGCCACACACGGCCTATGCTTGAACGATGATAAGACTGAACTAATAATATTGGGTTCGCAGGCCAATATTAAAAAACTAGGTCAAGATTACTCTTCCTTCAATATTGACGGCAACACCATTAAAGTCTCCAAGGAAGTAAAAACCCTGGGATTCTACTTGGACTCCACACTATCCTTTGACAAACAGGTCAAATCCCTTACCTCGTCTACGGCTTACACATGCAAACTTCTTAGAGCTGGTAAACCATTCCTCTCAGACTATAGCTGTCTGATCCTGGCTAGAGCTCTTATACTCTCTAGAATCGACTATTGCAATGCCCTTTACATTGGGGCTAACAAATCCACCACTAATAAACTCCAAACGCTACAGAATAATGCCTTAAGAGCAGCCCTTGGCATAAATAAGAAAACCCACATCTCTGCCTTGAGACATCAACACAAATGGCTCTCCACATCCAATAAAATACTTCTAAAAACACTCTCTCTGACACACAAAGCTTTGAACAACGCGGCCCCCAGTTACCTCATAGACAAACATCAGAGAAGAACTTCTCTCAGACCCACTAGAATGGGGAACACTAACTGCCTAAATATCCCCAAATACAAACTGACTACCATCGGGGGCAACAGCTTCACTGTTAAGGCAGCCAGAAGCTGGAACTCACTGCCCCAGGAGTTAAGAGCTGACCAACCATATCCACTCTTCAGGAAAAACTTAATAAAGCATATCACTGCCACCAATCCTTAGTTACCCTTCACCCTTCCCTGAGGACACTATCCTGCAATCAAGATACAGTATACCTTGCTATACTCTCTCTTTATGTAAATACTGCTGCCCATGCATGTGTACTCATATAAGTTTTATATCCTAGTGCACGCACCTTTGATCCAGCCCTATTGTTCATATTGTATATATCCTGTAATCATACTATACTGCCACAGCCCTACTGTTCATATTGTATATTTCCCGCATTCATGCAAACTAGCCACAGTCCTATTGTTCATATTGTATATATCCTGTCTGTAACCTGTGTAATCATGTAAGCCTTGCATTTCCTTGTCATTGCGCCCTTTTACTTACGAGTCTGGTGCGCTTAACAAATGAATAAACAAACAAACAAACAAACTACAGCCACCGATTTACACCGAGTGCCACCACTAAAGTCTTCAAGAAACCAACGATCATGGGCTCCTGGAACAGTAGAGGATACACTCACCTGACAAGACATAGTGATGTGAACTTGGGGGCGTACGACATCCTATGCTTTGAAGAAACTTGGCTAGTAGACAAACATTACCTGGATGGGTTCACCGTTGAACTTTCCCCAGCCTCCAGGGCTTTGCTGGGCCGGCTTTCCTCAGGCCTTTTGACTGCGGTTCGAGTGGGCTCAGGGATCACCAGAAGACAAAAATTGGTGGAATCCTATGAAATGCTGCAATTTTAACATCATGGTCCCACCAAGTTCCAGGATCTAAACTATGGATCACCTTGCAGCTAGCTATCATTAACTTATATTGGAATCCTCAAAGAACAACTACTAAAGAATTCTGCACAACAGTAGCTAACGTCATCGACACTATATATGTGGACTACGACGTCGCCAACATAATCATTTGTGGAAATCTGAATGCAAACTGCGCTGACCACACTACAAGCACAAGCAGCTCGACAACGCGCTCGTCAGTCGATAAAAGGGGCCGGGCTTGGATGAAACGAATAAAATCCAGAATTATTTACAACGCGTCATGCCTGCAAACTAATCACCCTGTGATTCCAACATGGGAACGGCAAAAATCAAAAGCCCCTCTTGATTACATATTCATAACTCAAACTTTGATGTCTTATATAGCTACCTTTCAAGTGCAGAGAACTACTGAAAGTGACCATAATTTGCTAACCATGTCATGGGTGTGAGCTTGTCCAGAAAAAAAAATAGTCGCATCAAGTGTGGGAGCAAATAAGCAGCAAACCCGTCTTCGTCTAACATCAGACAATGTACTTGAGATAAATGAGAAATGTACCTCTACTATTTTGGCAAATTACTCTCAGACAGAAGCATCAAGTCCAGACTATTTGCCCCTACTGATGGCACATAGAGTTCGATTTTCTGGAACCAACAGAAATCCACACACAATTAAACACGTCTTCGACATGAGAGTGGTTTTGAACCGCAGAAAACTGCGAAAATTGAAAAGCACTGCACTGGCCTGTAGGACAGAAGAAGCGTGGACAGCATTTTTGAATGAATCAAAGAAGTACAAGGAATGGTTTAAACATCGGAGATTCACTCTTTATCAAAATGACGCAGAAGATATGCTAAAGACATTAAGCACCAAATAATCGTGTGACTTTTGGACTCTGATCAAAAGAGTTAGCTGCCAGAAAGATGACGCTCTTCTCAACTCAGTTTCGGAACTAAATTGGGTCACATATTTCTCGGCGCTGTTTGTCCGCCCTCCTGACCGACAGGAAGCTCCGGTTTTGGCCTCGCAAACACCATGGTTCACCCTAACTGACGAGAAAGACATCAAAGGAGTTATACTAAAGCTCAAGTCTTTAAGAGCCCCAGGTCCCGATGGCCTCACAAATATTGATGTGAAGAGGCATCCAGAAGAGTGGGTGTTTTTGATAGGCAAAATCTTCGCCCAGTGTGAGAAAACAAAGCTGATACCTAAATCCTGGACAGAAGCAGTTGTTGTTGCAATCTACAAAAAGGGGTGCAGAGAAGATCCAGCCAACTACAGACCGATTGCGCTTCTGGACATAATTGGAAAGATATATGCAACTCTTGTGCTCTCCCACTTTCAAAAATGGCCAAGCGTTTCTCCTAGTGCAGATCTTTTCCAAACAGGTTTTCTAAAAGATGCAAGCACCGCGGTAAACATACTGCTTTTGAACGTAATAAAATCAAATATCAAGTACGGTGCTCCCAAGGTTTTCCTTGCCTTCGTCGACCTCTCGCAGACTTTCAACAAAGTAGACCGCTACAAGCTGTGGTCTAAGCTAAAAGCCTGGGACTGTCCTTGTGCAATATTGGAAACAATAATAGCCCTTCACTCAAACACATCCATGCAAGTCCGCCTAAACCAACAGGGCCTGCTCTCGGACGAGATTCCTTCTGAGTGAGGAGTAAAGCAAGGTTGCCCCCCCTGCCCCGGCACTCTTAATTGCCTTCTTGGGAGATTTTAAAGAATTGGAGGGGAAAATTAGATCCTTCCCCCCAAAAGTAGGCAAGGTAGCCGTGTCAAGACTGCTGTATGCGGACGATCTGATCTTATTAGATCAGACCCAAATTGGTCTACAGCGCCAACTCACCAACTTGGCCAATTACATGGAAAACAACAACTTGGAAATTAATACATCGAAGACCAAAGTTATGGTGGTCGAAAAACACAAAAAGGGAAAAAAAGTAACAACAAGGAGCACTCATCCTGGTATTTGGACAACGTTAAAATCGAAGTCGTTGATCACTACAAATACTTAGGTATTTGGATTGACGGCTCTTTGAGAGGGACCACAATGCAGAAAACTCTGTGGGACAAAGTGAGAAATCTTATGGCTCAAACAAGAGCAGTGGATGCATAATTTGGAAAATTCTCATTAATTCTGGCACTACGCTTTTACACGTCCAAAGTGGTCCCAACATTGACATACAGTATGATTGCAACCTTAAATATTCCCAAATCAATATGGCTTCAACTAGAAGGCTATTTGTGGAAGTCGGTCCTGGGTCTGCCAAAGTCCACTTCTATGGTGTTGTGTCTTGACTGTCGTGTAGCCGAAGAGTCCTCTGTCCACAAGTGCCGCACAGAGAGAATCAAAGTCACTCTCTGTGCCGCCTTTGTGGCCACAGGTGGGAGATGTTCTTTCCGGAACTGCGGTACTCGTGGAACCCCGAACCACTGTAAAGGAAACACCGGTTAAGTGTCAAGCCAAAACAGAATCAACAACCAATCAACAAGTAAGTGGAACGGTCTTACCAAAAGGTGTCTGTGGAGTGGCGGTTGTACCTATGGGGATGTTCCGAGACCCAGCAAGGCAGTTCTTTCAGTATGTAAGTATCCCAGCAAGGTTGCAAGTGCCAGGCCCACCTGATGCCAGAATCCGCTCAAGAAGGGCGGAACGTAGTAGGAGTTCGTGAAGCAGTCCGTGGTCGTAACAATGATCCAAAAGCAAGTACCAAAGCCAAGGGTTATCCGTTGCCACAAATCCGTGAAACAAACCTGAGGTCAAGATCCAATAAGGGGTGAAACGAAAGGTATGTAGCGCCGTACAGGAATCCGAAGAAACAGCTGTGAAGCACGGAAGCACTGCAACAGAGCCGTTTAAATACTGGCGCTGCTATTTCCTCCCGGTCACATGACCCGCGAGCGCATCACGTGAGTGTAGTCCAGAAACACGTGAGCGAAAGGCGGCGGTCATGTGACGCGGAAGAAGTCGGTCTAGCAGCCGCCACGGAAGACGCCAAGGGGGCAGACATCTCCGCGGGCAAAGAGCATGCCGACCCCGGCTTTGTGGCAGCCGGCGCCGTGGCAACTGGGGCGAAGAGAAAACCTGTGAGTCCCGGAACCGGGCAAGAGGGCGAGGGGTGTTCGGGGCACAGGGATGAGGAATGGGATCCCTAGAGGGAGTGGAATGCGTGACAGATGGCAGCAATTAGGCGAGAGCTTGGACTGTTGTCCCTGGCGGCAGTGGTGGAGCTGAGCGCAATGCAACTGTACAGAAAGACTCTGCTGATGGACAGTTTACCAGTATATCAGATGGTGGCCGCAGAAATCAAGAGTGGACACTGCAATGCGCTTAATGGCTGGGTAAAGATCCTCCAAGACAAACTAAGCGATTTAGCTTGTACGGAAGCCGTTCTTATTGGCAACCCTCAAAGAGTAAAGTCCAAAATAGAGCACCAAGATTGGATTGTCACGAATGAGAAAGCCATAGCTAATAAACTGTTAAAGCATCTTCATCCGTCTTTTAACAAGCTAAAAACTCCATTGAAGTACTGTGCTAAATTGCCGGACAAACCTTTGAGGAAACTCTTCATGAGAGCGCGTTTGAACTTACTCCCGACACAAGAGATAATGGCCATCAGATTATCGGCGATCTCGAATCAGTGTCGAATATGTGACACCCCTGAGCAACCTGAAACTGTAATACAACTACTCATGACATGCCCCCAAAAGGAGAGAGAGCGGTATACTTGACACCACTTTTGTCAGACCTTACCATCATGGACGAGGAAGTTTGCTGGAGTCGCCTAATTGCTGGTGAAAATGCCAGATGGTCCATGGCAACTGCCAAACTGCTGCATCTGGCGCTCAAAAAGATTAAACAACAAACTCCATCTTCAGAAACACCGACCCTATCATTCTCCCTTCTCTCTTTCTTTTTATGCTTTCGTTCTTCTGTCTTGTTTCTTCTTTCAGAGTGATTATCCAACAAGTAAGTGGTGTCCTAAATATTAAAGATTTTTGTTTCTACTTTTACTGTACTTGAAAAAATTTTAATGATTAAACACAAGAATAAAACATTAAGAAAAAAAGATATAATGGAAAAGAATTCCCTTGGCCGAAGTTTTTTGCCCAGAAAATCTTTTCTGGCTTGGAAAATAGTCAATTTGTAGTCCGATAATGCACTCTTGGCCATAATTTTATTCTCCGAAGTTGGCTCCTGTTGCCAAATATGATTAATCCTGCTAACTAGCTTACGCAGGTAAAGTATGTTATGTGAGAACCAAGGCTGAGAAGCTTTCTTGGTTTTAGATTTTAAAGGAGCAATTTTATCGCTAATAGCGCCCCAGGTTGACGCTCCAGCTGCAAAGAAATCATCGCATGAAAGCAAAGAATCAATAGAGGCAAGAGTCCCATTGATTTCATAGTCAATGATTATATCCAAATCCTTGGCTTTCCGAGAGTGTATTGCCAGTCTGTCCTTAGTGTTAGCCTTAACCCCCTTGGGCAGGCTCAGTGAAAAGAACTTCATAAAATGGTCGACCAGTAATCTGGCATGATTGCCTTCATAAAGGCATATTCACCTTTTGCTCTAATAATATCCAGACAATGACCCTTTATGTGCGAGGGTTCCACCCCCAAAGAATGGAGGCTATGAATGTTGAAAAGATCCCACAGTTCTTTAGAGTCTGGTTTTGTCTGGTCGTCTAGCCAGATATTCCTGTCGCCCATCAAGAGCATTTCCTTGTGTTTGCTCCCCTCACTACTGAGAAAAGCATCAAGGTTCTCCAGAACATTTTTTACAAGGGCCTGGTGGTCTATAGGCCAAAATGATATAAATAGCGACTTTGGGGGAAATATGAAAAATAATTTGCACAACTTGCGCATCATCACCCCATTCGAGAGCATGTAAATGTAAAATAAGTAGTGTAGCCTTATGAATGACGGCAATACCTCCACCTTTTTTAGAAGCCCTATTAATGTATTTGATCAGATAATTGTCTGCAACCAGCTCATGAAATGAGCTTGGAGAAAACTCTGTAAAGTAAGTTTCTTTGATCAATACTTAATCCAGATTGTGATATTTAATAAGCTCAGCAATTTCAGTGGCATGAGCCCCTGCTGATCTTGTGTTCACTAGTGCTGCACTCACAGTAGTTCCCTCAATCGCTGGGAAGGATCCCATTGTGGGCTTAACAATATTCAAATCCCTGATTTTATTTAATGTTCTAAGAGTGATATATCCACAAGAGTTATCTAATACCTTCAGGTCAGTAGCATTATAACTAAAACAATTCATTGTACACACAGGTCTTACCACTGTCGAAAAAAATTGTTCCCCTGAAAGACAATCCTACTGGGCAATACTTGCGACCTGCAGCATCTCCTGGCGACCCAGGCAGAAACAGGCTTCGAGTCAGCGCTTTGCGCTGACACGGGCCAGTTATCGCCTGTGACGTGCCCTGCTTAGGTAAAACGGGTGCGCGACACAAGAACTCTTGGGCCTTGTAGTTCAAAGCTACAGCACCATGCGTTGGTCGTTCGTGGAAGAGGGATAACCACATTAGAAGTTACTAAGTACTATCAAGGTAAGCTGTTAAAGACCAGCTTACTGTCACACACATTCAAACAGTTATTTTCACACAATTGCAAGAATCAGTAAAATTAAGAAATTATTAAAATTAGATCCCCTAAAATGAATAAAAACACAGGCAATCCTAATAGTGTATCAGAGCTGGTTCAACAATGCCTACACATTGAATTTAACGTGCCAATATTTTCAGCAAACTGGCCACGCTGACCCGGGCCAGTTATAGCCTATGTTGCGCCCTGCTTAGATACAACTGGTGCGCAACACAAGGAATCTTGGGGCTTATAGTTCAAACCTGCAGCACCATGCGTTGTTCGTTCATGGAAGAGGGATAACCACGTTAGAAGTTACTAAGTACTATCAAGATAAGCTGTTAAAGACCAGCTTAGTGTCACACAAATTCAAACAGTTATTTTCACACAATTGCAAGAATCAGTAAAATTAAGAAATGATTAAAATTCAATCCCCTAAAAAGAGTAAAAACACAGGCAATCCTAATAATATATGAGAGCTGGTTCAACAATGCCTGCACATTGAATTTAACGTGCCAACATTGTCCTGATTAGGACCCAAAGGGCCACAAATATCAGTATTAATGTTACAAATGTACACTTGGTGAGGATGAAAAAAGATTTAAAACCTTAACACAAGCCCAGAGGACATTGTTAGTTTCACTGGGCCAGCCCTTATGGTCTTAATAAATTTAGTGATAGAAAAATAAACATTTTAGATAACGTAATAGCACATTTCCGCAGGCAAGAGTACAATGCATTGATTTTAAAAGTACATATACAACCAGAAGTACAAGCTAGAATTCCAGTCTCTTTGCCTAGCATTCCAGGGATCAAACAGGTACTCGGGCAATAACGTCCATATACAGGTTAGTACCTTCCAAGTCACTTGGTGAGCCTGATTCCTTCCACAGAGGTGGGAAGAAGGCAGTAACCAACTCTGGGTTTGTAGAGAAGACCCTTTGAAGAATTGCACTTCCAGGGTCAAGACCTAGAAGTCCCAGGAAGAAAAGCAGGATTCCAGCCAATGTAAGTCTGTGGCAAACCACGGTAGAAGGGGGACAGCACAATTCCAGGACCATGATCCAAAGAGACTCCGGAGGGTAAGTTTGAATAATAACCCAGTAGTATCCCAGGACCCAGGGGTAAGTACC
This sequence comes from Ambystoma mexicanum, assembly GCF_040938575.1. Lineage (NCBI taxonomy): Eukaryota > Metazoa > Chordata > Amphibia > Caudata > Ambystomatidae > Ambystoma > Ambystoma mexicanum. The sequence goes on along the minus strand of NC_090929.1, from coordinate 359,716,716 downwards.
TCTGGTACCAGTTTCAGAGGACACAGCTCAGGAACATCAGAACAATCCAGTAAGTAAAAATATTCTTATACAAGTCGAGTTAAAGTCTCCAGTCACTGAGTTTGCAGTACAAATAGTTTGATTCCATTTTGGTTGTGTGGAGTCACTATCTGAATGAGTCTATTGGGGCGTATACCGTGGGTTAGTGATTCTTTGTCCTTAGTTTACATTTGTTTTCCCATGGAGATTATTGATAGCGTTAAGTTTGTTCAGAAGATCGGCGGTGTCCTGCATAAATGTGTGATTCTTCATTACCAGTAGGTTTAGGATATTTTCTACTGCTCCAGAGATGAGCAGGTGAACTGCAAGGGCATTTTGGCATGTATGTTGACTGGGTCTGGTACTGGGATCTGGGTCTGGGATCTGAGACGGAGTCTCATGCTCGAAGTTCAGAAATGTGGTTGCCAAATGCTCAATGATGCCAACCCCACAAGTGGCATTAGGAGGAACCCCATGGACCCCGCCCCCACTGCTTAGCCCACAAACCCCTTTTCTCAGCCACTACTTTAGATGCCTTAATGTGACCCAGAGGAAGGAAGAAGCACAGTATTTATTAATTTGCAGGGTATGCCTGTGCTCCATGGACAAAACGCATTGCCATTTACAATTACTGCCTTCTAGCAGGAAACTGGCAAAGCTAGAAAAAATGACATGTGCAGACTCATGGGTCAAAAACAGCTGATTACCCATCACCCGCAGACAAAGTATTGGCGGGTCGGGTTGTAATCGCTAGACACTTAGAAGATGGTGCACACCCAATACCGTGATCACCATGATAGGGCCTGCCTATTGTAATGTCCCCATAGATCATGAAGATGCAAAAGGCCTAAACGGAAGTGGGAATAAACACAACAGACCGATCCCTAAATCCTAATTTATTTTATTGTTCACTTGTTAGGCACTTATACAGGAAGCAAATACTGTTTCAAAGCTCCCACAGGGCAACAGGGAGGTGACAGGGGATGATAGACAATGTAATTACAACACTGTTAACTAATTAAATACAACAAAATAAGAAGAGACAATGGGGAGGGGAAGATGAACCTACTATGCCTTGCGAGTGTTCAGAACGTGCAAGTGCAGAGGGTAAGGGGTACGGCATAGGTGCTGTGGTGCTCATGGAGAGCAGCAGGTGAAGTGCTATGAAGAAAGGTAATTGCAACCTCCAGTGGTGGAGGGTGAGCAGAGGCAAGTGCAGAGGATAGACAACAGCTGGGATGATATGTGCAAGGTCAAGGCCCCGAGGATGCATAAGGGCCCTGCACACCAATCAAACTACTGGGAGATTATCAGGGGAGAGAGGGATGGAAGGAAGAGGTAAAGAGGAAGGTCTTGAGGCTTTTCTGACACTTAAGGGGGTTCTGCTCAAGACAAAGATGGGGGGCTGTTCCAAAGAAGGCAGCCGCTGAGGAAAGTGATCGACCACCTGCTCTCTGTTTAGCAAACTGCTTCACACGCAAGGAGTCGGTGCCAGAGGAGCGCAGGAGTATGTGGAGAACAGAGGGGGGAGTATTTGATCCGAAAGTGTTGCAGATAGAGTGGTTCCCGGCCCCAGACAGCCTTGTGGATGATGCAGAGGGATTTTAATTTAATCCGAGCTGTGATTGGGAGCCAGTGAAGACTTTGTATGGCAGGAGAGAAGTCTTGTTGCCCTATTCTGGATTAGTTGGAGGGGTTGCAGAGTGGACGAAGGTAGATTAAAGAGGAGGCTATTGCAGTAGTGAAGCCTAGAGAGAACCAGAGCTCCGGGTAACATTGAGTCTTTGGGGGAAGGTGAGGAAAGGTAGAATGCCTTTCAGAAGGAAGAGCTGAAAGTTGGACTTATTGGCAATGTCCTGAGTATTAGGGAGGAGAGAGAGAGATGAGTCGAAGATGACTCTGAGGTGTCTGGCTTCCAAAGAGGGAGAAGGGGTATGGGGGGCACCCATGGAAGAAGGCCAGAGTGAAGGGAAAAAGTCAGGTGCTGGGGTCCCAATAGGGAGGATCTCTGTTTTGCTGGCATTGAGGCTGAGATCATTAGAAGTACACCAGGTCTGGATGGCTACGAGGCAGTCAGGGATGAAGGAGGGTGCAAGGGCGTCTGTAGGAAGTTTGAAGAAGAGTTCTGTGTCCTCAGCATAACACTGGAAGTTGGGGGAGAAGGAGGAAATGAGGCTTGCCAGCAGAGTAAGGTAGCCAACACAGGTGGCCTGGCTAAAATCGTTACTGTCCTAACTACTGAAAAGGCTAAGGGTATGAAAAGGGGTTACCTTTTGGAAGAGTGACAGAGGTTTGAGATGTGAGTGAAGTTGGAGCCGGAGAGGGAAGGCAGAAGGAGGCAAGAGCAGGGTAAGGAAGATGCTTGTGGAGGGATAGAACAGGAGGAGGAAGGGAGAGAAAAGAACAGAAAGTTAAGGGAAAAGACCAGGAAGACGAATGATGCAGGCGAGTAGGTGGCAGGAGAGAAGAGGGACAAGGTTTTAAATGTAGTGTTTGCTATGTGGAAGAAAATAACAATTCTCACAAGACATCAACCCAGTTGTTGCTGTGTATATTTTGCTGATGACATTGAGGCAACCTCTTATCTGAAAAGAAATGAGAACTGCCAAGGTGTTTACTGAGTCATGGACATTATTGATTGATTGTTTTCTTATTGGTTGATCAAATCATTTTTCTGTATGCAAAAGACAGTTACTCCAATAATTAGGGCTTGCCCTTCTCAGTTGACTATTGGTTTTGCGCCATTAATTTGGTTGCCATTAGAGCTCATGCTTGTCTGAGATTTTAAATGTTTTTATTTTATGGTAGTGTTTGTTTGCTACACGGTTTTGTGCCATCCAGGTGGTCAGTTCAGTCCTTAGAATGTGCACTCTCAGCTAGCCATTGGCTACCGATTATTAAGCCCCTGTGAGTAAGAAATTGTGTACTGTGTGTATGTGGAGAACTGAGGGGGCATTTTTATGGCTAGCTATACACTTGCAACATGAAATTTATACCCCTGCATTATACAATTTTTTTTTTAAATTATTTTTCTTGGGAATAAAGTTATTGTAACCATTCAACCTAGTTTACCTTTAACATTTTCATTTAAATTGGGTGAAAGTTGGGATTAGCGAGAGCCATAGTGGAGACGGGGAGGATAGCAAATAAGAGGAAGTGAGAGAAACAGTATGGAGAGGGGGCGTGAGAGACGGATGCAGAGGTGCCAGTCATGTGTGGAAGAATTAAGTCAAAGACTCAGGAACATCAGAACAATCCACGAAGTAAAATTCTTCTTCTACAAGTCGAATGAAAGTATCCAATCACTGAGTGACTTGAACTCCAAACCAACGACGACCCACATAACACAAAGAACAATCTGCCTTTCCAGTAGAGAGTCCCACCAGCCAAGAGTAAAAACAAGCATGGAGAAGGCATCAGGACGACTGAGGAACGTGAGCAAGTGGATTTGGATGCAATTGGGTGCGATATGGAGGAGCCCATCAGCAGAAAACTGTCCCACGATGGCCCAAACGAAGAGCAAGGTGGGTTGGTGGTCTTGCACCACCCTACTGGACAATGGCAGCTTCCCATTTCATTTTGCTACGACAAGAAGGCTAACTCAGGAACACAGTGGAAAAAATGGCCCATAAATGGTCCAAGCTCAAGTCCATCTAGTCCATGAAGTGAGGAGGACTAAGAGAGGACATAGGTCAAAATGGGAAGGATGCCCAGCAGCCAAAAGAAGAAACCAGAGCAAATATTATGGGACACAAAGACCAACCAGAATTACCTGATTTGGCGTGAGAGTTTCTGCATCAATGCTCTGTGGTAACAAATACTCAATCAGGTAAGAAACCTGCAAAAACCCCAGCAGAACTGGGAAGGGTCAGTGTTTTCCCTAGATATACCCATTCACTCATGGGCTGGCCTAAGCCAACCCTCCAATTACACAAATGGGCCCACACCAAGGTCTTCACAGCCAGCCAATCAGGCTGCCCCTAAAAACTACCAGACACACCTCTCCATCCGCACAGTATGGTATGGTATGCTATTGTTTATTTGTAAAGTGCGTATACACAAAGCAAAGTGTTTCAAAGCGCTCAGGGAGGGGGTAACAAGGGGAAAAAACAACAGTCATTCAGAGCCCTTGAGTTTCTGAACAATACAAGTCTGCACTAGGCAGAGTAAGTGCATGAGACAAGTGCATAAATACAATTAACAGTGTAGATAACAGCAAATGAGTCTGACGATTCTGCAGATTTTCAAGTGCATTGAGGCGCCACCATGCAAGGAGGGGAGACAAGGGAGAAACAGATGGACGATCTTCAAGGCATGGTACATTCCGACCGTGCAAGTGCGCAGACAGGTGCAGGAGAGGTGAGGGTGGGAGAATTGCAGGGGGGTTTGGAGGGGAGGACCAAGTGTGTCCAGTCAGTCAGAAGCTGGGTGAGTGCTGATAGATGCCAATCTCATAGGTCATTGACCAAGTGCAGTAATGATGAGGCAAGTGCAAGGCCCGGAGGCAAGTGCGAGTGGACTGGCGAGGGTGCCAGGGACCTATGAGACTCTGAGGTACACCGGGCGGCCAGTCAGCAGGCTGTGTGGAAAAGGAGGGATAGAGCGGTGAGAGCGGTTAGCTGGGTAGCGGGAGGGAGAAGGAAGAGGAGAAAAGGAGTGTCTTAAGGAGTTTCCGGAACTTAAGGAAATCCGGTTCAAGACTTAGGGCGGCAGGGAGGCTATTCCAGAGGGAGGCTCCTGCAGAGGATAGAGATCTCCCTCCAGATCTCTGCTTGGAGAACCGGATCACTCACAGAAGGTTGGAGATAGATGAGCGGAGGGCTCGTGAAGGACAGTATTTTGGTAGGCAGCATTGCAGATAGGTAGGTCCCAGGCCCCAGAAAGCCTTGTGGATAATGCAGAGGGTCTTGAGCTTGATCCTTGGAGCCACGGGTAGCCAGGGTGGGATTTCAGCGCCGGAGAGATGCATTCCCTTGGCTTGAGGCCAACGATAAATCTTGCGTTTCTGTTCTGGTTGAGTTGCAGAGGGCTCAGATTAGAGGTAGGGAGGTTGAGAAAGAGGCTGTTGCAGTAGTCCAGCCTTAAGAGAACCAGGGCTCTGCAGACAGTGAGCCGCTGGGAAAAGGTGAGAAAAGGAAGAGTACCTCTAAGGAGGTGCAGCTCGTATTTGGACTTTTTGGAGATGTCCGAAATGTGAGTGGAGAAGGAGAGAGTGGGGTTAAAGATGACCCCAAGGTTTTTTGCTTCACAGGTGGGTGCGGGCGCAGGGCCAGGGAGGCCGGCTAGAGTGAGAGTGGGAAAGCGGTAGCAGGACTCCCAATGCAAACGATCTCCATCTTAACTGGCATTGAGGCATGTTTGCAGCACACCAAAACTGAATTGTGGACAGACAGTCAGATATAAGCGAGGTAGAGGAGGTGGCTGGGGGTAGCCTGAAGGAGAGTTGCATGTCATCTGCATAACACCGGAAGTTGGAGATGAAGGTGGCAATTACCTGTGCCTGGGCAGCCATGTAGACATTGAAGAACCAAGGGGATCATCGCAGGTTGAAAGAGTGATAGTAGAGAGAAAGGACCCAAATTCCACCTGGGCTGGCCGGTCAGAAAGGAAGGAGGTTAACCACCCCAGAGCCTGACCTGCGATTTCCAGGGTGTCACAGAGACGTGCGATCAGGGTGTAGTGGTTTGCCGTGTCAAAGGCAGAGGAGAGGTCAAGAAGAATGAGGACAGAGGGTGTGTTAGTGTCAGGATTTGAGAGCAGGTCTTTACAGGTGTTCGAAAGAGCAGTTTCCGTACCTCTGGATGCTCTAAAGCCAGACTGGTGGTCGTGGAGGCAACCCGCAGATTCAGTGTGTAGGGTGAGCTCTCCAGGAGTTTGCCCAGGAAAGGAGTGATAGACATAGAGCGGTAGTTTGCCAGAATGGAGGGTTCAGCAGAGGGTTTCTTAAGCAGAGGGTACACACAGGAGTGCTTAAGAGAAGTTGGGAAAACTCCAGTGGCAAAAGAGATGGCAGAGATCAGCCAAGGCTGGAGCGAGAGAGTCACTGTTGTCCTTAATGGTTTCGGAGGGGCCTGGGTCTACTTGTTTGGATGAAGCCTTCATAGACCGTTCTTGTCTGGCAACCTCATCAGGTGTGACTGGAGTAAGACAAGAGAAGAGAGGAGAGACGGTGGAGGGGCCAATGGAGGCTCCAGTGGTGTTGGTGTATGCTGTGGTGTGGAAGAGCGAGAGGAAAGGATGGCTTGGGTTTTTGAGGTGAAGTGTGCAGCCAGGGCAGAGCAAAGGTCCTGGATGGGTGTGACAGAAGAGGAGGCTGCTGCAGGATTGGCCAGTTCCTTCCAGACTTTGAAAAGTTTGGGCGTGTTGTTTGACGCCACAGAGATGCAGGCTTGAATAAAGACTCTTTTTTTGATGTGGATGCAGAGTCTATATTGTCCTTGAAGGAGGAGGCAGACCATTATGTCAGAGGGTCCGCCCAACGCTTAAGCGAAGCCAGATCAGAGTCGTACCAAGAGATGTACTTTTTTTCGAAGGCTTCAGTGGGACTCTCATGACAGGGGCAAGAGTATCAAGAGTACTGGCGATAAAGAGTTTGAAGTTAGCAAGGGCTGTGTCAGGGTGGGAGTTCGCTGCAGGCTTAGGAGGCAGAGAGGTGGAGGCAAAGGCAGCCGCTGTCACTCTTTTCATGGGTTTGGTGAAGGAAACTGAGTGGCTGTGCCAGGTGTTCCAATGCAAGAGGAGAGGAGAGCTTCAAGTGTGAATAAAGAAAAGAGTGGTCTGTCCAAGAGGGCGAGGTAGTGAGAGGGATAGAGAGAGGGATGTCGGTAGTGATGAAAGCATCCAATGTGTGGCACACTGTGTGCGTGGAGCCAGAGGGTAAGATGGAGAGATAATCTCATAGTTTGCGGAAAAGGTCCTGAGGAGTCAGGAGAGTCCAGATGGATGTTGAGATCACCCAGCAAGCGGAGTTGGGAGGAGGAGGAAAGCAGAGAGGAGGCCAGGTCAGCCCATTCTGAGAGGAAGAGAGTGGACTGTCCTGGTGGCCGATAGAAGGTGGCCAGAAGGAGAGAAGATTTAGGAGAGAGTGAGAGCCTACAGACTAGACACTTGAAGGAGGAGTAGGCCTGAGTAGTTGATGATGGACACAAGGAGGTGTATTGGGCTGCCTAGGTCTAGGGATCGGGTCATATCACTATAGAGGCTTCAGTACTGTTCTCAGAGTGAGTCCATGTTTGCACAACAGTCATTTTAAGACTGGCTTGTAGTTTCCCGAAACAAGGGAATGGCACAAAGAAAAACAGTAGAGTTTAGGATTTAAAAAATAAAATCATTACCATAAAGATGCATTGGGTTACTAATGTGGTAATATCGGCTGGCCTCCTGGTGTAGGCAAAACTAAATTACATCTGCCTCCAACATACTCCACAAACCAACGTAGGATGTTAAAACCGAGGGCCAAAATAGAGTGCTTAAAAAGGACCCCTGCAGTACGATGCCTATGGGCTATCATAGAACCATCTAGTAAAATATAGTTACAGTGGCAGGGGACTTCAGTAGAAGTCCCTCTGACCACATAAATAAGCTAGAGTTCTTGAAAAGCCATGGGGAATATGCACAACGTTTAGGGGTGCCATGAAATGGGATAGCAGAACCATAAATTTAGAATTCTATCTTAATACTGACAAACCAGAATCTCCTCTAAATAAATAGAGGTGTGAGCCATTGGATAATGATATCTTAATCCTTCTGTTTATCTATTGTTTGCAATCAATTTTGTATTGATCTTAAAATGACTGAGTGTCATACTTGCACATCAGGGTTCGAAATTGAGATTCGATGAGCAGGCGGTAAAACCAGCTCCTAGGTGTCGGGCATCACCCTGTAGGGAGGAGCTACCGCAGGGGAACCAAGAGTGAGTATCCAGCGCAGCGCAAACCTAACTGCCACATGAGATACACACTATGTATTTATTATTCACTATGTTTAAATGTGTACTAGAGGAATCCCGATTCTTCTTTATTAGCATTCTCAAATACTCAAAGTTAATGTTTCATGTGCATGCTTGTAAGGCATCAATTGGCCTGGGGAGCCAAAGTAGCTCCTGGTAACAGTTGTTTTCAAGCTAACCCAGCTCTCCTAGGCTAGAAGCACAAGCTAAATTACTCCTAGCTCTCCTCACTTTTGAACCCAGCATATTTAGAGACAATAAAGTCTATACATCATTATGGTATGCGGTCTGATATCTCTAGATCCCAAATCTTATAACGTCTGTGCCACTTTCATGAAAAAGGACCCATCATCCACAGATTGCGCATAAATATTACAAAGAGACACCACCTGACCCTGAATATCCACCAACAAAGCAATTATCCGTCCCTCTCTATCTGAAATGTCTTTCTATACCTTAACAAGAGAGTTCTTCCTTATCAGGATTGCCACCCCTCTAGATTTTGAATTGAAAGAGGAACCATAAACTTTCTCCACCCAACCTTTCCTCAATTTCTCAATTTCTTCTTTCTCGAAGTGCGTTTCTTGTATGAAACATACATCACCTTTTAGCTTGTTCAAAAAATCCAATATTTTAATTCTCTTATTTACATTATTCAATCCATTTACATTCCATGTTACCACACGTACATCTTCAACCATCTTCCCCACTCTATTCATCTCCAACTGTGCAACAGAGAATATATCAATCAAATGTACTAAACTTAAAAAAATATTCAAACACACAACAAGGGACCCAAACCCACCCCCTCTGAAATAGAAGCAGTTTGCTAACTACAATCTAATGTAACAATGCAAATAAAACATTCCAAACTTCCCACTGCCCTGGCTACCCCTCTCAAATGAACTCAAACTAACTATCTATGTAATATTTTCATAAAACCCCATCTTCAGCTCACTCCCCACATGTATTTCCCCCTCAATTGTCCAGACTCAACCTCACATGGTACCAATAATAAATTAAAATCCTTTTAAAAAATGTTCACTTCTTCCCACGCTAGAAACTTTGAAGTCACCCATACCCTTGCATCTAACCACCCATGGTACACTATCTATTCCACATTTTCTCAACTTTATGTTAAGCATTAGGCCCCACAACTAGAACCATTCCGCCCCAATAGGTACCATTAGCAATTTCAATATTGTGTTGGGCAAAAGTAAACAAGCAACTAGTAGGCATATTGATAGGCAGTACTTGGCTTGACTGATTTGCTTTTTGAGCATAACTTAAAGGATTGTTGGAGGCGGGAGCATCCTTCAAATAGGGAATATAGTTTCTTTTCCGGCGCACATTCGGTTTATTCTAGACTTGATATGTTTTTAACCGCAGGCAAAATGACGGTGAACTATAGAACAAGTGAGAGTGGTAACACACTTTTAACTGACAATGCTCATGTACTTTTGCACTTGAAATATGCGCTGCACAAACAATTTTTCTGGAGGATGAATACATTGATTCTACCGTATGATGATGAAGTGGAGGGACTGGTAAAAGAAATGGAGTTCTTTGTGGCAGAAAATCATCTTGGGGATTTGAGTCCTGGTATCGTTTGGGAAGCTTTTAGGTGCATCTTACATGGTCATCTGATTGGTGTGTCTAGTGGACAAAGAAAGCGGTACGACAATAAAGAAACAGAACTTGAGGGGAAGATAAGTGAAGTATCACGAAGAGTCATGGCTGACCCAACTGGTGTAGACGCAATATCTGAGCTTAAGAGACTGAAGAGAGAATTGAAATAGCTGATAGATGAACGTGCTGAACGGAAGAACTTCTACCTGAAATGTGCATACTTCGAGAAGGGGTAAAAGTGCGACAGATGGTTGGCTTATAGATTGCAGAAGACGGAGGCTAAGCGATCCATAGCTTCGATTTGAGATAAGAATGATAAAATAACCTATCACCCAAAAGAAATAAACAACGTCTTTCGGGATTTCTACATGGATCTTTACCAAAATGATTTAGGTGTGTGTAACGCTCACCTGACTCCCACGGAGGCGCTGGTCTGGTTTGGAGTGCTGTTGCCTCTTCAATGGTAAAACGCAGGACTCGAAATATGGAATGGACCGGCCCTTCGAGTTTAGCTTGTCTGGCTCGCAGAAATACCCTCCTGTGCGTGAAAAGGAAGTATTAGCGATCGGAGGAACAATGCTCAAACCTACCACACCCTTCTTCCCCTCCACGAGACCCTTCCGTGATTCACCTTAGGGTCTGGAAGGATGAGCTCTCCATCCTGCTTCGGTAGCAGGGGCGCGTTGAGGTCCATTTACTTCACTGGAGCGTGGTGTGATGAGAGTTCAGAATTGCTTGAAAATCCGGTAAGATATAGTTAAAGTTCAATTGCCGGTCCAAGATTTTAATAATAATAATTGTCTTTTGCTTCTTTTGCTGATGCCGAATAAAGATTCCGCGGTTGGCCGTGACACCGAAGAAGGAAGCTCAGGTGAGTCTCTTTTTTCCCCATAGGGGCCGGGGTACGGCAATGCCGGAGGATTGGCGCCGACCCGAAGTGAGATGTGCAATCTCAGGTAAGTCTGTAATGAGCGTTATTGTAATGTCTATGCATTCGCTCACTAATGTTTGTGTTCTTTCCCCATAGGGGCCGGGGTTCGGAAATGCCAGGGATGAGGCACCGACCCGATGTGAAAAAGGAAAACCCAGCAGGTAAGTATTATGGTAGAAATTAAGGATTCTCTATTCTCTTCCCTAGCTCACCTTTGTTCTTGTCTTTTTTCCTTAGGCACCAAAAAAAAAGGCCGATGATCCTGGTGGTCGCTGATGATCGTGCTGGCGCCTGGTAAAGGTGAGTAGAATGCGGCGCTGCAGCGGGCGACGCGATGCGCCTTTTAAAAATAAATGTCTTTCTTTGCAGGTTCGTTGAGGAGAAGATTCCGGGATGCAGATTCAGCAGGTAAATGTCTTCTCTCTCCTTTTCTCTTCCTTTCTCCCCCTTGCAGGTGTTCCAGGATGGTGACAGGCGTGGCTGAAGCCAGGATGCAGGAGCAGACACGGTGAGCGTCCAGCTGCTAAATGCAGAACAACGCGAAGCGTGGATTGCTGCTTGGGTGTGGCTTAAATAGCCTTCAAAGTAGTTCCAGGTATGTATCCTTCCTCCAAAGGTATGTATACTTCCTCCAACCACACCCGTGTGGTTTAGTAGTCCTGAAGATAAAGTAGTCCCATTCAGGCCTCTGGATGGTCTGGATGTTGCAGCATGGTCTGCATCAGGTAAGTCTTTCACCAAGCACCTTCTTACACACAAGTTCCCCTTTATGAGCCTGGCGCCAAAGGCGCCAGGACTGAGTCCAAAGGGCCCCTATTTGGGGCTGCTGAGGCTTTCCCAAGTAACATGATGTCTGCCTCTGGGGGTGCTGGACCGGGTCTGGCTCCTTGGAGGTAGGCATCATGACAGTGTGACGGGCAAAGATACTGACTTTCTGGAAAAGACAAATCTTTCGATGATTGCTGAGTGTGAAAATTATTGGAAGAAGACATTACGTTGATGAAATTAAAATAGCGATTAGTAAACTGATCACGGGGAAATCCCCTGGCCCTGATGGATTACCTGTGGAATTCTACAAGTTATTGACAAATTCCACCCTACACTTGTTGAAGGATATGTACTTGGAGTCATTGGAGGATGGCTTGTTACCACATTCTACGAGACATGCGATGATCTCTGTCTTCCCAAAAAAAGGGAAGGATGATACCCTTCCCACAAGCTATAGGCCAATAAGTCTTATTAATACAGATAGCAAGATCCTGGCTAAGATTCTGGCATTAAGAATGGAAAATCTGCTTCCATCATTAAGTCACAGGAACCAATCGGGTTTTGTGAAGGGGAGAAAAACCTTGAGCAACATCAGGAGACTATTGCATACAGTCTCCAAGGCGGATGAACAACAGGAAGACGTTGCTGTTCTGTCCCTCGACGCCGAGAAGGCTTTTGACAGAGTAAATTGGGATTTCCTCTTCTCGGTGCTTGATGGGATGGAATTTGGGGGAACATTTGTGTCATGGATTAGATTACTTTATAATGAGCTGACAGCTGAGGTAAATACTAATGGAATACGATCTGATATATTCAAGCTTAATAGAGGAACTAGGCAGCAATGCCCTTTGTCGCCCTTATTATTTGTAATTGCTATAGAACCGTTAGCCGCAGCCATCAGGGAAGAATGAAGGATAAAGGGTTTATCATGCTAGGGAATACAGCAAAAATTGTGATTATTTGCTGATGATATGCTTTTAGTCATCAGGGATCTGCAGCAATCAATACCGGCACTTATGGACATTTTGATTGAATTTCAAATAAATTGGACAAAGTCAGAGGTCATGCCGTTGTTGCATATTTGTGATAACAAGTTTGTAACGGATTTAGGATTTGGATGGTGCCCTGACAGATTGTTATATTTGGGATTTGGCTGACACCTAAGATCACAGACATGATACATGAAAATTTGAAAATTGTTTGTTGTACGTTAAGAGATGACCTGGAAAGATGGAGTCTGTTGAATCTATCACTTTGTGGCAAGGTGAATGCCTTGAAAATGGTTTCTGCCCTGAAGATTAACTCTGTTCTGAGTATGATTCCCTTGACAGTAACTTCCACATACTGGAATGAATTGGATGGACTACTTCAAGCATTCTTATGGGATAAAGAAAACAAACAAGGTTGACGTTGTGGAAGTTGCAGTTACCACTGACAAAAGGTGGATTAGGGGTACCTAATTTTAGAGCCTACCACGTGGCATATATTTGAATTTTCTAGTTCCCTTCCTGGAAGATACATTTGATGAGATGGTGTTGGCAGAAACTAGCTACAATGGACCACTGGCGCCAGGAGCTATCTTGACCTCCAATTCAAGATGAAGTTGTGGGAGAGATCCTCTGATTGCGTGTTTGAGAAATTCGTGGAAGAAATTGTGTGATTTGTTGGGAGTGGGCGCATTTAAGGAACCTGGGGCGTCTGTCTGGATGAACCCATCTATTAAAATAGAGGGCAGAGTGGTTTTCTGGGCTGATTGGTTTCTGGGTGGTGTTCAATGGATAGCTGATTTGTTTAAGGATGGGATTTGGATGACGGCGAGAGAATTACAGATGCGTTTTAACATTGAGAATTTTAAAATGTCACTCTATAGAAAGCTTAGAAGTGCGATTGGAGACATTGATTTGGAGAAGAGGGTTAATCTGGACCTGTTTACAAGGAAGGCAATCGAGGGGGAGGGTGGATTAACCAACCGTGTTTACAGTATTATTGTGTCTGAGTACAAGGGTCATGACTCATTAAGAGAAGAATGGAGTAGAAGAATTGGTTCGGATATCTCTGAGGAGTTATGGCGGCAAATGTGTGTGAATGTCAAGTTATGCTTTTTGGGGCTTATAGAGAGATCAAGACAGATTAAGATCCTAAATCGTATTTATTGGACACCAGAAAGAATGTGGAGGCGAGGACTATCGGAAAATTCAGATTGTTGGAGATGTGTACATGAGTCAGGTACACTGGAACACATGTTGTGGGATTGCAGGATGGTGAGAATGTTTTGGAGTGAGATAGGTATGGTTTGTGATAAGGTGATTGAGGGGTTGACTGCTCTGGATTTCAAAACAATGGTATTGGGGAGCTATGAATTACTGGATGATCTTACACAATGTCAGAAAAAGTGGTTGTTCAGAGGAGCTATGATTGGTAAGAAAGTAATTTTGAGCAATTGGAAATCTGCTTTGACTCTGAAAATTGAGGCATGGACAAAAGACGTGCATGCATTAGCAGAAATGGAGAGAGTACTGTACAAGAGAGAGGGAAAAAAAGGGTTTTTTGAAAAAATCTGGGGAAAATGTCTTACATTGTACTAAACTAGGTATTTTTAGGAAGTGTATCTGTAGGTGTGGGCGTTTGGGAGGGGAGATTATGGAGGTGGTGGGGATTCAGTTGGGAGATGATATATTATATCCTCCAATGCATATAGTTGTATTGTTGATTTTGATCCATATATTATCTTGTCTGTCTGGTAATATGTGTATTATTCTGTATTTTGTAAACTTGTAAATAAAAGTAAAAAAAAAAAGAACTAGATAAACATTACTAGCTGAAAACCTTCTAACTTTCCAATCCTCTGTTACTCTGGCATGCTTTCCCTCTTGAGGGATCTGGCCCATCAGCCCACGCTCCTTGAGTGGGGTCATACATAGGCCCTTAGGGTGGAAATGCCGGATCAGACCCCTAGTACCTGCCTAGCACAACCCACTGTGGGTGAGGGCCAGGAGATGGCCTGGGTGGCTCTTGGCAGTCTATCACTTCCCATTATTACCTCATAGAATGGGTACGATATTCACCCATCTCCTGTTTTTTCTTTTTGCAGCACTTTTTGCAGAACATTTTTTGATGAAAAAATAATCGAAAAATATGGAGGCGGGGTAAAGACATATAAGGGGTAGGGTGGGGTATAGGGAATAAATAATAGGGGAGGGTGGATTGGCACCACCCCAAATAATAAAAAAATCATTCAATGCAGTTATTTCGGCACAAATTTTCAGCAAAAAAGCAGCGGAAAAAAAAAAACTGGGGGTGAATGAACATAGAACCACAGCAGGGTACTTCTACTTACTCACACGTCTATACCTTACCACCCATATCCAAAAAACTCTATATACATTCCTAATCTAATTAAATATATAACTAACCCGCTCATTTATTCAAACTCCTAATCAATTCTATTTTCATTTATACCATAAGTAATTATGTACATAACCCAAAACATACCACACAAATAAATATACATTTAACTACATTAAAATGAATAACAAACAAATATGAATATTATTTTTCATGGGTGTAGTTGCTGCAGGAAGCCATACACTGGGCCCATAACGGAACCTTATTGTTTGTGGCTTGATGTTAAGACTTATGGAAAGTTCTTCCCCTGCTGCGCCCGGTCCGCTGTCTGGGGTTTTAACAATGCCCTGTGCCCCTGTGGGATGCCGCGTTCATTGCTGCCATGCCTGGCAAAGTTCATAGATTCCTGGCTGCCCTGTCCAGCACGTCGGGCAGACAGAGTTACTGCCACGTAACCTGCGGCCAGAAAAACTTCTTTACGAGCCCCATGCCCAGGGGGACCCGCCAATGAGACAGCCGCACCTCCCCAGTGCACCATTCATTCTTCGTAGCACCCCCGTGCCTTGGGGGAACCACCATACTCACTGTACTGCCCCAAGGCACAGCATTTCTTCTGGCGTCATTTATGTTGCTATGGATTTGCCACCATCACCACCGCTGTGCATCAGCATGCATCAGCTTGGCCCGGGCATGCTCCGTTTCATATCGTCTTTTGGTGCTACACAGGAGGCAGTTTGGACACTCTGTGGAGATCCCCCTGCCATGCCTGAGATCACCTCTTCACCCGGGCCGCACAGATGTGGGGGGGCCTAGAACTTTCCTTCACCTGCCCCCACCCCACGAAGAGGCCGAGGCGGACTTCATCTCTGAACCTTGACCGACCGGCCTGACAAAGGTGGGCTAGGCCTCATCATCCGCTGGCTGTCCTCTTCTTCACCTCCCAAGCCGCACCTGACATAAATCTTGGGTGGACTTGTCTTCTGGGCTCACCGTGTCTGGCCCCGGGGCAGGCCATCATGGGGCATCCCTGTACGCTTAGTCCAGGTCGCCTCATGTGTGCAGCTTGGTCCGGGAGCCTTGCCCTACTCCCCAGGCTGCCCACACGCAGCCTGGGAATGTTGTTGTTGGGCCCACCCGATCTGGACCCCAAGCATGTCAACACGGTCCAAGGAGTGCCTAGTCTGCTCCGGAGACGCAATTCAGGCCCACTATAGATGCTGGCCTGGGATAAGCGGCCTAGTTTGAAAAGCTGTTAGGCCCTGGGGTGCTTCTCAAGGCCACAGCCCCACAGGGAGCAGATGCATTTGTCCCTCTACTCTTTCCACTCCCTACATCCGTTTTTGTCATAGTGGTCCTTTTTCCAAATATTATCTCCCTTGCTCAGCCTACTTCTGTGCAGGGAAGCTCTGTCCTGTGTTCTTTTTCTTTTCTATACATTCCATCCAGTCCGAGGGTGGACTGAATGGTGCAGTCCGCAACAGACAAGTCCCTGTAAAACACATAATGACAACACTTAGCTAAATAAACTATTACCCCACCCTCGTATGTGTGTCTTCATTTCCATTAGTGAAGCCCACTTAGCCAGGGCCAAATCGGGGTCAGGGCGGAACTGCACATCACATAGTGTGTGTTGGCACTAAGCCCCGTTGGTCACTCAATACACAACCTTCAAAGCAAAGCAGGGCAATTCGTCACAAGGGACATCTTCATGTTCTCGTTTAGTTCTGGCTCAGTGAAATGGACATAGTTGGGCAAGCCAGAGGATCCTCACCACAGCACTCGGGCCCACAATAATTTTGCAGGCATTGGCACGCGGCCACTTACTAACACGCCATTAACCCAATGAGTCAGGGAGGAAATTTCATCACACTACTTGCATACCATCTTCCCTTTGGTTTGCATGTTAAACATGAAAAAGGAATTACATATTTGTAAAAATGAGTTTCTGTTCATCATTGTGGAGAATAGATTTGAAATCCCTTATCGTCTTGTTTACGGCTTCTCTGATGAGCCGCAGGAAACAATCTTAGTTCTCTTTTGGTATTTTGATAATGGTCTCTAGAAAATGTGGTTAACCTCTTTTTTTCTGTTGTGTATCAATATGAAATCAGATCTCAGTGTATATGCAGAAGTCTGTTGTAGCAGATGTTTTGGTTATAACAAATGGCCTGCTTGTAGATTAAAACATTCTTTGCGTCCATTGACCTAAAAGTCACTATTCAGCTAGCTGCCTCCATGTTTCCTTGTCAGTATGTTGCATGTTTTACTCCATTGTACTTTGTTTTGATCGTGGTGTGTGGGAAATGTACACTTTCTGGGACTTGGGGAAAGTTTGAGTAGACACTTTCTGTCAAATTGTGTAGGACCAGGGCATCAGTCCAGCTGAGATACCACAAAGGTTTGCTGTGTCAAGGAAGTTGCTATTCAGCTGTGTCATAAAAAAATTGATTCATTGTGATGCTGTTATATCCTGAGTGAATGCTAGTAAGAGCGGCAAAGTAAGAATGATGTCACAAATGGGATGATGCATGGAACGCATGGCATGTCAGTCTTTTGAGTTTTCTGCATCATTCGATCTTGGTGAGCTGCTGAAAGGATGGCTTGTGGATGATCTCTGTAACTTAAGGATGCAGCCAGGTTTCCTGAACTTTTAAGACAAGAATACAACAAACATAAACAACGCCTTGATTACGACTGTGTCTGGCTCCAACCTGGTATTTACCACCTGAACTTGAATAAAACATGTGCCATCTCTTTTCCCTTTGGAGGTATGTGCCTATGCTGGAAGTAAAGTTGTAGTTGGTCAGTGCAAATTATACAGGCTTTATTGCTATGCTAATATTGTGAGATCCAAGGTAGTTGGCATGATTTTCTAGGTAGTTTTTGAAGTTTGTTAATCCACCTTTTGTGTGGGATATTTGTAAATGTATTGTAAAGTGATCGTGTTTAGCGCCCTCGTCGAGGAGGAGACAGCGTTTTTTGTAGAACTGAGAGAGAGATGAAGATGCCAAACTTATGGTGTTGATGGGTGCAGGCTAAAAGTACCTAACTCCTGAGTGCCAAAATGGTTCTATGTATTTCGCAATGACACTTGGGTATGCTTTGAGAATGAGTTTAGTCCAGAAGGGAGAACCTAATATCAGATAAATGAATGCTTTGAGTCTCGCTTACTTGCTGATGTGGAACAGGGTTGCGAGCAGAGATGAGACTCGTCATAGCTCCATTGATGTTGTTGTGGTAACTGATGGGCATGAGGTTGCTGTCTTTAGACAAACCAGGGTTATGTGTAGTGGGGAGAATTAATGCATTGCACGCCATCCGAATGTGAAAGAATTGGGTACCATTCGTGGAAATGTATAGGGCGGTGTTGAATAAACAGCCACTGCTCAATCAAAGTTAATGGGTTTATTGAAGTGAAAACACAACAGGCAGCAGACACAACCCTGTGGCACAGTTGATGCTCTCAAACTGCCTGCCTCAAACGAAAACACTCTAAATGGAACATACCTGACAGAATTCTTCATACAGAATAATGAATGGGTAAAGTTCCATACTCATAACATAGCATATATAAACTTAACACACCTTCCCCCCTTGCATGTTACACAGGACAAAGTACCAGGCACTTTACTCCAAATAAAAATCCTTATATCGATCCGGAAATTTCTTTGTTCTCCTAACTTGTCTATCAATGCTGAGATTCAGATCTTTCGAGTGTCCTTCATTTGATTTAGTTATATCTCTCATGTTGTTCTCCTCTGAATGTAATGTCCTTTGCGAATTTCCTTCATCTTGTTTATCAGTTGACTCACCACCCTCGTCAACACCCTCCATGTTGCCTTCGTCGACTATATAATCTAAAGTGCTTTTGACAAGCCTAGAAATAGACCAACATTCACCACCATCGAGTATAGCCACATTGCCTCGAATGGTTACTATTTTTCTTGGACCTAAAAACTTGCTTTCAGAACATTTTACACCAAAGCGAGGATTCTTTATGAGAACTATGTCTCCTTCCACCAATCCCACTTCTTTAACATGAAATGTGGAGTCAAACCTTTGTTTATATACATCTTGGGCCTCATATATCAAAGTCATTATCTTCTTCCTATCTACTTTCACACATCCAGCCAATCCTAACAATCCTGGGCATAATTTGGAGGCAGGTTGTCTCCCTTTAAGTGAGACAAATGGTGAAACCTTAGTGGTGGAATGTGGTGTGATACAATAACTCCACACCATTTCCCTCAACAACCTAGACCAATCAATACCTGAATTTAGTGCCAATTGAATGCCACCTTTAATGAATCTATTGGCCCTTTCAACCATGCCATTTGCCCTAGGATGATATAGAGCAGTCCTGGAATGCTTGATCTCATAGCACTGTAAGAACTCCTTTATTCTTTGTGAACAGAACTGCACTCCGTTATCTGTTATAATTTCTGTGGGAAACCCTTCTTTGTAAAATAACTCCTCAAAAAACATGATCAATTCGTTGGTGGTAGCCTCTCTTAACGCCTTACACTCTAACCACTTGGTGTGGTAGTCCATTAGTACCACCATGAATCTGAAACCATCCCCCAGACCTTGGATAGGGCCAATGATGTCCACTGCGAGTTTTTTCCAGGGTTCACTAGGAACTTTAACTGGACTGAGTGGAACTTCTCGGACAACTTTACTTTTATCAGCATTTCTACATTCCCTACAGTCTCTAACTTTCTTCTCAACCATGCTGTCCATCCCTGGCCACCAATATGACTGTCGCACCAACCTCTTGGTACCACTTATGCCCAGATGGCCCTGATGAGCTGGGTCAACCAAGCGAACTCTAATACTTACAGGGGGAATAATCTTGCATCCTCTTCTCAATATCTCACCATTCTCAGACAAATTTAATTCTAACCTAATTTCATAGAATCGATCAAAGTTTCTATCTAGAGACTCCTTCCTGGGCCATCCCAACCTAGTCCACTCCTTCACTCTGGAAAGACACGAATCCTCTAGATCAGCTTCACTCCACTCTCCTTTCCCCACAGCATTCTCTGTGATATTCGAGATCCACAAATACACAAATCCTCCTCATTCTCTATGCTGGGGACTAGTCCCACCTGATCCAAAGGAAGCCTGGACAGACAGTCAGCAACTACATTGTCTTTGCCTGGAATGTAACTGAGTGTAAAATTGTAACCTTGCAGCCCAATTATCCATCTCGCAATCCCGGGCGAGCCTTTTGCCCAATCACAACTTAATCAGGAACTCCTGTCCCCATAGAAAATACTTAAAGTGTAAAATGGCCCAATAAACGGCCAAAGCTTCTCTTTCAATTACCGAATAATTGCACTCAGCTCCCTTTAATGGTCTGGAAGTGAATGCAATCGTATGAACCTCCTTACCTGAATCTACTTGACACAATGTGGCACCCAACCCAGTCAGGCTCGCATCAACTGAGAGAACTGTCTTTCTACCACTAATGAAACTGCCTAGGGAGGGTGCTTTCGATATACTCTCTTTTATGGTGGAAAATGCTTCCTGACATGCTGTTGTCCAATTAAAAGACACCCCTTTCTTTAGCAAATTCCTCAATGGTGAGGAAATGGTTGCAAACTTTTCCACAAACTTGTGGTAATATTCGGCCATGCCCATAAAGGATCTAAGTTGATCTTTGTCTGTCGGAGCAGGAACACCACAAATATTCTCTACTAGCTTAACTTTTGGAGATATTCCTTGACTTGAAACCTTATGACCTAAGTATTCAACTTCTCTAAGAGAAATGCGACACTTTTCCCTCTGCACTGTGAGACCAGCTGACTTTAACCTTTGCAGTACATTTCTCAATATACAATCATGCTCAACCTCAGACTCAGCATACACTAGGATATCGTCTTGAAAAACTGCCACATTCTTGAGCCCCTTTAATACTTCTTCCATCACCCTCTGGAAAACTGATGCGGCAGATGCCAACCCAAAAGGCATCCGTAAGTACTTAAAGGTGCCCAGAGGTGTTACAAATGCGGTAACATGTTGGCATTGTTCTGACAGTGGAACTTGATGGTATGCAGCAGATAAGTCAATTACTGAGAACCAACTGGGTTCTCCCAATGTGGCTAGAGTCTCTGAGATGATGGGTAGTGGATGCCTCTCAATGAAGATGTTCTTATTCAAGTCCCTCAGATCGACACACAGCCTTAAGTTTCCATTGCTTTTTGCCACTAGAACAACAGGAGAAAGCCATTCTGTCCCTTCGATGCGTTCTATCACCCCTTTCTGCATCAGATTATCAAGTTCTCCACTCAGTTGTTGTCGTAGTTTGAGTGGAACTGGTCTCACCCTGTGAACAACGGGTCTGGAATTTGGTTTTAGCTTTATATCATGTTCAAAGTTGGATAACTTTCCTAGATTGGATGTGAAAACTTCCGGGAATTCCTTTTTCCACTTGTCTTCAATCTTAGCAATTGTCACTGGTTCACTGGCATTAGCTTGAATGCGGACACCAAGTTCTCTTTGCTCATCCCACCCCAATAACGATGCGCCCTTTTTCGCTACCAAGATCTTGGCCATACATGCTCTCCCTTTGTATGCTACTCTTGCTTGGAATTCTCCAACCATGGGAATAGATGACTCTCCATATCCACATGGTTTTACTCCTGTTTGGGATAATATGCTGCATTTCTTCCCTAGAACGTTCTTGAACGTATCCAGGGATATTATTGTCCAATGGGAGGCGGAGTCTACTTTCATTTCAATGTTGCAGCCATCTATTTCGAATTGATCAATAGGACCCTTACTGTCATCGGATACTGCATAAATATGGAATATGTGGCGAGTACTGTTTTCCTGAATGGGAGCTTCATTAATTGTTCTGCCCGATGTGTGACTATGACTAACAGATGCAGGATCTCTTTGCTCAATAGCATTAATGGAGGATTCCCTGCACACATTTGCGAAGTGCCCTCTCTTCGTGCATTTGTAGCACTCTGCGAATCTCTCTGGGCATGTGGGACAATTTGCCATGTGTCTTGAATTGTCGCATCTTGTGCACTTCTGAATCCACCACTCCTTTTTGTTGGGTGTTCTCTTCTTTTGTTGAACAGCACACACTCCTTGTGCCAAGCCTTGTGATTGTTGCTTGTCAATTTTCATCTCTCTCATGTACTGGGACGTCTGTTCAATACTACGTGTTAATTCTACAGCTTACTCCAGGGAGACATCCTTGGCCAGTAGTTTCTCTTGTACCCTAGAGCTATTCGTGCAAAGCACTAGTTGGTCTCTAATGAGAGAATCAGTGAGTTCTCCAAACTCGCATGTGTGACACAGTGTCCTGAGAGAAGCCACGTAAGATTCGACCAACTCTGCACTATCCTGGGTACATTGAAAGAACATATGCCTTTCAAAAGTAATGTTCTTTTTTGGCTCAAAGTGTCCTGCAATTTTTTGGATGGCTATAAGGTATTCATCGCCGTCACCAATACCTTCCTCATGGGTTCGTGTGAGGCCATCAAACACTATGCGACCCTCTGTTCCAAGATTGTGAAAAAGGAGTGCCTTTTTTCTCCCGGAGCTATACCTGTCACCACCTATGGCCACCAGATAGTTTTGAAAGGTTTTGATCCATCTATCCCATCTCAGCGGAGGGCGACCGGGTTCGGAGAGAAATGGAGCTGGCGGCGGTATTGCTGCTGCCATTTCGTCTGTTCCAGGTGAGGGGTGCAGGTAGGACAGTTTGCAGGTGAGCAGAGGGCCGGGAGTATTCTGTGTACTTGCAGAATGGATTTATCTGAAGTTTGATTAGCTGCCCTGAGGTTACTGTGAATTAATTTATGAAATGGAATGTTCCAAGTTTCTAATATTATTATGTGTCACAGTGGCGAGTCTTGTGACATCACAATGGGCCTCTCCAGCAGTCCGGGCTTCTTCCTTAGACAGAGTATGGAGTGTTCAGGAAAGCATTCATTGTTTAGTGGTACATGGAGATTCAGGCTCAGTTCAAAATTAAACAAGAGTCTAGTACTGTATATGCACAGACTCTTGATTACTGAAATACAATGTATAAGTCCAGTCTGTGAAAATACATCCCCTAGATACTCTGCGCACACGGATAAGATTCCCTTCCCCTCCCAATCTGATCTGAAGGGCTCGCAGCCCTGTGCCTGCTGCCTGTGATGCTGTCAGCTGTGCTGGGAAAAGGGCGCCGCTCAAACTCCCATCACTGGGAGGAGCAGCAAGACGGGGAGCCGTTTCTGTTTGATCAGCGGTGTGCTGTTTTCATGTTCTGGTGTCCAGGCTGCTGGGAGGGAGGCGCTGTGTCCAGGAAAGTAATGTGATACGGTCGGAGAAGCAGTGGGTTGATCCTCGTCGCCAATGTTGAATAAATAGCCACTGCTCATTCAAAGTTAATGGGTTTATTGAAGTGAAAACACAACAGGCAGCAGACACAACCCTGTGGCACAGCTGATGCTCTCAAACTGCCTGCCTCAAACGAAAACACTCTAAATGGAACATACCTGACAGAATTCTTCATACAGAATAATGAGTGGGTAAAGTTTCATACTCATAACATAGCATATATAAACTTAACAGGCGGTCTATTCAATGTTTGCAGTACAATTAGTTTGATTCCATTTTGGTTGTGTGGAGTCCCGCTCCGAATTAGTCCATTGGGCGTATCATCTGGGTTTGAAATAGTGATTCTTTGTCCTTGGATTACATTTGTTTTCCCATGGAGATTATTGATAGCATTAAATTTGATTGGTGGTGTCCTGAATACATATGTGATTCTTCATTACCCGTAGCTTTAGGACGTTTTCTACTGCTCCAGAGTTGTTCTCTACCAGTGTACCTTGTTCAGAGATGAGCAGGTGAACTGCAAGGGCATTTTGGCATGTATGTTGACTGTGTCTGGTACTGGGATCTGAGAAAGTCCCATGCTCGAAGTTGAGGAATGGGTTTGCCAACCCCACAAGTGGCATTAGGAAGAACCCCACATATCCTCCACTCCTACCCCCTAACCCCTATTCCCAGCCACTACTTTAGAGCTCTTAATGTTACCTAGAGAAAGGAAGCAGCACAGTATTTATTAATTTGCAGGGTATGCCTGTACTCCATGGTCAAGCCGCATTGCCATTTACAGTTGCTGCCCTGTAGCAGGAAACTGGCAAAGCTAGAAAAAATGACACATGCAGAACTGCTTACCCTTCACTCACAGACCAAGTATTGATGGCTCGGGTTGTAATCGCTAGACACGTAGGAGATGGTGGACACCCATGCCGCAATCACCATGACAAGGGCCTGCCTTTTGTAATGTCCCCATAGATCATGAGGACTCAAAACACCTAACCGGAAGTGGGGATAAACAAAACCGACCGATCCCTAAATCCTATTGTTAAACCAACACAGGTGGCCTGGCTCAGATCATTATTGGCCCAACTACTGAAAAGGCCCAGGGTATCAAAAGGGGTTGCCTTTTGGAAGAGTGACAGAGGTTTGAGATGTGAGTGAAGTTGGAGCCGGCGAGTGAGAGTGAAGGCAGAAGGAGGCAAGAGCAGGGAAAGGAAGATGCTAGTGGAGGGATAGAACTGGAGCAGGAAGGGAGAGGAAAGAATGGGAAGGAAAGGGCAAAGACCAGGAAGACGAATGATGTAGGCGAGTGGGTGACAGGAGAGAGGAGGGACAAGGTGTTACATGTAGTGTTTGCTATGTGCAAGAAAATAACAATTCTCTCAAGACATCAACCCTAGATGATGATGTGTATTTATTGCAAATGACAGAGAGGCATCCTCTTTTCTTGAATGAAAATCAGAAACGTCATGGAATTCACGGAGTCAAGGACATGATTGATTGTTTTCTTATTGGTTGATCAAATAATTTTTCTGTTTGCAAAAGACAGTTCCTCCAATAATTAGCCCTTCCCCTTCTCAGTTGACTATTGGTTTTGCGCCATTAATTTGGATTCCATTAGAGCCCATGCATGTCTGAGACATAAACCGTTTTTATTTTACGGTAGTGTTTGTTTGCTACAAGGTTTTGTGCCGTCCAGGTGGTCAATCCAGGCCTCAGAATGTGCACTCTGAGCTAGCTACTGGCTACCGATAATTCAGTCCTGGTGAGTAAGAAATGGTGTACTATGTGTACGTGGAGAACTGAGGTGGCATGTTCTTTTTTATGGCTAAGTAGAAACATGCATCGTGAAATGTATACCCCTGCATTATACTATTCTTTTATTATTTTATTTGAGAATAAAGTTACTGTAACCATTCATCCTAGTTTACTTTTAAGATTTTCCTTTAAATTGTGTGAGAAAGTCAGAGAGTAGTGAGATCCATGGTGGCAGAGCATAGTGGAGACAGGGAGGATAGCACATAAGAGGAGGTGGGAGCAACAGGGGAGGACGGGGGGGACTTGAGAGACAGAAGCAGAGGAGCTGGTCATGTGTGGAAGAGGTAAGCCAAAGACTAAAATAAAAAAAGGCACATCCACAAATCATGGGCTGGATCGGAACCATGAAACGCACTAAGGAACATTGCCAGGCTGGTTCTCCAAGTTCACCCCAAGTCTTTATAGTCCCATCCAATCCCTTTATCCTTAAAGTCCTCTGTGATGCTATGAAAGATTAATCTGGGGCCATCTTGGAATGGGGGTACATAATAATCTACATACTGAAACCTAAACGTATGTGCTGCCCTTAGGTCTCCTGACTATTTTACTACTCTGTTTCCACTTATGACAGACTTTTCATCCCCTTCATGGTTGTTTCCTTATCCTGATCTTTTGTATTGTCTCCCAAATCTTGACATTGGAAAAATACATGTGCCATGTTCTGCTTGTTGCCCAATCTTCTAGATGCATTATGTGAGAATGTTCACAATATTAAGACCGCCTCCTCTCCTGCTGTCAGTCTGTCTAAATATTTATAGACCTGTTCATCTTAATCTATAGAATGTATTGCATGATGTCCTCAGAAGTTGTTTCTGAAACATAGTCATTTAAAAGCTGTGTTAGAAGTATGGTGGTGATGTTGAAAATGAATATAAGATCTAACAGATTTTGCTCTTGTTTTGTAGGGCTGATGGATACGTGGATGTGAGTTGCCCTAGTCCGAATGTCCCTCAGAACATCCCAGCACACAATGATGCCGTCACCTCTGTGGCTGCTCTGAAATCTGACCTCTGTGTGTCCGGTGGGAAAGATAAGGTAAGGTAAAGGAAATGTGTTCCCCCTTGAAATGGTCTTATTCTAATGGGCAGGGGAATCCACATGTGGGAGCCTGATTCATTGCATGACCAGACCATCTGGCTCCTTCACCTGGGTTCAGAGTCACTACACTCTGTGTTGAACGGCATAGGAGCCTGATCTGCCATGGTTTCCATGCCTTTTACTGCCAGGGTTTATGTGTCCTTTACTGCAGAATGCAGTGTGTGTGGAGAGATTGCAAGCGTGTAGGCTTGCACGCTCAGTGGAGCTCTACAATGGCGGATGCACCAACACACGTGGCAGCCGCCATTGCCCCTTGATTCCAACAGATTGTGCTAGCTATTTCTATTGATGTAAGAAAAGCAAGCAGAATCTACTGGCATTGAGCTGATATGCAGGATTTAGGATTCTGATCCCCACGGATCTGGCACAAGGCCATTTGCACCATGCAGGAACTGCACACAGAAATTCTGGTTTGGTCTTGATACATGGGGCTCATGCACCATCCAGTAACTTCTCTCCACCCTCACCAGAATAGAGTGTGTTTGCATAAAGGCACAGATAGCCTTTACCTGCACTTTGTGTCCAACCCTTCCCCATTCAGAATTAGGATGTTGGTGAGCAATCTGAGGAGCGATAACACCAGGTCATTGGCTCTGTGACTCAGTGGACTAATGAATGCATCCACTACAGGGACCTGTGTTTGATTTCATGGTCACAGTTCGCATCCCGGCAGGTCCACTTAGCCCTTCATCCTTCTGAGGTCCATAAAATGAGTACCATTAAGTTGGGAAACAATAAACATATGTTATTAGTGACAAAATGCCCCTTCGGTGGTGAACATGCGCTTTACAAATATGCCTGTTATGTTATGTTACCAGCCTCATCTTGTCATACATGACCAAGTCTGCCTTCTATATGCTGAGATGTGTGGAACTGTGATTGACCTCTTAATATGAGCTTTACGTGTCATGTTTTAAACATGGCAAAGGCCATGTGCCTTTCTACTATTGTACACAGTATTGAGCCATTGACCAAGCAGTATGCTACAAGTAGCTAAATAAAACATAGACATATCATCAAATTCACTTAAAAAAGAAAACATTTGAACGTAGCAATAAACAATTTAATACCTACTTGCCATTCCCATTGTAACATATGCCATTCTAGCATATCTTAAAGGCTATTATCAGTCGGTAATTCATAGGGTCACTTCTGTCCCCCTTCTTAAATATCGGGATTACCACTGATCGCTTCCAGGAAGGCAGCGTAGGTCCCTGTGACTTACTAATGGCCACCACTGATCGCTTCCACGAAGGCGGCGTAGGTCCCTATGACTTATTGATGGTAATTGAAAAGCCTAAACGTATAGGTAACTTTCTTCTTTTGGATTTTAAAGGCATATTTGTATCGGATGGAATGAGAGTTATGCGCGGTATAAGAACAGTATCTAAGTGCCACCAATTCAACAGGCCTCTATGATGTGTCTTTGTAGACACGTAATCGTCAACCCTGTTCCTTTGCAGAGTCCCCGTGGTGGCATAAGATTGTGTAGTAGCATAATTACAGCACCTACTTTCAGTTTTAGCTCGTGAGGAGGCATTCGTCCTGCAGCATATTGCTCTTTAGAGACTGAAGCGTTGAACCAATAATAAACTGTTCATTGACACTGGAACTGCCTTGCCTTTTGTGGAGAGAAGTGGGGGTGGAAAGAAGTAACGTGAAATTATTCCCAATGTTTGAGATAATGGAAGGTGAAGGTGACCGCATAGAACAGTGCACATTCTGTTTGTTAAAATGATAGCTGTTGTTGAATTGGAATGGCACACCGAGATGCACTTTGCCATTTGGACAGCAGAGGACAACCCAACACTGATAAATTGCATCAGCTGAGTACGGAAGCATACTTAAGCATTTATTATATATGGATAGATGTTTCAGAAAATCCCTGAAGGAACATAAAGTGGAGACTAATGAATATTTTGTAAGCCTTCTAAACTATGGTTTTCTTAGTTGATATTTGAAGGGAGTCAGTATTGTAGAGGACACCTACGTAATTGAGCCTTCTGACACTGCCATAATGTACCGCGGCCTGCAGTGCTATTTTCCAGTTCCATGTGTTTACTTTAAAGTTTACAGATAGGGGTATCTGGCATTACTATACACTCCCATTTTCTTTACATGATTTAGTTCTAAACAAGTACCATGGTGATGCTGTTAACACGCAGGCCAGTGTTTTAAAGTGGCTATGGTTCTCTTAAGCAGCCAAAGTTCTGGAACTGTGAGGGTCAGGTGGCCTTTTGTCACAGTATACTACAGGTGGCTTTGACTCTGTATATATAACCTTTCACATGGGTTAAATACTTCCTGCGTAAGTATATTAAAAGCAATGGCACTGTAATTACTTCTCTCCATTCATTAAAGGGATAGTTCACGCTAACATTTTATTGGCTCAAAAGATGGGTCATGATCAAAAATATATATAAAAAATATTTTTTAAGAAAGTTCCTATGTTAACTTTTGAGCAAATGAGGAGCCCGGGAAACTTAGAAAAGAAAACGGCAGCATTTATAAATACAGTTGCATTGTATTTATGACTGCGGCGGCTTTCGCTTTGAGTCTCCTGAGCTCCCCTGACCCGAAGGGAGTCCAGGAGACTCAAAGCTGAAGCCACCGCAATCATAAATACAACGTTGTTGTATTTATAAGTGCCGCGCCTTTGCTTGTAGGCAAGTACGTCCAGGCAATCATGAATACTTCGCCAGCATCCGGCAGAGTTTTCATAATTGTTGCGACTTTCCTTTCGAGTTCCCAAAAAGAAAGTTGCAGCATTTATGAAAACTCTTCCGGATGCCGGCGAAGTATTTATAATTGCTCTGCCTTTCATTTTACGTTTTCTGTGCTTCCCTGGGCTTGGGGAGCACCGAAAACGTAAAATGAAAGTGAAGGCAGCCTCCTCCATGTTCAGCTCTGCTCTGGATGCAGTAAGCAAAAGCTCCCAGTAGCGGGCTTTTGCTGCTTGATTAGTGCCGCCAGGGCAGAGCTTAACATGAACAGAGGAGGCTGCTTGAAATGACAAAATGGATGCTCCCATGTAAACACTTTGAGCCTCGTTTGCTCAAAAGTTTACATAGGAACTTTCTTTAAAAAGATGTTTAATGTATGTTTTTGATTATTGCCCATCTTTTGAGACAATAACATTTTAGAGTGAACTATTCCTTTAACCGTACCTACTATTGCCTCTCACGTTCAGTCTAGGATGTGAATTGTGCTTAACTGTTGCCTTTTGATCTTTGGATAGTGTGATGCTGTTTGTTCCCTCTGTGAGGCATTGCATTTGAATATCCATGTAAATGTCAAGGATGTATTACCCACAAAGAGTTTTAGCCCACTGTAAAACAAAAACAAAAAAAGCATGACCACTGTGTCTATGACCAACAGTGCCATCCATTTCTCCATAGAACAACACTGGGGCTCCTATTGACCACTAAAGATAAGATACTACCTTGCTGCTTGCTTTCATACAGGTGTTCTAAAGTGGCCAATCACATGCACGTATAACGAGTACGGCATAGTAATCTTCTGCCTCCTGTGATGAAGTCCCAGCCTGTCTCTGGGGAGCTGGATGAGATGTCATAGGGTCTGGATGTCATGACTCGTGGTGTGATGCTCTCCCAGAGGTGGTATATTGGGGATCCCCTGGACCACCCGGCTGTACCAGCGCTCTGTGACAGGAGGCTTTCACAGCACTTTAACCCAGTGTCTATAAGTGGGGCACACTGGAGTGTAATTAATACACTCCAGTGTGCCCTTTTGCCCAAGCGGTGTGATAATGCCCGCTATGCTAATACCATGTATTTGATACATGCAAATAAAGAAATAGAAAATGTAATTCAGAGCGGCAAATCGAGTGCCGAGCCCCTTTGATGGAGGTGTGCTGTCTGAAGGTCAACTCTCCCTTGTTGCTTGTGCTACACGTCAATTCCAAGATGGTGGATAAGCCTTATGAGTGTTCACTCTGCGTAATGCATAGTTGCCAACATGACCCATTCCAATCTGCAGGGGCTTATTGAGTCCTGTTTTATTCTTTGCATTCTGGGACTTGTAGTCTGAGTTTTATAATGGGAGAAGTGGAACTACAAATCCCAGAATGCAAAGAACAAAACCAGGATTGAATAAGCACCTACAGGTTGGAATGGGTCATGTTCGCAAGTAAGCATAATGCTGCAGCCCTGCAGGCTCGTGTTTTCACAAGCGCACAGAGCCTAACTAGCTCCATTAGAACGACTAATCACAAAAGCATTACCACTCACATTAGCTCCCAGATAGAAGAAGCACAGACCTGGGGAGTGTCCATAAAGTGGAGAGTTGCTTAGTCAGTGTGTGGGCATTCTGAGTTAAAGAGAGAGGCACCTAGATGGAAGCAGGGAGAAGCTGGAAGCAGACAAGGAGTGGAGTCAGACCACTCTGTCGTCATGCACAGCCATCCTGACTGCCATTGTTGGGCTCCTAACACAAGCTTTCTCCTAATTTTTAGTTTTGACTTTTAGATGGTGCTTTGGCACCACCTATAAGCTGAAGGTTTTGCATTAAGAATACAGCTAGGAAGAAATGGCATATGAGGAGGGACACAAAGCATGCATTTATTTATTTATTTATTAAATGTGTTATACGCCCAGACCCGGAGGTATCACGGCGTAGTTGCAGACAGTGAGTAAATACAAGGTTACAATATAACAGACAGGAATACAAGTAGGTGTTGTTTAGTTATTTACCCACCCTTTGACTGCCCGTGTCCATGCTGATCCCTATGGCCATTCTCACCCACTTCCTGCCCCTTCAAAAACACATCCTACTAGGATCTCTTTGAGCTAACTTTATCAAACCTTACCATTAAACTTAGTGCTCGAATTGCCTGCCAGTGTTTTTTCAAAGCAGTCTTCTGAGAGGTAATGACTTGCATGGAGCTGTAAACGCGCTACTGGTGTAATCAAAATGTCTTAGCCAGGACTGCCATCAAACTATTTATAAGCACTATATGTAGACTTCACGGAAGTCCTGTGAAAGACAAGTATCGGCGAAGCCAGTCGTATTAGCTTGTGTATAAGTGTTAGGCATATGGCAGGCAATGATATAATATGCCCATGTACCCACACCATTTTGTAGTTGCTACCATCGATGGGCAGTTAATACCACTATGGCAGTGCCTAGCAAATGCCTTTCAAATGCCTACACAAAATCCCAAACTGTTGGTATTGCCAATGCTTGTTAAAGCATGGTATCAGTATAGCTCAGGCTAACATTGCCACACTTTTTCTGGTGCATTTTATAGTGCAACTCTCTATGCCTTAAAAAGTGGGGGTTCCTTTTGAGCCTCTTCGTTGGAAGGCACTCCACCTGGACCAAATTCGTTTGGTGGCGAGCCTCTCTTCATTATTCTCTTCTTTACAAACTCCCTGTAGTGCCAACTGATTAAGCCAATTACTGTGGAATTTCAGTTTTGAGACATTCTCATTTCTTGTCTTTAAATGTGTTTCTTGAAGAAATCCAGAAGAATCATTTAGCAAGCTGGACATTTATTGATCCTGTGAAAGATAACCTTAACGCTCGCACACAGAAGTTGCTGATCCATATCAAGTTAACAAGATAACTGCTTACTTTAAATGAATTGCTTTGTTTAGGTTCACTGTGTTACTGCCACAGTCTAAATTCTTTCTTTTCTACTGCATTTTAGGCTGTTATTGTCTCTAACTGGAGAACTGGAGCGGCACTCACGAGGTTCTTTGGACATGAGAAAGAAGTCACTAAGGTAAATGGCTTTTCCACCCTTCTACCTTCAAGAAACAACTATTCTGTCAAAATGGTAAACATTTGCAGTTCAGAGGACGTGTGGAGATGATGAAGCAGAGGTACAACCTGCGGTGTATATGGTGATAGCAGAGTTGGAAAGTGGTTACAGGGGGCTGCAGAGACCTTTCAGCCCTTAAGAAATGGGCCAGGAAGGGGGCCATTGAACATGGAGTAGAACATGTGGTAGCAGGGACTGAAATGCAACACTTGTCAAACCAATTCCGTTTTCCGAACCTTTTTCTGTTGCAAAATGTGAGTCCCCTAGCAATGCCACACAGGTATCTCAAGTGTTATAGTGGTGATGTCTATCCCATCCTCAATTGCTGTGCCCTTCAGTTCATTTTCATGTAGTTTTATCACTTTAAACTATTGGTGGCTTTTGTTAAAAATGTTGACCTTGAAGCATTACTTTTCCAAAGTCTGAAAGATACTCAGAATTCAAGGATGCCACTGCTCCATTGTCCTCCCAGCACACCATCCAAGTTAAGACGGTCACCGTTCGTCATTCCCAACTGTTTCTTTTTAGGCCTTGCTGAAGTTAACCTGTCTGTTGGATATTGAATAATGAGCTGCACACGTGCTGGACACCAATGAAGATGTTTATTGGCAAGCTTACACAGACAGCTGTAAGCTACTCATGTAGTTATCCCCAGCCAGTCTCCAACTCAACTGACACTGCTGGAACCTTCAAGCAAGGCACCAGGTTCCAGCTGACATAACCTGTACAGTGGAATACAAGAGCCTCCAGGTTCCAGCTGACTGGCTGTAAACTATGTACATGTCACATTGCATTGCTAGGATAAAAGCACTCCTAACACATCCCTTCCTTATCCACCTATACACCAATGCATATATATATGTAAATGAAAATATATCAATCGAACAACTATGTACATTAAGAAAGTGTGATTGCAAAGATTAAGATCCACACATTGACATGTCTGAACCATCCGACCCACAACCTCATTCAGGCATGGATGGCAACCCATGGCCTCTGCCTGAACGACGAAAAAACTGAGATCCATATCCTTGGCTCCCCCAACAATCTCAAAAAAACTTGACACTAACTACAGTGCCTTCAATATTGACGGCAATACAATCTCAGTTGCCAAAGAAGTGAAAACCCTTGGATTCTACCTGGATTCCATGTTATCCCTAAAAAAACAAGTAAACTCCCTGGCCTCATCCACTGCTTACACTGGCAAACTTATCAAAGCTTGCAGACCCTTTCTCTCACTAGCAAGTAGCATTATCCTAGCCAATGCCCTTATCCTATCAAAACTGGACTACTGCAACACACTGTATGCAGGAGCAAACAAATACATCATTAATAAACTACAAACTCTGTAAAAACAACACGCTCAGAACGGCCCTGAACCTCCCCACTAGAGAGCATATCTCTAATATTAGGAGAAACCATAACTGGCTACCATAACTGGCTAAAAATCAGCGATAGGATCCTTTACAAAATTGTTACATTAACCTTCAAATGTTTAAACAATGCAGCCCCCCCTCATATCTTAATGAAAGAATATTAAGAAAATCCTCTGCAAGACCAACCAGGACAGCCAACTCTTATTGCCTCCAAATACCCAGATTCCACCTAAAAAAACAGGAGGGAACAGCTTCCGTGTACAAGCAGCTCAGCACTGGAATGCACTACCAGTTGAGTTAAAAAGGGACCAGACATATGCTAGCTTTAGACGTAACACCCGCATCTGGCTACGACACAGTGACCACTAGACCCATTTTAAACCTTGCCCTCACCTCATCTTAACTTTGTTACTGTGTAACTGTGCATGTAAAGCTCCTCTGTTTCTGTCTATACCTGTATTTAACGAATGTATATAATAGATATATTGTATATAATGCACGTAACTAGCAAACTGTAACAAAGCAAACTGTAACCACACTCTAAGTATTCTTGATATGCTGCACGCCCAGCTACCCAGGGGTTTTGGGCACCCTATAAATAATAAACAAACAAACAACCGTAAGGGAGAGAGGACCCTTACCCAGACTCACTCCATCTCACTCTCACCCTTCCTTCCCTTCCTCCTTCTCTCTTCACAGACCAAAAAGACAATGCCGCCACTCTCTCCTTATTCCAAATTCCCCCACCCTTAACCAGAATAGAGCAACCCAGATCCTTAACCACTTCATTGGGCTCCGAAAACACTGAGTTACGCTTTCTGACTTTCAGAGGCAAACTCACTTTGACCATCTCACCCGGCTTCACTGAAAAATGCCTGCAATAATTAACTTCGTCATACCACACCTTGGATTTGTGTCCACTAGCTAGAATTTTCTCTCGCACCTTCCACCACCTCACTACCACAATCTGATCTACCCATCCACACCGGGCATAAAGGTGTATTGGGCTTCCTGCCATGCAGCAATTCAAATGGACATAACCCTGTCACTGCGTGTGGAGCAAGCCTATATTGAAATACTCTTTCCATCACTGCTTGCCCCCAGTCTCCACCAGTGGCCACAGCAATCCTGATCACCTCCATAAGTGTGCGGTTGACTCTTTCAACACACCCATTGCCTTGTGGGTGATAAAATTAAGTCGTCACCTGCTCCACACCATACTTTTTCAAGAACTCCTTAAAGTCCCTCAAGATCAAATGCGTACCATAGTCTGACAAAGATCTGCAAGGAAAACCTTCCCTCCAAAATGAAGGTTCCAGAAAGCTTACAATACTTTTACTAGTCACTTCCTTTAAAACACAAACCTCTGGCTGCTTAGACAAAAGATCAATCACCACCAACCGATATGTAACCCTGGACCCCTTAATATTAAAGGGACACAACAAGTTCAACGCAGCCCCATCCCACAGTGCTTTTGGGCTCTCTCTAACGACCATGGGAATCTTGTGAACCTTAAGACCCTTATCACCTTCTCGACAGTCCATACTGGTCTTAACCAACTCCTCACACAACCCCAGGCCACCAAAAATCGGACCTTATCAAACCTTTGGTCTTTGCCAACCCCAAATGCCTACAATGTGCTAACTCCATGACCACTTCTCGCATTTTCTCTGGCACCACCAACTGTGTCCCCTACACAAATAATTCTCACTAACGCAGTTCATTTTTCAATCTCCTGTACTCTCTGGCTCTTTCATCACCCATCTCTGTAGAATTCCTACTTACCAAATTCATGACATGTTGATACATCAAATCTTCGATACATGCAACATCCCACTCCACCTTTTTTATGCATTCATGCACCAGAAAAATGTCTCCCACATCTTCATCATCACTTTTGACCACCGCACCAACTATTCGCCCTTCTACAACCAACCTAGAAAGCACATCCAGAACCACATTGTTTTTGCCTTGTTATATGCTCCATGCAAATTTGCAAACCCTGCAAACCACTCACCCACTTCATTATTCTCCTTGACACCGCTTCCAATCCACCTTTCAAAAAAATGCTTGAGAGGTTTGTGGGCCATACATATGATGAACTCACAACCCCACAAATAAATCTTGAATTTCTCTACCGCCCACACAAAAGCCAACACCTCCTTTTCCACAACTGAGTACCTCACCTCTGCTTCCTTTTAATATTCTTGAGGCAAACGCAATGGTGTGCCAATCATCCCCACACTCTTGCATCCGCATAAACTAGGGTATTCTTACCCTCCACAAAACTGGCCAATACTGGGGCATTTATGATTCCTTGCTTAACATCCTCAAATTCTTTAGCACACACACATCCCACTCAAAAACCACCCCTTTTCTGGTAAGCCTCCTCATGTTCTGCGTCATATCTGACAACCTCTCAATAAATTTGCTATAGAACTCCACCAGGCCCAGGAATGAGGACACGTCCACTTGCTTTTGGGACACACATCACTCTGATAGCCTCCACCGTATCATACTTCGGCTGCACTCCTTCTGGAAAAAATCTCATGCCCCAAATACACCAGCTTGCGTGCCTTGAAAGTACACTTCTTTTTGGCAATGGTGAGACCTGTCTCACTCAAAATTTCCAACACTTTCCTCACTCGAACATCATGCTCTTCCTCACTCTGCCCGCAAATCAAAACATCATACTGGTAAAACAACACACCCTTCTCATTACCCAACAACCTGTACCTTACATTTTGGAATACACTGGCTGCTGAAACGAGCCCAAAAGTCATCCTGCAGCACCTAAACAAACCAAGAGGTGTGACAAACACTGTCAAATCCATGAAACTCTCATGTAACTCGATCGGATGATAGGCCGACCTAAGGTCCAGAATGGGGTACACCCGCAATCCCAGTCAATAGGTCATCAATCCTCGGGAGGGAAATTTCTCAGCCACCACCATGCTATTCAAATGTCTCAAATCTATACGGAGTCTCACACTACCATTGGGCTTTCTCACGGGGGGGCGTGGCTAACTGGCCATGGAATAGGACGTGCTGCGTGAGGAGCTCCCGATGATCCGACTCTAATTTTGCCGAATTTACCTACTGAAACTGCAACGAGCGCCTAGAACTTTGAGGATCAGGTGTCGGAAGCTGCGAGATACGTGAAGCTCGCTGGAGAAGCTCATAGTCCCCGAGAATCGTGAGATATACATGTTTCTGTCGGTGCGATTGTGGGACTGCTGCGACACCAAGATGGCGGCTAACAAAGGAAAGGCCTCCGAGGAGAAACAAAACTGATTCCCTGGACCTGCGGGACATGGCTGCGGCAAATGCCTGGAGAAGCAACACAATTGGGTGATATGGCAGAGTGGTCGAATCCATGAAAGCGCCCAGCCTGACATACGCGAATGGAGCCTCGGAGATCTGACCGTAAGAGGGGATGACATTGGATGCTTGGGTGACGAGGCCTATGGAAGGTGCATGGGGAGTGGGAAGCCATAGCCCATCCGCAGGACAATCCGAAGTGCCATCTCGAATGTGCGTTTGGCGACCTGAAAGCCTGACCATTGCCGGACCGAGGACGGTGCGACAGCAGCACTAAAGCGGAGGGGCACAGGAGCAGCGAGAAAGCGCCATGTCGGCGAAAGGGTTGAGAGCTAAGACCAAGCAACCCACGATGGAAACTTTCACGAGAACGCAACGGACCCCCTCAACATCTGTGCAGAGCGCGACCGAGACCCCCGCGGAGGATGCCCCCGAAGGGGACAAGCACCAGATCCTTGAAGCTATAACGGTGCTAAGCGCCAAATGGGACTTGGCAATGGCGGATCTACGCACAGCTCTGGAGAATAAGATCGATGCCGTAGGCACAGAACTCACCCTGCCTCGCCAAGATGTTAGGGCACTTGCAGAAAGGACCAGCGGTTTGGAAAGTGGGGTGAAGATCAATACAGATGTTAGCACGAGCAATGCGAAGGAGATTCATGTTTTAAAACAACAGGTCTCTAACTTGGAAAATCGTGTGGAAGAGGCGGAAGGAAGAGCGAGGAGAAACAACATTCGCGTGGTTGGCCTTCCGGAGGGAGAAGAAGGCCAAGATCCCACAAACTATGTTGAAAACATGATCCTGCAAGGGATCAGAGCTGGTAATCTCTCGCAGGGATTCACGGTGGAGAGGGCGCACCGCGCCCTGATGATGAAACCCAGGCCGGGGGCCCCGCCAAGACCGATCATCGTGAAGATCCTAAATTACAGAGATAGAGAGAAGATCCTCGAATACTTTCGTAAGGGCAGCACGATAGAGAGAGCATCCACCAACATCACAGCGTATCCGGACTACACGATGCTGGTGCAGAGGCAGAGGTACAGCTATGTAGCCGTCAAAAGAAGGCTGAGGGCAGCAGGAATCAGATATATGCTTCTGTACCCGGCACGATTGAAAGTGCTACATATGAACAAAGCGCTCTTTTTCGATACTCCTGAGGATGTTGTCACATGGCTGGACCTGCAGGGCTGCCCGGAACAAGAAGCAGATCGGGATCGGCAGGATCACACCAAATGAAGATTCAGTAAGGAAAAGGACCCTGAGTGTATGGAGAAGCTGTGCCTAACTGAACTTTGTACACAATCCGAGCCTGGTGCTCGATTCAGACTGGAATATTGTGAATGTAACTGTAATAGGTAACCGTTTGGCAATTGATTGTGTAATGTTTTTTTTTGGGAGGAGCAACAGAACGCGGACGACCTACCCCAATAGACTATTAGTTTCAGCGGCCATTAGGGCGGCTATATCCTACTGAACCCTGAGTAGAAGCTAGCGCTCGGCAGGGCTAGATGTTGGGATGCCTGAGATCCAGGATTGGAGCTGGGCAACTGTTGGGAGGGGTATTGTTGGCGGAGGGGTGGCTGGGCAGAAAGTTGGGGGATGGGGAGTTGAGTGTGTGTGTGGTTATGGGGAGCATAGGTTTTGTGTTGAGCCTATTTGGGGGAACCAGCTTGCGGCACGCGCGGTGCATGAAGGGACATAATCGATAGAGGATTGGGTGGGTGCTTATTAACGACCTATGAGGGACCTCAGGATAATAACGTGGAACGTCAGGGGCCTTAACAGCTACCTGAAAAGAAACAAGAGCATAAAGTATCTGAAAAGGCAGAAAATAGACATTGCATTACTACAAGAAACGTATTTGACACGGGAGAAGTTGGACCTAGTTAAGAGAAAGAGGAAAGGGACCGTAGTGGGCTCGCCATATTCTGCATATGCCCCGGGGGTGCTAATCTGGGTGGCACCGCATGTCCCGTTCAAATTGATACAAGAGGTGGTTGAAACGGATGGAAGGATGGCTATATTGCGAGGGCTGGTAGAGGGCAGGGAGGTATGCATAGTAAACGAGTATGCCCCCAACCAAAACACAGCAGCATATTTCAGAGCCCTAAGTGCCAATCTTAGTGTGTGTATGGGAAGCGCGGTGATCTGGGGCGTGGACTTCCAATTGTGTACTGGATCCGGCGGTGGACAGGTCAGATGACAGGGTGAATAGGCCTAGCCCAGCGGCGAGAGCGTTGCGGACGCTGCTAACAGATTTTGGTTTTACAGATGCGTGGAGGATGAAACATCCCACTGAGAGGCAATACTCACACTATTCGTCCCCGCACCAACTGCACACTAGGCTCGATTATGTCTTTGTTACAGCAGATGTGATGGCCGAGGTTACCCAAACCGAATACAAGGCCAGGGTCCTCTCGGATCATTCGCCCCTGACCCTCGGTTGGCAATATTGGCCCCCGAGGGCAAAAATCCCTACATGGTGCCTCCGGGCGGAGGCGCTCAAAGATCCAACCTTTAGAGAAGATATAAGGGAGGAGATTACCAACTTTTTTGTGGAAAATACTGGGAGTGTTGACTCTGCGGGCACACTATGGGAAGCTTTTAAGGTGGTGATGCGGGGGCGGCCATTGCTAAGTCAAGAGGGTTACAGGGTGGGGTTTTGGCTGACCTACACAGGGCGGAAACTGAGCTGGAAACAACGTTGAAGAGCGAGGAGGTAGACACGGAGCTGGTACTCCAATTACAGCAACAATGCGCAGGGCACTGGGAAAGACTCTGCAATCTTAATTATAAAAAATATGTCGAAAGACAGCACGCAGGGGGAGACAAGACGAGCCGCCTTTTGGCCTGGCTATACAAAAGCGAGACCCCTAAGCCTCCGATTAGGACCATTATTAAGGAGGACGGAGAAGAGGTGGCCACGCAAGAGGGGGTTAACAAAGAGTTTGTGGAATATTACAAAGTGCTGTATGGAGATGATGAGATAGGCGACCAGCGCATGATAAACGAAACGTTAGAAGACATAGGGCTGCCCAAGTTAAGCGACGAAGAGAGGGAGGAGTTAGATGAGCCAATCACGTTGGAAGAATTAGAAGAGGTAGTAAAGCAGCTGCCCACTTGTAAGGCCCCAGGGGCAGATGGGTTCCCCAGCGAATTTTATAAAGTATACAAGGAGGAAATCCTCCCCCCAATGCTGGACATGTTGAATGAAGCGTTTGAGATAGGACGTTTGCCTGAGTCACTTAGAGAGGCGATTATAATACCGCTGCCCAAGCCCAATAAACCGGAGCACAGATGTGGTTCCTACAGGCCCCTGTCGATGCTCAATCAAGACAGCAAGATTCTCACAGCTGTTCTTGCGAACCGACTGCGGAAAGTGATTGGCAGACTCATACATCCTGATCAGACGGGTTATGTCCCGAACAGGAACATTACACACAACCATAGGCGACTTCATCGGGTAGTCGAGTGGGGTGTCAAAAACGAGGGTGAGATGGCAATAGTGTCTCTAGATGCAGTCAAGGCTTTTGACTCGGTCAAGTGGTCATGGCTTTTGGCTGCTTTGGAAGGGTATGGAATGGGGCCGTGCTATATCAGGTGGGCCAAGATGTTGTATAGTGAGCCGCTTGCCAGGGTCCGAACTGGAGCGGTGATATCCGAAAGATGGCAACTTGGCAGAGGCACCAGACAAGGGTGCCCCTGGTCCCCGATGCTTTACATCTTGGCCCTGGAGCCTTTGGCAATATGCCTTAGGGCACAATATGAGACGATTGGCATTGAGGTGGGAGGGGAACAACACTTGATATCCTTGTACGCGGACGATCTGTTGCTATACTTGCAACACCCGGAAGAAAACCTTTTATATATACTTGAAGTGATGGAAATGTATGCAGAGTTGTCGGGCATCTCGGTGAACCCCCAAAAGTCTGTCATGTTCCCATTAGGTAGCTATAAGGGGATCCCTGCAGGAGATCTACCGGTGCTACAGGTACCGTGGGCAACGCGCTCTTTTCGCTATTTGGGCATAGATATATATCACATGGCGCAGGACGAACACAGACACAATACGGAAGTAGCCGTTGAGAAAATCAGAAACAGCATGCAGTTCTGGGCAAGATTGCCCTTAGCGATGATGGGGCGGGGGACTATCCTCAAGATGGTAGTTCTGCCCAGGCTTTTGCATTACTTTAGCAATATCCCACACATAATACCCAAGAAGTTCTTTAGTAAATTGAACAGCATGTGTAGGGATTTCTTGTGGCACGGTACCCGAAATAGGGTGGCGTTCTGGAAACTGCAGAACTTTTATGAAAAAGGAGGTATCAGACTGCCCCATTTTGAGGTTTATTATTTGGTGGGACAGTTGCAATATGTGGCTAAGTGGCTCTCAGATGAAGTGACCCCTGAGCACAGGGTGCTTGGGCAGGACTGTGCCCCGTTTTGTTTGAGAGAAATGATCTGGCTGTCCGAAACTGACATGAGGGGGCGCCCTGCGATGTTGAAGCTGGGGCGGAAAATTTGGCGTAGGGCTTGTCGCCTAATGGAGGTCCCGTACCCGTACCTCCCGCAGGTACCGTTGGTCGCTTTAACAGGAGGGGATGATCAGCTAAGGGTGATTGTTAGGAACTACTGGGAATCGGTGGGGCTGGCGACGCTAGGCGATGTTTGGCAGGAGGGATCCATTAAGGAGTTTATAGAACTCAACGAAGAGGTGGGGCTACACACGGGGCAATATGTCACATACATTAGATTGGTGCGAATGATTAGGGGCACCTGGCCAGAAACAGTTCTGATAGAAGAACCAGATGCAATTTTGGAAGCAATGTATGATATGTCTGAAGGGGGTCATGAGATCTCGAGACTGTACGAGATGATGATGGCTAAGGTGGGTAAAGACTTGACGCATCTGAGACTGGACTGGGAGATGGAAGTGGGGGCACCGATGGAGGACGGGATGTGGGAGCGTGCCCTGGGCTACCACAAAAAAGTATCTAGAAATGCCAGATTAAAACAAATTCAGCTGTATGTAACGCATAGGGCATACATGACCCCCTTGAGGATATCTAAATTCCAAAACGCTGGCATACAAGTGTGTCCTAAATGTAACCTAGAAAACGCTGACATGACACATATGTTCTGGTCGTGCCCGATTATTAGATGCTACTGGAGTGATGTGGCGCAGAAACTGGCTGATAAAGGGGTTACTCTTGTTATAGACACGGCTTAGGCCTGCTTACTGGGCGGGTTCCCTAGGCC
Source organism: Ambystoma mexicanum (assembly GCF_040938575.1). Taxonomy (NCBI): domain Eukaryota; kingdom Metazoa; phylum Chordata; class Amphibia; order Caudata; family Ambystomatidae; genus Ambystoma; species Ambystoma mexicanum. The sequence goes on along the minus strand of NC_090929.1, from coordinate 359,675,085 downwards.
ACGGAAACTCAAACATATTGAGAAACTAAGAAATCTGGCGTATGTGCTTGCTAAACGTAGGATGGCCATGGGGTGGAAGAAATGCCACAAACCTAAGGTGGATGTATGGTGGAAGGACCTACAGAAGTGGGCAGAGGCTGAAACGGTGCATGGCAAGATGCGAGTAGCCGGGCTGATGAGGGGGAGGTGGACACCCTAATGGCCTGGAAAGCGCTAATAACAGAATTGTTTGAAGTAACATCAAACCCAAATGACTCTGGAGAAGACGAAACTCAGCCGCATGTGCCAAACACTGTAAGAGATGGACAAATACGCTCACGGGGGAAGGGTGGGATAATGGTAGCAGTGACTACGATCACTTGATGTGCAATTGAACCATTATGATTATGCTGCTTGTTTGGTTTTCATTGTTTTTGTTTGTATAAAATCAATAAAAGAAATTTAAAAAAAAAAAAAAACATTGGGCTTTCTCACAATAACAATTGGACTGATCCATTCCGAACACTGAATCTTCTCTATGATACCACCAGTCTACATTCTAGTTAACACTTCCTCTACATCCCTGCACAGAGCCAACGGTACCATGCACAACTTGGCTACTTTGGGTTTAGCTCCCCGCTTGAGTCTAATACGATGCACAAAGCCCTAACAGCTCAACCTTTTCTCAAAAACGTGTTGCCCAACTTCTGATGATGTTGTTCCTATGTCACCACTTTTACTCTCCTCCACTGCCAACACTTGCTCAGGATGCCTTGCATCCAGTCGTATTTCCAACTCTGCTTGGTCACTCCATGATAACAACTCTCCCCCTTTGCTTGCCACATAGATTATTCCTTCAGCTTTTCTTCCTTTAAATTCCAGTTCACCACTGAACTGCCCAATAATTTCTATGGGAACATCACCATAGGCATTGGCCCTCATCTCTGGCTCTTGCAGCGTGCAGCACTTGAACATCTTTCTCCAGATTTGAACACTTGTAAGTGTGTAATCAGCTCCACTGTCTATCACCATTGAGACAGGTATACCATGAACTGTTATGATCGCATAGGACTTCCTCCTTCTCACTCTTCCCGACAATGCTTGCACAGAGTTTATTATCTCTTTCCCCATACTTCCATAGTCAGCTTCATTCATCATTGTCCTTGCTAACTTCTTGCACTTGTCCTGAAGGTCTGATGTTTTTACAACACCTAGCCACACATGACCCTTGCGCCCACATTCCCAACATATGATGTGGACAGCCATACACTCTTTGTCAAATGCCAAATAGGATCCACTGCCACACCTGTAGCATCTCCTGCCCGCAAAAGGTTTGAACTCCCACCGCGAACCCCATGGCCGTCCTGAGTTCCTGTTGTTGGGCAGACCAGTATCACTCGAACTGTCTCTCCCCATTCTCTCCACTCTTTGAGCTTCCTGACCATTGCTTCTGAGGGACCTTTGACGTCTTGTTCACAGAGATGTCTTCTGATGTTACTTTGCTACTTTCACTCACTTTGTCTGGATGGAGAGCCTTAATACAATTCTCTGTGTGCTCAATACACTTTGCAATTTCAATCGCTCTAGTCAAGGTGGGGTTCCACTCTTTCCACATTTCTTCTCTTATTTTGTTATTGTTGCATTTGATCATTAACTGGTCTCGCAAGTGTTCCTCTTGACAATGGGTGAACTGGCATTTCACAGTTAAGCCTCTCAGAGCCGTGAGAAATTCCTCAATGCTTTCTCCCATTTTCTTCTCTCTGGTCGCAAAGTGATATTGCGCTAGAATAATGTTCTCCTGCACCTCATAGTGCTTGTCAGGTTTGGCCATCGTCCCCTCGTACCACAGCCTCTTCCAATCCTGCCAGTTCAGGTAGTTTCCTTAAAATACCCTGGCCAGCGGCCCCTAGACAGTGGTATAATAGTGCCTCCTTCCTCTCATTGGAGTAATTGGTGCCAAACACTTCCAGGAAATACTTGGAAAATCCATCCCTCCAATCACTCCAACGCACTCCGTGTTCACCAGGGGTTGGCAAGAGGAATACTGGGCCAGAAACATTCGCCATGATATATCACATTACTTTTTACAATGGATTCAGACTTGACACCTTTGTTGTGGTTATTTCTGTGGGATGACCCCCATTTACTTTATTGGGTTACACAATTGGACACTGGTGTTTCCACGCCTCCACTATTTCAATGTAAAGAAAATAATTCAATGTGTACATGTGGCAGCTTCCCACATGTACTGATTTCGTGTTTGTTTTTAGTTTTCCCACTTCAAAGCTGCTTCTGCCGCTGCTGGGCCGCATCATGTGCCTTCTTTGCTGCAGTTCCCTTTTTTTTGTGTCGGTTGCCTGGGCAACCCAACGCTATGGACAGTGCTGGGTCCTTTCCTCGAACGGGGCGTGAGCCAGCTGCAAGCCACTCCTGTGGCACCGGAAGAGACGTTCACTGGCTGCAACTATTTTACAGTTGCTCCGATGCCACGTGCGCGCTGGGGACTGCAGCCACTACACTTCCTCAGAGGGTATTTACTTTTCAATGGGAGCCGCGTAGCTCGTGTGGGTTCCTCCCTCCCTCCTAGCCAGCGCAAGCCTCACCTGGGAGTATGGCGAGGTCCTGACTTCGCAGAGCCCCAACGCCGCCTCCTCACTCTTTCTTCCGCCCTGCCTTGGCCTCACAGAGCTCAGATGCCGCTGCCTTCTCTCTCTTTCGTCTGTTCTGTCACCAGTGATATCTTGGCCTTGCAGCTCTCTCTCTCACTTTTCTGGGGGTCGCTGCGGTTTCTCTGTGCCTCCTTTCCTCTTCTTATTTTCTCGTTGGCACAATGCTGGATATTGAATAATGAGCCGTACACGTGCTGGACACCAATGTGGAGGTTTATTGGCAAGCGTGCACAGACAGCTGTAAACTACGCATGCTGCTAACCCCAGCCAGTCTCCAACTCAACTGACACTGTGGAACCTGGAACCTTCAAGCAATGCACCAGGTTTCAACTGACGGTAAAATGGAATACAAGAGCCTCCAGGTTCCAACTGACTGGCTGTAAACTATGTGCACATGTCACATTGCATTGCTAGGATAAAAGCACTCCTACCACAGACCTCTTGCATTCGAAAAAAGGGAAAATGGATCTGGAATGCAAAGTAGCAATTACAGAATGCCAGCAGAAGGTGCACCAGATTTCATTGGTTGTTCACTATGATTCTTCCATGGAAAAAGCCTGGGTGACAAGGTAGAAAGGCCGAAGGTGAAAGCCAACCAGTTCACCCTCCACTGACTGCCATTTCCAAATGCGTCAGGTTTTCTAAGGAGAGCCTTTCCTCCGACCCTTCCCTCCCCCACCCCCAACAGTAATAGGCAAGACACAGAGGGATGTAAAGCTCACTGTTTCATCTGCAGCACACGATCCGTCCCAGTAAGTCAGATGTATATGCAGTCATGGAGATACGTCGACTGGGTATGGCAGAGAGGATTCTGGTAGAAGTAGGTATGGGTGCCTGGATCTGTGACTCTTGGAATAGTTTAAGGTTCGGCACTGCAAAGTCACGGTAATTCCACTGTAAGGAATGGTATCAACAGTAAGACGACAGACACAAGTGATCACGGTTCAAAGGTATTTATTGACTTAAAAGGGGTTTGAAAAAGACTTTCTAATCCTAAATCTACAGATGGGAGCAAACTACGACCATCAAATAATAATAACGCAGTCCTAGGGTGTCTTGTCAAGGTTAAAGTGCCTATACTAATAAGCAAAACAAAGGGGGTTCTGGTACTCTCTCTACCTGCACAAACACAGCCCATTGAGCTGTTCTTGGGTGGATGGCCCCTGGGAGAGTCTCAAACAAGGTGAGACCCAAAGTTACTTAATATGCAAAACAAAGGGGGGTCTCCATGGGCAGGACAAAGACTGATATGCAGGGATATATCTTCTCTGTGAAAGGGACAGTGAGCTAAAGACTTGGTTGAGATCTACCAGGGGCAATCCACCAAAGAACAGGTCAATGGGCTGTGATTGCGCTTAGAGAGACTCGCAGAACCCCCTTTGTTTTGCATATTAAGTAACTGTGGGTCTCGCCCTAAATTACCTGGGGAAACCAGATGTGGACCCCTCACTGTTCTCAGAGAGGCACAGCTCTGCCTCACTGATGATGCCCAACAAGGTGCTATGGGACAGTGAGCTAAAGACTTGGTTGAGTCTCTCCCAGAGGCCATCCACCCAAGAACAGGTCAATGGGCTGTGTTTGTGCTGGTAGAGAGACTCCCAGAACGCCCTTTGTTCAGCCTATATTAATAAACCCATTGCCAATCTTTACCTGTAAATACAAACAGTGTGGGAAACAATGTTACGAAAAAGTCAAAGTGTTCACAAAATGATATGTCAGGATGTTCAGGCCATTTGCCTCCCTCCCCACGTTTTCAGCATGGGACAAAGCAGCACACTCAAGCTTAGCACAGTCTCTGGCTTCTCTAGCACAAGGGTGCAGTTCAAACATTACCATCGGGGCCTACCGTGCCCAAGTCTCTTTGCCTTTCAAAGTCTCTTAATCCAGAGGGCCTGATGCAACAAACAAACAAGTTATTATCCTTCTTCACATTTTCACATACTTGGTGTCTCAGGCGATTCAGTATTCACCCCAGAACCCCCTCAGCTGGGCTCAGGTCCTCTTAATACAAGGTTTGCAAACTAAGATATTCTTTCTCGGGTGACTCACGGTTCACTCCGGAACCCCCTCAGTCGGGCTCAGATCTCGGATCCCCCACAGTCGGGCTCAGATCTCGCAAGGCTTTCTGGTCCTTGTAGTTCACTCTCACGCAATGGTTCACTTTCAGTTTAGTTTCCCACAGCCTGGATGAAACTATGTTGTTCTATTTTCTGGTGGTTGATTGGGGTTCCCTTCCCCTTGCTTTTTGTATTGTAATCCCAGTTCAAACTCAAATAGACTTCCCCAGTCTCGGGTGCAAGCCTTTTAAACAATCACTTTCATAGTTCCCAACGCATTTCACTGAGACCTTCGAATGAGCGTTCATCCCTTGCCTGACCATTCGGTTACTCTGTATCTTTCCCCGCTCCTTCTTTCACATGCTGGGGTCATCTTCACTCGCGCCGCTTTTCCTTTTCAAGCGACTCTCTTGATACAATTGTTGTAAGCGCTCTGCTACACAAACTGGGCGTTCATCTTTCTCCTTGACTCACCGGTTGCGATTGGAGGCTTCCTGCTTCTGTCAGTGTTCCATTGGAGTCAATGCTATGGGACTCCTTCTGCTGGTACCTCCCCAATTCTGCCGTTCACCCGGGAGGACAGCTATTAGCCTTGTGACACTGGATATGATTGCTTACAAGGGTCTTCCCCCTCCAGTCGGACTCAGAACCCTCTCAATTTTCAAAGTGTAAGGTTTTGGACTCCAAGGCCCATAACGCACTTCCAACTATTTTGCTCACGCTTCCCCAGCTCCCCAAAACGGCTTTCTCGTGGTTTCAGGAGCAGCAGGAGCACTTGGGGTGTTTACTCTCGGACAGGCTCTTTTCAGCTGCCCCCCAGAGGCCTGGGCTCTCCTTTTCTCGCCCAGGGGAGGAGTTCTGTTGTGGGTGCCACCAGGACGCCTGTTGCTCCTGGTTTAGGCTTCCTGGAGACACAGCTTCCACTCCACACTGCAGCTCCCCTACACAGTCAGATGAGTGTCTGGGTAGTTCTTCCTCCTCCAGGCCTTCCAGGATCCTGTAGAGGAGGTCCCAAGCACGATCCACACTCCAACCGTCCATTTTGAAGTACCAGGAACATTGTTGCCGAAATATGTGATGTATTATGAGCAAATAAACCAGCAGAGAGCCGCAGTGGGGCTCTGTCCAGTACCTATAAAAAGAACAGCACCTGTTAAAGTACCCACACCTAATAAAACCTGGACAGTAAAGGTACCCATTGAGGAAGCCATATCGACAAAAGAAAATGAAGTGTCAGAGCACAGTCCCTGAAGAAGCTAAAAAGATACTGAACGAGGACGAATGGTGACGTCACAAGAGCTCGGACTGACACACACATAGAAGATATGATGACCTGCGAATGATGAAAAGAGACGAAACACCATGGATAAGGGACATCATGAACCTAAAAGTGAAATAACAGTGTCAAAATGTCAGAATCCTATGCCAAGAGCACAATGAAGATATTCAGTTAGTTTACACGTGTACATATGCATGGAACCGTAAGAAGCAAAGAATCGTGAGGCTTGCTTATGCTTAGTAGTAAGATAGATTGCGGCAAGCGCCACCTATACATATCTACCTCAAAAGGAGCACTTTATATACGTATACTTCCACTATGCACAAGAGCAGAATCAACCAAAGGTTATGTAGGTGCCCTTCCCCGGCTTACTACGTGTGAGAGAAAATAAAATAAGCAACCCCTTTCGGGGAAGAAGGCACCGAGACCCGGCTGCAAGAGTTCAAAGGATGGTTTATTTCTCCAGCTAGGAAATAACCCAAAAAACTCCCACCAACATTTACATCAATGCTTGTATATATATATCAATTAAAGTAACTCTAACTAAAAATGCTAAATGGACCCGATTGGCCAGGCGGTGTGGTGCTGTAGGTGTGGGTGGCATCTCTTCCTTCTGGTTGACTGAGTGGCTGACGAGATGACGGACGTCAAATATCTTGTGCTCCACGCAAGTCAGGGTCCGGTCACTGTGGTCACTACCTAAGCTAATATGTTGCATTCGAAAAACACTAAATAACAAATTATCTAAAACATTTTATGCTACTTTTCATATTTCTACACAAGTTACACATAACAATTATTGTCAGTACAATTGGGTCATTTGTGGCTTTAATTGGAGGCCTTGACCTTATTGTGCATGTAAAAGAATCAAGCTGAGTTTCACATATCTGCTAGGTTTTTAGACCTATTAGTATAAGTAAAAACATATATTGTGGTAAGATGCTTAAGGTTAGTAGTGGGTGTGTTGGGTGGGTTTCGCAGCACAGGTGAGGGTCTGGCACTTGAAAGAAAATACCTTACAGGGAGCGCAGGGTCAAGATGGCAATAAATTGTTCTTAATGGGGGTGGGCGGCTTGCACGTTGAAGGCGAGCGTCCCCAGATAGCACGATCTTCCCCACAATGAGAGACAATAATGGACTCTCCCAGGATGGGAATAAGGCCAGGACAAAGTGCGGGTGAGCGGAATAGGGCATGCAAAGAACTCTGCAAACTCCGAGAGCGCTCTGTCTGACAATAGCAAAGACAGGCGTATATATTTACAAAAAACGTCATAAGAACCTATATGCTATAGGGGGCACAAGTTCGTGGGGATTGGGTGGCGACGACTAGCTATAGGTGCTGCCGCGATGTGGTTTGCCGTGGCTGGAGGACGTCAGTGGTTACCCTCGTGGGTTGGGCTGGGCCTGGCAGGTCAGCTGGGCTCATCCGGACGGTGTTGTTGTGCCAACCGTGACCAGTGTCAGAGATGAATGTCTTTCCTGACTTTCTGCCCTAGGGCCACGCACACCGCAGTCATTCAACCTTGCAATATTATCTTCCCTGGTAAATCTTTCAATAGGTTATTCTACAGGTTAATGCAACACAGGAGGAATGCACCTAGAGTGGGGTCTGCTGGCGATTCATCAATACATGGTTACCATCGTCCTGTTGACCGGGTATCATAGGTCGCGGGGTTGGGTCTCGGGGCATGGGACAGGCGGTCCACGTTATCCCGTCTTGTTAGAAGTCATTATGGATGTGTTCCTGTAGTGTTGCCATAATATTGGGTGTCCTAATTTTACAGGGGCCATTAACCTAAGGTGAGCCAGTGGGTCGTGGAGCATAAGAAGGGGCGCCTTTGGATCTGTGTTTTAAGGCTGGGGTTTACTGCTGAGTTGTAAATAATTCAGGTGGCAGGCCGTGGCCTTGGGTGCTGCGGGGGGGGAATGTGAATGCTTGAAGCGGCTCCAGCCGAATTGGGGGAGGTGGAGCAGCACGGCACAGGGCTCTGCTTTTTCGTCTGGCAGGCTTCACTGGGAGGAAGGGGAATGGCCTTGCATGTGCTCACAAAGGTATTTTCCTCGTGTGTTGCGGATTTTAGGTGGAAGAGACATAAACATTCATATCATATACAATCCTCATTGAGTCTTTCCAAAGCTCACGTTTTTGACATTGCTGGTGCCATCCATATGGCCAATTTGAACACATTACTTGTACACTAAGTTTTTAACAACTACAACATTTTGTTATATGCTTATACATGCGCGATAAGTGAGGTAGTATTAAGGTTGGTGGAGCACGCAGGAAGGACCCGCCAATGAGACTGGCGGCAGTGACACATAGTGGGCTTGGACACACATATGGTGCATTTTCGTGCACCCCTTACATGAGCCCTCATTATGGTTGCATTTGTCTTCCTTTGCACTCTAGCAGCATTAGTTCAGTTTTGGCGCGGGACCGCGGGGTGCAGTCTTCTCGATAAAACACATAACATGAAAAAACCCCGAGACGCTTTTACCATTTGCGCATAGCTACAGAGATGTGGGTGCTTCATCCCTAATGTCACATGAGCACCCATTCTGCTATTTTTATACATTTTACAGGTTTTTTAGTCAGAGAGGTTGTGGAGAGAACGCTTCCATCACAGGTGGTTTGCTCATTAGTATTTGGGGACTCTGCTTTTGTCAGGGGACCATTTTACAGTTCTTTTCCACCCAGGCCCTGCTGGCCGGGTCATGCTGGAAACAGCGATACACTGCGGAAGGTGAAATGTTACAGTGTTGGTATCTAACACTAGCTCATGTCCGTCTGTTCGTGGGAACGGGCTCTCAGCGGATCTGCCAGAGAGCTGTGGCCACAGGGATAATTGAAACTCTCCAAGGGTGGGGGCCGCGCTGCGGTGCACAGGGCTCAAACCATCTTTATTAGACTAAAAATGGTTTCCAAGGCCTAGCTAAATTCAGCAGGTTTGGTCAATGTCTTCAACCAGTGTCCCATCCACCACCTGGGCCCTGGTGCAGGTGGGACCCCTGACGAGCTCTTGGACCAATCCTCCCTTACATTTCCCCCCTTTCGTTACTTAAGTAACACATTCTTTAAATCCTCCAATCCCCTGCACTCTTCCTCGTCAATTATTGCGTCATCCCATGCAGGTGTGCCTGTTATGGGCATCCATGCTCTACACGCCCCTCGCAGGCTCTCACCTCTCCTAGCATATTCATCTGGGGTGCAGGTCAGGTATATACATCCGCTCTCCCCTTCCAAGTCCACCCACACCTCCTCATACCATTCCAGTATACGGGGCTCTTTAATGGTAGTATGCCACAATTTATCTACTATATCTTTGTTGTGGTACCTGGGCACTATCTGGTATCTTGGCGTGTCATCTGTTCCTGTTTGTACCTGTACTTCCTGCATAGTTTGTATTGTACCGCGGGCGTTGCCCATTGTCACCATCATCATTGCACCATTCGGCACTGCGTTAGCACAACATCGAAGACCCACCTGGCATAGGCAAAAAATAAAAAGGAGGAACACTACAGCCGGCATCAAAAATTTCACAGTCATTCCCAGCCACGATGGAACCCAGGAGAAGATATTGTCGAACCATGTGCTTTCTTCTTCTCCACCTTCCATTCTCATTCTTTCTCCTAGGTTGTGTACTGCTTCGATCACATGGGACAGGGAGCCGTTGTCTGCGTCTTCGGAAGGTACGAAAGTGCAGCAGGCACTTCCAATTTTTCGGCAAACACCTTCGTCCATCGCTGTCAACAGGTCCAAGACATACCTGTTTTGCATGGTCATTAGCCGTAGTGCTCGCAGTTCCACTTTTATTACGTTAAACCCTTCTTCAGTATCATTTGCCAGCTGGATCAGCTCCCAACGTGTGATTTGGAGCCACTTTGCATTTGCTCGCGCCTGGATGCTTGGGATGAGTGAGGCGAAGAACGTTTCTGCAGAGCTGAATAATCGATATCTATCCGGGATCTGTGCCAGCAGTTCCGATGATGCTTTTGATATGTAGTTCGATGATCGTTTGTTTCGGGACAGCACCCCTTCCTTGTTCCCGGAAGACAGGACATATACTTGTGACTCTGCAGTTGGCTGGGCCGCACTCTGTTGGGTGTTTCCTCGCGTCTTCTTGCTCCCATCAATGTGGCTTTCCGGGATTACCATTAGTGCGGAGTGTAGGGTGGCCAATGAACAGCTGCCACCCCAGGATTGTGGGAGGTGTAGGTATTCCTGGTTGCCACTTACCCAATAGGTGTACATTAGGGCCGCTGTCCCTTTTCTCATATCTGGGATGGTGAAGGTCTTGTTACAGTTCTTGTTTGCCCCCATGGTGGTTCTCCCGTCTCCCTTGAAACATAGTTCATAGTTTAGTTCTTTCTGCAGCTTGAAGGGTTTTTCAATGGCCGTTACCCAAGTCAATTTTGAGATGTGTTCCTTCCATACTGGTGTGCATGTCTCTTCTATCCATTGCAGTTTCTCTGGTGCCACACTCCACAGTGCTTCAGCCTTGCACATTATTTCTTCGTCCTTCCACTTGTTGTCTGAAAAAAGTGTCCCTTGTATTATAGAAAATGGCTCCTCCAAACATACTACTCCTACTGCCTTTGGATAACAAGTCTTCTCGTTCTGCAGCATTCTAAAAGTTACCTCATGTGCCTGGAAGGTGTTCTTAATTCTGCACAACGTGAGATGAATGAGACATTGGGCATCGACAATAGGCAATTCTCTGGGTAACAATACTTTAGGTGTGCCCGAAGCATGGGGAATGAGTGAGCAGACATAACAGCTCTCATTTGTTGTTTGTTTAGCCGTTGCACTCATGTCTGCATACCATTTATTTGTCTGGTGGGGGTGTCGTGGGTCTTCCATTTTGTCTAATCCTAACCCGTAATATTCATCATATTTCCTCCTCCCCGCCTCCCTTTTCCGTCTGTTATTTCTTTTTCTAAGGTATTTCCCAGCCTCATGGGCGATGGACAGTGTGGGCCCCCCTTTCTCCCTCTCGCCCCCCTTTGCCCAATTATCATATAATATTTCATATCTTGCTGTCATTTCTTCATTCTCTTTCTTTATTCTATCTAGCAGTGTGTTTTTGGTTACGGGAGCGGGCCGGCTGGTGGGGGTGTTATATAACCAGGATATAGCAGAGGGGTTACGATCATTCAGACTGCGGGCATTGTAATTGGATACTTTTGACGGGGAAGTTGTGCTGTTTTGCCTTTTTTCCTTCAAATCTTCATTTTGCTTGATAGCAACATTAGACGGTGTCGTGTAATATCCCCATACCAGTTTAGTTCCATCCCATACCAAAAAATCACCTTCTTTAGTATTTACAATTGCTGTTTCATTTGTCACATTAGTTCCGTTAATCCCTCCCCCCTCGTTCATCTCGACAGAGATGAACGGTATAAACCAATACGTAACCAGACCAAACATAATTGTAAAAAATAATGTAATGCATACAGACAATCCACACTCATACGAATATCGACATCTCTCAGCAAAAAATTCTCTATATCTAATAAATCTATCCGTTGCAGGCTGCCCATTAGTTGCCATGGTAGTTCCTGTTTGAGATATAAAAGTGCGTAAGTGCATGCATGTAAACATTTTTGTTGGCACTACCAGTGCCAAGATATCATGGAAGGGGAATGGGGTTGGAATGTACAGAAAAAGGGAGCAGACAATATACATATTCTTCACATTATTATTTACACATAAACCCATTTTTTTTTTTTTCCAATCCTTCAACTTTTTCGATAACCTGTAATGTAATGTTTTCGTTAACAGTTTTCTCTGTCAGGTACACTTCTTCCACTCGCATGTTTGCATTCACTCATCATTTTCATTAGTATTGTTTGCTGTTGTCTGTGCCCCCTCATCCACTTCTTCCTGCACACTATTATATGCCTTTCGCACATCCGTCAAATGTATCCAATATTTGAGCCCCTTAACTTTTACAGCCGTAGGGGTACAAAATACCACTTCATATGGTCTGTGGAACCGTAGCGCATTCCACCGGCGCACAAAGCTCCGGACATAAATTAATTCTCCTGGCATCAATTGTACCAGTGTTTCATGTTCCGTGAGGGACTCCGTTGTGTTCCCTTCTTCCTTTGTGAATGGTGTTGAGAGCTGCTTTGATATTGCTCGCGCTGCCCTAGTTAGCTTTTTCAGGTATTCTGTGAACTCATCTCCCAATATTGCGGCGCTTCTGTGCGCGTCTGAGTGTTGGCGCAGTGGGGAGTGTGCTGTGTGCATTCGTCTCCCGGTCATGATTTTGTGCGGGGACAAATGGTGGTCCTTGCTTGGCTGATTCCTCAGCTCAAACAGCGCAAGTGGCAGACAGTATATCCAGTTCTTCTTTAATGAGAAACACAATTTTGACAGTCTCCCTTTGAACAGTCTGTTCATCTTTTCTACAATGCCATTACTTTGGGGATGATAAATCGATAAATCGAGCACAATTTATGTTTTATTCCCAATAATGTGGTCACTTCCTTGAAGAGCTCGTTCACAAAGTGAGTGCCGTTGTCTGAGCGAATTATGTCGCAAATTCTCCAGCGTGGGAACACTTCCCTTACTAGAAACTTTGCAGCGCTTTTAGCGTCAGGTCGTGCACATGGCCCTGCTTCCACCCACCTCGAAAATGGGCATACAACCACAATCATGTAGCGTGCCCCATTACACCTTTCCCCCATGTCTGCGTAGTCAATGTGCAGTTCTCTGAGTTGTATATCTGGCACGTTGTGCACTCCATTGTCAATCTTGATATGTGCTCCTGGAGACAGGGCACGAACCAGTCTTCTTGTATCTCGGCTGCAATGTGTTGTTTGGTGTTGTGTGCTGGAAAGTGTAATTGCTGAAATGCTATTTCTAATAGTTTGACCGGCATTACTACTTTCCCTGAGTTGTTCTGCTGCCATAGTAAGTCTGTTGATGATTGGCTGCACCCTCGTTTTTCCCACATCATTTTTCCATCACCATTTGCTCCTTCCTGCAGCTCTAGTATTTGTGATATGGGCATCGCATTATATCCTTCTGGGAGTTCTTCGTTTGTTTTTTGCTGTAGCATGTACTCACCTGTTTCATGTTTTTCAATGTATGAGGCTTCCTTGGCAGACACGTCTGTGTTGGACGTATGTGCTTGGCACTTCACTATTGCTACCACTGTTGGACCTTTTAGGGCCTCAATCAACTCCTTCAGTAACTTTGCATGTTGCACTGGGGTCCCATCTTCTCTTCGAAACCCCCTCCGCCCCCATCTTGCTAGACCTCCATGTACTGCTGTGGTCATGTAAGCTGAATCTGTGTATATTGTTACTGCACAACCTTTAGCTGCATGTAATGCTTCTATTAGGGCAATAAGTTCTGCTGCTTGTGCCGAGAAATGTGATGGAAGGCGATACTGCACTAGTGTCTCATACTCACCTTCTTCTAATCTCACCACTGCCAATCCTACATGTTTCTCTCCCGTGTCCATGTCAATCGATGCTGACCCATCCACAAAGCACACCTCCTCCTCACTCAGGGCATTCTCGCACACCACTGTGTCCTCCCCTCTTTCCCCTGTGTAAGTCGCACAATCGTGTTCCTGCATGTCCTCCAGTGTGCATGCTTCTGTAATGAATGTTGCCGGATTCACTGTCCGGCATCGTACCACATGGATATTGGCGCTGGACAATATTTTTTCATAGGCAGTTGCACGCTGTGTGGTCAGTGTACTCTTTGATCTCTCAAGTATTGCAAATAATGAGTGTTCCACAAACAATGTGACAGGGCATCCCATTACTATTGTGGCACTTTTCTCAATTGCGAACGCGCCGGTAGCGAGTGATTGCTCGCACGCACGGGATATGTCCTTGCATCACCGCATCCAAGGTGCCACTATAGTAAGCCAACGGTTTGTGTCCTAGGGAAGTCTTTTGTGTCAGTACAGCTGTCATGATTGTCCCCTTGCAATGTGAGAACAGGTAAAATTCGCGTTCATAATCAGGATTGGCGAGTACTGGAGCACTCGAAATCAACTCTTTGAGTGACTTGAATCAGTCACTCATCTCGTCTGACCATTCTATCTTCCTGTTTTCTTGTTGTGCCTCCTTGAGTGCTTGCAGTAATGGTCTTGTGTAGGCTGCATAATCTAATATCCATGCTCTACAATAGTTACACATTCCCAAGAATTTCTGCATCTCCTTCACTGTTGTGGGTTCTCTTACTGATCTTAATGCTTCTACCCTATCAGGGATTATTCTTTTTCCGTCTTTTGATATCAGCTGTCCCAAGTACAGGACCTCTTTCTGACAGTATTGTAGCTTTTCCTTATCCACTTTGTACCCCTTATTTGCCAGGAGCGACAGGAGTGTTACTGAGTCTTTTCTGCATGTTTCTTCATTCTGTGCGCAGACGAGCAAATCGTCTACGTACTGAATGATTGTGCTTTCAACTAATAACTTACCCAAGTCTTCGTGTAGTATGCGGTTGAATATGCTTGGGCTCTCACAGTATCCCTGTGGTAATCTGCAATGTTTGTATCTTTTTCCCCCTAATGTAAATGCTGTCAGGCATCTGCTTTCTTTTGCCAAGGGGATGGAGAAGAATGCGTTTTTCAAATCGACCACTGTGAAATGTGATGTCGTTTTTGGGATACTGCATAATATTGAAGCAGGGTTCGGGACCAAAGGGAACTCTTTCTGTATGACGTCATTTAGGGGGCGTAAATCCTGGATCATCCTCCAAGCCCCTCCCTTTGCTTTTTTGATCGGGTAGATACATGTGTTACATGGGGAGTTTGAAGGCACTGTTATCCCCTGTGTTAGCAAAGCATTTATTGTCTCTTTTATCCCTTCCTCAGCTTCGCGGGACAATGGATATTGTTTCACTCGGGGTAGAATTGCCCCTTGTTTGAGCTTTGTTACCACTGGTGTCACTCCATGCAACAACCCCACATCATGGGGGCCTGTTGTCCACAAATTGTTTGGCACCAGTCGCATGTCATCATCAAAAAATGACGGTGGTGTTCCCACCACTGCCATCAAATGGACCGGAATTTGTCTAGCTTGAATCAAAATGTCACAGGGCATTGCTATTTCCATTATTATTTCGCCATCACTTTCTGAATCAGAAAAGAGATCCTCATCAGACAAATCTCGCAGGGCAATGTTGGCATTGATGCACAGTACTGTGCGCCATTCACACCCGTCTATGTCCATCCCAATCACAGCGATCCTTTTCGCTGATACCTGTACAGCATGCAAGTCTAATGATACCACTGATCCTGGTGCTTTGTCTGGGCGCACTATTGGGCGGAAGACGAATTCCGCGGGTATTCTCCACTCCATCTTTTTTAGCTCAGGCACTACTTGGGCCAGTGTTTTTAAACCTTCAATGAACATTCTTTCGTCCACTGGCAGGCCACGTATTTCCGGAGACGTTGTTTGAGCCTGTACTACCAGCATTACACGTAATGGGCATATTCCTGGTGTTGAACACACTATTCCTCTTTCTGTGAATGATATTGTCATGTTAAGCTTGCTAAGAAGGTCCCTCCCTAGCAAGTTTATTGGCGATTGTTCGTAATACAGTAAGGGTGTTTTTACAGTTTTACCCCCCACTGTCACATACAAAGCTTCTGTATAAGGAACTTCAATTACAGCCCCAGAGAACCCCTGCGTTGCTAACTTCCGGTTAGATAACGGAAACTGGCCCTCCCTAATGCATGATTTCTCCGCTCCCGAATCCACCATGAATATGAACTGCTTGTCTCCTATCTGCGCCCCTACCAATGGTTCCTCTGCTGCATCGTAGGCGGTAGATAGGACAGGACACGCAAGTGATCTCTGTGGGCTGTCCTATGCGGGGTGTCTCATTGCCCCTCCTTGGTTGAACACACTCCCTGAGACTACTGATACACCACTATAGGGGGCTGGTGCTGGGGCTCCATTTGCTGTTGTCGCAAAAGGGTTGCCTGGGGTGTAGTGCATAGTGTCATTGTTCTGTGGGTGATTCTGTGTTCTGTATTGGTGTCCCTGCCGTTGCTCAGGGTACCCCTGCCCTGGGTCCCTTTGTTGTTGTCCCATTGGGAGACCATATGGGCTTCCCGGGTGAGGATGGCCATAGTGTTCTACCTCTGGAAACCCATTGTTTTGTCTACTCCTGCACTCTCTGGAAAAGTGCCCCCACCTCCCGCAGTTCCAACAACTTCCTTGCGCACCTCTGTGACCCTGCCATCCGTTTCCTCCCCTTCCCCCGTACCCTTGTCCACCCCCTCTTCGACCCCTGTACCCAACTCGTCCCCCTCGAGGGGCCCACTCTTGCCACTGCGGACCTCCACTCTGCTCCTGCTTGTTCCACTGCCGCTGCCCTGCTCCTGCCCAATTCGTCGCCATCCTCCCTTGTATTGCTACCAGCCCCTCCTCCTCCTCATCTCCCTCCCTGCTGTGTGGAAGCGCTGCTACTGCTGCGGCGACCTTCACCAGCTTTGTTTGTACTAGTTTTGCTTCGTCTGCCAATCTTCTCTGCGCCACCTCCTTTTCCCTCTCTTTTATTCGCTTGCAGTGGTGAACTATTATGCTCTGAATTTCGGGCCAACTTTTTGTTTCAATACCTGTTATTTTGTCAAGTGCTTTTTGCACCTCTTTTGGGAGCCCCCTCTTTATTATGAAGTAGAATAATGATGTTGATTGATACCAGGGCGTACCCGTTTCTGCTCTCCACATCTCTTGGACCCGAAAAATGTAATCCATAGCATCTTCCCCGTCATTCATTGTACATTGCATTACTGACTGCAAATCTGGGGTTTCTGGAAACGTTTCCCGCAAGGCATCCCACACCCTGGCACGTACTGTGTTAAAAGAGGCACCATCATGGCGATCGCAGTCTAACGTTACTCCCGGGAAGCCAGCTTTTACCCATACTCTGTCAGCCTGATCCCCAACTGCTGATACTAGCAAACTCTTCACGTCGCCTATTGCTAGAGGTACCCCGGCTGTGTGTTTCTCAAAGGCATATATCCACTTGCTTGCCCCTCCTGATAGCGGGGGTAATAACTTTAACAAATTGGCCTTATCCATCTGAGCCCAGGGTATGTAATTCGGCCTCCCTCCTCCCCTGTGTATTAGTGGGAGTTGTAGCTTTCCCTTTGTCGTTGTATCTGTACTCACCTTCATTCCTGATTTTCCTAACGATGCCATTTTTCCCAACCTGTTCCTTAGTCGCCCTGTCCACTCATCATCCATCGTTCTCATTGAGCATGCGCCATCCAACCCCTCGCTTCCCCCTCCCATTGCCGTACTTAGCCTTTCACTTTCTTCTAAATCATCCCCTATATCACACAGTAGCTCCTCTCTGCCTCCTGTGGTCCTTACCTCATCATCAGTGCACCCCTCTCTTCCCTCTAGTTCAATTATTCGTGTCGGTTCTTCCTGTATCCTAAACAGTATCTCTCCTTTTTTCCACCCTTCTTCAAATGTTCTATTCTCACTCTGCGCTCTTGATGCAGGCTCTGATCTAGCGGTATTGATTGCAGTCCGCTCACATATGCTTTTTATTCTCGAGAGCTCGTCTTTGGCTATTGAGAGCCTAGATTCTAGGTCTCCTGTTAATTTCTCTATGTCCACCCTTGGTGTACTTACCTGCTCTCGCTCCCTATGACTCTCATATGGTGGGGGTGCTGTTAGCCCTTGAGTGGTAGTGGTTGTCGTTGGAGGTACATAAGTTGGGTCACTGTATCCCTCTGCGGGCACTGGCTTATTTAGTATTGGATACAACCTAGTTACCTCTATCGGTGGCTCCTCTTCTGGCAATACCTTGTCATCCTTTGGTATCATTAGTGGATTGTCAGTGGTAGATGGTAGATCAGTATCTAATTCCCTTGTCTTAGACGGGGGTATTTCTTCAAACAGTCTCCATAGGTCTAATATTTCTCTTCTATTGTGTAGCTGCTTCCCCTTGTATTTCAAACAAATGCACGTAGCTACCATATCTAGGACACTCTTGTCAAACGATCCCCCTTCGGGCCATATCTGAGGTAATCCTTCCCCCTTCAACTCTGTGATCCACTGGTCATGATATTTCTTAATTCGTTCTGCGTACCCAGGTAGACTCTTACAAATATGTGATAAGGGTGTTTCTGCCCCCATACTTCGTACTTGCTCGATACTGATGTATCTCTATATATATATATAATCTGTATCTCTGTGTAAATGTATCACCATAGGAGTTCACGTATTTATATCTTACTGAACGTGGGGAACTGCGTGTTTTTCCCGCCACCTGTACAGTATGCCAATGGCTGCCCACAGCCTCTATTCTATATGCTTTAGGGGGCACGTACAAGAGCAAACCATCAATAACTTCGACAATTCTACCCTACAAATCAAGGAAATAAACACTCACTTTACCACATTACACTCTTCTTTGTGATATTTCTTCTGGTCACACTTACCGTAACCATACCATAATTATGCATTTCTGACCAATTTTACACACTCATTATAACAAATATGTTCTGACACATACGATGCTTGCACACTCATAAGCAGCACTCTTCTTCACAGCCCAGTTTGTCCTCCCTTTCCTTCCTTGCCAGCTGTCCCTTTCCGTCTTACTCTGATATATATATATATATATTTGTTTCCTAGTTTTGGAGCAGAATTATCTCTCTACTTAGATTATATTTTTGTTTGTGTTAACCCAGTTTATTTTCCCGTGAACCCAAAGAGAAGAATAGAAAGAATAGCAGTCACTAATGTATTCTCCGTGTCTTCCTTTACCAGACACCTTTATCTCTTTTTCCACTTCTTCATATATTCCCAGTACTAGTCAAGATAGCACTATGCGGCGCCGCCTTCCACCCCCTCGCAGAGCTAGGTTCCCGTCTCTTTACCTCTATTCACCTCTTAATCCTAATGGCCATATGCAAACAAAAAGCAAAGGAAGTTTAGAGTGGTCCTTAGTAGACCCAAAGTGCCCCCTTTCAACCAGCCTCGTTCACTGTCCTATATTTCCTCCCCTACTCCCTTTATGGTCGCTCGCACTCAATACTCACGTGCCCGTCTTGAACCGAGAGTCTCCGAAACTGGGTCCGTCCAGGCAGTGTTGCCGTACGCACAACGGTCAGCCCCGGCTCCGGCGAGTGGTACTCAAAGGGGATTTTTCAACCGGAATCCCGTACCCTCTCTCTGTTGAGTGCGCACTTCTGAGCGTACCGGTTGCCGTTGGCGGGCAGCCTTCCGGAACCGGCGCACCGTGCGTATCCCTTTTCGACCAGAGATTTTCGTGCCAAAGGGGACGGTAGGGATATATATATATATGTGTTAGGAGAAAAATAATAATCACGCTTTCGGGGTCACCACTGAAGGCGAGCGTCCCCAGATAGCACGATCTTCCCCACAATGAGAGACAATAATGGACTCTCCCAGGATGGGAATAAGGCCAGGACAAAGTGCGGGTGAGCGTAAATGGGAGTTTATCAATCAGAATAGGGCATGCAAAGAACTCTGCAAACTCCGAGAGCGCTCTGTCTGATAATAGCAAAGACAGGCGTATATATTTACAAAAAACGTCATAAGAACCTATATGCTATAGGGGGCACAAGTTTGTGGGGATTGGGTGGCGACGACTAGCTATAGGTGCTGCCGCGATGTGGTTTGCCGTGGCTGGAGGACGTCAGTGGTTACCCTCGTGGGTTGGGCTGGGCCTGGCAGGTCAGCTGGGCTCATCCGGACGGTGTTGTTGTGCCAACCGTGACCAGTTTCAGAGATGAATGTCTTTCCTGACTTTCTGCCCTAGGGCCACGCACACCGCAGTCATTCAACCTTGCAATATTATCTTCCCTGGTAAATCTTTCAATAGGTTATTCTACAGGTTAATGCAACACAGGAGGAATGCACCTAGAGTGGGGTCGGCTGGCGATTCATCAATACATGGTTACCATCGTCCTGTTGACCGGGTATCATAGGTCGCGGGGTTGGGTCTCGGGGCATGGGACAGGCGGTCCACATTATCCCGTCTTGTTAGAAGTCATTATGGATGTGTTCCTGTAGTGTTGCCATAATATTGGGTGTCCTAATTTTACAGGGGCCATTAACCTAAGGTGAGCCAGTGAGTCGTGGAGCCTAAGAAGGGGCGCCTTTGGATCTGTGTTTTAAGGCCGGGGTTTACTGCTGAGTTGTAAATAATTCAGGTGGCAGGCCGTGGCCTTGGGTGCTGCGGGGGGAATGTGAATGCTTGAAGCGGCTCCAGCCGAATTGGGGGAGGTGGAGCAGCGCGGCACAGGGCTCTGCTTTTTCGTCTGGCAGGCTTCACTGGGAGGAAGGAGGAATGGCCTTGCATGTGCTCACAAAGGTATTTTCCTTGTGTTTGCGGATTTTAGGTGGAAGAGACATAAACGTTCATATAATATACAATACTCATTGAGTCTTTCCAAAGCTCACGTTTTTGACATTGCTGGTGCCATCCATATGGCCAATTTGAGCACATTACTTGTACACTAAGTTTTTAACAACTACAACATTTTGTTATATGCTTATACATGCGCGATAAGTGAGGTAGTATTAAGGTTGGTGGAGCACGCAGGAAGGACCCACCAATGAGACTGGCGGCAGTGGCACATAGTGGGCTTGGACACACATATGGTGCATTTTTGT
Organism: Ambystoma mexicanum; assembly: GCF_040938575.1. NCBI lineage: Eukaryota > Metazoa > Chordata > Amphibia > Caudata > Ambystomatidae > Ambystoma > Ambystoma mexicanum. Next base: position 359,654,464 of record NC_090929.1, on the reverse strand, counting down.
GCACCCCTTACATGAGCCCTCAATATGGTTGCATTTGTCTTCCTTTGCACTCTAGCAGCATTAGTTCAGTTTTGGCGCGGGACCGTGGGGTGCAGTCTTCTCGATAAAACACATAACATGAAAAAAAACCTGGGACGCTTTTACCATTTTCGCATAGCTACAGGGATGTGGGTGCTTCATCCCTAATGTCATATGAGCACCCATTCTGCCATTTTTATACATTTTACAGGTTTTTTAGTCAGAGAGGTTGTGGAGAGAACGCTTCCATCACAGGTGGTTTGCTCATTAGTATTTGGGGACTCTGCTTTTGTCAGGGGACCATTTTACAGTTCTTTTCCACCCAGGCCCTGCTGGCCGGGTCATGCTGGAAACAGCGATACACTGCGGAAGGTGAAATGTTACAGTGTTGGTATCTAACACTAGCTCATGTCCGTCTGTTCGTGGGAACGGGCTCTCAGCAGATCTGCCAGAGAGCTGTGGCCACAGGGATAATTGAAACTCTCCAAGGGTGGGGGCCGCGCTGCGGTGCACAGGGCTCAAACCATCTTTATTAGACAAAATGGTTTCCAAGGCCTAGCTAAATTCAGAAGATTTGGTCAATGTCTTCAACCAGTGTCCCATCCACCACCTGGGCCCTGGTGGCAGGGGGGACCCCTGACGAGCCATGGACCTCACCGGGGGAGAGGATGCAGGGGAGGGGGGTCTCTTGGACCAATCCTCCCTTACAACGTTTATGGGGACGAATGAGCAGAAAGTGCTTAGTTCATCTTGGTTCACATGCTGGTTCTCATGCTAACAGTGATCTCAGAGGAAGAAAACTGTAGCATATTGATTGTTGCAACTTTCTCCGGCTTCAGCGTGCGAAATGGAAGCGCAGAGCTTTCCTTCGCAGGGGGAGTGCAAGGGTGGGGGCCAGCCAGCTGCCTGCGCGCCTTGTGTGTGTGTCTCTGTCCTTGGCTGCTGCGGTGGAAGGGGAACTGAGCATTGCTGTACTATCGCAGTGAGGCCTGTTTACCCAAGATGGAGTCGAAAGGGGGCACAAAAGATGGATGCCCGTGTCCTGCTCAGTAGTCCCATCTATGCAGCAGTCAACCGTGGTTAACTTTACATAATGGCAAAGGGCAATCCCACTACCGGAGGCACGTGGTCCAAGCCTTGTACTGAGGAGCGTACGACTCGAGGGGGCCTGCGGACCCCTCACTCCCATACAGTTACTAAAGGTCTCAGGAGAAGAGCCCCACAGTAAGCACATCGAAAACTAAAGACAGAAAGAGACTCAGACTCATGCAAATCATGCCAAGAAGCCAAGGTCGTATCGGCTGAAATAGACCAACGGTGAATGCAATTAATGGAGAGAAGAACAGACTATCCTGTTCAGTAAGGTCAAGATAAGCCACAGAAGGCAGATGGCTAGCAAAATTAAATGAAATGCACAAATTACTTGAAGAATAAGACGATTTCACGGTGACTGAATCACGTGATCAGCCAAGCGAGAAGGGATTAATCTTTCACACCTACGCGCGGCCTGTGCCATGCACATATATCTGAACTTTTCCAGACAGAGATGCAGTCTCAAGGCCAACCACAAAGAAATAATTGACACATGAGCGCTGAGGTGATGATTGATTGTAGCAATAATTGGAGGAAAGCTGGGGGTGCAGACAAACTCCCTGCACCTTGCCGGCTATTCTGCACGCTGCTAAGCTAGTGGAAAAGTATGAGTGGGGTTGTTGCCAACCCAATCATAGTGGACCAAGTAATCTAGAGCCCTATAGTTAGTAGAACCAATGAGACATCGTACTTTTAGTGACGTCTCAAGTAGCCATTTTGAAGGTAGGGCGTAGATGCCCCACCTGACAGTGTTTGTCCAATCCTCTCACTCCGTTGCCATATACAGATATAGTACCTATATTAAAGTTACCTTCCTAGAACCAGTAGAATTTCATGCAACATTTTAAGAGTTACACGTCAGTGATGACGAGTTTTTAGTATAAATTAGGTGTCTTTTATGAAGTTCGTTGGAGTTGTTGAAGCGAGAAGGAAGATTGAGCGATTGCTGATATTCATGAACTCCCCGTTTTTTGTACTTGTCATTAAATGGACTCCCTTTGCCAAACCATTGAGTTGTCATTATTGATTTGATTCTAGAGTATTAATCTGCATTCCCATCCAGCTCACGGGTGCTGCTACTCATCTTAAAGTGCTATTGGGAAACCCCCAGCTTTATGAGCCGGTTGGGGTCCTAGTGCACACTTGGTAGCAGGGAGAGCATGGTTTATCGATTATCAATTAGATAAGACACCCATTGACCATCGACATTGTCCTTAGCAATATCACAAGTCCTTTGCCATTCGGGTAAGTAGACTGAGAAGCTCCCCGTAGATAGTGGCTAGACTGAATTGTAAAACCGGCAGGTTGAGGTCTGAAGGAACCTGTGTTTTCACCCACAAACCCCTTCCCACTTCTACGAGCAGCCGATCGAGCAAAAAGCAGGAGAGGCAGTGAGGAAGGCGGTGATCCCGAGGATCCAGAGAGGAAAACATGCGAACGGTGAGTGAAAAAGACTAAACGCTTTGGCAAAATGTTGCATGCCTTAGAACAAGTAAGGGAAGGTAACGGAGGGAGGCGGGACATAAATAAAGCTAGATGTAGAGTAGAATGTGTGTGTGTGCGTGTATATATATATGTATATATATATTATATATAAGGAAATAGTGACTCCAGGGTGACCAAGCAATAGATAAAGGTATCGGGAGGATACCCAAGCAATAGAGAGAGGATCCCAGGAGGATACCTGAGCAGAGAGAGGAGGCGCTCAAATACCTACGCTTTAATATAGCAGTTATAAGAAGCCTGCATTCAAAGTCCTGAAAAAATAGGGCGCAGTAGAAAACCAAAATCGATAAAAGAAGCGATCTGAAAGGGATGGGCTTACATTTCATGTCGGAATAATAGGGGCAGGAGATTCGTGTAGACGGCCGGAGTCTGTCTAGTCTGTCACGTCTGTCTTGTGTTTTTTTTTTCTGACTTCATAGAACAAGAAAATGTTTGGGGGGAATTAGCACGAAAATTACGCGATTGTTTAGCTAAGATATTGTATAATATGAATTGATGGTTGATGTTTGAAAAAGAAAACAGGATTGGAGCTTGCGACGATTGGTGCTCGCTCATATTGTTGGGGTTGGTTAAGAAGCATAAAAGCATAACAAAGTGTTCTATAAAGAAAAGGTGAACAGATTTAAGCATGGAAGACGTTACACCATTAATACACTTGTGCAAGCAGTTGCCAAAACATGTACCTAAGCTGAAAAAGTACAGTGCAGGGTTAAAGGAACTGCCCACAAAATGTTTCTCCAGCATGGGGTCTGGCATGGATTCACATGCTCATGAATATTCCTCCTCGTCAGGCCGGGAATCCTCGGTATAGAAAAAATCAGTATCAGTTTCGTTTCTGATCTGTCTTTCTTAGTAGTAACCAATCACTGGTCTCTGGGTCATACTGCCCCCAGCCAATGACTGCCCTCTCCCTAAGCCCCGCCTCTGGCAGCCATCCTCAGATTTTTACCACACGTTCAAGTGTTGGGAGTCCTCGTGCTGTAGCTCTCGAGCTTTTGCTGCAATTTCGCGCTTTTTTAGGAGATTTTTCTCATTTTTCAGTTAAAAAGAGCCTCAAGCTCCACCGTTTCTACATCCGATCAACGGGGACCCGTTTCGGAGTTTTCTACGCCCCTCAAGGGTGAAGATTTCGTCGAGTTATACTTTTGGACGATTCCAGAAGTTCCGAGGCCTACCTCGGACATGGCCCAGGAGAAAGGAAGCTCGACGCCCGGGAAGCTGTTCAGGACCTGCCCTGGATGCCAGCTTCAGAATGTGTTCAAGGAGGACGAGCATTTGTTATGCCTCTACTGTCTCCATGAGGACAAGACACATGTGGAGAAGGACTGTGCGCTTTGTGGGAACATGTCGGAGCGGACCATGAAGGATCGCCACCTCCGTCTCGCCAACTGGCTGGAAGGTAAGAGCCCGTCAGGCGAGAAGAAGAAGAAGAAGTCCGAGCGGTCTTCTAAGTCCTGTGAGGGCGCCCCGGCGACGGGGGCCCAACAAACGGCCAAGCACCGCGAGTCTGCTGGCACCGGGAGCGCCGAACGGTCGGGCTCCTTGGCTGCCAGGCAGGGCGCATCCTCCCCGGCGCCATCAACCACGAGCCAACGCTCTGGCTCAGGTAAGAGGAAGTCCAAGAACCCGGCGAATCTTCTGGAGAGGCCCTGGTCGATCTCGAAGATTCCGGCAGAGCGGGAGCGAGGCTCAGACCCTCCCCCCAAGGTGAAGGCCCCAGGCGTGCAGAAGGTGACGATGGCCTTAATTCCCCCTGCTAAGACCTCGATTGAGGATGTCGCAGCAGCCCTGGCTCAGCCTGTGGAGGCTACGCCATTGGAGGCGACCTCAGGATCCAGAGTCTCCCTGCCACCGCGGAGGGAGTCGTCTTTCAGGCCCATCGAGAAGACCCCCACAAAGTCCCCTTTGGAAAAGGAGGGGGAGGGGCAGGTGGCCATTGTGGATACAGAAACGATCTCTGAAGAAGAGCTCATCGAAGTCGTGGAGGAGGCCCAGCCCATCGGGAGGGATCCCGAGGAGGGCGACGACGAGAGCAACGTTCCTCAAGAGCCCTCGCGCCCGTCGTTTCCGGTGCCGCAGGACACTTCGGCGGCCATTTTGTCAGCGATTCAGTCCTTATGCTCGGAGATAAGGACAAGGTTGCCCCTCCCCCCGACGGAGGTACCTGAGCCAGAACCGACGGGGGAACCGGAGCCGGAACCTGCGGAAAGTCCACCGCATAAGAAGAGGAGGACGCATCCACTGCCACCCCTCCCACCTCTGCAGCCCGCTCTGCCTTCCCCCCGGTCAACTACCCACGGGGATGATACAGGCACGGACACGGCTATGACAGGTACAGATGACGACGGAGGCGACAACGGGACGTGTCCCCCGTCACCCCCTGCTCGGGCGTCCCCGCCCGACGAGATTGGATCCTTCCATGCCATGATTTCCAGGGCATCCAACCTCTTCCAGCTCTGCCCCGAAGAGAAGAAAAAGGAAGGGTTCCTTTACCAACGGCGCGAGGCTAAAAGGAAGACTGTCCTCACTGTACCACTTCTGGATGACATCGGGGATGATGCTCTCTCCCTCCTCGGGAACCCTGCCACGGCGCCTGCAAAGAAGGATCGGTACGAGAAGAAGTAACGGGTCCCCGACGCTGCCCCCTTGTGCCTTAGGGCACAACCTACCCCAGATTCGGTCATCTTGGCAGCGGCAAAGTAGGGATGTAACGGTATACCGTTAAAGATACCGTGAACCACTTAATTGAACAATAATAACCGTCACATTGTTTATACCGTTACACCGTTCATACCGTTAAGTGTGCTTTTCAATCTGATTTGGAAAGGCTGCAGTAAGCAATTGCTGCACAGTCTTGGTTTTGCACTATTGGATGTGCCGTCTGCCAAGTAGTTTCAGTTGGAGCAGTTTTTAATGCCATTCCATAAACCACACGTGCCTTACACAAAATCAATATGTTAGCAATAGGAAGAATAGATACAGTGCCAAGAAGGAAAAGGGTTTACTTTGGGGTGGCGGCTTTGGGGTTTATATATTTATAATGGATAATGTTCTCTAAACATATGGCAATGGGGGATTTCCCTGGTTCTATCATTGAATTTACACACTGCGAAATTCACTCATCTCTGTGGGTATTCCCTACTGCCATACCAAAGGGTAACATGTCAGTGATTACTGAACACCTTTTGGCCCGCAAGTAAACTAAAGGCTGTAACGTAAAAAGAAAGTCCGTGTGTGTGTGTGTGTGTGTGTATGTGCACAAGCGTATACTACCATCAGCCTCCATTGATCTGTGGCATGCAGGTTATCAAGATGGCAACATGTTCATCTTCACCAGTAGCCAGTGGGGAAGCAAAAAGCCTAAATGACCACTTAAGAAAAGCTTTTCAGTTGCTTTGCCAGTTGCAGCAGGCCTCCACCCCACTCCCTCCTCTCCACACGTGTGTTTGTGTTTGGTGGAAGCAAGGCATTTCAGTGGAAAGTATGTTGAAAAGCCCAATTCTGGCCCTGGGTGCCTGGTTTTGTTTGTGATGATAAATCTGTCAATTTATGACCTTTTAGAAAATATTTGTTAAGATCAGTTAACTCCACCTGCTATACCGCGATAACCATGATATACCGTCATTTGGCAAGAAGGTTATCGTACTGTCATAAAACGAATACCGTGACACCCCTACGTCAAAGGAGGAAGCTGGGGGGGGCATCAGCCTCGACATCAACTTCCCCGCTGGACGGCAAGGGCAGGAAGCTGGACACGATGGGTCATCTCATCCGCAGCGACAACTATCAAGGCGGCCAACGCCCTGGCTATCGTAGCCCGCTACGACAGGGAGTTGTGGTTCAAAATCGCCCCTCTATTGGACTTCCTTCCAGACGCCAAAAGGGCTGAGGCACTTGAAATCTTACAGGAAGGTGAGATTGCTTCGGACCACGCCATCACGGTGGCAACGGACATCGCCGACATCGGTTTCCGTCAGTTGGGCAACGGCGTTTGCCTGAGACAACGAGAATGGCTCAAGGCGACGGATTTCCGCCAGGACGTACAAACCAAAGTTTTGGACATTCCCTTCGACGGGAACAACCTGTTTGGAAAGGCGGTTGATGAGTCCCTTCAGGCTATCAAGACAGACACGGAGACTGCCCGGGCACTGGGAGTGCTCCAACAACGACGGCCGTCCTTTCGGAGCACCGGAGGCAGACAAGGTGCCTCCAAGGGATCCGGCAGTGGCTCCTCGACGTACCGCCAAGCGGCAAGATCTTCATCTCAGGAGGCCTACGGGGGACGCGGCAAGTCAGGTGGTGCCCGTCGATGTCGACAGGGAGGTCAAGGAGGCAAGGCGGCCTCCAAACAAGAATGAACCGACCGTGGGGTCGGGCCCGCGCTGAAGCACCCCGGTGGGAGGCCGGCTGACGAGGTTCGTCAGCATGTGGGAGTCCATCTCCGCCGACCGTTGGGTGCTGGACGCCCTGACCCAAGGGCATGCCTCGAGTTCCAGAAGAAGTGCCCTCGCGTTCAACCCGTGGCCAGGAAGGAAAATCAGGATGCGTACTTCCACATCACCATTCTAAAAAGACACCGAAAGTTCCATAGGTTTGTGGTCCAAGGGCGGCACTACCAGTTCAAGGCCCTCCCGTTCGGATTGAAGTCGGCACCCAGGGTGTTCACCAAGTGCTTCGCACCGGTGGTGGCGCGGCTGCGCCTGCAGGGGATCCACATCTACCCCTACCTGGACGACTGGCTCATCCAGGCAAAGACAAGGGAGCTCGCCGTGGAGCACACTGCGAAGACTGTCCAGCTGCTCACGGACCTGGGGTTCTCCATCAACTTTCCAAAATCCCACCTGGTCCCGTCGCAAGTCGCCCTGTTTCTGGAAGCCAAGCTTGACACAGTGGCGCGGCTGGCCTTGCCATCGGAGGAAAGGACCAGGACCATCCCGGGAAAGGTGCAGCGTCTGCTGGCCACAGACATGGCCAGGGTAAGATCTATCAAGTCCCTCCTCGGGATGATGTCCTCCTGCATTTATCTGGTGCGCCTTTGCAGACTTCGGATGCGCCCCTTACAAGAGTTCCTCGACGCCCGCTGGGTCCAGTCGACGGGCAGCTTCGAGGACAGGAACCCACTCAACGAGACGTTCCGTCAGGCGATCCAGTGGTGGGGTACCTGCTCTCATCTGTCAGCGGGCACAGACTTTCAGACCCCAGCTCACCAGGTGACGGTGACGACGGATGCCTCCCTGGAAGGTTGGGGAGCTTACTCCGGAGATCTTCATGCGAGAGGCCTTTGGCTCCCGGAGGAGAAGTCACTCCACATCAACATCTTGGAGCTCCGCGCAGTGTGCTGGGACCTCAGGTCTTTTCTTCCGTCCCTCAAGGGCAAGGTGGTGAGGATCTTCACCGACAACACCACCACGATGTTCTACATCCGGAAGCAGGGCGGAACCAGATCCCCTGCCCTATCCAAGGAAGCCCAGGATCTGTGGCATTTGGCCGTCGCCCAAGGGATGTTTCTGGTGCCTTTTCATCTGGCAGGAATAAAAAACACCATTGCCGACTCACTCAGCAGAGAGCTGCGCTCGTGCCACGAGTGGGAACTACGCCAGGATCAAGTGGATAGACTCTTCCGACGATGGGGCGAACCCCAGATCGATCTCTTCGCGACGGCGACGAGCTCCAAGTGCCGGAGGTTCGCCAGCAGGTTCCCCTAGCCGAGGAGCATGGGCGATGCGTTTCCGTTGCCCTGGGACGTCCTATTTCTTTATGCGTTCCCTCCGTTGCCGTTGCTTTTCCGGCTCATCAACCAGCTCAAGAGGTCACGGTGCAGGATGATCCTCGTCGCACTGACGTGGCCGAGACAGATCTGGTTTCCGGACCTTCTGGACTTGTCAGCGTCCACACCAGTCAAGCTGCCGTCGGACGCGGATCTTCTCTCCAGAGAAGGAGGTGCCAGTCTTCATCACAACCCAGAGTCGCTGAACTTGCAGGCCTGGCTCCTGCAGCACTAGAGTTTGGAGGGTACGACATCCCAGCCGACTGCAGAGAGGTTCTTGCAAAGGCCAGGGCATCCTCAACTTTCAAGTGCTATGAACATAAATGGAAGAGGTTCTCTGTCTGGTGCCGTGCACAGAAGATTAACCCTCTGCGGATTACGGCCCCTCAGGTATTGCCGTACCTACTGTCATTGGCCAAGGCTGGATTAGCTCACGCTTCCATCAAGATACATCTGGCCGCCATCTCACGATACACCAGAACTACAGGACGGGCGCCCTTGTGGTCTCATCGGCTGGTGAAGGAATTTATGAAAGGATTGTTCCGATCATTCCTGCCGGTGAAGGCCCCTGCCCCGGCGTGGGAGCTCAACGTGGTGCTGACCAGGCTCATGGGGGCCCCATTTGAGCCTATGCATTCGGCACCTTTGAAGTTTCTGTCGTGGAAGACAGCATTTCTCGTGGCCATCACCTCCGCACGACGAGTGGGAGAGATCCAGGCCCTATCTTGCAAGCCACCATACTTGACTTTTCACGACACGAGGGTGGTGCTGAGGACACACCCCCTCCTTCATGCCCAAGGTGCCTTTGGACTTCCACCTCAACGAACTCTTGGTGTTGCCAGTTTTCTTCCCGTCGCCTTTGTTGCCGGCTGAGAGGACTCTGCACTCGCTGGACGTAGCTAGAGCGCTGAAGTTCTACGTGGACCGCACAAAGAGTTTTCAGAAGACATCACAGCTGTTTGTAAACTTTGGACCTGTGAATCAAGGGAAGGCTCTCTCGAAGGCTTCCATTTCCAGATGGCTCTCCGGCTGCATCATGCACTGTCACCGGTTGGCAAACCGACCGCTGCCCGGCCGTCCGAGAGCCCACTCGACCAGAGCGATCGCTGCTACCACGGTGTTCCTATCTGGTGTGCCCCTGCTCGACATCTGCAGGGCTGCGACGTGGAGGTCGACGCACACCTTCAGGAGATTCTACTGCGTCGATCGGGACTCCAGGGAGGAGTCCAGGGTCGGCCAAGCAGTGCTGCGCAACTTGTTCGCTTAAGGTGAGCCTGGTGAGGAGGTAAGAGATGCTTAATGTTGAGTTTTTTGTATTGCTTAATGTTGAGCCTGTTGCCACCTCCTGTGATTGTGCATGTGTATACTGCTATGTATTCTTATATTCATGAGCATGTGAATCCATGCCAGACCCCATGCTGGAGAAGGAACAAGTTACTTATCTGTAACTGTTGTTCTCCAGCATGGGTCTGGCATGGATTCACATGCGAACCCTCCCGCCTACCCCTCTGCGGCTCTTCACTTGGTCATACTGCCACTTTACGTGCTACCAAATCTGAGGATGGCTGCCAGAGGCGGGGCTTAGGGAGAGGGCAGTCATTTGCTGGGGGCAGTATGACCCAGAGACCAGTGATTGGTTACTACTAAGAAAGACAGATCAGAAACGAAACTGATACTGATTTTTTCTATACCGAGGATTCCCGGCCTGATGACGGGGAATATTCATGAGCATGTGAATCCATGCCAGACCCATGCTGGAGAACAACAGTTACAGGTAAGTAACTTGTTCCTTATGCCATGGCCTCAGGGAGGATCGCTATCTAAAACGGTCCTGCAACACATGATGACATATTTGCACACCACGTACATTTGCAAAAAGTTAGACAAGCGCCTAGCGAGTGTAGAACTTTGGAAGATGTACCAAGAAGATAAGGAGGAGGAGCCGCCTTTAGATTGGATACTTTACGTATGGACAGAGGGGGGTGAGACATCTTCGGCGCCACCCGCCCCGTCTGAAACAAAAATCGAAGCCAGTAAAGACGAAGGATTATACCCGCTGAGGGAACTTAAAGCAGCCACGGGATATAGCAACCCGGCATATGAGTCACCTACGCAAAGTAGTGACGAAAACCGCTATAAAGATAAAGATAGAGATATCCCCTCCAAAGTCCTGAGGGACAAGGAGAGGTGCGAGAAAGAGAAAGGAGACCAGGCACAAGCAAATACATCTCTAAATACCAATAGAGAGGGCAAGAGGTGGAAAGGAGATAGCATTCACACAGAATAAATGGATGGGAGGGTAAGATTCTATTGAAACTCACTGGTAAAGGCATTAAGGACGTGAGACAAAAGGGAGAGTTAGACCATTTACAAAGAAAAGAGAAGAAAAAGGAAAAAGGATTGAGAGACGAAAGGATCAGGAAAAAAGATAGACTGAGACGAGAGCAGTTGTATCGTGAGTAGCAAGAAAGGAAACACGATCATAAGCAGAGAACAGCTAACGATCAGAGCAGGCAGGAACAACGGAGAATAGAAGAAGAAGAACAAAAGATAAGGGAGAAAAGAATAAAAAGACAAAGGGATGAGGAAATACGAACGGCAAATGAACGTAGAGATACAAAGAAACAGGAAGAAGATGGGGTCAGGAAGCGAGGAAGCGCAGAGAATTTGATGATGACATAGAACGTAAGCGAAGACAGAGAGCGTGCGATCTTGAATATCTGGAGAGAGAGGTTAAAAAACCTGATCCAATAGTAGATTGGAAAGACGTAGAAGAATTATTTCCTGAGTACGATTCAGTACCAGGCACGTCTAGGGCAAATATCAAAGATGACTTCGACACCAGAAGCATCAGAGAAACGATCGATAGAATATATGATGAAATGGGGCTAGAGCAAGTGCCCCAAGGGAGAGGAGAGGACGAGAGGCTTGAGAGCACTCAGCTGTGCGATACTGTGGACGCCTCTCGTAGTAGTAGAAACAGAGAGCTGTCCCTAGATAGGCCGACGCTAAACAGGAATGAGGAGGATGAGAGAAGTTGCATGAATTGGGCAGAGACAATATCAGACGCAGAAAGAGAGGAATATGAGGAAAAGGAAGAAGAGAGAAGACGCGAAAAACGCTTCTCTGGAGGGAAAGGGATAAGATGGTCCGATTCTAGCAAGGCTGCACCTAAGGCATTAGAGTCAGCCACCCAGTCAGACCGACACGAAGGCGTATCTTACAGTCAGAGGGGGGTGTCTCCACCACCATATGTGAGCCAACTTTGGACATTGCCAGGTAAACAGCGATGCAGGACTATCACCCTTGCAGTGGATAGAAAAATTATGAGAGAGGAAAAGAAGTGCCATGTATTACAATTCCGATTGCTCGAAAAAGGAGAAACGAGGCCACAGTATATTTCATGGCCACACATGGATCTAGAAAATCTGAAAAATAAGCTTCCAATGTTAACATCGGGAGCCGTAAAATGGATACATGGGCTGGAAAAAATGACGGGAGGGAACACGTTGGCTATTGGAGATATTAAGGGTCTTTTAATCACCATACTTGGTGATCAAGCTGACGATGTGTGGACACGTGCATGTTACCCTGGCGTGACTACAGTTAACACTGCACACGATGGAGCTCCATTTAACAATTGCAAAGCCGCGGTATGGAAAGCATTACGATTGCTATACCTGGATACATCTGACATGGGAGCTATAATGACACAAAAAATGAAGGAGTCAGAGGATCCTTTGCTTTACATTCAGAATGTCCAAGACGCATGGGTGCTTGAAACTCGTGATCTTGGGGGAAATCTATACCCGTTTATTTACCATATCTTATGCCAAGGACTGCCAGATCGGGTGCAGAAACAACTCAAGAAATTGGTAGGAATCGAGGCCAAACTGTGGTCTGAAATGCAGTTGACCATAGCTCACTATTGCAGATTGCTGCAAGCGAAGAATCGCAAAAAAGAGGCTGCATGAAAAGCTGAAGAGGCAAAACTAGTGCCGAAAAAATTGTCAAAATATGCCATTGAAGGGGCAATGATAACTAGCACGGACGGATCGAACATACATCAGGTCAATAATCAACAGCAGGTTAATCAGGGCAATAACGGATTCTACCCAAGGGGGAGAAGCTTTCGAGGAAGAGGATGGCAAAGTAATCAAGGAGGTTGTCAAGTTAATCAGGGAGGTTTTCAAAACATGCAAAATGGCAATCAGGATATGTCCAATGGGTAAATAATCAGACCACCGCCAATATGTTGGACGTGTGGGATGACAGGGCATCTAGCATGCACATTCAGAAGTCAAGGCTTGATGCAAAACAACCAAGGAACAAAAGTAGGTATGGTGAATCCACCTGTATTTTTACCGCAGGGTGGAAATGGAGTTGCACAGAATCACATGGTACAGCAGCAAGCGCCGGGAGCACAACAAAGCTTGCTACCTCAGAATATGACACATTTTCCACAAGAACAGTCTCAACAGTCGCCTATGCAACTGTCACAGACAACAAGTGCAGGACAGGTACTGAATTCTGGGATGAGAAACAACACTGGTGATGGAGGAAGTCCATTCACTCAGCATGGGACAAAGTTATATGGATTAGGATAGCTCACTGGGAAACCTGATGTGCACATTCAGAAGTCAAGGCTTGATGCAAAACAACCAAGGAACAAAAGTAGGTATGGTGAATCCACCTGTATTTTTACCGCAGGGTGGAAATGGAGTTGCACAGAATCACATGGTACAGCAGCAAGCGCCGGGAGCACAACAAAGCTTGCTACCTCAGAATATGACACATTTTCCACAAGAACAGTCTCAACAGTCGCCTATGCAACTGTCACAGACAACAAGTGCAGGACAGGTACTGAATTCTGGGATGAGAAACAACACTGGTGATGGAGGAAGTCCATTCACTCAGCATGGGACAAAGTTATATGGATTAGGATAGCTCACTGGGAAACCTGATGTGTTCTATCCTATCAGTGGCACCTAACCCTCATGAGGAACCAAGGGTAGATGTCCTTATAAGGGATAAAGAATATTCCTTCTTAGTTGACACAGGTGCAACACGCACGTGTATACGTGAAGACAGGGTTTCCTTGTCTGGCGATGCCATAAATACTCAGGGCTTAACAGGAGCAACAAGTCGTGTTCCTTTTACAAATGAACTCCCAGTCTCTATAGGAGAATGTGACATGAATGTGCCACTGCTATATTCGAGGCAAACCCCAGTAAATATATTGGGACAAGACCTAATGACGAAGCTTAACATGACAATCTCGTTCACAGAGAAGGGCATAGTATGTTCGACTCTAGGAAAGCATTATTTGAACATATGCGAAATGATTAGAGCATACGTGGTACAAACGGCTATGAGGGCTGTCCCACTGGAACCAGAAATATTCGCTTATGGAGTGCGTATGTTAGTGGCATGGCTACCAGGCCTTACAGACAAAACCATGAGAACCCCTGATGAGTTTCTATTCAGGCCAAAGAATACCTATGCATGAGGAAAAGGGACAAGTATTTCCCTTGGCATTACACACAGCCATAGTGCCAGGAAAGATGGCTTTGATCGATGGGTGTGATGATGAAGGCACACAATGGTGCACAGTAGTTGCCATTGGGGAAGGCTACAGATTGACTGACGTCACTGATGACGATCTGTTTGACGAACGAACAGATGTTGAGGAAACAACAGTTGAGGTAAATCTAATTTTTTGGGTGAGAATTATCAAAAGAGAGGTGCCCCAGAGAATGATGCTGGCACAAAAACGTCCTGAATATTTTGATGACGATATGGCCCAGGTGCCTGTCTCAGTGTGGACCACAGGCCCCTATTACGTAGGCTTACTGAAAGGAGTCGGAGAAGTGAGGATTACATTGAAACCAGGAGCAATTTTGCCAAAGGCACGACAATGTCCCATGTCTAGGGAAGCAGATGAAGGGATTTTCAAGAAAATTTCTGCTATGATGGAACAGGGCATCTTAGTGACGTCAGAGTCGTCATGCAACACCGCGGTTTATCCGATAAATCAAAGGGAGGGTCGTGGAGACTAATTCAAGATTTACACCCGATAAATTATATTGTAGAGGCCGAGTTCCCTCTAGTCCCTAACTCGTCCAAAATCCTGTCATATACCCGTTGAGGCAAAATATTTCACGTTGATTGACTTGAAAAATGCATTTTTCCCAATCCCACTGCACAAAGACTCACAAGATTTGACGTCATTTACATTCAGACAGATGTTTCTGAAAAGCACAAGGTTACCCCAGGGGTACTGTGAGTCTCCTTCGATTTTCAACAGAGTCCTGCAAATGGACTTAAGCAATATTGCATTAGAGTGTGTTGTCTTGCAATATGTGGACGACATCTTAATTTTCAGCACGGCTGAGGAGACGTGCAGACACGATTCTATTCAGCTATTGACTATATTGTCTGAGAATGGATATAAAGTTGACAAAGAGAAGTTACAATATTGTCAGCAATAAGTACTTTACATAGGCCAACTGATCTCACATAAGGGGAAAAGGGTTACCCCTGAAAGGGCTGAGGCCATATTGAACACAGCCAAGCCTCACATGATAAAACAGATGCAGAGTTTTCTAGGCCTATGCAATTATGTCAGGGCATGGGTTTTTGCCTACAGCTCATACACCAAGCCCTTGTTACAAGCCCTAAAGAAGGCACATGTGACGAAATAAAAATGGAATGGTCTGAGACCAAGGAAGAAGGGCTTATTGAATTCAAGAGAGCCATTTGCACGGCACCAGTTTTAGGGATTCCCAATTATGCAGAGGAATTCTACCTGTTTTCACACACAAATGGCAGTGTTATGACGGCAGTACTTACGCAGATAACCACGTTGGATTACAAGCCCCTGGCGTACTACAGTGGGAATTTGGACCCAGTGATGAGCGGTCACTTCCCTTGCAAACAAAGTTTAGCTGCCGCAGTGTTTGCCATAGAGAAGGCTACAACCATTGTAATGGGATGCTCAATGACGACGTACGTCGAGCACGCATTATTTGCCATTCTAGAAAAACCGAAAGGCACATTGACATCCCAGAGAGCTTCTGCTTATGAAGTGATCATATACAATCCATCGATTAAGATAATTCGATGTAAGATAGTGAACTTAGCTATGTTTATAGCAGAGCCAGTCACTGACGGAGAGACAGAGAGCCAATCCATGATTGCGCGAACTATGAAGAATTGTATGATGACATTCCCAGAGTGAAAGAAAATGCATTGGCAGAAGGGAAAATTGTCTTCGTTGACAGCTCCTCGAGAATCGATCAAAATAATGGGCAAAGGTACACAGGCACTGCTGTGGTGAAGCACACAGCAAATGGAGAATTTCGAGTACTCATTAGTGCACGATTACCATCTAATTATTCAGCACAAGCTGCAGAAATACTCGCTATCGAGAATCATGCAGACCAGGAAGTGACAGTGTACAGTGACTCCGCCTATGTAATGGCGACAGTGCATGCAGTCCTAGCACGCTGGAAAAGGAGGGGCTACCTCAGAGCAGACAGCACGCCAGTGCAGCACGCAGCCTTATTGGATAGGCTCATGAAAGCACTACAGCCCCCAGTGGGCATAGCGGTCGTGAAATGTGCAGCCCACATGAAGGGGACAGATTTTATCTCACGAGGAAATCCAGCAGCAGACCCTGAAGCCAAGCGTATGGCGACCAAGGGCGAAATCATAATCAATGTGTAAATAACTGATGTACATGAAAAAATTATTGTTGCACAAAGTGAACCTGAGGGTTATAGTAACATGGGGTAAACCCAGTTAATGGAACTCCAACGGGAAGCACCACAGGAGGAAAAGAACCTCTGGAAGCGGCAAGGGTATTCTTTAAACCCCTCCAAAAGCTTGTGGCGACAAGACTGCACTGGTAAACCAGTGATGCCTCCTAGCCCTGTTAAAATTAGCATTGGAACAATTGCATTATCCAGCGCACATGTCAAAAGAAAATCTAGCAGCAACGATCGCTAAAGACGGGTTTATACGGAATTTAGCAGAACACGTTGCATTTCTTATGGCGAACTGTATAATCTGCCAATAGTTCACGGCTGGGCATACACTAAGAGTAATTAGGAGTCATCCCAAGGCCCAATGGACCTTTTCAGCACTTGTATGTCAATTATGTCGATATGATTGAGGTATGTAATTGGTACCGGTATCTAATTGTTGTGGTGTGTCCATTCTCTAGATGGATAGAAGCAGGTCCCTGTACACACCCAGACTCTACCTCTGTGGCCAAATTTCTGGTGAGAGGGGTATTTCCCAGGTGGGGAGTATGTGAGGTCATGAGGTCAGATAATGGTCCTCACTTTGTTAATGCAGTATTTGAGAAGATCAGCTTGCTGCTTGGTATAAAGCACAAGTTCTCATCGTCGTATCATCCGCAAGGTAATGGGATATGTGAGAAGCTCAATGGCTTGTTAAAGGAAAGGATAGCCGCACTGCTTTCCATTAGCACTGTACACACTCAGAAACCAGCCTGGTTCTGACCATCATCTTATGCCGCACGAAATAGCAACAGGAAGAAGGATGCACACTCCATTGACACCTCGAGATAGAGCTAGATGTGATGCTCAGCCAACAGGGGAACTTTTAAGATCAGAAATGCAATTGTACTTGAATTGCATAACATCTTGTCTTACTGTAATTTCAGGACGACAAAAAGGGTGCAGGGCAGCACAGAACACAGAAGGAGATACTACAGCAAACCCAATTCAGAGTTTGTGTACCACCAATGTTCCCTGGAGACATGGTCTTGGTGAAGAATCACACGAAAAAGAAGTGGGACGAGCCTATGTTTAACGGACCCTTCACTGTGGAAGACGTCACTCCCTCTGCAGTCAAGCTAAAAGGAAAAAGAGCATGGATCTTTCTGGGTGACATCAAACCATACATCGGAGAAGGCCCCCTGCCCGCACCCCAATGCGTAGAAACTACAGACGACGGGGAAGAACCGCAGCACGCGCAGACGAGATCCATGACGAGGAAGAAGGACGCATGACCAGCAAAGCAAAGGTAAAGAACTTTTGTGCAAGGTTGTGTCTTACTTTTATACATTTCCCCTAATGGGGATACGGACATAAAAAACGGACACTCTGTGCATCCTAGTTGCAGGGTGAAGAAGAGAATTGCATCCATAAGCCACAACACAGGTTATTAACTTTGAACATTGAACTGAGGCACACTGAAGCCTTGATAAGAAAAGGATATGCCAAATTTTGATCGAGGACACACAAATTGGAAGTAAATACAGTATCCGGACTCGTTCCAAACAGGAGCAATTTTTGGACTCCCTTATGGTGTCCCACAGCAGTGACATCACTAAAGACGTTCTAAATTACAATTACTTTGACTTAGTCTTGAGATCGTACCCGTCACTAGTGGAAAGGCTCACTAGCATCACTGAATTTCTTCAAGACCCTGAAAACAAAAAGACAAAATAAGGAGGCTGCTCACCATTATCGCCGAGCAGTTCCTCCTGCTTCCGGAATACAGAGAAGAAAAAACAAATGTCCCAGCAGAAGAAGAAGCAAATAGGCTTGTCAGCATCCTATTCTTTCGTTTAATTGCAGACTACCCAGATCTTGTCTGGAGACACACTGACGTCTTGACATTTCTTCGAGATCCAGCAAACACAGAACGTTTGAGTGTAATCCTGAACGGTATCATAATTCAGGTTACTTTTCACACTCATCGAGATCACAGAAGCTGCTCACAGTAAGTGCCGAACAATTCATTTCACAGCAAGGGCAAGACAAATGTCCCTGTCACCAGAAGATAGCAGATTGGCGAGCAATGTCTTCTTTCGCCTAATTGAGGATTTTCCTGAACTTGTGGGGATGCCCGCTGGTGTTGACGTCCTCCCTTTCATCAGAGACCCAGCTAATATGCATGCTCCTGCATGGTATTGTGATGCAAGTTGAACTTTCTAATCATCATCAGAATTTCCGGAGGAGATTGTAAGACTTTCCGACGAGGGACAGATCGAGAAAGTGTTGCCAGAGACTTCACTCTTGTTTATACTGTCAAAGACACAACATGTCTTTCGGAGTGAAGCAGATAAGAGGAATAGATTGGGAACTTGTGTATTTTGAACACGTACAGTAAAAAAGGACTTGCTGAACTTATTGTCTTAATTGACATTTTTCGTATACAGAAAAGCGATCTTTATCCAGAGACAATAGATAATCCATTGTCCAGACAAAGGAGGACAATTGTCCAGTACCTGCAACCGACAAGCAGAGACAGTAGAATCCAGAGATATTGTTGCATAGAATATATTAAACGTTAGTCTTTTTTCCTTAGATGTTAGAGATGGAAAATCAAAACAGCAGCATCGTCATCCCTCAGGAGGAGAGACGCTCTTATTGTTCCAGATCTAAGTGCTGCCAATTAACCTATAGAGGCTTAATGTATATATGCATTGTATTCATTGTTGTTTTATTGCCACTGACGATTCAAACTACATTTTTCATAGGTGCACAAAGTGTTCCGATTCCAGTGCACCCACCTAATGATGTACGCATGACACCCACAAAAGCACCCAGACCCTTTATAGTGATTCAAGTTCTTAGAAGGTCTTGCAAAGGAGCAAGTGAGCTTGAAACGGATGTGATTAGCAATGACACACATGCAGTGACGAGCAAGTTGAAAAGCCGGAGACAGGGTCGGCAGAGTAAGAATGAAAAAAGGTTACTGACAACCACACGCATGCAAACGATGAGTGCACATACACCGGGTCTAGTGTCAATAACTGCAGAACCACAATCCAAAGAATGGGAGAAGGTTGGACAACCAACAATGAGAAGCTCTACTGCAAGTGAAGTGAAAAGACAAATGGAAAAAGCTGATCTTTTAAAAAAACAAAAGGAGTTGGTGAAGAAACCAACATAGACAGCATTGATAAGCACCCCTGACCCAGCACTAAGAGAGGCAAGTGCAAGCCCAGCAAAAATCTCACGTGCACAGATGATAGCAGAATCATTGTGGCCGTTCATAGCCAGAGCTAGGAAAAGACAAGAGGATAGGAAAGAATTGCCAGACTGTCTTCTACCCAATTGGTATAGATGAAGAGACCCGAACCATGGATTGAGATACCTGAGAATCCTCCAGCAAGAAGAAGCCATACGGATGCGTTCAAGGATGTGGTTATAGCAAACTACATGAAAACCTTGAGAATCAAAAGAAGCATACAAGGAGATGATAATGAACTAAACGACTACCTGGACAGCACAGCACACTTGGGAAATAAAATCTGGTACCAACATATGAAAGAAGTTGGAAGACAAAATTCAGAGGAGGAATGTTTTGTCTGTGCACTCCTACCTTACAGCATGGGGAAATCAAAGATCTTTGTAGCTGTTGAAATAGATGTGCAGACGGCACACTGTCTATCACACGTAGCAGTGTGCAAGACCAGAGGCCAGTTCATGGGAAGTGATGCCTCACTGAAATGGGCAACTGAAGCAACTGATCCAAATGAAGATGATTATGTCCAGGACTTAAAGACAAGGAACGATGGGAAAACAAAGCACATTGTGATGAGATATGCGAAACCTGGAGTTAAAGGAGCAGAGATCAGAAGCGAGGCAAATCAAAAACTAAACGTCCAAGGAAAAACTCCACAAGAAGCAAGGAAGTGGAAGAACAGAGGCCAAATGCACATTTGGGGAAGAGTGGTTTCACCAGATGAATCGGAGAAAGGAGTGGTGATCTGCAGAGCATGGATGGTCTTCGGTCACTACGAGCCCACCATTAACATAGTGCGAAATGGATGCAACCCATTATGGCCAAAACGTGCTAAACTACTGACATGGGTCGAGGACAGGGGAGGACCTTTGCAGATAGTGCCATTGGAAAGGCCAAAATTCTTCTTCAGGAATAATGGCACAAGGAAAATGGGGGAGAATCAAAACTGTGGACGAGTTTTTGATGCTCCAGTAATGGTGCATGGTACTGCAGTGATCATGGATCATTATTGGGCATGTGGATCCAAAGCATATATCACGCTGCTGAGAAACTGGGGCGGTATATGCACAATAGTGAATGTCCATATTCCAGCATTGGTGATTCCAAAAAGTGATTTGAATATTGACGGCTTCCCGAAAGCAGATGCTGACCTGAGGAAGAGGAGATCTGTGGAACTGATGAATCGAATGAAGAGAGACAATGACTTTTCGGCTAAATCAGAAGAAGCTTTTCATGTAATCCCTTATGAACACAGAGTGTTCAGCCTAACCTCATCAGTGTTCATGACAATTTTTATGCCACGAGTTCAAGTTGGAGCAAATACTAAATGGTTGCAGATAAACAGATGGGAGTTACTGCAAACCATCAACACGACCATAAAAGGATTCAACACAATCAAAGAAGAGTTAAGGCAATCCGACTAATGACCCTCCAGAATAGATATGTCCTTGACATGATCACAGCTATGGATGGGGGTGTTTTTGCACAAATTGGAGGTTCATGTTGCACATTTATACCATCTCACGACGAAGAAAATGGAACCTTAACAGAGGCCATAGGTATGTTGACAAAGTTACAGAATCAAATGATTGATGAAACTGACGATGTGGACGATGATAGTTGGTTTGGATCACTATTCCCATGGGTTCCACAATGGATGGCAGATGCATTCAAATTCCTAGGAGCCCTGCTAGTGATGATACTGCTGGGATTCTGTGTTATCAAGATAATAATCTCTCAGTGCCAGAAAACCGCAAAAAAAGGCCATAGGGATGAAGATCATGATTGATGTCGAACCAGGATGGAAACCCAACGACCTGACTGAAGAAGAAATAAGGGACTTTGTAAAGGCCTGCATTTATGCACCAGAAGGAACAAAGTTTCGATATACAAGGAAACATAGAAATGATGTGGGAAAATGGATATATTGTAGCCCAAATGGACAATGCCAACTAATGACATGGAACAAAGATGAACACGTGAGAACAGCAGGAAGCTTGAAGGGAGTCATAAAGATATGGACCCCAAAGATGTACTTTTACAAACCTCTATGTGTGGATCCAGAGGAGGAAGTGAAAGTGGATCCAGAGGTTGAAGTAAAAAGGGATACAAAAGCAGAACTGAAAGCGGTCAATGAATCACCCAGAGGGGGGAGTGTAGAGGAGGACCCAAGCACGATCCACACTCCAACCGTCCATTTTGAAGTCGAAGGAACATTCACACCGGAATATGTGACGTATGATGAGCAAATAAACCAGCAGAGAGCCGCAGTGGGGCTCTGTCCAGTACCTATCAAAAGAACAGCACCTGTCGAAGTACCGACACCTAAGAAAACCTGCACAGTAAGGTACCCATTGAGGAAGCCATATCGACAAATGAAGAGTGTCAGAGCACAGTCCCTAAAGAAGCTAATAAGATACTGAAGGAGGACGAATGGGACGTCTCAAGAACCTGGACTGACTCACATATAGAAGATATGATGACCTGCAAATGATGAAAAGAGATGAAACACCATCGGATAAGGGACATCATGAACCTAAAAGTGAAATAACGATGTGAAAATGTCAGAATCTTATGCCATGAGCACGATGAAGATATTCAGTTAGTTTACATGTGTGCATATACATGGAACTGGAAGAATGTTACGCTCACCTGGTCTCTGTGTGGGCGTTGGGGCACGGTTGGAGCCCTCCCTCGGCTTGGCTCCCCTGTATTGGCTGTCTTCCCCAGCTGCTGCGGAGTATGTTGTTCTGGATGCTGGTATTGCACCTGGGAGGATATGAGAGGCAATGAGGATGGCGTGGAGGTGTTATGAATTCCTTCGCCCCTTTCGTGCCAAAACGTAGTACGCAAGAGTTTTCCCATGCAAGCTCACCTGTTATTTTGTAATGCTGAGCTCTCCGTCCTGCTTCCTTCAGCAGGGGCGCGTAGAATGGGCCTGGTTGCTTCACTGGCCCACGAAAGTGGCGATCCAGACCAGCTGCGACCAATCCACTTGGAAGGTAAGTCTTTGGTTATGGTTATTGTTCGTTTATAATAGTGTCTTTGGCAATGAGTCTTTTGACTTGATGGTAATTAATAATAATTCTTGCAATGTCTCTGCTCATCCCTATAGGTGTGAAGATGGGGATTTCCTTGAGGATGATGGCCGTTATAATGGAATTCAAGACTTAGGTATGGTGCGGCCAAGAGTTTATTTATAAGACTTCTAGCCTGTTGTGTGTCTTTTCCCTTGTAGGAGCGGTCTGACGGCGTGGAGCAGAGTCTAGATGCTTGAAGGCAGTTCCGCGGCGCCGGATGAATATACCGCGATGAAGAGGAGAAGAAGCGAAGCTTCCGCATCGCTGGAAGTCCGGAACGGGTGAGGAAAGTCTCTGACTCCGATGGCGATGGAATGCAGGTAGGATGCGTGCACAGCGATAGGGCGGCTGGAATCAGGTAAGGTGTGCCTTCAGCTTTGGAGCGGCTGGAATCAGGTAAGGTGCGCCTTCAGCGATGGAGCGGCTGAAATCAGGTAAGATGCGCCTTCAGCGACGGAGCGGCTGGAATCAGGTAAGATGCGCCTTCAGCGATGGAGCGGCTGGATTCGGGTAAGATGGTCTTCAGAGATCGAGTAACAGGAATCAAGGTAAGGAACAGCGGTAAGCGTCACGCTGCAAAGCAGAATAACGCAAAGCGAGGACATGTGTACCTATTCTTCACAGTAATTTGGTTTAATGCCCTATAATCTATACAATTTCTGAGGTCCCCTTCCTTCTTTGGCACGAAGAAGAGCACGAAGAAGAGCGCTGAAGAGGCTGGGGACTTGGATGGACGAATGAACCCATTAGCTAAGTACTGATCTAGGTATGTTCTTAGGTGCTGATTTTCTTGCTCAGTCAGAGCGTAGATTCTGCTGCAGGGAATTTGTGCTCCTGGGACCAGATCGATTTGACAGTCATAAGTTCTATGGGGAGGCAGGGTATTAGCTTCTTCCTTTTGGAACACATCCAGAAAATCTTGATTTTCGGAAGGTAATGAACCAACAATTCCTAGGATGGATTTCCCTTTGAGTTGTAGTTTCCTCCCGTCCCTGTGGTAACAGCTTTTTGCATATTCCTGAGGGAAGGTCAGCTTCCTGGTGCGCCAGCCAATCCTTGGGTTATGGGTGTCAAGCCACGGCATTCCGAGGATCATTTGGAACTCGGGGCCCCTAAAGATCAAACAAAATGCTTTCCTGATGACCATCCTGACATGTCAGCATTACCTTATCGGTGTGTTGAGTTACTGGCCCCGAAGACAGCTGTGAGCCGTCCACGGCAGTGACGTTTTCCGAGCATGGTTTTTGCTGGAGTGGAAGGCCTATCGGTGCGGCCAAATCCTGATCGATGTAATTCCCCACCGCACCACTATCAATGTAGGCTTCCAAGGCATGGACTCTTGATGGTTGTTGGTGGTGGGTTATTAGAACCGGGATGACCAGGTGGGAGGTCTGTACAACTTTCTTAATTCCGCTCAAAAAGTGGACCCCTACACTTGCCGGATGTCAGAGTTTTCCGACTTCTGTTCCTTTGCTTCGGTTTCATTGTCCGTGGCCCCTACCATTTTCTTCGGGGGGTTTAACTAGGCAATCTTGCAAGAAATGTCCAGCTTTACCGCAATATAAACAAAGTTGTTGTTGTCACCTCTTTTCTCTCTGAGCCTTGGAAATGGGGGCTCACAATCCCCCAATTTGCATAGGTTCGGTAGCTTCATGAGCCTTGGTTTGCTTGTCCCGAGATCGCAGGTAAACTGACCTCCCTTCCGCCCTTGAGTGATCCATTTTACGGTCTTGTAGGCGATGGTCCAGTTGCACAGTTAGGTTAATATATGCCGCACAACACTCGGGCAGATTGACCACTTGAGCTAGCACATCTTTTAACTCACCCCGTAGCCCTCGGTAAAATAATGTGGTTCTTTTCTCCTCCGGCCAATTACTCTGTGCTATGAGGCGATTGAAGGTGGCAATGTAAGTCAATAAGCAATGGTTCCCTTGTCTAAGAGATAGTAATTCGTTGTCTAATGCTTGTCCTTGGGTGTGCCTGGCGAACAGTTTTTCCAATTCCCGTTGGAATTTCCCAAAGTTCCGACGTATTGGATCATCCTTGGTTACTAATGGGATGGACCAGTCGGCTGCACAACCTCCCAAATAGGAAAGTACAAAAGCCACCCTTGCGATGTCGTTAGGGAAGGCTCTGGGTCAACACAAGATGTGGAGACGGCACTGGTTTATGAACACAGCGTATTTGTTCGGGTCGCCAAAGAAGCGTTCTGGAGGAGCCTTTGGGACTGCCCCGGGATTACCACTTGCACTGGAGGTGATGGTTTGGGCAACGGGGTTGGTGTAATCCCGTGTAACGGAACTTGTCCTGTGTGTGTTTGGAGCATTTGCCTTGCCAGCTCATCCGTCCGCTCTCGGGCTACTATGAGGTCTCTCCTCAAGGAATTAGTCTCTTGTCTTGGGGCATGCACTTCCGCCCGCAGCTCCCCCAGTAGTTGGGCTAATTGGTCAGTTTCAGAGGTTTCCATTACGCCCAGGCAGAGATTCGGAGAGGCTTAGCGTTCTGTTACGCTCACCTGGTCTCTGCGGGGGCGTTGGGGCATGGTTGGAGCCCTCCCTTCGCTTGGCTCCCCTGTATCGGCTGTCTTCCCCAGCTGCTGCGGAGTATGTTGTTATGGATGCTAGTATTGCCCCTGGGAGGAGATGAGAGGCAATGAGGATGGCGTGGAGCTGTTACGAATTCCCTCGCCTCTTTTGTGCCAAAACGTAGTCCGCAAGAGATTTCCCATGCAAGTTCACCTGTTATTTTGAAATGCTGAGCTCTCCGTCCTGCTTCCTTCAGGAGGGGCGCGTAGAATGGGCCTAGTTGCTTAACTGGCCCGCAAAAGTGGCGATCCAGACCAGCTGCGACCAATCCACTTGGAAGGTAAGTCTTTGGTTATGGTTATTGTTTGTTTATAATAGTGTCTTTGGCAATGAAACTTTTGACTTGATGGTAAGTAATAATAATTCTTGCAATGTCTCTGCTCTTCCCTATAGGTGTGAAGATGGTAGATCGGAAGAGTGGAGCGGATCCGGGGATTCCCTTGAGGATGATGGACTCTCAAAGTCAACAGGTAAATTGGCCGTTATAATGGAATTCAAGAGTCGGGTATTGTGCGGCCAAGAGTTTGTTATTTATAAGACTTCTAACCTGTTGTGTGTCTTTCCCCTTGTAGGAGCGGTCTGACGGTGTGGAGCAGAGTCTGGATGCTTGAAGGCAGTTCCACAGCACCGGATGAAGATACCGCGATGAAGAGAAGAAGCGAAGCTCCCGCATCCTTGGAAGTCCGGATCGGGTGAGGAAAGGCTTCGACTCCGATGGCGATGGAATGCAGGTAGGATGCGCGCACAGCGATAGGCCGGCTGGAATCAGGTAAGGTGCGCGTTCAGCGATGGAGCAGCTGGAATCAGGTAAGGTGCGCCTTCAGCAATGGATTGGCTGGATTCGGGTAAGATGTTCTTCAGAGATCGAGTAACAGGAATCAAGATAAGGAACAGCGGTAAGCGTCACGCTGCAAAGCCGAACAACGCGAAGCGAGGGCATGTGGTTGGGCTGGCCTTATATAGGTTGGCTCTGGCCCCTCCCGTTGGCCCCGCCTTGTGGCTCCACCTTGCCCCTCCCAAGGACTCTGGAGAGAAGAACAGAGTATCCTGTCGACAAAGGTCAAGCTAAGCCACAGAAGGCAGATGGCTGGCAATTAAATCAAATACACAAATTACATGAAGAATAAGACGATTTCACGGTGTCTGAATCACGTGACCAGCCAAGTGATAAGGGATGAAACTTTCACACCTACGCGTGGCCTTGTGCCATGCACAGATATCTGAACCTTTACAGACAGAGACGCAGTCTAAAGGCCAACCACAAAGAAATAGTTGACACATGACCACTGAGGTGATGATTGATTGTAGCAATAATTGGAGGAAAGCTGGGTGTGCAGACAAACTCCCTGCACCTGGCCGGCTATTATGCACGCTCCTAAACTAGTGGAAAAGTATGAGTGGGGTTGTTGCCATCCCAATCATAGTGGACCAAGTAATCTAGGGTCCTATAGTTAGTAGAACCAATGAGACGTTGTACTTTTAGTGACGTCTACAGTAGCCATTTTGAAGGTGGGGCTTAGATGCCCCAACTGACAGTGTTTGTCCAATCCTCTCACTCTGTTACCATATACAGATATAGTACCTATATTAAAGTTACCTTCCTAGAACCAGTAGAATTGCATGCAACATTTTAAGCGTTACACGTCAGTGATGACGAGTTTTTTATGAAGTTCGTTGGAGTTGAAGCGAGAAGGAAGATCGAGTGATTGCTGATATTCATGAACTCCCCGTTTTTGTACTTGTCATTAAACAGACTCCCTTTACCAAACCATTGAGTTGTCATTATTGATTTGATGCTAGAGTATTAATCTGCATCCACATCCATCTCACAGTTGCTGCTACTCATCTTAACCCTTTAAGTGCCATGGGTATTTCTCCCCAGTGCCAGGGCCTTTTTTGGTGATTTTGGTATGTGGCCATTCAATGGCTTGTAACTTTTTTGTTACATGAGATATCTCGGCCAAATTTGGCTCCTTTTTTCCCACATGTAGGCGGTCGTAACGCCACCCAGGAATCCCAGGTTGCTGTAGGGGGGTGAGAGAAAATAAGGGAAAAGTGCGAAAATTTTGGGTTTTTTCAAAAAATGCCAATAAAATGATGTACAAAGAAGCCTGTGGTTTTTTCCTTGTAAGCGCTAGGAACAAATGGTTTGCTGTGCTGAGTTCCCCAATGTCGTGGCTTTCAGGAACAGGTTGAGTGGAAATGGAAAAAAATTATTTTGATGTGGTTATCAACCGTTTTGTGAGTGGTAGGCTATTTTTGCCATTTTTGCCAATTGGACATGCATGGACGGAATGGAAGAAAAGGGCATGAAAGCCAAATTGGAGGACAGAAAGGCATATATTTCTGAAAAGTAGACAAAATTCCAAGTTTAGGAAGGGGTGATTTGCATAGGTCAGGCAACAACTAGGTAGGGGAAACTGCCATCGAATGGGGGAAAAGCGGGAAAATGACTGAAAAAAAAGGTATGTGTTGGACATGGTTGGCTTGGTACGGCAATGGCTTCTATGAATTTTGAGAAAAGCAATGCTCCGCTACATTCCCCCGACTCTTGCAGTTTTTGTAGTGTTTTTACAAAACAAGCAATACCACAAGTCAAACACTGAGCCATGGTACACAGGAGTTTTACGCTCACGGCCTGACCAGACGCACTTAGCATGTGTAAATTGGGAAAACTAATGTGGTGAGGAACAACAGCCATACATTTTTTGAAAGAGCACAGGCAGACCTTTTCAAGGGTAGGTGACTTGTGCAGGTTACAAAAGTGTATGGTGGATAAAGCAGCGACTAAATGTAGGTCACATTTGGGAAAAGAAAGGGTTGTGAGACAAAGGGCACCAGCAAATGGGTCAAAACGTTAAGAAAACCACACAAACACAACACATGGCCTACCGTCCCGCCTTCCCACAGGTGTCCCGATGAAAACGGTACCCCACATGTGTGGGTGTACCTACCTGGCCGCCAAGGGGAAAGCCTAAAACACAAGTAACCCCAAGTCTGTTTTCAGAGCGAAATCTCAGACATTCTGCCGACCGGCACAACGTACAGATATGGGCCTCGGGTGTCCAAGCCACCGAGGAAAACAGGGAACCCCATGCATTTCCGAAAAGAGGACACCGTGGGAATCCGCAGAGGTATGATTTGCGCACATCGCCCCAGATTTTATTACCCAGACAGCCCCGCAAAGTCCGAAATGTGGGGAAAAAAACGCTTTTTCCGCACATTTCGCTCGACGCACCCATCGAAACATGCCCCCAACAACACATGGCCTACCGTCACACGTTCCCACAGGTGTCCCGATGAAAACGGTACCTCACATGTGTGGGTGCACCTACCTGGCCGCCATGGGGAAAGCCTAAAACACAAGTAACCCCAAGTCTGTTTTCAGAGGGAAATCTCAGACATTCTGCCTACGGGCACAACGTACAGATATGGGCCTCAGGTGTCCAAGCCACCGAGGAAAACAGGGAACCCCCTGCATTTCCGAAAAGAGGACACCCGTGGGAATCCGCAGAGGTATGATTTGCGCACATCGCCCCAGAATTTATTACCCAGACAGCCCTGCAAAGTCCGAAATGTGGGGAAAAAAACGCTTTTTCCGCACATTTCGCTCGACGCACCCATCAAAACACGCCCCCAACAACACAAGGCCTACCGTCACGCGTTCCCACAGGTGTCCCGATGAAAACGGTACCTCACATGTGTGGGTGCACCTACCTGGCCGCCAAGGGGAAAGCCTAAAACACAAGTAACCCCAAGTCTGTTTTCAGAGCGAAATCTCAGACATTCTGCCGACCGGCACAACGTACAGATATGGGCCTCGGCTGTCCAAGCCACCGATGAAAACAGGGAACCCCATGCATTTCCGAAAAGAGGACACCCGTGGGAATCCGCAGAGGTATGATTTGCGCACATTGCCCCAGATTTTATTACCCAGACAGCCCCGCAAAGTCCGAAATGTGGGGAAAAAAACGCTTTTTCCGCACATTTCGCTGGACCACCCATCGAAACACGCCCCCAACAACACATGGCCTACTGTCACACGTTCCCACAGGTGTCCCGATGAAAACGGTACCTCACATGTGTGGGTGCACCTACCTGGCCGCCAAGGGGAAAGCCTAAAACACAAGTAACCCCAAGTCTGTTTTCAGAGGGAAATCTCAGACATTCTGCCGACCGGCACAACGTACAGATATGGCCCTCGGGTGTCCAATCCACCAAGGAAAACAGGGAACCTCATGCATTTCCGAAAAGAGGACACCCGTGGGAATCCGCAGAGGTATGATTTGCGCACATCGCCCCAGAATTTATTACCCATTGACAGCGGTAAATCATTCGCTGCCAATTTAGGGTGGCCCTCAGCCCCCCTTAAAAAGCAGCCTGTGATTTTGTATATTTTCTTTTGTTTACCCAACTTCGCTTGGTGCAGATGGCCACATTAGTGTGGCTATCTGCCCCCAGGGTGCCCAAACCCTACTGCCCCATCTATTGGGGGTCCTGCCCTGCCTTTTGGGGTGCCCCTCCCACCCCCAATGGCTGGGGGACACACCTCATGCAGGCCTCCCTGGGCCTCCTCCTAACGGCTGCGTGAGGTACACCCCACCTCCATTTGGTGTGAGGGGGGAGAGGGCCACCCCAAAAGGTGGGGCAGGACCCCCAATAGATGGGGCAGTAGGGTTTGGGCACCCTGGGGGCAGATAGCCACACTTATGTGGCTATCTGCACCAAGCAAAGTTGGGTAAACAAAATACAAATTCATAGGCTGCTTTTTAGGGGGGGCTGAGGGCCACCCTAAATTGGCAGCGAATGATGTACCGCAACGGGGGGTGGCCCTCAGCCCCCCCCACCCCAAATGGAGGGCCCCACCTCATGCAACCCTCCCAGGGGGGTGATATCTGCTCCTAGGAAGGGGCATCTGACCCCAGGGAGAGATGCAAGAGGTGGGGCCCCCCCTATCTTCCGCCAGGGAGGGTTGCATGAGGTGGGGCCCTCCATTTGGGGTCGGGGAGGGCTGAGGGCCACCCCCCGTTGCAGTACATCATTCGCTGCCAATTTAGGGTGCCCCTCAGCCCCCCCTAAAAAGCAGCCTATGAATTTGTATTATTATTTTTGTTTACCCAACTTCGCTTGGTGCAGATAGCCACATTAGTGTGGCAATCTGCCCCCAGGGTGCCCAAACCCTACTGCCCCACCTTTTGTGGTGGCCCTCTCCCCCCCCACCCCAAATGGGTGGCAGGGACACCTCATGCAGGCCTCCCTGGGCCTCCTACAAACGGCTGCGTGAGGTACACCCCACCTCCATTTGGGGTGGGGGGGAGAGGGCCACCACAAAAGGTGGGGCAGGACCCCCAATAGATGGGGCAGTAGGGTTTGGGCACCCTGGGGGCAGATTGCCACACTAATGTGGCCATCTGCACCAAGCGAAGTTGGGTAAACAAAAAAAATAATACAAATTCATAGGCTGCTTTTTAGGGGGGGCTGAGGGGCACCCTAAATTGGCAGCGAATGATGTACTGCAACGGGGGTGACCCTCAGCCGCCCCCCACCCCAAATGGAGGGCCCCACCTCATGCAACCCTCCCTGGGGGCTGATATCTGCTCCTAGGAAGGGGCATCTGACCCCAGGGAGGGATCCAAGAGGTGGGGCCCCCCCTATCTGCCGCCAGGAAGGGTTGCATGAGGTGGGGCCCTCCATTTGGGGTGGGGGGGCTGAGGGCCACCCCCCGTTGCAGTAGATCATTCGCTGCCAATTTAGGGTGCCCCTCAGCCCCCCCTAAAAAGCAGCCTATGAATTTGTATTATTTTTTTTGTTTACCCAACTTCGCTTGGTGCGGATGGCCACATTAGTGTGGCTGTCTGCCCCCAGGGTGCCCAAACTCTACTTCCCCATCTATTGGGGGTCCTGCCCCACCTTTTGGGGTGCCCCCCCACCCCCAATGGCTGGGGGACACACCTCATGCAGGCCTCCCTGGGCCTCCTGCTAACGGCTGCGTGAGGTACACCCCACCTCCATCTGGTGTGTGGGGGGAGAGGGCCACCCCAAAAGGTGGGGCAGGACCCCCAATAGATGGGGCAGTAGGGTTTGGGCACCCTGGGGGCAGATAGCCACACTAATGTGGCCATCTGCACCAAGCAAAGTTGGGTAAACAAAAAACAAAATACAAATTCATAGGCTGCTTTTTAGGGGGGGGTGAGGGCCACCCTAAATTGGCAGCGAATGATGTACCGCAACGGGGGGTGGCCCTCAACCCCCCCCCACCCCAAATGGAGGGCCCCACCTCATGCAACCCTCCCTGGGGGCAGATAGGGGGGGCCCCACCTCATGCATCCCTCCCTGGGGTCAGCTGCCCCTTCCTAGGAGCAGATATCTGCCCCCAGGGAGGGTTGCATGAGGTGGGGCCCTCCATTTGGGTTGGGGGGGGTTGAGGGCCACCCCCCGTTGAAGTACATCATTTGCTGCCAATTTAGGGTGGCCCTCAGCCCCCCCTAAAAGGCAGCCTGTGATTTTGTATATTTTTTTTTGTTTACCCAATTTAGCTTGGTGCAGATGGCCACATTAGTGTGGCTATCTGCCCCCAGGGTGCCCAAACCCTACTGCCCCATCTATTGGGGGTCCTGCCCCACCTTTTTGGGTGCCCCCCCCACCCCCAATGGCTGGGGGACACACCTCACGCAGGCCTCCCTGGGCCTCCTCCTAACGGCTGCGTGAGGTACACCCCACCTCCATTTGGTGTGAGGGGGGAGAGGGCCACGCCAAAAGGTGGGGCAGGACCCCCAATAGATGGGGCAGTAGGGTTTGGGCACCCTGGGGGCAGATTGCCACACTAATGTGGCCATCTGCACCAAGCGAAGTTGGGTAAACAAAAAAAAATACAAATTCATAGGCTGCTTTTTAGGGGGGGCTGAGGGGCACCCTAAATTGGCAGCGAATGATGTACTGCAACGGAGGGTGGCCCTCAGCCCCCCCCACCCCAAATGGTGGGCCCCACCTCATGCAACCCTCCCTGGTGGCCCCCCTTCCTGGCGGCAGACAGGGGGGCCCCACCTCTTGGATCCCTCCCTGGGGTCAGATGCCCCTTCCTAGGATCGCGCGCCCTGCACCCGATCCGTGACCAGCAATGCCTCATATGTGGTGTCCTTGGAAAGGGGAGAAAGTCCCCTTTCCAGGGACACCACTTTTTGATCAATCCCTGGTGGTCCAGTGGGCCCCAGGGCCCCAAACCCCCTCCCCCCTCCCCCCTCCCCTCGATTTTTTTTTGCTTTTATTTATTTTTATTTTCACCCCTGGGGGCAGTGATTATCTGCCCCCAGGGGTCTCTGGCGCTGTGGCCCCATGCCTTGGGGCCACAGGGGGAGGGGTGCCGCTTACCTAGTAAGCAGCCCCCCCTCCCCCTGCGTCACAAACAGATCTGCGTTGATCCGCTGGCATTGCTGCCCGGGGATCGCGTGCCCTGCACCCGATCCGTGGGCAGCAATGCCTCATATGTGGTGTCCTTGGAAAGGGGAGAAAGTCCCCTTTCCAGGGACACCACTTTTTGATCCATCCCTGGTGGTCCAATGGGCCCCAGGGCCCCAAACCCCCTCCCACCTCCCACCTCCCCTCGATTTTTTGTTGTGTTTGTTTATTTTTATTTTCACCCCTGGGGGCAGTGATTATCTGCCCCCAGGGGTCTCTGGCGCTGTGGCCCCATGCCTTGGGGCCACTGGGGGAGGGGGGCTGCTTACCTAGTAAGCAGCCCCCCCTCCCCCTGCGTCACAAATGGATCTGCATTGATCCACTGGCATTGCCTCATATGTGGTGTCCTTGGAAAGGGGAGAAAGTCCCCTTTCCAGGGACAACACTTTTGTTCCATCCCTGGTGGTCCAGTGGGCCCCAGGGCCCCAAAACCCCTCCCACCTCCCTCCATCCCTCGATTTTTGTTTTTTTGTTTTTATTTTTTTATTTCACCCCTGGGGGCAGTGATCATCTGCCCCCAGGGGTCCCTGGCGCTGTGGCCCCATGGTTTGGGGCCACGGGGGAAGGGGGGGCCGCTTACCTAGTAAGCAGCCCCCCCTCCCCCCGCGTCACAAACGGATCTTCATTTGATCCGTGACGTTGCTGCCCGCGGATCGAGGCGCCCTGCGCCCGATCCGTGGGCAGCAATGCCACACAATTGGTATCTTTGGAAAGGGGAGAATCTCCCCTTTCCAACGATACCTGCCTCGATCTCCGGCTTGAAATACAGCCGGAGATCGAGGCTGACAAAGAAGGGCACTCACCTTTATCCACCGCAGCAGCCGAAAATGGCTGCTGCGGTGGATTTACTTTCAGTTTCACGCCAACGTGCGTTACGCACGCCGACGTGAAACTGAAGGTAATCCAGCCCCCTGGCAGTGAGGGGGGACCTCCCCCTCACATAGCCCGGGGGTTGGATTACAGTTTTGAGCGATCCCTGCTTTGCAGGGATCGCTCAAAACAAGGTGCCGAAAAGGACGAGCTATCTCGTCCTTGGCACTGCGTGTGCACTGTCAAGGTCGAGATACCTCGTCCTTGGCACTTAAAGGGTTAAAGTGCTATTAGGAAACTCCCAGCTTTATGGGCCGTTTGGGGTCCTGGTGCACAATCCTCTCAGCTCCTTGGGTCTCTCTCTGGAAAGCCACCCC
The DNA here is from genome assembly GCF_040938575.1 of Ambystoma mexicanum. Taxonomy (NCBI): domain Eukaryota; kingdom Metazoa; phylum Chordata; class Amphibia; order Caudata; family Ambystomatidae; genus Ambystoma; species Ambystoma mexicanum. Next base: position 359,620,767 of record NC_090929.1, on the reverse strand, counting down.
CCAGCTATCTCAAAATGCTTTTTCTGGCTGCTGCTTTTATACTCCCAGCTAGAGTTGATTGGAGTCGGGTGTGAGTAGTTGTCCCGCCTCTGCCTGATCTCATTAGCGGGACAACATGGAGACTGCCAATAGGAATCCATTACCCATTGAGTCCTATGGGTAATTCTCATGACTCCCATCTGCCTCTTCTTCGTCCCAGTCTTTGGATATTTCAATAGGGGAATGGGATTATGGGAATTATGGTGTTCTACAAAAAAGGGATAAAGATCTTGTGGATTTTTGTCAGGAAAAGGGGTTTGATTATAGGGTTGTTGAAAAGTGGGTTTTAAGGAAAGAGGGTTAAAACTCATTTTGGAATTTAGGGATGGTCTTTGCTTTCCCTGATGGTTTGGCCTTTTCCTTACTGAAAGTTACTGGGGTATAATGGGACTCTGTTGACAATATGCCATGACAACTGAGGGAAGGTCGGGTAGTGGTGTATCGGAACGGGAGGAATACCATGCCTGGCCCAAGGGCGTGTCTCCCATAGTTCCCAAGGACCCCCTGCCCAGGTGATCCTCTCTCGCTCGTCCGCCCCATCGTTGGGTTCCAAGAGCGATTGCCCTCCCCTGACCACCAAAACAAAGGATCACCGGGAATAGCCTGGGAGAAATGCCTCGGGTTTCTCACACCACCCATGAAGCCTTCAGCTAAACTCTATGCTATTTGGCTTGCTGAAGATCAAGCACATCATCTCCTACAGTGTACCTTACTGTCCTGTTGAAGAACCATAATGTTCTTTTCATCACTACAACACCTGTGATGCACTGTGCTGGTTTAATGCAACCTGTTTTTAATGACTGGTACTTACTATATACTGAATTGCTGAAGCTAAAGCTGACTACTGTACTTTAGCGAGTTTCTTTTTAAAAACAATTTGTTGAGTCTTTGCCTTTACTATTCTTTAACAATGTCTCTTCTTTGCAGCAATTGTTCAGTATTTCTGAATTTCTCAGGCTAGATTGAATCCTCTTGGTCAGCACTGAAGGTCGCTCTTGTTTTATTGTTTTTTCAACTTTCTGTAGTTACTGTAAAGCTGTCCGCGTACAAATAGACCTCTTTATTTGCTCCTCTGAAAGAAACATTGTCCTCTTTCTGTTTCCATGAACACTTGAATAGTAATGGCTTGACAAGTGAACATGAACGTAGAACGAACTGACAGGAGGTTTTCTCTGACTCCTCTCACTCTCTTCCGGATCCTTTCTTGTGCTGAAGTCTATAAGGTCACTGTGCTCTGGATTTTGCACGTTGCGGGTTCTTTTTTTTTTTTCTAAACGTTCACCCGCGCCTCAGAAATTCTTGCCGACTCAAGTCAGTGTATGTTGAGCAGGCAAATTCCTAACGTGCTTTCAACTATACGCGCTGTGCCTATAAAACACCTGATGACTAGCGCTAGTGTTAGCTGTGAGCCGTGAATGCGACTTGCCTATGCACTCAAAAACAACAGAACAACTTTACACAAAAAATACGTTGATGTGTCTAGCATCTGTTTTGCTCTCCTCACACCGCGCAGTACCTTCCTTTCTCGCAGGCTTCACTATGCGAGACAAGCAGTTACAGCGCCTCACTAAAACAGCTGTTGTAACACGCGCCGCATATATTTTGAGAACCAGTGTAGTTTTATTATAATTTACCCACCAGCTGAATTATTTGAATACTGTTAAACCTTTAAACTTCTTCTTAACATATTTAAAGTTGCTAGCAGTTAAACAGTTCTGTTATTGACTGAAGGAACAATTCCTCAGGCTGAATATTAAGTTCCTTTTCTTCAAGAATTACTAATGAGCTTCTAATATCAAACTTATCATTGCATTAACTCTCAAATTGCGACGCTCCAACCTGTGATCTTCTTAGAAATTCGTACCTCACAGCTGCAGATGTCTTCTTTCTTCTTTGGGAAATTCTCTGGACTCTGTATGGGGCCTAAGTTAAGGAACTAAAAATTACACAACGTGTCACTGAAACTCTTTGGATTAAAGGCAGTTATAGTACCCTGTGTTCAAGCCAAGTACCCCAGGCTATTGTTCTCCCAACCAACCAGTTAAGCCCTGCACTCCACCATCCTAGCTTGAGCAGCCTGTAATGCTTAACCTTATGGATTGATGCAAAACAACCTCCTATTCTATGAATCGCCACAGGCCACCTCCACCTGCCAGATCACCTACACCTACCAGCCCTGACACTCCTTTTGCAAAATAGAAATTCATGTCTCTAGGCGATGAACAAGTGCAGAGAATCCCCCTCTTCCACCCTCTTGGAGACTCATCTGGTCACAGCTGGACCAACCCAGTCCTCTGTCACTCCACCTCCTCATTTGAAAAGTTGTTTAGTTCTAAGATTTGGTCCTCACCCTTCAAGCTTTAGCCACAATTGACTCAAGTTCTGAAGGTGGGTGGGGGGGCAGGTGGCTATGGGCACCTAGAGTTTGGGCAACTTGGTGAGTAGGTGGGTAGGGACATGATGAATCCAGAGATAAGATGGAGAGAAAGTGATTGAGTGGAAGCACTACATAGAAATTGCACTGCATTAGGTGAAGTGCCTAACGTGCTAACGTGGAACATATGCAGTCTGCATAAGAGAGTCAAACAAACAAAAGGTGTTTGCGTACTGTAATTTCTTCTTGCTATGCTAGGTGACTGAGCCGTCGGTTTTGGCAAAGGAATGAGGTACGAAGCTGTATTACTCTTCTTTGGCACCTCTAGGGCAGGGGTCTATCCAGGTGGTTTGGATTACAATTTCCATCAGCCTTTGCCAGCACAGTCAATAGGGAGACATCATGGGTGCCATAGTCCAAAAAGAGCCACAGGTTGCATGCCTCTGCTCTAGCGGAGTAATGACATTTATTTAGTGGCATTCCAGTGTAATGATATGGTACCAGAACAGAAGCAAATCCCACTCAAGTAGTAAAAATCAATCCAAAAGAGCCAAAAATGAATGCACAAGATATGCATTTTTTTAAAAATTTTATTATAAATGTATAATTGGGGAATTTATCTAAAAAGACATTCAACTGCATAAGGTAGCAAATTACAGAAGAGAAAAGCCAACACATGTTATGACTTATTCATACTTTTCAGGCTTCTGATTTGACATTGTCATCTGCACTATAGGTGCTTCCATACATTTCCTAACTCTATTGGTTCATTCCAACCTTGTGACTAAAAAAAAAATTTCAAACTGTTAGTTCGTTTGCATTGAGATTATCTCCTATTACACATTTCGGATTGTTTAACATTCTTCTAAACATGAATCATTTAAGCTTGCCTTGTAATTGGTTGCTCCATGAGGAGTATGTGTGGAGTAAATGACTACGTACATTTCAACCAATCCCTATGTAAGATGTGAAGTGTGACATTGAAATTATAACCTAACATCCTTTTTCATTGACCTAATTGGTTGCCACTGTCTTACAGTTCTCACCATTGTGAACTATACATCCCCAGTCCACTTTGCAACTAGTCGTTGGAAACATTACTTGCTTTCTCATGATTTCTTCTGTCCTGCCTTTGACCTTACGTGCTGGGGTTTAGCTGCTTGCAAACCTCATTCTCTTACATGGACATGAAGATATATATATATATATACATATATATATATATATGTAGAAAAAGGACTGGAAACCAATCCGGGTTACACCGGCACTCCGGCTATGATGAAAGCGAAAGGCTGGATGTCTTCAATAAATCCACACACAGACTTGTGTTCCGTGCAGTCAAAGTGTCCTTAATTGTTTAAGATACATGGACAAAGGAGGCAGCAACGGCTTTAGGTGCAAGAAAGGAACGACGCGTTTCACCCTACTCGGGCTTCGTCTGGTATGTGACATAAAGAGAGGACTATGGTATTATAGAGACAAGTATATGAGTCCTTTTTCAATGTTTTGCACTAAAATAAGGTAACAAGTGGTAGACAAAAATGCAGCCATGTTGGAACCTGCATGACAACACATCTCAGTGCATTTATAAGAGACACGGCGTTTTTGTAAACAGTGTAGCAGTTCGAAACATGTTTGTTTGATCAAACCAGATGTCCCAAATGGGTAAGGGGTGGACAGAAAGCCTGAAATTACTGATAATAAATCATGTGATTTAATCTTAGTGTTTGCCAATGTCAATGACATTAGGTAAGACGATCGTACACCGTCTTCTATTGTACTGGGTTTGTTTAATTCAGCCCAAGTGGGCCGACACAGTGTCTCAGCATGGACTGAAGTGTGCTGTCAACATTTTTTTTTTTATTTTTTTTTTTTACAACATACATGTTGCAGACATCGAAATTGAGATATGTAGATGTTTCATAAGTAATAAAGTGCTACGTACATATATAATGTTTAGAAAAATGTAGATTTTTGCATTCCAACAAATGGTGAGCAGCACTCTTCTCAGAGATCAACAAAGCTAAAAAAGATCCAGATCTGCAATGCTTTGCTACAGATTTCTTCCTTTTTCAGTCAAACATCAGGGAAAATCAAAATACTTAAACATTTTAAGAAAGTGACCATCAAAATGAGGTCCTCCCAAGGTGTGGCAATTAGTTTTGGCAGAGGCATTAACGCGTTTCGCGGCTGTCTCACGGCTTGTTCACAACAGAGTGCCTCCACTCGAGAATGTGTTAAAAAAGGGGAAGGAAGGTTAGAGGTGAAAAGGGGACTACGTCACCTTCTATTGCAAACTACATGTTGCACATGTCGGCCATTTTTGACAAGTTTTTAGACTCCATGGCTACTACGGTGTAGTGTCAATAGATATGCATATATTTAAGTACAAATTGTTTTCAAAAAGCAAAATATCTTGCATTTGTGCATATGACAATGCCATAGATGCTCTTCTGGTGCACAGAAAAGTGTGTTGTGCAATAGCAGCATGACAATATGTAGTAAAGTGCACAGTGCATTTCCACATTAGGTAATATTCATAGTTTGCTCATAGAGCATCTCCAAATTAACAGCAAACATTATCACAGAGTATTAAAGAATGCAAAATACATGTTATTCTCAAAAACGGAAATGTCATATATATATGCTTATAGAACTTGTGAACTTGTGATTTCATAAAGTTGTCCTTACTACTATTGTGTACATGCTGTGAGGGTTATGTGTGAATTTCTGTAAAAATCACTGACTCCTAATCAATTCTGCTCCATGTGTAATGATGCTTTGCATTACTTTCATAGCAATTGGAGCTATGTTAGTGCGATTTCTCCTACAGAGTGCACTGTTGTACCTTAATCATTCTATCTTGACACGCGCACTCTTCACTGTGTGACGTTCAGATCCTGCCAACTTGTGACCTTCATTATGATGCGTTTGAATGTACTGCTTGGGAACATACATTGTTATATCTCTTAAAAACGATAAGTCAGACCCTGACTCCATATCTGCTTAGGCAGATATTAAACACATGGGCCTTTTATTCTCTAAGGTCCCAGCGCTGAAGTCCTGCAGGAGCAGATGAATAATCCTGCAGAACCCATAGTCTTCTTCCAGCAGTCTGATTTTAACAAACTACTGAGCTGACCAGGCCCGGGGGAAATGGGAAATGAATAAAATAACAAACGATCAGGCTTCCTTCAATTTTCTCCAACTCCTGGACCTCTGTCTTTTCTGGATAACCTGTAACACAACATCTAGGTTAAGCATCACAATTGAACTACTACCCTTCCCTTCATCCTTCTCTCCTCCCTCCCGACTTTACCTGACTTCCTCTGCCCCAGGCCTGCAGGCTACTCTTCAATAAGAATGGGAAGCATGGAAAACATGTCTGCTTTAATGCTGCTGTTGCACAAGGTCCTGAATGTAACTTTAACTTTGGACTTTTACTGCTCAGAAACATTTAGGTCTGTATTAATTGTTCCCTCTGCATTCTTGGTTGCTTTAGTCTTGTATTAAAATACTTTCTCACTTAATGTAACGCTTACCTCTGGTGCCCTGCAGGAGTGCCTGGTCCGGACTGTCGATGTGTGGTGCTTAGCTCTGTGCTGCCTATTACAACCCACTCTTTCCCCTCTGTTCCGCTGCAGGAGTAGTTGCCCAGCTAACAGTATGGTCGACAGTAATTTGGTAGGGTTCTTGGAATGCTGAGATGGGTATTGGCCACTCTGGTGAACCTAAGGATGGATAATAAAATTGGATCAACAACTTGTGGCTACTCTTTCCCACCTCCTCCCATATGGCCTCCCCAGGGACATGCTGGCTGGCACTGCGAACTCCTGCTCACCTTAATGACACTTTGTGATGAAGACTTTAACCAGGCTCCATTTCTCCAGTTTCCTCACTGGGTTTGGTGGCCCAGACCAGCTGCGGTGCACCTGATGCCGGTAGGTAAGTGTTCAAATATCTCTTCTGCGCTTTATAGTATGTCTCTGTGTCTTTGCTGTCTTAATGTCTCTTCCGCATGTCTTAACATCCTTTCTGCGCTTTGCAATCCTGCTTTGCAGGTTTTCCTGCCTCTTTAGCGTTATTAGTTGTCCAGCGCCTTGTTGTATCCTGCACACGTAAAATAATGCATTGTTTGTTGTAAGAACACATGTTTTGTCTCTTTATCTGCCTTTTAGATCCTGCAGGGTGCTGTAGCGGAGTATACCAGGTCGCGATGAACAGCGGGAGCCCTGGCAACGTTAAGGGCATGAAAAGAAGTCTCGAACTTTAGGTGGCAGTTAGGAGGTAAGTTAAGCTGGTGGGGGTGGAGCAGAAGCGAAGCGTTGTGCTCCGATCCCACCGGCAGTGTTCTTTCTCTTTCAGGAGCTGCGAGGAAGCTGCGATGGAAGTGGAAGCCATGTAACATCCAAGAAGGTCTAGGCGCAGCAGCGGTGAGTATGAAGAGGATCGCTGGTCCAAACAGGTAAGCTGGAGCCGGTGAGCTGGAGCTGATGCACATGGACCTCAGAAACAGGAAGGCAAGCGTCCCGCTGCCTGCACATCACAGCCAGAAAAAATGCTAAGCGCTGGGTATGGCCCAGAGTGGGCCTTATATGGCACTGGGCTGCACCCAGCCCCACTAGACCCCCCAGGGATCTTCACAACATGGATTTCCAGGGGCCATCTTAGTCCCAGCTAGGCATCCAACTCTGGGGGCCATTTTGGTGGAGGCAGTTACTGTTGTTTGGCTGCCCAGGCGGACAAACTGCAGCCTACAAACTCCAGCCAGTAACCCTCATAGTCCAGTTCTGACCTGTAGTATGTGCCTGGACCTTGTTAGGGGTCATGACAATTAATACCATATGCTTCTTTTTTTTCCTACATTGCAAAAAGTTCTTTACCTGAGAATCTTCCAAATGTGAAGAAACTGCTGGTTCTCCTTTTGACTTTAACTAACGTATTTTATAAACTGAAGCGCATCGCTCCGTGAAACTGACAGAGTTCTTTACCCCTTACATGTGAAGAGTCAGCTGTTTCTGCCTTTACAAAGCAAAAACTTCTGTATAGCAAGGAACTGCGGCGCTCTGTGAAATTGACAGATTTCCTTTCTGTCACTGAACACCACAGAAGCTTTCAGTGTGCCGGCTTGCGTATCTCTAACTGCACAATTGCTTTAAACAAGGACTCTGGGCTCTCACGCGATCGCAATATGCAGCCCTATGAACGCAGAGGCATGCCAATAGGTCCTTTCCTCTAGCATCATCAGAGCTTTGTGTGCGCTCGTGCTGGAAACAAACTATTTACATTAACGTTGTATCCAAAAAGGATTTTGAGGTTTGACTGCTTTACTAGCAGTGTAGAACGCGCACAAGGCCTTTTATAACTTGCCTTTTATAACTTCTGTAGGAAGGAAAAGTCTAGAATCATGATAAGGCAATCCATCTTTGATTTCCCTGGTTGCATCTAGTTTCTCCCAACCCTCCATCTGCTCCTTAGACATGCTCTCCTGAACCCCTCTACAAATACCAGTATGTTCCTGAACACCTGATAAACAAAACGCTCTGTAGCAATTAAAGGTTGCGCAGACAATTCTACCATTTGCTCACAACCAGGAAATTGACACGACAAGGCATCCGCCTTCCCATTCAATCTGCCAGGCTTAAAAGTAATAATAAAGTCGTAGCCGGCAAATAACAGTGACCATCGTAATTGTCGAGAAGTCAAGGTTTTGGCTGATTTAAGAAAAATAAAATTTCGATGATCTGTTAAAACAGTGACGGTAAACTTTGCACCCAATAGATAATGACGCCACTCCTCAAAGTCTGACTTAATGGCTAACAGCTCCCTATCCATGATTGTATTGTTAATTTCTGCCAGAGAGAACATTTTAGAAAAATAAGCCACAGGATGTAACTGTCCAGTGGTCTTATGTCTCTGAGAGAGTACAGCCCCCATAGCAAGATTCGAAGCGTCCGTCTCAACAATAAAATGTTTTTCAGAATCTGGAAGAAGCAGAATCAGCCCAGAAATGAATCTCTCTTTAAGACTTTGAAAAGCCTCCTCCGCATCATAACTCGAAACAAATCATACTCCTTTCTTCAAAAGTCTAGTAATTGGAGTAATTATTTGAGAAAAACCCTCAATGAATCTACGGTAGAAATTAGCAAAACCCAAAAAGCTTTGCACTTCTTTCACCTTGGTGGGCGATGGCCAATTAATCACTGCCTGAACTCTTTTGAATCCATCTTCAATCCATCTGGAGAAATCACAAATCCAAGGAATTCAACTGACTTGTGTGGAACTGACTTTTTTCCAATTTAGCAAACAAATTATTTTTTCTTAATCTTTGCAACACTAATCTCACGTGTTCCTGCTGCTGAGCAAGACTTTGGGAATAGATTAAGATATCATCAATGTACACCACCACAAAGGTGTCCAAAAACTCACGGAGTATACCTCATTAATAAAATATTGGAAGGCTGCTGGGGCATTGCAGAGTCTGAAAGGCATCACAAGGCACTCAAACAACCCAAACCTAGTCTTAACTGCAGTCTTGCACTCATCACCTTCTTTCACTCTCACTAGATGAGTCTGGGTCTCCTAAATGCAGTTGTCAGGGGAAAACTCTTCTCCAATACTTAGTCTCTATTTTCTGATGAGTTCTGTGCAATCCTGATGCTAGTTCAAATCCTGAGAAATCTCAGGTACTTTCACTCAGTCTCAATGTACTCAAAAGGTACTTCTTCTCTATGTAGTATTGTTCTAGAAGGAATTGCAAATCTTACAACTGGAAAACTCCTAACCACTAAATTATGTGAACTAATTGGTCCTCATTAGCAGTTCTTGTAGTTTTAGAAATAACCCTCCTGCACTGCCAGTGGGAAAAGCCTAACTTCCTATTTAAGTATACCTTGTTGTATCCTATTTAATGCCCATTTACCTCCTAACAATAACAAACATAAATCCAACTAAATTCTATCATACGGTGGGTGCTGCTTTGATTTCCTTTAGTCTACTTCTAATATGAATCCTCTAGGAGCAGTGCAACAGGATTTCCTCTTTTGCTTTGAACTCGCACCTCTCAGAAAGGGAAAATACCCAAAGATTCAACAAAAGCCAAATAAGCGCTTTTTAAAACCACTTCACAGGTGCACGCAATTAACCGCATCCATTGCGGAAAATAGAAAATGAAAAATGCCTTTCAGAATTCACCCATCAAGCGAACAAACGTTCAAACTCTACGCTCGCTGAATGAAACTGATTTACCTTTCCATCACTGCGTCACGTAATAATATTTTTAAAAACAACCGAGCGGAAAGCTAAGGACAAATGTACTAACAATACGTCAATGAAACAAGTATAAATCCTTACCTTTACTCTTCCACCAACCTGCTTAAGAAAACGACGTCCACGTCTTCTAACCGAACCCGGAAACTAAACGAAAACAAGCTGCGAAAGGACACATAGCCCTGAAAGGGAAAAAACGTGAGGTCAATTGACGAATCTACCGAAGAAAATCAAAAACTGACAATCCACTCTGCACGTGTGCGCCAAAAATCCTTTTCCTTCACAGCAGAGAAAATGATTAAACGGAACCATAGAGAAACAAGATCCTCAATCCAAAATAATCAAATTATTATTTTTATATTAAGAAAAGAAAGCTATTTAGTTCTAATTATTTTCTCTTACTAAAGTACAAAGCACTTATCTGAAAAAATTATTCCAGTCCAAATCTTCCTGCTTTTCCTCCACTGCTTGCTTGTTCTTCTTAGACTTGTAAATAAATTCTTACTGAAAGTAGTTTCCAGGGAATAGGCTTAGAAATACCAGAGAACAAATACAGGACCAGTCTCTTTGACAAATCTTGATGAAAGGCAGTTTAGAATGTTCTACTCTACCCTTTGTTATATCTACAACCAATCAGGACTCCAGACTGCCTCCACCATCTTGGCTTGGGAAATCCGCCTCACTCTGAATGGACTGAGTTAAGGGCCAAACTAAAATGAATTCAGAACTGGGAAACAACAAATATACAACCCTTTGAAACAAACACATGCCAGTAAAAGGATTTACAAGGGTTTACTGATTACTACTGCCCTGAGACCTGACACTTTTAGTTTCAGGGTCTGATAGCTTTCTTCATTGTTCTTTCATGACCGTATTACCGCAACTCAGGCCTGGGAAGACGTTCGCCTCCCTTACCTTTTACCAATCACTGTGCAGCATTTAGTCTTGCTTTGGGAAGTTGCAACTTGGTATATGTGCATCTCTCTAAAAGGCCTTGGCTAATGTTTTCTGCTGAGGGGATGGAGGGGTTTTCATCCTTGTGCGGCGCCTAACTAGAACTCGAGGCCTACATGTATTGTTTGTTCAATTAGTGTAAAGGCTTACTGTTATTCATTATCATTATGAATACTCTTCTATGTTTCCCTAACTAACATTAAATGCTGCTATTTCTATTAAGGACACATGGCTATTGAAAGTGAGAGACCCCCAAATAATGCTGGTAAATCACCCAACAGAGTCAATAAAGTACACCCTAATGGCATGGGGGAGTCGAGCCTTTCTTGTAACTAATTTTCCTACTACATTATATAACGTGGCTCTTTAAAACACGATTGTACATTCAGACTTTTTAAATGTGGCTTGCTGTTATTTCCACGACGGAAGGCAAAAGATACAGTGTGTATTTTGTTGCATTCTCGCAGACAGTCTTCTCATGGGAACTGAACGATTGCAGGGATGGCGAACAGGGGGAGGAGGTGGGCGGAGGCGCTCGCTCGCGGTGTGCGCCTGACTGGGAGAGCAGCAGGCTTGCATTGGAATCACACAATTGTTTTAGAGGTACAAAATGGAGTCGGTGCTTTACAAAATGGCGTCCTGTCCTCCTCTAGTTCTACGTTACTCGAGGGAACGTCACAAGGGGGGGGGGGAGACTGTTCCAAAGGTATTCCTGCGCGAGTGCCCTAGGGCCGGGGCCCTGGACCCAAAGCAGCTGCGACTGGGCCTACCGAGGAAGAGCAGGAATAGGGGAGAGGGGTCTAGAATATCCCCTCCTTCCACTCACTATGTTCAACTATAAGGTGAATGTACTATGGCTCGCTGAAGCATGGCTACTTGTGCTTGTTGGGCCTACACAAGGAAATCTCTTGCATGGGGCTGCTCTCTTGTGAGGTAGTTTGGAATCTTGCAAAGGATTATAAACTGCCTTTCATTCAGTTCTTGGCAAGTAAAGGTCCCAGTTTTTTAGAGCTCCAGAGTAAATCATCGAAAAAATACCACGAAAAAACATCTTTACAGTTTCCTGAGAAGGAGCTGTGAACAGAAGAAGAAAGAAGGAAGTAGAAACAGCAAAAGGACTGAGATAAGTGCAGTAAAGAAGAAATGTACAAAGTTTTAGCGGTATGACATGATATTTTATTTATATCACGCTCGTACACAAGTGTTTTGGAGCGTGACAAGTCAAGGGGGGGGCGGGAGAAAAAAAACAACAATCTTACTACGCCCAGTGACATTGAGAAGGCACAAGTGCAAGGGAAAGGGGAAAAGTGCATGGATGGGGGAGAAGTGGAAAGTGCGGAGCAGAGGAGAAACAGATAAATAATAATAAATGAATTAAATAAATAAATAATAAAGGCAATAAACGGTCATAGTGCTCGGTTTAAGGCAGCAGACAGGTTAGGTCTGATAAGTGCAGAAAGAAAAGAAAGGGGGTGTAGGACTGTATTAAGTTATTTTTATTTGTATTTTTAAAGCGCTCACACTGCCCGAGGGCATCGAGGCACTGTTACAGGAACATGTCTTATTTGCGTATTTATAATGCGCTTAGTACCCAGAAGTTTCTAAGCGCGGACCTGGGGATCGAACCTCTGTTGCTTCGTTTCGTCTTGTTTCCAAGGCGAACACGTTGCCGCTGAGCTGTCCTCCTGGGACAGATACAGACCCCAGTGCAAGGGGTGGCCCAGAGGCAGTGCAGGAGGGTGGCAGGGTGAGCAGGTACCTGGGCCCAGTGGACAGAGGGTGTCCAGGTGCACGGTGCTCAGAGAGAAACAGATCATTGGGGGGGGTGAAGGCAGAAGCAAAGAGGAAGGCCTTGAGGTGCTTCCAGAACTGGAGATGGTTCTCCTCAAGTTTCAGAGTGGCAGGGAGACTGTTCCAAAGGGAGGCCCCAGCCGAAGACGGAGATCTACCCCCAGCTTGTTTCTTCGACAAAACAACAGACCCTGAGGGAGTTAGAGGTAGAGGAGCGAAGAGTATTTACAGAAGGTTAGTTGAAGGTATTTTGGACCCAGGCCCCAGAAAGCCTTGTGGACAATGCAGAGGGTTTTGAATTTAATTCTAGCATCCACTGGGAGCCAATGAAGGGATTTCAGAGCTGGAGAGATACGAGCCCAGGGCTTGAGGCCATGGACAAGTCCCACAGTCCTGTTTTGGATTAGTATAAAGGGCGGAGAGTAGAGGCAGGTAGATTTAGAAAGAGGCTGTTACAATAGTCGAACCTAGAGAGAACCAGAGCTTGGGAGACAATGAGCTTCAGGGGGAAGGAGAGGAAAGGCAGAGAACCGCTGAGGAGGTGCACTAGGAAGTTTGACTTTTTAGAAACGTCAGAGATGTGGGCAGAGAAGGAAAGTGTGGAGTCAAAGTTGACCCTGAGGGTCTTAGCCTCACAGGTAGGGGTAGGAGGAGGGCCAAGGGAGGCCAGCCAGAGAGTGAGGGGAAAGGATGGGGAGGGTGTTCTGATGAGGAGGATCTCAGTCTTGTTGGCATTTAGACAAAGATCATTGGTGGCACATCAATCTTGAATGTCAGTGAGGCAATCAAAGATGAGAGAAGGAGAGGAGGTGGCCAAGAGCAGCCAGAAAATGAGTTGAGTGTTGTCAGCGTAGCACTGGAAATTTGAGTAGAAAATGGCAATGCAGTGGGAGAGAGTTGTCAGGTATTGGTTGAAAAGCCAGGGCGAAAGGTTAGACCCCTGGGGAATGCCACAAGTAGAGAGGGAGATAGATGATAGGACGGACCAAAGTTGGACCTGGGAGGGTCGATCAGAGAGGAAAGAGGTCAGCCAGGCCAGAGCCTGATCGGTGATACCCAGGTTATCACGGAAACGGTTGAGCAGAGTGATACGGTTGACTGTGTTGAAGGCAGAAGAGAGATCGAGTAGGATGAGGTCAGAGGGAATGTTGGAGTCAAGGTTGGAGAGCAGATCTTCATGCATGTTAAGGAGAGCAGTTTCCATGCTTCTGGCGGCTCTGAAGCCAGACTGGTTGTCATGGAGAGAACCAACAGAATCAGAATGAAGGTTACGCTGAAAGAAAATAATACCAGAGAAAATAATAGATTAGTAGTATAAGTGTTGCCTGAAAAGGTTAGTAAAAGTGTTTGGCGCTCCATTTGCACACCGAGTTCGTTTTTCTCAGTAGTTGGGACTATACGATGAACAGAACTTAAATGTTGTGGCCGTTTTTGTGGTGAGGGGGTGTGTAACCTACTAACATATAAGCGCACAGTAAGACGTTATTTGCAATCCGAAGGCGCTTGCTTGGAGATCCTTAGAGTAAAGGACCTTTCAAGGGATTGTGTCCTCCGACGTATTCCTTATCTTTGATAATACGTTTCCAGCTTGCTGGCCTCGGAAATCTTTTCTGTAGAGGGCGCTGCGCGTCGACGTCCGCCGAGTCGATGTCCCTCGATGGACACCGTATCGGCGCCGACGTCACCATGCCCATAAATAGCCACGCGCTGCGTCCGTTGCTCAGTTCTGTTTTTCCGCGCTTCGTGGGGCCTCGGAACGTCGTTGCTCAGTTCAGTCAGGTTAACTATCTATCTCGACTCGAATATTCCTTATCGTTCTCGATGGCTTCTTCATCAGAACCGACGACGCCGCGATCCGGCTTCAAGAAATGTCGAGACTGCGGTAAAAAAATTTCAATAACGGATCCACACAGGGTCTGTTTATGGTGCTTGGGATCCGAGCACCATTGTTCGGAGTGTGGGGACTGCATGTCCAAGACGGCGAAAGCCTTGAAGGAGCAAAAGGGGAAGCTCGAGAGAGGTAAGTCGGCCAAAACCTCTTGGAAAGTTTCGTCGGCTGAGTCGAGGCATTCGTCTCCTCGCCGTCGAAAACATTCCCATTCTAGATCTCGGAGCAGCTCCCACCATTCGTCGAGATCTAGACACTCAAAAAAGAGACGTCGAAGGTCCCATTTCTCGTCGTCTTCTGTGTCCCCAGAAAGAGTCTCCTGTCCCACCAAACACAGTTCTCAAACTGAGTGGGAGGAATTCAGAAAGAAAATGTTAAGCGTTTTCGAGAACGCGGCCTCGACCCCCTCGAAGACAGCTGAGGGTGATACCCCGGGTGAGAAACCCAAAAAATCAAAACGCCGCGAGTCGCAGCACCCGGCGAAACATTCCACCTGAGAGCGCCATGAGCCGTCGGGTAAGAAGGCACCGTCTTCAACGCTGTCGTCGAGGATTCCTTTGACGCACGGATCGGCGCCATCGACGCCGTTGTCGAAGGGTTCCTCGACGCATCGGTCGATCGACTCAACGTCGACGTTGACGCCGATGAAAGAGAGAACCAAGGCCACCCCACAGCCAACGGTGATTTTAAGGGCCTCTGGCACGACGCCGAGACCGTCGTCGATGCCCTCGAGTAGGATCCCGATCCTCTCGAGTTCTTCGAGACCCCTTCCAGTTTTTTCGACGCCGTTTTCGGCGCCTTCGAAGCCTGTAACATCGGCATCGACGACATCGACGTTTTCTCGTCCAATAACGACGAGTTTGGCTCCTTCTGCCTTAGAAATGGGTTTTACTCCATTTCAAAGGTTAGAATACCCTGGACTTTCTTCAATTTATGAAGAAGGGGAAGATTCTGACCAGGAAACATTCGGATTACAAAGAACCACACTGCCTACTGCAGAGGATTTCACCTCTGAGGAAAGAAGGCTGAAGGATCTACAGGAGTCACTACATGAGGCAAGTGGGCTGGACACTTCCCCAGAAGTGGAATTTGTTAAGCCAGACCCAGGGGAACATGCCGAAACACCATATAGAACCCTGATGGCAAGAATAATTGAGTTTATGGGTTGGTCTGCGCCTTCACCTGTTTTCCAACAGGATGACCTTACAGATATATTGGACAAAGGCCCACAGGAGGACCCGGTGGTCCCCTTCCATGCAGCCTTACAAAGAAAAATTGCATCTAATTGGGAAACTCCCGAAGTTATCCCTGCAGTCAATAAAAGATTGTCAACCAAGTATAGGGTAGCGGCTGCTGACCCTGAATACCTGTCAAAACACCCGACCCCAGAGAGCCTGGTGGTTCAAGCGGCAACTTCATCCAGTAGTAGGACCGCTTACACTACTGTCCCTCAGGATAGGGATGACAAGAGGTACGACTCTATGGCAAAGAAAGTCTTCTCTGCCTGTAGTATGGCGTTGAAGTCCATCAACCCCACCTGTACGCTCGCCAGGTTCAGTCACACACTATGGGAGTGTGCTTCATCAGCGGCTGACTGCATACCCAAAGGAGAGGAAAATGAAGCCTTCCTTAACATTATTAAAGATGGCAAAGATGCCATGTGCGAATCACTTCAAACTGGCATCGATTCCGCTGACAGTATCAGCAGGGCCATGGCGGCAAGTACAACAATCCGCAGGCGTGCGTGGTTGCGAAAGTCGGGCTTTGCCCCTGATGTACAGGCCAATCTTTTGAATATGCCCTTTGACGGCTCTTCATTATTCTGGAAAAAGGCTGATGACAGTCTGGAAAAGTTGCAGACTTCTAAAGCAGCAGCAAAATCCTTAGGAGCTGCTATCCGCCAAACTCCTTTTCGCCCCTCAGGAACCTCTGGGAGAGGAAAGTCCTTTCGCTATTATTCCGCATTTGGGAAAGGCAGAGGACAGCCGGCTCAAAGAGGCCAAAGGAGATCAACCCGAGGTGGACGGGTCAAAAGTACTAAGACGGCAGCAGCAGCAGGTGCCTCTTTACCCTCGGCATCCGCATCAGCCGCCCCCAAACCACTCTGAGGCCTTCCCACACAATACACCTGTAGGGTGCAGGTTAACTCACCATCTGGCGAAATGGCAGGCTATAACGTCAGATGCTTGGGCATTGGAGACAGTTGCCCAAGGTTACTGCCTACCCTTTTTACACATCCCTCAGAGTCATCCACCGGGGAACAGCTCTCTAAAAGTTCCAGATCCGCTCCTCTTGCAGGAAATTATAGACGTGCTAGAGAAAGGTGCCATAGAACCGGTACCTGTAGCGGACAGGAACAAGGGCTGGTACTCCCCCTACTTTCTCATACCAAAGAAAGACGGAGGACTGAGACCCATCCTGGACTTACGAGAATTGAACAAGTTCCTCAGAAAGGACAAGTTCAAGATGGTAACTCTCTCTCAGATCCTTCAGGCCCTCCAGCTCCAGGACTGGCTGGTATCTCTGGACCTTCAGGATGCTTATTTCCATGTGCCAATCCATCTCAAACACAGGAAATAACTGAGGTTCGCAATTGGCGACTCTCATTATCAATTTCGAGTTCTGCCATTTGGGCTGACCTCCGCCCCGAGGGTCTTCACCAAGCTGATGTCGGTAGTGGCGGCGAGTCTAAGGAGGGAAGGGATCCACGTCTACCCCTACCTGGACGATTGGCTGATCAGGGCCGTATCTTCGGAACAGGCCCAGACCCAGCTAGATTATGTCTGCCACTTCCTTCACAGACTGGGCTTCTCCCTCAATTTAAAGAAGTCACAGATGATACTATCACAGAGACTCCAGTTCATTGGAGCGGTCCTGGGCACTTCCCTGGGAAAAGCCTCGCCACCAGACGTGAGGGCTCAAGATATTCTACAGATGGTCACCAAGTTTCAAAATGCCCAACGTCTCCCAGCCTTCGACTTTTTGAGGTTGCTAGGCCTCATGGCATCCTGCATCTTCCTTGTGCCAGAGGCTCGCCTGAGAATGAGATCTCTTCAGTGGGCACTGAGAAGTCAGTGGTCACAATTCTCAGGGAGAATGACAGATCTCCTCCGGATTCCGGACGAGGTAGCCCACGACCTTCAATGGTGGGCCTATCCAGAGAACATCTTGAAAGGAGAACTGTTTTGGCAACCATGGCCGGAGAAAACAGTAGTCACAGATGCCTCGCTTACGGGGTGGGGAGCCCATGCCAACGACTTGACCATCAGCGGTCGTTGGTCTCCATCGGAGTCCAGACTACACATCAACCTATTAGAGCTGAGAGCGATCAGACTAGCGCTGAAAGCTTTCCTGCCATCAGTACAGGGGAGAAATGTCCTGATAATGACGGACAACACGGTGGCCATGCACTACCTCAACAAAAGAGGAGGCATAGGATCACTGCCACTGTGCAGAGAGGCAATGCAGCTCTGGTTTTGGGCAATTCGGGAAGGAATCTCTCTATCGGCAGTCCACCTAGCCGGAGAGAAGAACTTGACAGCGGACGCTCTGAGCAGGCAGAGCACAGTCTCCCACGAGAGATTATTATTTTATCCACTTCCCCCCGGGGTTGTCAACCTAGCAATTATTTAATCCAAGATTGTTAAATTAGTGAGCCTAAGGGGTCTGGTGGGTTCCTCATCCACTCCTGCAGGAACGAAGACCTGGGTCCTAATATACAGCTGGGTTAAGATGGTGGTCCTTGCTTGGCTGATTCTCCAAACCAAATAGGACCAAAGGCAAACAGGGGAGAGCCAGTATCACAGAACTTGGCTAATTTTACTTTCAGCAAACAACTTAATCTCTCCACCTCTCCATTTGCTTGTGGGTGGTAGGTGTTACATAGTTTGTCTTATTCTTAACATTCGGCTGACTTTTCCGAGGAACTCCTTCACAAAATGGGGCCCATTATCAGACCTCAAATGTTTCACATACGTCCCATCTGGGGATACCTCACTCACGAGAAACCTGACAGCAGATTTGGCATCTCCACTGACACAAGGTCCGCCTCTATCCATTGGGAATAGGTGCACACTACCACTAGTACATACCTGTATGTGTTGCATTGGTGTACAATATCGATATGGAGCTCCTTGATCGGCCCTGTGGGGCAGGGCAATGTTGCCTTCAGTGTCTTCAGTGTATGTCCAGGATTACATTTGTGACATGTGGTGCAATTTGCTACAGCCAAATCAGGCACACACCAGACCTCGCTAATGTCAGCTGCAATGTGCTGCCTAGTTGCATGCGTAGGAAAATGGAGCTGCTTTAGGGCAATGTTCAGTAGCTTTATAGTCATTACTACTTTACCTGTGCTGTTTTGTCTCCATATGATATCCGTGTGTGACTGGGTACAACCTCTTTTTGTCCATAATGCTTTTTCTTCTGCTGGGGCACTCCCCTGAAACTCAATTATGTGTTCCTTTGATAATGCACTGTAAGCGTCTGGTAGCTTTTCTTGTTGGACTGCTTTAACAGGCGTCTGGCTTTCCTATTGAAAGGGTATATAAGATGCCTGCTTTTTGGCTGCATCCACAGCTGCGTTTCAGCGCGATATCAAGTCTTTCCCTTTGGAGTGCCCACTTCACTATGGCTACATGCAAGGGACCTTTTAATGCTATGATTAGTCTGGCTAACAACATTGTCTGTTGAAGCGGTGACCTGTCTGCCCTCCTGTAACCTCTTCTCTTCCACCTTGATAATCTTGTATGTACTGTGGATGTCATATAGGCAGAATCAGTATACATGGTGACAGGCAAGAGGCACTATTAATTCTATCCTCAGAGGTGGGTTCTGGAGCTTTGGTTTGCCTTCCACAAGCTTTCAGTGTGGTGTGTTTTGAGGCATATGTATACCTTACTTTAGCTCTTCTGACCCACTTGTGATGTGCCCCCTTGAGAGGCGATATTAATATTCTATCCGTATAGTTGGATTCTGGAGCTTAGGCTTGCCTCAAACAGACTTTGAGTTTTTGTGGATTGTCATTTGCACCCCTCTATGGGAGGCATTTTGCCTTACCCCCCTGTATGTAGTCATTCCTTTTGCTCTCTAATCCACTTGGGATATGTGCCTGTCTTTTGCAGCCATCTTGCCCTCCCCTGCCCCCCACCTTTTCAATTATATCTTAGCACTTACTCTTATCATTTGCCCCTCGACCTCTGATAACAGCTTGTCAGTCTCCCCCCTTTCCTTCCTTTTTTTCTCCCCCTTTCCCTCTGCACTACTACCTTGAATTGGCATTGACATTTTAAGATAGTCACTTGTTCTGTTCCTCTCCTTACCCCAACTCTCCACTCCCCCCACTCCTCCCATGCCCACCCTCCCCTTGTCATTCTTGCACTGCAACAATTGTCGTCAGACATAGTAAGGTTACTGCTAGTCCGGTTCTCCTTTTTTTCCTCCCTCTCCTCTCCCTCATTGTTCCATGCACTTGTACTATCCATATATGATATGATCATTTTTTTTCACTTTCTGATTTGTTTCAAGGACCTGTTAGAATGTAACTGTATTTCTCCTATGTTCCCTCCCTCCTAGAAGGGCTTTGAAACACATTGTGTATAGGCGCTATACAAATAAACAATCAATTAATTTCAATCATCGTATGCTGCCATTTCTAAGGCTTCTATGATAACTACACGTTCTGCTGCTTGGGCTGAATAGTGTGAGGGTCATCTCTGTTGCATTACTATTTGTAATTCTTCCTCCCAGTCTTTCACATATTTTACTGCTGCTGCTCCTGTATGTCTTTGGCCACTCTCATGATCTATACTTGATGACCCATCTATATAAAGCACTTCTCCTGTGTCAAAGGGGTCTTCACTCAACCTGCTGTATACGTCAAGCTCTCCTTAATATACTGTGCAGTCATGGACTTTGTCTTGAGGCTCAACTGGTATGGCGATGTATGTTGCTTGGTTACCTTTATGGCACCTCACTATGGTGATGGCTGGATTTGTTAAAATTACCTCATACCCACTTGTTCTCTGTGGTGAATGTTGATTTGTTTCTTTCCAAGATGGAAAACACTGCATGCTAAACGTACAAAGTGAGTGAGCGTCCCATAACTATGGTGGTGGATTCCTGTACAGCAAATGCTGCAGCAGCTAGTGCTTGCTCGCATGGGACTGCTGTCATTGCCTCTCCATTTGAATGTGAGAATAGGAAAAACAGTTTGTTGTAATCTGGGGTTGCTTGTACTGGTGCACTGCTGATTGCTATTTTAAGATCCTCAAAGCATTCTGCCATCTCTTCTGTCCATTCGAGTGAGCTTTTTATTTTCTGTGCTTCCTTGAGGGCCTGCAGTAGGGGTCTGACTTATGTTGAATAATCAAATACCCAAGTTCGGCAATCATTTCTGCATTTCTCTGTTTGTTGTAGGCTGTGGTGTGTTCCTCAATGCTGTGGCTCTCTCTGGGCTTATCTTTCTTCCTGCTGAGGATATGATCCGTCCAAGTACAGCACTTCTTTCTGGCAGTATTGTAATTTGTCTTAGTCCACCTTGTACCCTTTGTCTGCAAGTAGTGTCAAGAGTTGTACTGTCTTTTCTGCACTGTTCTTCTTGGTGCTGCAGAATAATAAGTGGTCTATGTATTGTAGAACTGCGCTGGTCATCTTGATGTTCCCTAAGTCTATCTGAAGGAACCCTGTTAAAAACACTGGGGGATTTGCAGTACCCTTGGGGCAAACAAGTGTGCTGGAATCTTTCTGCAATATGAAAACACGGTCAAGTATTTGGAGTCTGGATGCAGTGGTATTGTGAAGAATGCATTCTTAAGATCTATCATAGAAAAATAAACTGCGTCCGTGTGTATGTTGCACAATATTGATGGAGGGTTTGGAACTAATGGGTATTCTGCTTCCACTATGTCGTTCAGAGGGCAGAGATCCTTGATGAATCTCCATGATGATCCCTTTGCTTTCTTCAGGGGATATATATCTGTGTTGCATTGTGAGCCTGAAGGCACTATAATGCCTTGGTCACGCAATGCTTTAATTGTGTCATAAATTCCCTCATTTGCTTCATTGGACAATGGCTATTGGATATTTTGGACAGGTTTGAGTTTGATTTGAACTGCTCCTATGCTAGTCAGTCGCTCTATGTCATATGAGTTAATTGTCCATAGTCGACTAGGCACTTGGGCTAAGTCTTCATTTAACTGTGATGGTGTTGCTGCAGCTGTCTTTATCATCTGTGACACTATATACTATAATACTATATACTATAATAGTTGTTAATCTGTGACCTCTGTCATACGCAGAGACCATTTTGGTTTGTTGGCTCCAGCTGTACAAAATGTAATATTTCACCTGCCAGCAGAATTTTTATTCAGACCAGCAGTGCCACACAAGTAAGCTCCAAGAGGTGGTTCCTGTCACAAGCGTCGGCGCCTGGAGTTCGTATTCCAGACGCTGACGCTTGTGACAGGAACCACCTCTTGCGAGGCAGGATTTATCCCATGAACATGATGATCATCAAACTCTTGAATTGATCTATATTTGTCATCGATTATCCCTGATTGAAAAAGGCGATTGAGTCGCCGAAACACGTGTCTCACATAGGGCATTTATTTGAATATATTCTTAACTTCTTACTACTCCTGAGTGTGTACTCGTC
This sequence comes from Ambystoma mexicanum, assembly GCF_040938575.1. Classification (NCBI taxonomy): domain Eukaryota; kingdom Metazoa; phylum Chordata; class Amphibia; order Caudata; family Ambystomatidae; genus Ambystoma; species Ambystoma mexicanum. The sequence continues at coordinate 359,598,798 of NC_090929.1, read as the reverse complement.
ATTGATTTTTGTGGCGCTTGAGAATAAGTGGAGTGGGGTTCCCCTGAACCCCGAGCATGTTCTTGTCTATGCTTAGTACTCTGCTACACTCCATTCCTTCCTTGTCTGTGCCTGTTATGATGATTGTGTCTTTCCTCATGACCACTGCCTCACTGTGTAATGTGAAGACTGTTCCTGGAGCTTCCTTGTGTGGCACTGCTGGTCAGGTGAAATATTACATTTTGTACAGCTGGTAGCCAACAAATCAAAATGGTCACTGTGTATGTAAATAGAGCCTTGTGCAATGATAATGCTTGTATTGTGTCAGTGCTGCAAAAGTGCCTGTATTAGTGTGGCTATTCTGTTGTAATGCCTGCCTGGTGTGGAAAACGCATTCTCTCCGTCAGTGAATGAAATGGCCTTATTCAGTTTCTGAAGTGGATCCCTCGCTCGTAAATTTACTTTGCAATTCCTCTTCCATCTTGCATATCGCTACTTCTAAATCTTTGCACACTTTGTTTTCTAATTTTACTATTGATGGGTCTCATTTGTCACTTGGTGCACTTATTCCCTGCAACTATGGTGCAACTATCTCTTGAGTTCCTATAGTGAGGGGTAGGTCTTCTGTGATAGGAACCCTTACAATTACCTCAGAATATCCCTGTGTCCATGCTGTTGTTTGTCAACGGAAACCGTCCTTCCCTAATGCAAGATCGGGTAGCTCCAGTGTCTGCCACAAAGGTAAACATTCGGTTCCTTATCTTCATCCCTACTTATCTGCGTCTGGAGTGATTGAGAGAACTGGGCACGTTGTGGCTTGATCTGGGCTGCCCTGTTGTGTATTTGTATTTATTTTATTTGTATAGCGCAAACCAGGCCCGGAGGCTACCGGGCGCATATCTTGAAAGCAATGGTTACATAAATTGCATACAGTGATTATATATCAGTCAATAAATATAGCATAAAAGTAGGCATAGGTAAGTAGTACAGCGAAACATGGTTTGTCGAATAGTACATCCATACACAGGTTATTGCATCACGTTTTCGGAATGTAGCTTGGGCATTGGTAGTGACTAGCCAACATTTGGCTCTATGTTTGAATAGGTTGAGGGAGGGGAGGTTTCTGATAGTCAAGGGGATAGCATCCACAATTTGGCTGCCAGGACTGGGAAGCTGGATCCACCAGCTGTTTGGAGCTTGTATCTAGGTATCAGTAGGCTCTGGTTCAGGGTAGATCTAAGTGAGCGAACTGGGGTGTATAGCGTGAAATGTGTGGAGAGATAAGTGGGGGCCAGGTTATTCATGCATTTGTAGGTTAGGGCAAGCGATTTTAGTGCGATCCTTTGGGTGACTGACAACCAATGAAGGTTCTTCCTGGTATCCGAAATGTGTGCAGATCTGGGAATGTTGAGGGCTGCCCTGATGGCGTTATTTTGCATGATCTGGAGCTTGTCTAGGTTACCCTGATTAGTGCCCTGGTACAGTGCATTGCAGTAGTCCAGTTTGGACATGACCAGGGTCCTAGCAAGGGTAGTACAGTTGTGCGTGGAAAGAAAAGGACAACATGCTGTGATCAGCTTGCAGGTATTGGCGGCGGCGGCCGCAACTGCATTTGTTTGTCTGTGAAGGGAGAGGGTGGAATCGAGGTAGATTCCCAACGTTTTGGTATCTTTGGAGACTTTTATTAGATTTCCATCGATGTTAAAGGAACTGAACATAGAGTTCAGCTTGTTTAGTCTTTGCTGAGTACCTAGGATGAGGAGCTCTGTCTTGTCATCATTGAGACAGAGCTCATGTTGGGCCATCCATGTTTGAATGACATGGTAAACGTCATTTAAGGCTTTTGAATCTACTGTGTAATCACCCGTGATGGGGATGAGTATCTGGGTGTCATCAGCATAATTTGTGTAGGTGACACCCAGATAGTCAAGCACATCAAATAAGGGTTTAGTAAATACATTATAGAGGCTAGGGGATACACACGAACCTTGGGGGACTCCGCAAGGGACTGGTGCAGGGTCAGGTGGGGAGGTGGGCGAGAATACCCTCATCTGTCTGTTATCCAAGAAGGATTGAATCCAGTTTGTGGCCATGTCGGAGAAGTGAGCTGCAGTTTTCAGGTGGTGACAGAGGATTTGGTGATTAACCAGATCGAAGGCAGCCGATAAGTCTAAAAGTAGTAAGAGGGCTAGTTTCCCTTTGTCTTTGAGATCCTCAATTTGGGTTTTGAGATCGAGGAGGGCTGTCTCCGCACCTTGCTTCGGTCTGAAGCCGGATTGTCTCGTGCCTAGTAGGTTGATTGATTCCAGATAGTTCTGTATCTGAAAGTAGGCTGCTCTATCTAGGATTTTTAACAGAAATGGGACCGTTGTGATGGGCCTGTAATTGGTTGGAACCTCCGGGTCTAAGGTGGTTTTTTTTAGGAGAGGAATGACCCAAGCATCCTTCAGGTTATTGGGTACCACTCCCGATTGAAAGGAAGCGTTAATAAAAGCAGTGATAAAAGGGGCGAGGTCATGAGCCGAATCCTTAATGATCGGGGCTGGGCAAGCGTCCCCTTGGCAGTTCGAAGGTTTTAAGTTGCAGATGATTTTTTCAACCTCCAGAACGGTGAGCAGTGTGAAGCTGAACGGCACCGGGGGAGTCAGGGGTAGTTATTTTAGGTGGCCTAGTATTGCTAAATATAGGGGTGTGAAGGGTATTTTGTTTGGCGTTGATTTTGGATTGCAAGGTGGATATTTTGTTAAGAAGGGCATTTTGTATATTGTTGCACCAGGTGCTGTCCTTGGTGCACGTGTCCGGGGCAGGTGAGGGAGATTCTAACTCTTTGAGGATTTTGAATAATTCTCTAGTGTTCGATTCTGCCTGGGATATTCGTGAATTGTATGTCTCCTTTTTGGCTTGTAGTATGGCCTCCTTATAATTAAGAGAGGTAATCAGAAGGGAGACTTTATTAGCTGAGCTAGGGTGAATTTTCCAAAGGGCTTCGGCCTTGCGCTTTTCTTTGCGCAGAGCGTTGAGCTGCGGGGTGAATCAAGAGTTCAGGTGGGACTGTTGTTTGGCTTTGCGGATCTTTAGTGGAGCTATGCTCTCAATGGCATTGGTCATTAAGCTGTTATTAGTGTCTACTAAGGCAGTGGGGTCCTTATCCTTGTGCTGTGCAGCAAGAGTGTTCAAACAAGGGAGGATAACAGGAAGCAGTTTCTCCCTGGTGATATCTTTTTTATTTCTGGTAGGTATAGCGGGGGCTATGGTAGGTGTGGGCTGGGGGTTGGTGGCTGGTAGGAGGAAGGTAATAACATGATGGTCGGACCAGGCACAGGCATCGTTAGAAATTACATTGGTGTTACAGTTAAGGTCGGCTAGCCAGTCGAGCGTTCTACCTTTGATGTGTGTGGGATCACGAATGCGCTGCTGGAAGCCTAGGTTGGAGAGGGTGGTGTCTACTTCTACGGCCATGTGGTCCTTGGGATCTGAGAGGCCTAGGTTGAGGTCGCCTAGTAGCAATATCTGAGAGTTGGACTTAGTGTTAGTCGACAGGGTGGAGGCAACATCATCAATGAATGAGCCCAGTGGGCCTGGAGGTCTGTATATAAGGTGTAGTGTTGCTGTGTTGGTAGGAGAGAGCGATAGTTTCACTGAGAGAGATTCTGCAGAACTAAGTTGTGTGTGGGGAGCAGCTCTCATAACGATTTTGTCACTATGTATAAAAGCGACTCCTCCTCCTTTCAACAAGTTGGAATGGCGGTCGTTTCTAATAATGGTATAACCCTTAGGTATGGATAGAGCGAGGAGTGGGCCAGAGGCATCATGTAACCAGGTTTCGGTAATAGCTAGGAAGTCAAGGTTCTAGACAGTGATGAGGTCTGCGATGTCAAGGGCATGAGCCGTGAGGGATCTTGCATTGATAAGAGCTCCATTTAGTGCTGAGATGGGTGAGGTGGAGAGTGGAGGACTAGGCGTTGCGGTTGAGTTGGGCAGTGGAAGGGCAGAACGATTGTGCAAAGTACAAGGTGGTCTGGGCAGTCTAGATCTAAGTCTGCTATTCCTTTGTTGTAGAGTACATGGAATGTTTGGAGTGGGTTTGGTAGCAAAGTGCTTGAGCCAAAGGGCTGGGTCATTGAGGTAGGGGTTCGATGGAGGGTCAGGATGGTAGAGCATGGTTGAAGGGAGAATGGGTTGGCTGTTATGGAAGGTCTTAGTGGTGCTTGCACGGTAGCTGGCAGCAGTGCAAGCTAATAGTCCCAAGAGGACTGTGAATATAAGGTCAATGCTGGCACAGGTTCTTAGCTGCATGTCGCATATGTATTGGATTCTGAAAGTGGGAAAGCATTACTTCCTAAAACACTAGCTCCAGTGTAATGGGTCACTGTTACTTGCGGAAGGGCAGCCTGCTCCATGGTACTGTAGTGGCTCGTGCTGGAGCTTGTTGGGTGACAGTGTGCATTACATGTTGGGTTGAGTAATGTATGGGCTGTCCCTGTGTGGGTGCGATCATTTTTTATTTGGCCTCTTTATCTGGTTGTGCGGATCCTGGGGCATACGCTTGTACTGGGGTGGTGGCTTGATGTATGACATAAAATCCCTGTGTTGGCCCTTGTGCGTAATACGTAGCTGGGGGTGCTCCTGTGTGATATTGCATGGGGTCTGCTTTGACAATCCTTAGACATGTCCCATCTTCCCGGATATCCAACATTCCTCCCAATAGAGGTCATAATCCCCCAAATCCTACCCCTCGTCACCTTTGCGAGTTGCCCCTTGCCCCTTTAACTCCTCCCCTATCTCGTTGGTTACTATCTGGATTGTTTTACCATTCTTGTGATTGTACTTACTGCTATTGTGCATCTTTAGGATTATTTACTCCTGCTCCCTCCGTATTAACTTTCGCTAGTTTCTTCTGCACCAGTTTGGCCTCTGCGCACTGCGCCTTTTCTTCTGCCGCTCTCATTCTCGCGCTTGCGTTTAAAAAAAAATGCACTATGTGCGCCTGTATCCCGCCCCATCCTTTTGCTTCCATGCCTACTATTCTATCTAATTCTACTTGCACCGCAGTAGGAAGACCTTTTGGGTAATACATGGTAGAAAAAACATATATTCTTTTCCCCCGTTTCCCCTGTCTCTTCTCGCCACATTTCTTTAATGGACTGAATATATAACGCAGGATCTTCATCATGTTTCATAGTGTGAGCCATTGTGGCACCTACATCAGGTCTATCAGGGTATCCCCTTCTTAATGCATCCCATACATGGACTCAGCAGTTAATAAATGGAGCCCTGTCATGTGCATCACCCTCTAACCGAACCCCTGGGTATACTGCTCATTCCCAAATTGTGTTTGTCTGATCTCCGATTATGCTAGCTACTAGGCTTTTTATATCTCCAATTGCTAGGGTAGCGCCTGCTGTATGTTTTTCTAATGCACTGATCAACTTACCCACCCCCGCTGTAAGAGGTGCTAGCATCTTAATCAAATTATTCTTATCCGTATGGGGCCATGGTATATATTGTGATCTGCACACTCCCTTCTGTATTAATGGGACCTGCCTTCCCTGTTTTGGGTTACAATGTTTTCTAGCCTTTTTCCTCCTTCTAAACCAGTGGTCTCCAAACAGTCGATCGCGAGCGATGAGTAGCTCGCCAGAGCCTTTGAAGTAGCTTGCGGTCGAGTTTCAGGGTGAAATGGAGACATTTAGCTATGATGCTTAATGTCTCAGCTTCACCCTGGGCCCATTTGCAATCATCTGAGGTACTTTTAGATGACAGGGCTCTGGCGAGCAAGCCCCCTCGGGACTTCCTCGCCAGAGCCCTGCCGTTTCTAATATTAGCTGCAACCTTGTTGGTCGGCTTCGCAAGTCTGTTTCCAATCGAACATACTGTTTTCCACCTCACCTCTTGTTGTCCGGGACGTAACCCTGCAACAGTGACAAGTGCTGAGCATTTTAATTCCAAGAATTATTTACATGGTCTGGCCTGCTCGCGGTTGGTATTTGCATAAAATCGAATTCAATGAGGTTAAATAAATTGAAAAATAGCCTTCAGACTACCGTTGCTTTGACCTTTGTGGTCTTTTCAAGCATTGTTGGCAAACGTTTAAAGCACTGGGCCTATGCCTGGATGCTGCTTTCATTACCGTGTTCCTTGCAGCTTGACGAATGAAATAGCTTCTATTAAATATGAGCCCAGATTTCAAACTCTGGCACAGGTAGATGTTGGTTCCACGTAGGGTGGGTTCTTGGGGCGCGCCAACACGGCAAAGGCTGGAGTGCAGGTGCTTTGAGGGCACAGCATCAGCAGTGCTCCTCCTTCTCAGCACCTGTATATTAACTTCTGAGTTGGCTTGAAGAGCGCTGCTTCTGTTGATTTATTTTTGTTTTACATTTCAAGCACAAAGAGAGAAACTGACGCATCGGTTAAACATCTTTAATACATTTCTTTGGTATTGCCAAATTGAGCTCCTGTAACAGAAAATTAGCCTCGGACCAAACCGAGGCATTTACCCACTTTGCCCTGGGCTAAATTTCAGTTACGGAGGCTACAGTTAGAAACAGCAGCGATCTGGGAGCAAGCCCTGCTCCCAGGGTCAGACTGGGCCATACAATTATCTGGAAGCATCAATGAACAAGGGGCCCACAGTTGTAAATGGCTATTCAATATTGCTTTTGTGGCACTGCTGGGAGTGGTTTCATAAAGTGTAATGCAAACTGTGCATTTTAAAGAGTATTTATATATGTATTCAGCAACACTGGTCAAAACTACGAGCCACAGGGGTAATTAACTCACTAAACTGGGCCAAGTTGGCCAAAAAAGTGTCCCACTTTGACCCCAAAAAAGCTGGGCCACACCAGCATGTTGTGTTTTTAGTATTGCCTAATAGGCCAGTATAATAATGAATATTTATTTATTTATTCAGCAACACTGGTCAAAACTACGAACCACGGGGGTAATTAACTCATCAACCTAGCCCAAATAGCCCCAGAAGTGTCCCAGGGGGAATAGGAAATTGCTCATTCTCCAGCAGTCCTTAAGTGGGGCTTCATTTGTGAAGGAGAAAGGACAACATGGTATTTTCTCATGTGCCTGTTCATGGGCCCATGCTGTCGCCTAAAATTGGTTTATTGTTGCACTGGCCCTCTTGTAGTACCATATTCCCTTGATTTGAGAGGCAGATAGTCTCACCATCCATTCATACCTGATTCTTTTGCATAGAGGACTGACTGTATCAGGGCCAACATTACTTTCCTGCTGTGATAATTTTAAAAATACATTATTATGACTTTATGACTTTTAAGGGCCTTCAACAAAGTAGGCTTTGACCTTCATCATCCTTGGCTAGATTCTGTGACTTGGCATAGGTGCATGCCATAAAGTTAATATTTTCATGAATTGCAACGGTGCTAAAATGTCACCGGTTTTTACTTTCTGTCTAAGCAGAATTTTGTGTGCTCAATTTAATTTTTAAAACCATAATAACACATTGAAATCCTCCTCAGATAACATTGCACGTGCAGTCCCAAAAGAAACGTACAAACAACACTTGTTGAAATCATGAATGCAGAAGTAGGCGGATCATCTAACAAAAGGCAGAAGATGTATAATTTCCATCAAGATTGGGAGACCAATTTCTTTCTCGCAAGCATAAAAGGGAAGTCTGTGTGTTTTAATGTGCAGTGCCAAAGTTTCTGTGGGAAAAAAGAGTAATGTCAAGAGGTATTTGGGACAATGCATACAAATTATGAAAAGAACTTTCCTAAAGGAAGCCGTATGCAATCCCAAAAAGTAGCTGAACTAAAAGCTGCCCTGCAGATGCAACCATCATTTTTTTACCCAACCATCAAAGAAAGCAAATGCTGCAACAGAGGCATCCTTCAAAGTTGCACATTATTTGGCAAAACACAAATGCACTTTTACAGATGGTGCAGTTGTGAAAGGTGCAATGGCTCTCGTGGCTGAGTCAGTTTTAAAAGATTTTACAAACTGCCCTGAAATTATGCCTGCCATTTCAGATGTGCAGTTAGGTGCAGACACAATGGCAAGGAGGGTATATGCACTATCAGCCAATGTGATGGGGCAATTAGAAAAAGATTTGAGCTTATGCAATTCTTTTTCCATTCAGTGTGATGAATCGGTTGATGCAAGTGATATTGCCCACCTGGGACTGTTTGCTCGAATGGTGTTTGAAGACTTCACCAACAAAGAGGAATTCTTGACCTTGTTTCCTCTGAAATCCACAACCAGAGGTGTTGATATTGTAGGTGGCTCTCCCCGTCTTACTACGTGTAAGAGAAAATAAAATAACCAGCACAACCCCTGTCGGGGAATGAGGCACTGAGAACCGGCTGCAAGAGTTCAAAGGATGGTTTATTTCTCCAGCTAGGAAATAAACCAAAAAAGCCCTCCAAACCATTTACATCATCACTCATATATATATATCAATTAAAGTAACTCTAACAAAAAATACTAAATGGACCCGATTGGCCAGGCGGTGTGGTGCTGTAGGTGGTGTGGGTGGCATCTCTTCCTTCTGATTGGCTGAGTGGCTGACGAGGTGATGGACGTCAAATGTCTTGTGCTCCACGCAGGTCAGGGTCCGGTCACTGTGGTCTCTACCTAAGCTAATATGTTGCATTCGTAAAACACTAAATAACAAATTATCTAAACATTCTATGCTACTTTTCATGTTTCTACACAAATCACACATAGTATTTATTGTCAGTACAATTGGGTCATTTGTGGCTTTAATTGGAGGCCTTGACCTTTATTGTGCATGTAAAAAGAGTCAAGCTGTGTTTCACATATCTCCTAAGCTTTAGACCTATTAATATAAGAAAAAACATATATTGTGGCAAGGTGCTTAAGGTTAGTAGCGGGTGTGTTGGGTGGGTTTCGCAGCGCAGGCGAGGGTCTGGCACTTAAAAGAAATACCTTACAGGGAGCGCAGGGTCAGGATGGCAATAAATCACTCTAAATGGGGGTGGGTGGCTTGCACGTTTATGGGGACGAACGAGCAAAAAGTGCTTAGATCATCCTGGTTCACATGCTGGTTCTCATGCTAGCAGTGATCTCAGAGGAAGAAAACTGTATCATATTGGTTGTTGCAACTTTCTCCAGCTTCAGCGTGAGAATGGGAGCGCAGAGCTTTCCTTCGCAGGGGGAGTGCAAGGGTGGGGTCCAGCCAGCTGCCTGCGCGCCTTGTGTGTGTGTGTCTCTGTCCTTGGCTATTGCAGTGGAAGGGGAGCTGAGCCTTGCTGTACTATCGCAGTGAGGCCTGTTTACCCAAGATGGAGTCGAAAGGGGGCACAAAAGATGGATGCCCTGTGTCCTGCTCAGTAGTCCCATCTATGTAGCGGTCAACCGTGGTTAACTTTACATAAGGGCAAGGGGCAACCTCACTACTGGAGGCACGTGGTCCAAGTCCCGTACTGAGGAGTGTACGGCGCGAGGGGGCCTGGGGGCCCCTCACTCCCATACATTCCCCCCTTTCGTTACATCTAAAGTAACGAACTACTTATCTCGTTCTTTCCGTTCTCCCTTCGGTAGCGCTCAGCTTCAGCCACAGCCTCATCCCAAGCAGGTGTACCCTTTATTGCCATCCATGCTTTGCACACACTTCTTAAGCTGTTACCCCTTCTTGCGTATTCTTCTGGGGTGACCATTAAGTATATCCCACCATCCCCATCCAAATCTATCCAAACCTCGTTATACCACAGCAAGTCCTTTGGTTCTTTAATGGTAGTGTAATGTAGATTATCGACCACGTCCCCATACTGCCTATAGATGGCAGTCATTCTATACTGCGGTGTGGTGTATTCTCCAGTTTGTACTTGGGCATCTATCAGAGTAGCCACCGTTGTCTGTCGGCCCACTGTTACCATCATCATTGCTGAATTAGGCATATTATTTTCACAGCATCTTAGTCCCAGTTGGCACACACAAAATATTAGGAGAAGAAAGACAATAATGGGAATGAGTATCTTCGCTGCTATGTTCACCCATGATGGTATCCAGCTGAACAGATTGTCGAACCACGTGCTGTTGTCTGCTCCACCTTCCGTTCTCATTCTTTCTCCTAAATTATGCACTGCTGTTATCACGTGTGACAGTGTCCCGTTATCAGCATCTGAAGTTGGTGCGAACGTGCAGCACGCCCCCCCAATTTGTTTGCAAACACCGCCGTCCATCGCCGTGATAGGATCTAAGACATATCTGTTTTGCATCGTCATCAGGCGCAGTGCACGGAGCTCTATTTTTATGATGTTGAATCCTTCTTCAGTGTCGTTAGCCAGCTGGATGAGCTCACAGCGTGTTATCTGCAGCCATTTCACGTTTGTGCTGGCTTGAACGCCTGGTGCTAGAAATGATGCAAAAAATGTCTCTGCAGATGAGAAAAGCTTGTACTGCTGCGGGATTTCAGCAAGGAGTTCTGACGATTTGGACGAAATATAATTGGATCTTTTGCTGCGTGACAACTTGGTTCTCAATGTTTCTTCTGACAATAGTTCGTATGCTGGGGGCTCTGTGATTGTCTCATCGGGCGCTGTCGATGGTTCAGCCGATTGCCCTGCTGCCGATATGTCAGCCGATTGGCTTGCTGTCGAACTGTCAGCCGAAGGCCTTGCTGTAAACTGAACGTGGCTCTCTGGTATGACCATTAGTGCTGAGTGAAGTGTGGTTAGGCACAAGTGCCCCTCCAGGATGCTGGGAGATGTAGGTAAGCTTGTTTGCCACAGATCCAGTATATGTCCATTAATGCGGCAGTGCCTTTTTTCATATCTGGTATTATTAAAGCCTTATTACACTGCTGTGTATTTCCCATATTCACCTTCCCTTATCCATGGAAGCAAAGTTTGTGTGGTATTTCCTTTTGAATCTTTATGGGTCTCTCCAGTGGTGTGACCCATGTCAGCTTGGTGATATGCTGTGACCAGATGGGGATGCACGTTTCTTTTGCCCACCCGTATGTTTCATCTGGCAGCCCTCGAAGCCCCTCAGCTTTGCATTCAATTGTTTCATCATGCCACTTGTTGTCTGCATACCTTGTCCCTTTTATGATGAAAAATGGCTCTTGGAGGCAAATTACTCCTTGTCGTCTGCTGGTGCATGTTTGTTCGTTTTCCAATTTTTCCATGGTGACTGTGTGTGCCTGAAATGTCTTTTTTATTCTACACAGCATCAGATGAATCAAACATTGGGCCTCAGACAAGGGTACTTTCTGTGGAATTAACATGTTTGGGGTTCCAGTTGCATGAGGAATAAGTGAGCACACGTAGCAACTTTAATTACTTGCTTGCTTTCCTGCGGTGCTCATGTCTGAATACCATTTATTTGATTGGTCAGGGTGTCGGGGGTTTTCTATTTCATGTAACCCCAGGTTGTGATAAATATCATATCTGTTTTTTCTCACCCCCCTTTTTCTCCTCCTTCTTTTGTTTTTTAATTGGGTCCCAACTCGTTGATATTGCAGCGGGAATATTCTGGACCATGCATCATCAATGTTGTTCATGGTGACATGTGTGTATTCAGTAGTGGTTTCTGGTGCCGTGTGTGTGTGCATGCTTGTATTTCTGGAGTTAGTCAACCAATAGTAATCGTCATTTACATCCCATCCAGGCTCTATTTCCTTGGCCATAGTATTACTCAACAATGGAATAGCAGTTTTGTTCACATGCAATTGGTTATAGGGTGGCGTTGCATTTATACTATTTGATTCAATGTTATAAGTGTCCTTCCAAATGGTTGTTACTCCAGTCCATATTAGTTTAGACCCTGGTTTTGTCATGTTAGCCTCGCTACCCCCTTTGTTCATTTCATTTGCCACAAATAAAACAACGTTATACCAAATAAAATAAAACATCATTATTGCAAATAGTATGGCAGCATATTTTATAACGCATTCTACATTGCTCAATCTACTGGCCCTAGTGGCATCCCTATTTCTATCTAACATTTCAGCCTGCTCAGCCGTTTCATCGCATTGGCTCATGTTGAACTTATGTGGGCGAGACAAATTCATTAAGTCATCATGAAAAGAAACATATTTGCAATTGTTCATTCTTTTTCATCTTTTGCTTAGTTTAGGCATTTAACAATTTCTTTCCATTTATCATAAAAACAATGAAGAAAAATAGGAAAAATAACACGATTCATATGAGAATAAGAGAGAGAAAAAAAAAAGAAAGAGAGAGAGAGAAAGACAGAATATGTAAAAAAAACATTTTGCTTTTTCACTATACTTTCCCTGTTTTAGTTGCAGTTTTCATCATGTCAGGCTGTGTTAGCGATGCCATCCACACAGTCTGTTTCATTTTGGGGGAGTGCGACACTGTGCGCCCTTCTCACGTCCGTGAGGTGCACCTAGTATTTCAGTCCCTTCACTTTAACTGCAGTTGGGGTACTGTACACCACTGTGTATGGACCATGAAACCTTGGTGATTTCCACCTTCTTACAAAACTTCTAACATAGATGTGTTCCCCTGGCATTAATGGCCCCTCCGGGCTATCTGCTGCTGGCATGGAGGTGTCTGTTGCTACATCTTCAGTAAATGGCGGAGCAATTTGTTTTGCTATGCTGCGTACTACACGTGTTAGCTGTGCTAGGTATTCCTTAAACTCTTCCCCCAGCACTGTGGCAGCCCTGTGTGCATCAGACGCCCTCCTAACAGGAGAGGGTGGCGTGTGCATTCTTCTCCCCGTCACGATTTTGTGGGGGCTCAAATGGTGATCCTTGCATGGTTGATTTCTGAGTTGGAATAGTGCTAGGGGCAGACAATATATCCAATTTTTTTTCAATGTGCTGCATAATTTCGATAAATTGCTTTTGAGCCGTTGATCCTCTCCACAATTCCATTGGCGATTGGATGTTAAATCGAACATAGTTTATGTTTCACCCCCAAAAGGGAGGTTACTTCTTTGAAAAGATCATTCACAAAGTGCGTGCCGTTGTCTGAACGGATCACGTCACAGATTCCCCACCACGAGAATACTTCTCGCACAAGGAACTTGACAGCACATTTTGCATCAGGATGGGAACAGGGGCCCGCTTCCACCCACCGTGAAAAAGGGCATACCACCACAATCAAGTATCTCGCTCCATTACATTTTTCTCCCATATCGGCGTAGTCGATATGTAGTTCTCTGAATGGACCGGTAGGGCGTGGCAAAGTGCCACGCAGAGTTCGTAATGTCATTCCTGAATTGTAAGTTTGGCATGTAGTACATTCAATCACAAATTTAGACAAGTATTTGTGCAGATTGGGAACAAACCAATCCTCCTGAATGTCTGAGGCGATGTGTTGTTTTGCAACGAGAGCTGGGAAGTGCAGTTGTTGGAACCCTACTTCTAATAATTCTACAGGCATCACTACCTTGCCTGTCGTTTCCTGTCTCCAAATAAGATCTGTGGCTGATTGTTTACACCCTCGTTTGCCCCACAACTCCTGTTCTTCCGGTAGGGCCCTTATCTGGAGTTCTATGAATTGTGCTATGGGCGTGTTACTGTATGCTTCTGCTGGTTGTTCTGCTGTGGCTGTTTTTGCAATGTACTCTGATGTTGGTGTCTTATTGAAGTACGAGGCCTCTTTCGCTGCTGTGTCGGCTGCCGCGTTCCCCAATCAGACAGCGTCTGTTTTATTGGTATGGGTTTGGCATTTAACCACTGCCACTACCGATGGCTCTGCTAAAGCTTCTATTAGTTCATTTAGCAACGTGGCATGTTGTACGGGGGACCCGTCTGCTCTTCTGAACCCTCTCCTTCGCCATCGTGATAGCCCTGAGTGAACTGTGGTGGTGCAGTAAGCTGAGTCTGAATATATTGTTACTGCACAATCTTTGGCTCTGTGTAACGCGCTGATTAGTGCAGTCAGTTCGGCTGCTTGTGCAGAGTAGTGTGAGGGGAGGCGCTTTTGAACAATCACTTCGTATGTGTCTTCCTCCATGCGCACTTCTGCCATCCCCACATGTTTCTCTTCTGTCTCTGAGTTTATGGATGCTGACCCGTCTATGAAATAGATTTCTCCTTCTGTAAGGGCATTTTCTCTTGCTTTGGGAATGTCATCGCCCTCTCCCTTGTTAGGCAGAAACCTGTGCAGTTCCCTTGGGGAACACTGCAAAAGATTTAAGACTACAGGTAGAGCAGTAAACCCCTTTGGTAGCAGTCTGTACCACCCAGATTTACCTGGTAGCTGTGGCTGAGCAGTCAGACTTCTCTCAAGAAGAGTTAGGCAGTATGTAAAGTATACACAATATGTACCAAAACACAATAGCACAAGCAAACACTGACCAGAGCTTGGTTTCAAAAGTATATAGTTATTTATTTAAAATACACATAAGTTAAAAACACTCTAGCAAAAATATAGTAAAAGCACTTCAACACAGTTATAATGAAAGTAGATTCAATCCTTTCTCCTATCTAGACAACTCTAGGTAAAACACCACTTAATTAAAACAGAGGTGAGTGCTTAACGTTAGATGACACTCTAGTAGTTTCCAAGAAAGGGAGAGAAAAAGCAGAAATGGGTTAGACACACCACTCTAAGGTCCAGAGCACTTGCAATAGGCTTACAGAAGAATAAAGTCACAGGTGAGCAAAAGTCACTAGGCAGGGCCCACTCTTAGAGTAGCCGGAGCGAAAATGTGCCCAAGATCACACTGTTAGTTAGAGATTCAAAGTCTTGCAAAGAGTCAAAAAGAGGTTAGAGTGGCTCAGAAAGTTTAGCCAAAGTGTCCCAGGCACTCCCAGGTTCGAAAGCCGGGGACTAAATCTACCCCGTACAGTCGGTAGCAAGGGAAGCCAGGCAGAACACAGTACCTTAAGCGGAAAGGATCCTCCAGCGGTGGCAGTTGTTCCAGGCAGTGGCAGCAGGGCTCGACGTCGGTCAGGGGAGAAGAAGTTCTCGCTGAAGAGCAGAAGAAGAGGGTCGTTGCACTGCCCGGGAAGAAACCAGCCGCGGAGTCCTCCGGTTAAAGGGTTGGTGCCGACTTTCGCGGTATGGGGGTAAAGTGTGGTATTCCGGTTGCCGGGGTGCTTGGCACAGGCAAGGCGGCCACGAGATACCTCAAAGAACGGAAAGAAGGCGAAAACTGGTTGTCCCCACCAGTCAAGGGAAGGAGCCACTCCGTTAAGAGTTCTCCTCGGTCGTCGGGAAAAAGTGGTGAGACGGTTCAGCAGGGCTCCACCGGGTGGTGTCGTCGAAGCAGGTCGGCTCAGCTCTTCCCTCGTCGGATTCTTGGTCCTGTGGCGACTTCTGAAGTCCCAGTCCCCAAAGCCCTGCTTTTATGCAGCAAACCCCCATTCACCCAGCCTAGCTGTCACTCAACCATGCTAAGTGGTGAGCCGGGCGGCTCACCACTTGGGCCAATCAGGACGGAGTGCGACTTGAGTTACCAAGGTAACTCAGTCCAGGGTGCCTAAATCCCCCTCCACCCCTCCTAAGTACCCCAGACAGAGTGGCACCACTTTGGAGGGCTTCTGTGGAGAAGCCCGCCAAAAGTGGAACAAAGGGCTCCACTTTGGGTCAGAGTTACAGAGGCGAACACCAACGCCATTTTAGAATCAAGTTTCGGCAAAAAGTCCCAACCGGAGTTATAAAAATAAATATATAAACCGGTGGTATGTTTAAGGCTACCGTAAATAAATAATTAAATGTGTTAGCCTAAAACAATGGGAAATCCCATAGGGAAATATTCGCGGTCGAATATAAAAAGTAGTTTCCACTGCCACCAGCCAAAACTCGATCAGGGGGGACGGAGACGTGCCCCCTCGACTAACAGACCCTGGGGCAATCGAATTGCCCCAGCCAGTACGTCCACAATATGATGGTTTGTACTGGTTCTGTTCAGGATTCAAGACTAGCAAAGTCTTTGGTGACTTTACATGCCCTGGGAGACAGTAGTCAGTCCCAGGGTATGGAGTCTATGTTGGGGAGTCCCTAGGACACCCCTGGGTCACGGCACAGAGGGTGCTGTGTGACCCACATCACAAAAATACATGAGGCCCTATGGAGTAAGAGACCCCATAGCCCATTCAACACAAGGTTTAACCAAGAAAACACACTTCAACATGTCCAAGAGTGAGGGTAAAAGAGTCTCACTCTTGGCAGGAGAAAAAAATTAAACCCCAGAAATCCAGCAAAGCTGCTGGGGGACTCACTAGGTAGGGAAATTCAGCCTAAACAGAGAATTCTCCCTAACACTCGCCCCCCCCAGACTAAGGGACAGGAGGATTTAATCCACTCCTGGATGAACCTCATACCTCTAGTCGATGATATACATCCTAGAGAGTCCATCAGCATTTTGATGGTGACACCCTGACCTATGTTCAATGGAGAACTCAAAGGTTTTCTTTTGCAAGCTAACGGACCTACAGACCCTTTGAGGAACATCAGTCTTTTTGTTATAGGGGATCTGGTTGACCAGTCCCTCAGAAGTTGGTACAACTTCTGAACCTATGTTAGGTTTTTTCAAGGGGTCCTTATAAAGGATTCCCTTAGATCTAGAGGGGCCTCCAAGGTTCCTCACCACCTCTCTTGTGGGAGCAGGTTGGGTCTTAGGCCTCTTGGTTGGAGGGGTTGGGGTTAGGCAATGCACCTGCTTCCCCTTCCTCTTAGATCTACCCTTACCTATTTTAGGAGTTTCCCCCCTAATATTAGGATTTGAGTTGGGGTCTTCAGTAGAAGGTCCAACAGTCTGAAGGTTTTTGGCCTTAGACTTTTCTTTTCTGGTTTTCCACCAGCACTGAGAATTACCAGTTCTCTCAGGTCCAGATAGGGGCCTAGTTGGTCTATCCACCTCTTCCTCAGAAGCAGGGGGAGTCAGAGACTCTGAGACTAGGGGAACAATGATGGAGCTTGGTTGGGGCGCCCATGTTCCTAGCATACTATCCTGAAATGTGCCTGGGTTAGAGGTCAACTTACTAACACCAGGGCTTGTAGTGGGGTTCTCAGTAGAGGGTCCCACAGGCTTAGAAGGGTCCTTCAAGGTAGCCTGTCTAGCCAATTTGGTTAAGTTCTGCTTCTCCATACTGGGAGGCCTGGGGGTATGTGACACTACTCCTAGAGTTCTTAGGTCATTCCCTAACAGGACCTTCCCAGGTACCTCAGTCTGAACACTGACAGGGATCCTTACTGTCATGTTGTTACATTGAATGAGGGCTGGTAGAATAGGAACCATTTGGACAGGGCCTCCAGACATCTTAGTGGGACCTTTGGGTGCTTTGGCCACATCCTCAGGTTGAAAGAAGCTTTCATCCACTACTGTTCTGCTGGCCCCAGTGTCTCTCCTGGCAGGAGTATCCTGGCCATTGACAAGAACACTGTCCACATAATACACCTTAGAGTTAACAGGTAGGGAGTTATACACAACCCTATTCTGGGGACTAACCAGACCCATAGGCTCTAAGTTTACAGTTGCTTGAAGACCCAAGGGTTCTTCAGCAAAGAGTTCAAAGTGGGCACTAGCCATCTGTACTTCATCCTCAGGAGTGAAGGCTAAGGAGACTGTGCTGATCCCTGCAGGTTTACCCTTGCACTTGGGATCTCCTTTGATATGGTCAGTACCCTGACAGACATAGCATTGTCCAAATGCTCTCTGGAAGGGTGGCTTGTTCTGACCTCCTTCTGGCTTGTGGCCAGAAGGTACACTAGCCTGATTCGGTTTACCCTGGGGCTTACCCTGGTTATTTGGTTGTTTGTGGCCCTCTTGGGTATGGGAGGTATTAGAATTCTCTTTGGGGTCCTTTTTAGGCTGTTTCTCCCCATCCTTCTTCTGAGTTACCCCAGAATCCTTGTGAGTGGCCCTGTTGGCAACCCACAAGTCAGCAGCCCTAGCTAGCTTCCTAGGATCCAATTCCTGTGAATCAGCCAAGTGCTGTCTGAGCTCAGGAGAGCAGGCATCATAAATTGACTCCAACATAAAGAGATTTCTCATCCCCTCATAAGTGTTCACCTTGTAACCCTTAATCCATCCCTCTAAGTTTTTCAAACATTCACTCACCCAGGTAGCCCAAGGGGTACCATCATGCTTTTTGAGGCTCCTAAACCTCTTAAGATACTGGGAAGGGGTCTTCCCAAACCTAGCTATCAAAGCTAGTTTCACACATTCATAGTCCTTCCTATCCTCCTCCCCCATCTCCATTACCACATCAGTTGCAACAGGGGGAAGCCTAGAGAACAACCAGGTGAGTAAGTCATTTCCTGTGATGTTCTGGAGCCCATGATTATATTCAAACAGAGACAACCAATCCAACACATCCAACTTAGGCTCATACATACCAACCAATTCTTTAGGCATCCGGGGTCTTTTAGGACTGGAACTTCTAGAGGAGCCAGAGAGAGAAACATTCTCAACAGATAATTTCTTCATTTCTAAGTCATACTTGAGCTCCATTTCCCTTAGCCTTAGTTCTTTGTCAGTTTGAGCATTAAGTTTCTTATACTCCAATTCTAGCTTCATTTTCTCCAGTTCAAAGTACTGAGGACTAAATGTGGGACCTGGTAAAGGTCCAGTAGGTACAGCAGGTAGAGCAGGCAGAGGCCTAGGGGGGACAGTTACAACAGCCTCACCCTCCTCTTCTGACTCTTCCTCAGAAACATCAACATTTTGCTCCATGTTAACTTCAACACTGTCATCTACAGTCGCTGGAGTGGTAGGTTCCTCTGAACCATCACCCAGACTTTGGTTAGCTAACAATCTTTCAATCAGCTCCATTTTCTTGCCCTTAGTCAGGAGATCCTTATGTTTACAGAGCACTCTTAAACAATCAGCAGTTTTGGCTGCAAGGGACTCTTGACTATAGCTTTCTATAACTGACATGTTAGAGGTTTTACTTTTTCAGTGCTAAGCTTTGTGGTTAGTTGCACTAAGGTATCTAAAGCACAATAAAATGTATACTCAATACAAATCCCACCGCTGTACACCAGTGTTAGGCAGAAACCTGTGCAGTTCCCTTGGGGAACACTGCAAAAGATTTAAGACTACAGGTAGAGCAGTAAACCCCTTTGGTAGCAGTCTGTACCACCCAGATTTACCTGGTAGCTGTGGCTGAGCAGTCAGACTTCTCTCAAGAAGAGTTAGGCAGTATGTAAAGTATACACAATATGTACCAAAACACAATAGCACAAGCAAACACTGACCAGAGCTTGGTTTCAAAAGTATATAGTTATTTATTTAAAATACACATAAGTTAAAAACACTCTAGCAAAAATATAGTAAAAGCACTTCAACACAGTTATAATGAAAGTAGATTCAATCCTTTCTCCTATCTAGACAACTCTAGGTAAAACACCACTTAATTAAAACAGAGGTGAGTGCTTAACGTTAGATGACACTCTAGTAGTTTCCAAGAAAGGGAGAGAAAAAGCAGAAATGGGTTAGACACACCACTCTAAGGTCCAGAGCACTTGCAATAGGCTTACAGAAGAATAAAGTCACAGGTGAGCAAAAGTCACTAGGCAGGGCCCACTCTTAGAGTAGCCGGAGCGAAAATGTGCCCAAGATCACACTGTTAGTTAGAGATTCAAAGTCTTGCAAAGAGTCAAAAAGAGGTTAGAGTGGCTCAGAAAGTTTAGCCAAAGTGTCCCAGGCACTCCCAGGTTCGAAAGCCGGGGACTAAATCTACCCCGTACAGTCGGTAGCAAGGGAAGCCAGGCAGAACACAGTACCTTAAGCGGAAAGGATCCTCCAGCGGTGGCAGTTGTTCCAGGCAGTGGCAGCAGGGCTCGACGTCGGTCAGGGGAGAAGAAGTTCTCGCTGAAGAGCAGAAGAAGAGGGTCGTTGCACTGCCCGGGAAGAAACCAGCCGCGGAGTCCTCCGGTTAAAGGGTTGGTGCCGACTTTCGCGGTATGGGGGTAAAGTGTGGTATTCCGGTTGCCGGGGTGCTTGGCACAGGCAAGGCGGCCACGAGATACCTCAAAGAACGGAAAGAAGGCGAAAACTGGTTGTCCCCACCAGTCAAGGGAAGGAGCCACTCCGTTAAGAGTTCTCCTCGGTCGTCGGGAAAAAGTGGTGAGACGGTTCAGCAGGGCTCCACCGGGTGGTGTCGTCGAAGCAGGTCGGCTCAGCTCTTCCCTCGTCGGATTCTTGGTCCTGTGGCGACTTCTGAAGTCCCAGTCCCCAAAGCCCTGCTTTTATGCAGCAAACCCCCATTCACCCAGCCTAGCTGTCACTCAACCATGCTAAGTGGTGAGCCGGGCGGCTCACCACTTGGGCCAATCAGGACGGAGTGCGACTTGAGTTACCAAGGTAACTCAGTCCAGGGTGCCTAAATCCCCCTCCACCCCTCCTAAGTACCCCAGACAGAGTGGCACCACTTTGGAGGGCTTCTGTGGAGAAGCCCGCCAAAAGTGGAACAAAGGGCTCCACTTTGGGTCAGAGTTACAGAGGCGAACACCAACGCCATTTTAGAATCAAGTTTCGGCAAAAAGTCCCAACCGGAGTTATAAAAATAAATATATAAACCGGTGGTATGTTTAAGGCTACCGTAAATAAATAATTAAATGTGTTAGCCTAAAACAATGGGAAATCCCATAGGGAAATATTCGCGGTCGAATATAAAAAGTAGTTTCCACTGCCACCAGCCAAAACTCGATCAGGGGGGACGGAGACGTGCCCCCTCGACTAACAGACCCTGGGGCAATCGAATTGCCCCAGCCAGTACGTCCACAATATGATGGTTTGTACTGGTTCTGTTCAGGATTCAAGACTAGCAAAGTCTTTGGTGACTTTACATGCCCTGGGAGACAGTAGTCAGTCCCAGGGTATGGAGTCTATGTTGGGGAGTCCCTAGGACACCCCTGGGTCACGGCACAGAGGGTGCTGTGTGACCCACATCACAAAAATACATGAGGCCCTATGGAGTAAGAGACCCCATAGCCCATTCAACACAAGGTTTAACCAAGAAAACACACTTCAACATGTCCAAGAGTGAGGGTAAAAGAGTCTCACTCTTGGCAGGAGAAAAAAATTAAACCCCAGAAATCCAGCAAAGCTGCTGGGGGACTCACTAGGTAGGGAAATTCAGCCTAAACAGAGAATTCTCCCTAACATCCCTCATACGTGCTACAATTGTGTTCCTGTAAATCTTCAGTTGTGCTTGGCTCTATAATGAATGTGGCTGGGTTCACTGTCTTGCATCTGACCACGTGTACATTTAGACTGGATATTATTATTTCATAAGCAGATGCTCTCTGTGTTGTGAGAGTAGATTTTGATCTTTCCAGGATAGCAAATAAGGAGTGTTCAGCATATAGCGTCACTGAACATCCCATTACGATCGTGGCACTTTTCTCAATGGCGAAGGCCGCTGCAGCGAGGGCCTGTTCGCAAGCGAAATGTCCCTGCATTACTGGGTCTAATATTCCACTGTAGTATGCTAATGGTTTGTGGCCTAGCGATGTCTTTTGTGTCAATACTGCTGTCATCAATGTTCCATTGCTGTGTGAAAACAGGAAAAATTCCCTTTCATAATCTGGATTTGCAAGGACTGGGGCGTCTGCAGTAAGGTCTTTTAATCGGGAGAATTGGGCAATTGTCTCATGTGTCCATTTTATTGGGGACCTGTTCTTCTGTGCTTCCTTCAGTGCTTGTAGCATTGGCCGTGTGTATGCTGCATAATCGAGGATCCATGCTCGGCAATAGTTACATATGCCAAGAAATTTCTGCATGTCCTTCACTGTTTTTGGTATGATAATGTGTCGAATGACAGCTGCTCTGTCTGGTAGTATTCTTTTTCCATCTTTAGATATTTGCTGGCCGAGATATACAACGTCTACGAGGCAGTATTGTAACTTTCCTTTGTCCACCTTGTATCCCTTGGCAGCCAATACGTTAAGCAGTGTTATCGAATCTTCTCTACACTCTTCTTCTGTTTTGCTGCAGATGAGTAAATAGTCTACGTACTGTATAATGGTGCTCCCTACATCTATGTTGCCGATGTCTTCTCGTAGTACTCTGTTAAAAATGCTTGGGCTCTCGCAATACCCCTTTGGGAGTCTGCGGTGTTCATATCTGCTGTTTCCTAATGTAAAGGCTGTAAGGTACTGCGACTCTGGTTCGAGTGGCACAGAGAAAAAAGCATTTTTCAAATCAATGACAGTGAAGTTTCCTCTTTTGGTATACTGCACAATATTGATGCCGGGTTAGGCACTAATGGGAACTCTTTTTGGATGACGTCATTGAGCGGGCGGAGATCCTTGTCCATTCTCCACGCCCCCCTTTCGCTTTTTTAATCGGAAAAATCGATGTGTTGCATGGGGAAGTTGATGGCACTAAGATACCTTGGCTTAGGAGTGCATTCACTGTTTCTCTAATACCTTCCTCTGCTTCTTTGGACATTGGGTATTGTTTCACTCTGGGTGGGAGGGCACCTGGTTTCAGTTTTATCTTTATGGGAGTCACCTCATGCAACAATCCCACATCGTGTGGTCCTGTAGTCCAAATTTCAGGTGCTACCCTGGCCATGTCTTCCTCAAATATTGTCAGTGGGGCCTTTATGTTAGCCATGAGTGGGTTGTGTATTTCTCTGTATTGGATCATAATGTCACATGGTATGCTTATTTCCATTATTATTTCTCCATCCCCCTCGTAATCGGTAAACAATTCTTCATCAGTTATATCTTTTAGCATTATGTTCAGCTCTATGCATAGCACACTTCTCCACTCGCGTCCCTGCGCGTTCAGGCCTATGACCACAATGCGTCTGTTGGAAACTTGAACTGCCTCAATGTTTATTGATATAATTGTGCCTGGCCCTACATCTGTTGGTGTGATTGGGCGGAATATGAAGTCTGATGGTATTCTCCACTCTTTTTGTCTTATTTCAGGCACTACTCGGGCTAATACCTGTATTCCATAGACGAAATGTCATTGTCAATGGGGATCCCTCTTACTGCGACTTCCTTTGTAATCGTGCTTATTATCAGAAGTGCTCGTACTGGGCATACCCCTGGCGTCGAGCACACTATCCCTGTTTCGGTAAAAGCTATGGTCATGTTTAACTTACTGAGCAAGTCACGTCCCATCAAATCGATTGGCGCGTCTTCGTAATACAATAAGGGTGCGCGCACTGTTTTTCCCCCTAGTGTTACATCAAGATCTTTTGTGTAAGGAACTTTTAAAATAGCCCCAGAGAACCCCTGCGTTTCCAAATTTCTTCCCGAGAGCTGAAACCGCCCTTCTGTGAGACATGTTTTTTCTGCTCCAGAGTCTACCATAAAGATAAACTGCTTGTTTCCTATCTCTGCCGCCACTAGTGGTTCCTCATTTGCACTTTGTGTGGTGGATAGGACTGGACACGCAAGTACTCCCTGTGGGCTGTCCTAGTCTTGGTATCTTTGCTGACCTGGCACTGAAAAAACATTGTCACCTACGACCGTTACGCCACGGAATGGTGCAAGGGCACCGTTTGCAGCCGCTGCAAAAGGGTTATTGTTTATGTTCCTTACTGAGTTTTGTCTTGCCATGGGCTGTAGTGCGTTTTGCTGTTGTGGCTGCTGCTGTTGCTGCTGTTGTGGGGCTGGCTGTCTTTGTTGCATTTGGGGGTCATAGCAGTACTGATCTTGTTGTCCCCTCCTCCCCATTGGAGCCCCACAAGGGCTACCTGGGGGTGGGCAGCCCCACCCCTGTTCATTGTTCATGGGCTGCTGCTGCCCCTGAAAATACCCTAATGGTTGCATTCTACAATCTCGTGAATAATGTCCCCACCTTCCACAATTCCAACATGACCCCTGTTGTCCTCCTCTTGGTCCTTGCCCACCATACCCTCTGTTTCCCATTCCTCCGTATCCTCCCCTCTGCCCACGGTACCCACCTCTTCCTTGGGCTGGCCTGTTCTACCACTGTGATCCTTGGCATGGCTGTTCCTCTCCGTTCCACTGTCCCTGGTCCTCTCCAACCCACTGCGCTGCTATCCCAACGGGCCTTCCTCCCGCGTTTTCCCCTCCTTTGTTTCATCTGTCTGCGGTTACACTGGCAGTAATGGTAGCGACCTTCACTAATTTTGTCTGCACTAGTTTTGCTTCATCGGCCAGCCTCTTTTGTGTGACCTCCTTTTCCTTCTCTTTGATCCTTCTCCAATGGTGTACAATTATGCTCTGAATTTTAGGCCACCGTTTGGCTTCAATCCCAGCTATTTTGTCCCAGGCATTCTGCACCTCTTTCGGCAACCCCTTTTTGATGATAAAATAAAATAAGGCTGTTGATTGATCCCATGCCGTACCAGTTTCACTTCTCCATAAGTCTTGCACTCGCAAAATGAATTGCGCAGGATCCTCGCTCTCCTCCATCGTGCACTGCATCACTGCATGTAAGTCTGGAACGTCTGGAAATGCACGCCGCAATGCATCCCACACTTGTGCTCGAACATTGTTGAATGGTGATCCATCGTGGTGATCACAGCTCATTGTTACTCCCGGGAACCCTGCCCTTTCCCAGATTGTGTCTGCTTGGTCCCCGATTGCTGATACTAATAAGCTTTTCACATCACCTATAGCTAACGGCACGCCTGCCGTGTTTTTCTCAAATACTTGTATCCACTTACCTGCTCCTCCCGTCAGCGGGGGGAGGAGTTTTAACAGGTTGTTTTTGTCCATTTGGGCCCACGGGATATAGTTTGGCCTACCTGCTCCTTTATGTATCAGTGGCATTTGTAGTTTCTGTTTCTTTCCTGTTGTGCTCGTTCTCCCTTTTTTCGTTTTACTTACCAGTATGTTCCCTGTCCTCCCTGTTCGTTGTCTTAATCTACCCTGCCATAATGGTGGTGATAGTGTGTCTGGGTAACGGCAGTTTGGCAGTGGGGAACCCTCTGCGGCAGCTGCCTCTTCGTATTCATCTAAATCATCCCATACTTCTTCTATTTCTGACTCTGGCTCATTATCCTCCCAGTTTTCCTTGGGTTCACTTCCTTGTCTTTCACCCTGATCTCCACTTTGTTGACTCTCTGGTGTATCTGGGCTTATAATCCTCACTGGCTTGTTATTCAATTGGAACAGGAACTGTCCTGACTGCCACTCTTGTTCTTGTCTTTGCTGTGATGACGTCCCTTGTGATGCTATAGATTGCCCTGATTCTGGGGTTGCATTGCTTACTGCCCCTATCGGGGGTGTGAGATCTGCCAGTGACAGCGCGGGGGTACCTCCCCTCCCCCTGGCAGCATTTGCCCCTTGTCGCATAGAGCTCTTAACCGTGTTATTTCCATTTGTGCGTGTGCTAGCTGGCGATTTAAATCGCCTGTTAAACGTGCTAGGTTCACAGGAGGCGCACTCGTGGGGCCGTACAGGCCTCCTTTGTCATATGGTGGGGGTTCTGAGGCGGTTGCCCCGCACGGAGCAGTGGGGGTGGGTGGTATATACATGGGCTCACTAAACCCTACTGCTGGCCTGGTCATTAAGGGATAGATTTTTGTTACTTCGTTCTCGGTTGTAGTTGTTGAGCACTCCTCTTTTGGTGTCCCGCTTACTTCTTCAGGTATTTTCTGCTTTTCTATCATTCGGCTTGTACTTACCTCTGCCGTGGGGGTAACTTCCTCGAACATTCGCCATAAATCTAACACTTCTCTCCGGTTCTGTAATTGTTTCCCTTTGTATCGTGCTAGCAAATGTGTTGATACTAGGTCCAACACTCTTTTGTCGAATGACCCTCCTTCTGGCCGAATTGGTATAACCCCATCTCCTTTTATCTCAGTGATCCACTGATCGTGATACTTCTGTATCCTGTCGCTATATAGTGGAAGGTGCTGGCAAATATGTGCTACTGGCGTTACTCCCCCCATGGCAATGCTTCTTTTCCTTTATTGTGTGTTCCGGTACCCTTGAGTCCCTTCCCACCTCTCACTTGGTATGTCAGTTACAATATGTGAAAATACGTTCTTTATCAATGCTCGCAATTATGGTATGTCACATTAGCTGTTCTTTCTGAGAGGTGTTACCTGGTCACCTCTCACAATTTATTTCTTTGCCTATTATTCATTAATCAATAAGTTACTTGTACTGAAATACTTTGGTGTGTTCAACAGGACATATACACAAAGCAGACCAACAAACATATAATCATGCAACATACACATGCACTGCCTGCGCGCGTTTGTTCTTTCCCTATTCCCGTTACTGTCCCCGGTTTTTCTTCTTCCCTATTCTACCTACTATTTCGCATTCACTCCCCACCTCTTTCACCTTATTATGTCTCAAGATTTCTTAACTCCACGGAAAAAGAATATTCTAAAACTACTCTGAGTCTACTCAATATACAAGACCCCTACTATTTTCTCTTTATCTCTATTCTGCACTTGGTCGGGACAAATGCTATGCGGCGCCGCCTTCTACCCCGTACGGGCTAGGATACCACTTCTCTTCTTCTCACTTCTTACAACACCTAATGGCCATATAAAGGATAGATCAGAAAAGCCTCGCCATCACTCACACAGACCCTATTCTTAACTACCTTCCCTTCTTCCCGTATTTCCCCTTACCTTCCTTTGGGGTCTTTGCAACCGGGACTCCACGTGTTCAGTCAGGTACTCCGAGGGTCGCCGCTCACGGCCGGACCTCGCTCAGGTCTGTCCCCCAACCAAGCCGTGGCCTGCCTTGGCGAGCAGCCTTTTCGATCGGGTATTCGTCAACCGGAGACCCTTGACCCTTTCTTCTTGTTGTGCACAGTCTGGTCAACCGCGGAGGCGATGGTCTTGCTCGGGGCGTCCTGGATCTCGCTGCCGGGCGGTGCAGGCCTCGGGGCACCTCTCTAAATCACATTGCGGGGGCCACCAAAAATGTAGGTGCCTCTCCCCGTCTTACTACGTGTAAGAGAAAATAAAATAACCAGCACAACCCCTTTCGGGGAATGAGGCACTGAGAACCAGCTGCAAGAGTTCAAAGGATGGTTTATTTCTCCAGCTAGGAAATAACACAAAAAAGCCCTCAAAACCATTTACATCATCACTCATATATATATCAATTAAAGTAACTCTAACAAAAAATACTAAATGGACCCAATTGGCCAGTCGGTGTGGTGCTGTAGGTGTGGGTGGCATCTCCTCCTTCTGATTGGCTGAGTGGCTGACGAGGTGATGGACGTCAAATATCTTGTGCTCCACGCAGGTCAGGGTCCGGTCACTGTGGTCACTACCTAAGCTAATATGTTGCATTCGTAAAACACTAAATAACAAATGATCTAAACATTTTATGCTACTTTTCATGTTTCTACACAAATCACACATAGTATTTATTGTCAGTACAATTGGGTCATTCGTGGCTTTAATTGGAGGCCTTGACCTTTATTGTGCATGTAAAAAGAGTCAAGCTGTGTTTCACATATCTCCTAAGCTTTAGACCTATTAATATAAGAAAAAAACATATATTGTGGCAAGGTGCTTAAGGTTAGTAGCGGGTGTGTTGGGTGGGTTTCGCAGCGCAGGCGAGGGTCTGGCACTTTGAAAGACATACCTTACAGGGAGCGCAGGGTCAGGATGGCAATAAATCACTCTAAATGGGGGTGGGTGGCTTGCACGTTTATGGGGACGAACGAGCAAAAAGTGCTTAGCTCATCCTGGTTCATGTGCTGGTTCTCATGCTAGCAGTGATCTCAGAGTAAGAAAACTGTATCATATTGGTTGTTGCAACTTTCTCCAGCTTCAGCGTGAGAATGGGAGCGTGGAGCTTTCCTTCACAGGGGGAGTGCAAGGGTGGGGGCCAGCCAGCTGCCTGCGCGCCTTGTGTGTGTGTGTCTCTGTCCTTGGCTATTGCAGTGGAAGGGGAGCTGAGCCTTGCTGTACTATCTCAGTGAGGCCTGTTTACCCAAGATGGAGTCGAAAGGGGGCACAAAAGATGGATGCCCCGTGTCCTGCTCAGTAGTCCCATCTATGTAGCGGTCAACCGTGGTTAACTTTACATAAGGAAAAGGGGCAACCCCACTACTGGAGGCACGTGGTCCAAGTCCCGTACTGAGGAGTGTACGGTGCGAAGGGGCCTGGGGGCCCCTCACTCCCATACAATATCTACAGTGAGGTCAAGAATTATTTTGTCAAAACAAAAATTCCATTGAACAAGTTGGTGGCAATAACAACTGATGGTGCACCAGCAATGACAGGGCGTCATTCTGGTTCTGTTGCGTACTGTAAAGCAGACCATGATTTCCCTCCATTATTGCACTACCACTGCATCATCCACCAGCAGGCAATTTGTGCCAAAGTGATGGGGTTTGATCACGTAATGGCCTCTGTTGTGCGAATTATTATTTCAATTTGTGCAGGCCAAACAGCACAAAATGTTCAAAATATTCCAGGGAGAACTATTTGCCGCACATAGTGATCGGTTTCTACACACGGAAAACCGATGGCTTAGTAGGGGGAAAATACTACGTCACTTTCTTTCACAAGTTCCAATGTTTATGAACAACCCGACCCCTGATATCGCCCGCAAGTAGCTCTCGCTGTTGGCCCTCCACTGAAAGTAGCTCACGCCAACATAAAGGTTGGAGACCCCTGCTCTAAACACTTCCATGGTTTTACGGCGAGGTCTTAATCGTCTCTCCCAAGGAGTCCTCTCTTCTTGATCCTCTTCATTTTCCCAGTTCTCCTCACTCTCTTCTTGCACATCTTCACTTTCTATCCCCTCCAATTCATAGTCTGCGTCCTGTTGCTCTGGTTCTTCAGTTTCTACTTTTACATTTTTAATCACTGCCTTGTGCAATTTTAAAAATACTTCTGCTGCCCATGTTTCTGCATCTACCATATGGCAAGGCCCCTGCCTCTTCCTTGTCGCTCTTCGCAATTCCTCTTCCGCCTTACATATCGCTGCTTCTAAATCTTTGCACATTTTGTTTTCTAATTTAACTATTACCAGGTCTTCCTGTCACTTGGTGCACTTATTCCCGTTACTGGGTTTGTTTCTGAATACGCTAGGGGTTTATATCGGGGGGGGGGTTGCATATCCTGCAGCTGGCTCTAAGGGGTAATGTCCCATTATGGGCAGGGCTGTCAGCTGTGCAGGCGCCGAAGCCTGTGCCGACTGGGTGCTTTTCTCTATACTCATCTGGGATACTGACTGCATAGGCTTCGAATCGTGTGTCGTATTTGCACTATGCGACGGGTGGGGTGATGCACCCTCAGTATTCCCCTTTCCTTTAGTACTACTCTCGTCTTCGTTGTATAACTTCCATAGTTCTAATATACCCTGCTTCTTTTTCAGTTTTTTTACCCTTGTATGTGGACAATAAATGGGTGGACATATGTTCTATAATACTTTTATCATGCGTGCCCTCAGCTGGCCAATCTGTAAATATTTTCCCTTCCATTCCTACCGCCCATTCTTCATTATATTTTGCTACTTTCTCCCTATAACTTGGCAACTCTTTACGCATGTGCTCTGATGGAGTACTCCTTGTTCTTCTACACAACAAAGCACGAACACAACTGATCAGTATCACAAAGAACAAAATCAAACAATGTCTTCAATATCACCTCGAAGGATCGCCACTCTATGGTGAACCCCTAGAATGCTTCAAAACCATAAATCATGAACATAAATAAAAAGGACAACACCTGAGCGCATAAAAAAGATTTCCAAAACCATGCCCCTCTCCAATGCAATCTACACCCCAATCTTTTTCCCCACGCTAATGTGCCTCAACCAGTTGCCACTGGTCACTCAATACTATATATATATTTAATAACATATTTTTGTAATATTTTCATAAGTGTTTTATTTTCTTTTCAATCTTTTTACTTTAATAATTTTTTGATTAATGTTTAATGTTTTATTGCTGCTGCTCTCTGTTAGCACTTTTTTTTTAGCACTGTGATTTGATCAAGTGCACACATTTTTAGAATATAAGAGGACTTCGTACAATATTCATATGCTACATATATAAAATTAAGAGATGTCAAAATCAACTTGTTAGGAGGTTAACAAAGCACATTGCACTTCAAATAGATATTTTGCACTCATGAGAAGTTTGTAAACAGTTTACAAAGCACGTAGCACTTAGTATTACAACAAGCACTGGAGCATAGAATCATTTGTTGATTAACATCTTTCAATATGATAGGTTCCATGATTCAGGATCTGTCAGATAAATATTTTTTACTTCAAACATTTATCCCACTCGGGACAATTTTAATCAAACTTGTATACTTAGCAGATTGCACTTTAAATTGACAATTAAAACACTGACGTCCGCAAGGGTTCACTGTCAGTAAATTGTACCAGGATATCATATATACCTGCCAAAATGAATCTGTCAATTTTTCCAGTGTTGATTTTGCTTATTAGACTCTGCAAAGTCTCCCTTTTTAGCATACAAAGACATTAATATTATCCACTTGGCATGTCTTCCATGTCAGTTTTTACAATGCATCTGCAATTTTTACTAACATATAAGATTCTGGCGGCCGCAAGGGTGAACTGCCAGCATCTCCTTGCAGATACAGGGACATAGGCGGCCTCAAGGGTCTTTTACTGCCTATATTTCCCTGTACTACACTTGCAATATATATGTTTTAAACAATACACAAGTTTAAAACAATATCTGCATTTTGCACTTTACTGATACACCACTCATTAGGGACTTAGTCTAAGAGCTAATGTGAAATACTAATTTAAATGCACGAAGTGCTGAATGCTATGAGGAAATATCTTATAAATGTTAGAAAGTATATTGATAGTCTGGCAAATTCAAATGACACTTGCACATTGTACTTTACTTGCAGACTACCCATCAGGAAGCATGCCTGTGAGCAAATAAGAAATGTCAATGTAAATGCACCAAACGCCGAGTGTTGTAGAAATATTTCAAATGTACTAGAGAGTGTATTTGAATTCTATATTTTATATATGCAAATGTTAAGTGAAAAATTATTCATCGCTAAGTGCTTTTATATTTCGGGTATTCCTCCTATGCCCAATAAGTATCACTTATAGCCATTTATAATAGCTGAAATACTTTACAATTCAATCTTGTGAAACATATGTATGGTCACAATTCTGCAATACTGATATTATGTTTCTGATGTTTGTTAATCTGCTTAGAATCACATGCTGTGCATAGGTCCGACATCCAGTGGTCACTGCGGAGTATTGCATTTTGTTTTTCGTAGTCGAAAAGGGGACGTCGACAAGGCGTGTCTGTAACACTATCCCTATAGTGACGTGCGTTGTACCCACAATCCCTCAATCGTCGAGGTCCCTCAGATTGTTTTTTTCCGCCCAGTTTCTGGTCGCCTTTCGCGGAGCTCCTAGAGAGACATTGCTATACTTACCACGGACCTCGGTCCTTTTGTCATAACTTAATATACTGGTAACGATCCCTCCCCCTCGACGTTAGCTGTGAAGCTGTTTCTCCGCCGAACTGATTTTCGACGGAGAGGAAGAGCGGAGGAGATCCTTCGGCGCTGCCGAACACGTGGCCTGGCCTCGACGGCCAACTTACAGTAGGGAGAGTGGGGGTTAGAACTTTGTCTCTTCTCTTTGAGAATGTCTTTCTTTCTCCCTTTTCTTTCCCTTGGGGTTGTTATCGCCAGCTATTATTGCCTCAGCTATGGAGAGGACACCATTTAAGTTTTGCCCACGCTGCAGGGGCAAATATACTTGGAAAGATAAGCACAAGCTCTGTAATCGTTGCTTACCCCTCGATCACATAGAGAACAGCTGCGCAGCCTGCAAGCTCTTAAAACCCAGGACTCTTAAAGAACGTAGGGTTAAGAGGTGGGCGGACTACGCGATGTCGAAGTCAGTTTCCTCACCCGCTGCCGCTGTTACTGAAAGTGACGAGGAGTGCGATAACTCGACGTCCGTTACGGAAGTCATGAACCCCCAGAAGGAGCGCTCCCGCTCCTCGTCGTCCGTCCCCGGCCCCGACGGGCTCGGCTCACGCCCTGCTTATGGGGATGAACACCCCGGCGACAAGGATGCACACAAACCCCATAAGGCTAAACACACTACCCACGGCTCTTCTTCGTCGAGAACGAAGGATCCATCAGCGCCGAAGGGGACGCAGGGCACTCCGGCGTCTACCGCAGACCGTAAAGGTCACAAGCCCCACCCGCAAACGCAGCCGCGACCAGCGATTGGGCTTCCATCTAACACGGGCGCTACCCCAAAAACATCCGACGCAACGCTCCATAGAGCGACCGTCGAGGTACAACGCGCAACGCACACAACGTCGACACCAAAGCCCTCGACGGACAAAATCGTGGCCGAGAGCCTAGCGAGAATTGTCGCCGAAGACGAACGTACGCGGACGACGAAACAAACGTCGAATACCGCGTCGAAAAAACACAAAAGTAGCCAGGAACTGCCCCTTTCTCCAAAGGACGCTTGAACTACCTGAAGGCTTTTCAGAAGGAGACAGGAACCTCTCGTTGACGTTGTGGGAGCGTTCGAAACGATTCGAAGGCGAAAACACTAATTTCCCCCCTCTAGACTATTCAGGGGTACCCCATGAGACCCTTGAAAGACTCCATTCTTGCATGGAGAAAATGGAAAGGTTTCTAGGAAACCAAGACCCACCCACTCACAAAAGACAAAGAGAATGGCCACAGGATGACCCTAGAGTCAAGATTCCTAGGCTGGTTGACCTCACTGAGGAGGAGCAATACCTCCAAGAAGATGAGGAGTGTTTGGGTGGAGAAGAAGAGGTAGAACTTGAGGAAGAGGGGTTCGAAGAAGATCCTTACACCACTGCTACAGGGTTTGAAGAGGATACAGCTACCTCGCAGCCCTGGCATTCACCGTCAGTGCAGCCTTGGCAATCCCCATCAGTACATTCAGACCCTGATGCCTTTCTCCCTTCTCCTCTCAAGGATTCACATGGGAACTCCTCTCCCATAGATGACCAACCTTCCCTCAATGCACTATTGCGCAAGGCAGCAGCGCATTTTGAGATTGATACAGGGAAAACTCTTCCAGACATTGACTTTGTAGAAAAAGTCATCAAAGAAAAAGCCCCTGTTAGCCAATCTATTCCACTCCTGGCTTCTATTAAAAGAAGAATTTCTCCTTCCCTTACTAACCCAGCTTTAGTAAGAGGGGTCAACCCTAGAATAGAAAAGCTCTTCAGCCCTTCATCCTCTGACCCTTTATACATCAGAGGACACTCTATTCCGGACTCCCTTGTGGTTACCAACACAAGAAAAAGAGCAGGGGTGCCACTATCCACTAGTGAAGCACCTCCAGACAAAGAAGGCAAAAAACTCTATGCACTGGGGAAGAGAATCACGACCTCCGCCGCCTTCTCTACTAGAATTGCTAATAACAACTCACTTTTAGCTAGCTACGCAGATGCACAGTGGAACAAGCTGCGCAGCGAAGCAGAGGAAGCACCTGAACCTCTGCGTTCTCGCCTGCTAGCTATAATATCAGAGGGCACACTGGTAAACCAGGGCATTGTTAAGAACTCCCTAGATGCCGCTGAGACGGCTGGCCGCTCCCTAGTGCAGGGAATACTTCTCAAGCGCCACGTTTGGCTACGCAATTCAGGTTTTAAGCCCGAAACCCAAGTCTCCCTCATAAATAAACCCATTGAACAGAAGCATCTGTTTGGGAAAGCAGTAGATGAGGCCCTAGAACATGCTAAAAAAGAGTTTGATACCATCAAGACTCTTGATCAAATTTCTAGGCCCCCTAACAGGCGAGGCTATGGTAATAAACGCTCCTTTCGTGGCCAAAGACAGCAGCAGAACCAACAACAACAATATTACTCTGGCTCCAACTGGCCCACCAACCAGGGTAACACCCAGTTCAGTCAAAGAGGCCAACGCCGTGGCAAAGGAAGAGGTCGTGGCTCCAGCCCCAGAGGTTCCACGCCCAATACCAGCAAATGACCCGAAAATTCGGGTCCCCTCCCATGCATCACCGGTCGGGGGCCGGCTAACATCGTTCCTTTCAGCATGGGAGGGAATCACGTCAGATCGTTGGGTATTATCCACCATAGCCCACGGATACTGCATCGAGTTCAACGGTTCCCCGAAGTACAAACCCCCACGGAACCGGCGCATGACACCGCAACACCTCTCCATTCTTCTTCAAGAGGTGGAAGAACTACTGAAGAAAGAAGCTATAGAGCCCGTCCCCCTATCACAGGTAACAGAAGGTATTTATTCAGTGTACTTCCTTGTACCCAAAAAGGACTTAACCATGCGCCCTGTATTAGATCTGCGCCCAGCGAACATATTTGTCAAACCCCAAAAGTTTCGTATGGTGACCTTACAGGAGGTAATCCCACTGTTATCACAAGGGGATTACATGACAACACTGGACATGAAAGATGCATACTTTCATATTTTAATGTTGACATCGCACAGAAAATACCTCAGGTTCAAAATAGAGGACAAACACTACCAGTTCAGAGTACTACCCTTCGGGATAGCATCTGCACCAAGGGTATTCACGAAAGTACTGGCAGTGGCAGCGGCCCACCTGCGCAGATTATCCATCCCGGTATACCCTTACCTCGACGACTGGCTCATAACAGGGGATTCTTACGAAACATGCTTCTCCAATACCCAAAAGACCGTAGACCTTTTGTCCCAACTGGGCTTCTCCATCAACGAAAAGAAGTCCAGCTTAGACCCCAGCCAAACCAAACAATTCCTAGGGGCTCTAATTCGAACAAGGGACGGCCTCGTATTCCCCTCCAACGAGAGGGTCCAAAACATGCTGTTTCAAATTCCCCATTATGTAGCAGGCCGAGAGGTGACGGTACGCAAAGCAATGCGCTTGCTAGGGATGATGGCGTCATGTATTTATTTGGTACCTCACGCGCGCCTGCGCATGCGCCCAATGCAAGAGTGGCTCTACAGCCAGTGGTGTCAGGCCAGCGGACAATGGGACGATCTAGTGGTGGTCTCGCAGGCCTTGGTTCTCTCGCTACGGTGGTGGACAAAAGAAAACCTGTTATTAGGGAAAACTTTTGCCACACCCGCAGTGGAAGCCACTCTAACCACAGACGCATCCCTTACAGGATGGGGGGCTCACCTATCCCATCAGACGGCACACGGAGTGTGGACTCCGAGTTTAGCATCCAAGCATATAAACCTGCTGGAACTACTAGCGGTGTTCAAAGCACTGAAAGCCTTTCAGGAACACTTACAAGGAAAGACAGTGATGGTCCTCACAGACAGCACCACAGCCATGTACTACCTCAACAAGCAAGGGGGCACTCACTCTCCAGGACTGTCCAAGCTGTCCCAGAATATATGGAAGTGGGCTCTCAAACACAACATGTTCCTACTATCACAACATGTACCAGGGGAACTCAATCTGCTAGCAGACAAACTCAGCAGAGACTTCCCCCTGCCCGAAGAGTACGAATGGCAATTGCACGAAGACATCGTCTTAGACATCTTCACGCAATGGGGATTCCCGGAAATAGACCTGTTCGCAACCCTGGAGAACTCACAATGCCAAAGTTACGCCTCCAGGTACCCCCAGAACCAGTCCAAGGGGAACGGTCTGTCGATTCAATGGTCAGGGAAATTTGTTTACGCCTTTCCCCCGACTCCCCTTCTCAACAAAGTGGTGCACAAGATGCACCAGGAGCAGGTTACCATGATACTAGTGGCCCCAATGTGGGCACGGCAACCTTGGTTCGCTCACTTGATGGAGATGTCCCTATCTCCCCCAGTGAAACTTCCCTGCCCGTACAACATGCTGTCACAAGACAAGGGCAGGACACTGCATCCATGCCCTCAGACCATGAACTTAGCAGCCTGGCTCCTGAGATCATAGAATTTGGACATTTACAACTCCCACAGAGATGTATGGACATCCTCAGGGAAGCCAGAAAACCTAATACTCGACACTGCTATTCTAGCAAATGGAAAAGATTCGTTATCTGGTGTAGAGGTACTAGCATCAACCCAGTTGACTGCTCTCCTACTGACATTATTCTATACTTGACCCATTTACTGGATTCAGGTTTAGTGTTCAATTCCATTAAAGTCCACCTAGCGGCACTTTCTGCATACACCACTTCCCAACTTAAAGTGTTGTGGTGGAAGATACCAGTTATCAAAGCCTTCATGGAGGGGGTAAAGAGGATACACCCTCCGATAGCTAACCCAGCTCCCGGATGGGACTTAAATGTGGTACTTTCCAGACTCATGGGCCCTCCCTTCGAACCCATGCACAAGGCAACTCTTAAAGATATCACCCTTAAGACTGCTTTCCTAATAGCTATCACCTCCATTAGGAGAGTAAGTGAACTACAGGCTCTTTCTGTACTAGACCCCTTCGTAACAGTTCACAAAAATAAAGTGGTTCTACGCACACACCCAAGGTTTGCACCTAAATTCATCTCGAAATTTCATGTAAACCAAACTATAGAACTACCAACGTTCTTTCAAAACCCTTCCAGCTCGGGAGAAAAAAGTCTGCATACACTAGATGTACGCAGAGCTGTCATGTTCTACATGGAAAGAACCAGACCACTGAGAAAGACTAATCAGTTCTTTGTCTCGGTGGCAGCAGGAAGAGAAGGAGATGCGGTCTCAAAATCCACTATATCTAGATGGATTGTTCAATGCATCACGCTCTGTTACACTCTTGCTAAGAGAGAACTACCCTTCAAGCCAAGAGCACATTCCACTCGAGGCACTGGGGCTTCCATAGCATTCATTGCAAATGTTCCCCTTGAGTCCATCTGCAAAGCGGCTACCTGGAGTTCTGTGCACACCTTTACAAAACACTACTGTCTAGATGCACACTCTAGATCTGACTCCCAGGTGGGACAGGCAGTATTAAGACATCTTTTCTCTACTGTTCCTTCTCATAACCCACCGCCAACTCCGGGTACTGCTCGCTAGTCTATGCACAGCATGTGATTCTAAGCAGATTAACAAACATCAGAAGACAATGCATTACTTACCGTAAAAGCATTTCTGATGGTTGTATCTGCTTAGATTCACATGCGCCCACCCTTCCTCCCCGCTCGGATGGAAGGAACATAGACTTCCTTTATATCTCTCTTTTCTGTACTCACTCACGTCTATAAGGCTCCCTCAGGGCAGAAAAATACAAACAGAGGGACCTCGACGCGTGAGGGATTGTGGGTACAACGCACGTCACTATAGGGATAGTGTTACAGACACGCCTTGTCGACGTCCCCTTTTCGACTACGAAAAACAAAATGCAATACTCCGCAGTGACCACTGGATGTCGGACCTATGCACAGCATGTGAATCTAAGCAGATACAACCATCAGAAATGCTTTTACGGTAAGTAATGCATTGTCATGTACTGACCTGTATCTGAGCTCATTCCAAAATGGCGGCATGTGTACACAAAGAGTCACTTTCTCAGCATGCTAGTAGCTATGATCCGAAAACAAGAAACAGAGATGATAAAATAGTTGAATGGTCTCTATAAATGTACAGTCCTCTTTCTATCACCTATACACCAAACGAAGCCTGTGTAGGGTGAAACGCGTTGTATCCTTTCTGCTGCCCTCTCTGTCCATTCTGAAATGCTAATAAAGGACTATTTTTGAACAGCAACTATGCGGGATATGGATTGAACATTTTTCATTTACACAAAAATCTTACTTGCCAGAGTGCCGCCACGCTTGTGTTTCAGTCTACCCTATATATATAATAGAGACTTTGTACTGCAGTACAGAGTAGTTGGAGTGCACTCCAAGAGCAGTTCAGAGGAGGAAATGTTCTCCGCACCCTGAGTCCAATCACCAGAAGTATGGCAGGCAAAATAATATTCCTTTATTAAGTATTATGTCATGGAAAAAAGAAAAGCACTGCAAAAGCGATCCGTTTCACGGTATGCACACCGCTTGGTCAGTATATATTGCAAGAAAAAACTTCTAAAACCTTTTAAATGTTCTCAGCCTCTTGCCACTTACCGCGGCGGAGGGTACAATCCTCGCTAGTGCAGGATTGTCCCCTCTTATTTCTAAAGCAGCGCTGCACCTCCCTCCTTTACTGCGGGATGTGTACACTTCACTTAAAGTTTTAAGACTATGTGATGTCACCGCACCTCTCTATGGGAGCCCTCTTCACTTTCTACTAAAAAGAAAATAGAAAAACAAGGCAAAGCAAAGCACGTGGCTCACAGTCATTCACTCCACTTCCGCATGTATACTCACTTCCCCATTGTAGTTCTCGGATCATGTGCACTGGCTCACTATGGTCACCCAAAGTCTTCCGGGGCTGTCACTTCCCACAATGGCCTGCACTCGATGGGGCGGGCCGGGTCTTACAGCAATCAGGCAGGCCTTCTGGGTAACCCCTGCACCTGCTACCTCCTCGTGGTTTACGCAGTCTTCTGCTTTCTCCAAGCAGACCTTGCTTACCCCAGAGTGCAGTGGGGGAGCTCACTGTTTTCTGCAAAAACCTTGTTGCCCGTACTCGGGCCATTAAAATATGTAAGGCAAGTCCCACTCCAAGTAGTAAAAATCAATCCAAAAGAGACCAAAATTAATGCATGAGATATGAGATGAACAAAAACATGCTAGGCAGGGAATTATCTAAAAAGACATTCAACTACAAAACATAAAATGGGCGGTTTTATAGAAAATTACAGACGAGAAAAGACAACAAAAGTTATGACTTATTCATACTTTCCAGGCTTCTACTTTGACCTCGTCATTTGCACTGTCGGTGCTTCCAGACATTTCCTACTTTGTTGATTTATACTAACCTCGTAACTAAATAAAAATATCAACTGTTAGCTCATTTTCATTGAGATCATCTCCTTTTACATGTTTCGGATTGATAACATTCTTCTAAACCAGTATCATTTAAGCTTGCCTTGTAATTGGTTTCTCAAAGAGGAGTATATGTGGGGTGAATGACTACGTAAATATCAGCCAATCCCTATGTGAGATGTGACAGTGTGACATTGAAATTATAACCTAACATACTTTCTCATTGACCTAATTGGTTGGCACCGTTTTAGAGTTCTCATCATTGTGAACTATAGATCACCAGTCCACTTTGCAACTAATTGGAAACATTACTTGGTTGTCCTTCCTTTCTCACAATTTCATCTGTCCTGCCTTTGACCTTACGTGCTGGGGCTTAGCTGATTGCAAACTACATTCTCTTACATTGACATGGATATATGTATGTAATTATATAACTTGTGATTTAATAAAGTTGTCCTTACTACTATTGTAGCAAAAACAAAGAGGTGATGGCTGGAAGATTTAGAATGAATCTTAACCACTGCCATTGCTCTGGGCAACCCGCAAGACCATCGTTCTTCGCCTGCCAAGCCATTACAGAAGAGGAAAGACCATATTCAAATCAGACTTGGTCCCACCTCAAAAGGGGGCAATCCAGCCTGAACTGCTAGGTCACATCGCTTCTGCACGAGACCACAAGCATTCCCAAACATGTTTTGGCCTTGTTGGCCCCCATCAATGAGGAGTAGCTTGGGTCTCTAGGCCCAGCAGGCACAAGACCCACGTCTGGGCATACCCGTCCCACTCGGGATGACAAAGCAAAAACAAAGAGGTGATGGCTGGAAGGTTTAGAATGAATCTTAACCACTGGCATTGCTCTGTGCAACCCTCCAGACCATCGTTCTTCGCCTGCCATACCGACAAACCCGCCATGGAGTCCTATGGACTCCATGCAATGGGGATTTACCTACCGGTGCCGGCACCTGTAGAATCCTGGAAATTCCGGGATATCAGGCGCTGGTAACAGTAGGTCGGTTTGCCCGGAATTACCAGAGGGATACTGGCAAACATATAAGGACCCCCACATCTCAAAAGTGCACAGTGCTCCTGTTTTAAATAATGGGGCCATATTTAGATAAGTCAATCTTTCTCCAAGCCCTCATAATTTATGTAGGTATACCATTTAATGATATTCAACTCATTAGGATATACAGAGTACATCAAAAGTCAATTTCACTAAAAGCAATCGAAATGCATAATTAAACTAAAATCAAGTAGTCACTTTCAGGATGTCCTGTCCCTTTAAACAAGCTCTGTGTAAATACGCAGCCACTCAATAGACTATACATTCTTCATCAGATCGCAATCAGAGAGCCATGGGTTGCACTGAATGCCCAATACCAGGAGCCAAAAATGTAGGTTTTTCAGTGGTTTCTTGATATTCAAATACAATGAACATAATAACATCAAATGTAAGTCACTTTCCATCAAGGATTTACAGTAACAGCATTTATCAGAAACCCTTCCAACGCATAATTGGGAACTATGGCCACATTATCTATAAGTTCCTTAAAGTCTGCCTCATAGAAATATAATCTAAATTGCTATTTTTCTCAGCAGAATTTCATGTATATATCTACAGACTTTCGGAGGTATGAAAGTTGTTGATCATGGTCAGGCCAAACCGCTGATAAAATGTAACAATTTCCCCCCCTCGTGGCTAACTTGAGTCGCTGTTTAGAAGTGCATAGCTCCATGCACAGCTCTCCTTTTACCTCATTATTTTATTCCACTCAATATCACAGTATGCATTGAGATCTCCACAGATAATAATGGGGCCTTCCGGATGATCCCATACCCATTTGGTGACAATGGTGGATATACAGCATTATTTAATTCGTTTGGTTGCCTCCTGGGGGGGTCGTAAATAGTGATCAGCAATATTTTAAAGCAGTTAGTGTCATTATTGACCTTCAGTGTCCTGCATAATACATTGTGATGTAAGTATTTAAGACCGTATTCTGTAAGATTGTATCTATTCTTAGCACCAATAGGTAGTCCGCCTTTAGAGCAGCCTTGAAAGCCCCTTTTAGCCTTTTTAAATATTTGACTATATCCATCCAATGTAATGCAAGATAATTCAGTGACCAGGTTTCCTGAAGGGCCAATAGGTCAGTCACATTGTGCTAAATGTTCAATTCCCTCTCTGCAGTTGCAGTAGTATTCATGCCCTCTAGTATTCCACGAGAAGAGGATTTAGGAATTCGGTTCCCGCCTAGGCTGGCGAACAGCTGGGAGCCATTTCTATGTAGTGACAAGTCTGGTGTCAGGGATCGATTGTTATTGGCCTCTTGATATACACATCTGCACTGTGGGTTGCACACAACCTTGTAACTACTGTAGTCCGTCACAGACCCCTCTTTCAAACATGTAGCTCATTCTCAGGAAATTGAAACTATAACTCATGATAAGATCTATAGAATGACTAGATGCAAAATGAACATGTGAGCAATTCCCCAAACTACAATCCCTCAGGTAGCTCAACATTGTTGATGTCCCGGGATCTTAAAACCCTTAGTTTGAGGATAGTTTATAACAAGTTTAAAAAAGTATGACATAGTGTGGCAGTTTCAGTGGTAGAAAAAAGTGCAGTTCATGTAAGTGATAAATAATCATTATGATTGAATTTCACAGTTGTGTTCCTTTTTGTTGCAAATGCCAGCGTCCAGAATTACACTATACCCTGGGGCATCTTCATGTGGTAATCTATTCACTTCAGAAATTATTAAATCTTCATCGTCTGAATACTGGTTGTTGTCACTCTCTTCGAGCAGGGCCGGGGACAGCAGAGGGCTATCTGCAGCTTAAGTTCTTAAGGTTGCGCCCTTGTGCGTATTCTTCGCATGTTCATTAGGGCGAATTACCCATTTACGAGACCCAGAAGTGGCGCGGGCAGGAGCCCCCACTAACAGCCACCCACGCGCTCCAACTCCTGGATGCAGCGCAGCGACCGTGACCGCAACGGGCCATCCCTCCCAGGCTTGGAGGTGAAACCACCATCCCTGCCAGGGCACCCCCCATCTCCCCACACTGCCCACACATCAAGGACAAGCACCGCTGATCCATCCATGCCCGCACCGCATCGCGCCGACATTTCTTCCCAAAACAAAATGTCGGGCGCGGCATGAAGACGAGGCTCGGCTTCCCCAGTCGCCTAGCAACTAGTGTATTAAAACACTAACTTCCGCCGGCAGGCGGAATAGCCGGCGGCCACTCAAAGGCCAGTATAAGGCCCTGTTTTGCCCCTGTTTAGCGCATGTGAGCGCAACAACCAACCTACTTTCCCGACTGGAACCGATTGGCTGTGTCGGAGCCCTCACACCCGAAAGCATCCCCGACTGCACCAGGGAGGAGCAGGAGCTCTCTCCACCCACCACAGAAGCAGCAGCCGATAGGATCGAGGCCCGTGTGCCGTGCAAAATGCAAGGTAGGCCAGATGCCTCTCTCTGCTGCACTTTAGAGTTCGACAACATGATTGTTTTCTCTGCCATAGATAATTGCACTTTAGCATTCTAACCTGCCAGCTTGCGCCTATAGATCTGCGCTCTGGCACACTATTACCGCCCTCGTACATGACACTTTTAGCTCGGCAGCCTTAGGCACGATCCGGAACTCAGCTGCTGCCCTACGGCTTTATTGGCTCAAGTGTCCTACCCGAACCCAGGCGCTGCCCAATCCAGCCCTTGTTCTATTCTGGGCTCAGACGCTGCCACAATGCATCATGTGCTGCACCTAGGGTCGCCAATAGACCACAATTGATTTGTGTTGTGCCTCTGATTTTGTGTTGTGCCTTATGGTCGCCAATAGACCACAATTGATTTGTGCTATGCCTCTGATTTGTGTTGTGCCTTATAGTCGCCTTATGGTCGCCAATAGACCACACTTGATTTGTGCTGTGCCTCTGATCTGTGTCGTGCCTTATGGTCGCCAATAGACCACAATTGATTTGTGCTGTGCCTCTGATCTGTGTTGTGCCTTATAGTCGCCTCATGGTCGCCAATAGACCAAACTTGACTTGTGCTGTGCCTCTGATCTGTGTTGTGCCTTATGGTCGCCAATAGAGCACACCTGATTTGTGCTGTGCCTTCTGACTTGTGCTATGCCTTACGGTCGTCAATTGGTGAAACTAGCTACTTCATGTATCCCAAGGTGTCCTTGGCTGCGTTGTGACTCTCGCATTTAGGTGATACACTGCCATAGTTAGCTCATCTTTACTTGCCTTGTCTGCCACTACCTGTACTTGCCTAGTTGGCCACTACCTGTACATGTACCGCCTATGATAGCTACATTTAGCCTGCCTATTGAAAGACGTACTTGTCAACTGTACTGCCGATTGTACTCTAGTCAATTGCCACCGCCCCAAACTTAGTCGCCATCTACTATACCTGAGTTATCTGCCTTATCCGCACAGGCCCCAACCCTGATCAGGCCGGATTACACAGCCTACTCTAGTTCTATCTGCCACCCTCCACGGTGATGTCACAAGATGCAAACCTCACAAGCCACACTAGCCCTTCTCACTCTAACAACACTCCTAGTCCACATACCCAGACTCACTCCCACCATTGAATACACCACCCCCCAACGCTCAGCTCACTCCCCTGCCATGACACAGACTTCACCTCAACCATTATTGAGTCGGAATGACCAAACTGAAGAACCTCAACAACATAGAACCTTCGAATCTAAACCATGTAATACCATATCTAGAAATGCTAGACTCCGAGTCAGACTTGCAAAACTATATGAACCACGCGCCAGAACACTGACCACATCTAACCGTAGCAAACCCTCACATAATAGGGGCATAGAAAAACCACACAGCCTACACCCAAAGACACAAAATGCACGTATGCACACTCCTGACACAACCCAGGAAACGACATGCACACACCCATCCACCAGCCCACTTCTAAAAGGTTGCACTAGTTAATGCTAGGTTAATGCTAGGTCCTTGATTGCTCATGCCATAAGGGCAGATAGAGGCGAATCCCGTGGAGGGGGCATAGCCCTTATTATTAAATCTAACCTATCCATCAGGCTAGTGCCCTCGAACGACACTAAATCATGCGAAAGCCTAACAGCTAAACTAGCTATTAACAACTCCCAAACCCTCACTATCCACCTTATCTATAGACCTCCAGGCCCTATTGGAACCTTTGAGGAGGACATCTCTACCATCCTATCGCACAACCTAAAACAATCATCACAAGTCATCCTGCTAGGGGATCTTAACCTAGGCTTCAATCACCAAAATGACCCACAGGCAACTCGAATAGCCAACCTACTCTCTGAACTAGGCTTCTCACAAAAAGTACTTCACCCTACCCAAAACAAGGGTAGAATACTCGATTGGGTGGCAGACCCCAACTGCAATGCCTCCATCCTATCGATCTCCCCACTAATTTGGACAGACCATCTCCTTATAACTTTTGCTCTAGAAACGATCAGACCCACTACCGCCTCAGTCCAGCCAGCACCATCCATCCCAACCAGAAACAAGAAAAACATCACCCCGGACAACCTACTCCCGCTCATCTTTCCCACACTTAATTCACTACCAGACAACCTGGACCCTGAAACATTAGTGAATGAGTACAACAAAGTCATGTCCTCTGCCTTGGACATAATTGCACCACTCAAAGTGAGACGCAGCAAACCTAAAGCCCAC
The DNA here is from genome assembly GCF_040938575.1 of Ambystoma mexicanum. NCBI lineage: Eukaryota > Metazoa > Chordata > Amphibia > Caudata > Ambystomatidae > Ambystoma > Ambystoma mexicanum. The sequence continues at coordinate 359,554,478 of NC_090929.1, read as the reverse complement.
CTCAATTCCTGGTACACCCCCCATCTAAAAACTCTTCGTACCAAAAAAAGACAATGCGAGGTCGCATGGAAATTACAACCATCGGAAGAAAATAAAAGCACCCTGAGAGATATATCTACCCTCTACAAAAAGGAAATACTAGCAGCCAAACGGGAAACCTACAACACTAGAATAGCCCAAGCCAACTCTAGCATGAAAGAACTCTTCATTATCCTAAAGGAAATAGAATCCCCCATCCCAGTGCCTGACAACTGTGTCAAAGATAAAACATGGTGCACCAACATTCAGCAAGCCCTAGCTAATAAAGTAACATCGCTCCAATCTAAAATTGCCACAAAAAAATCCTCGCTCAGTCTCGACACTAAGCCCAAAACAGATATCACCCCTCCTAAAAATAGCACCAACTACCCTCGCTTCAAATTCTCAAAAGTATCTACTATTGAGACAGAAAAAATCATACTGTCACTCAAACCATCTAATTGCCAGGGGGATCAATGTCCACCTCAACTGATAAAGGACACAGCTAGAGACCTGGCTCCCTTTATCTCAAAACTCATTTACGCCTCATTCGCTACAGGGTCCATACCAAGCAACCTAAAAGAATCTTGGGTACTCCCTTTGCTTAAAAAACAGACACTAGACCCTGCCATACCCACGAACTACGACCCAATCACCATTGTGCCATTCCTCTTAAAAATCATAGATAAAGTGGCGTACTCACAAATACAGAAACACCTTGAAAACAACAATTTACTAGGAGTACGGCAGTCTGGCTTCCGTCCCCAGCATGGAACCGAAACTGCCCTCTTAGACCTAAAGGCGCAAATTGATGAGCTAAGGGATCAAGGCAAACCAGCCTTACTCCTCCTCCTGGACTTATCAGCCGCATTTTACCTTGTTGACCACAAGGTCCTTTGCAGGCACCTGGATATAGCCGAGCACTTCTCAGAAGAAGCCACAAAATGGATCCAATCCTTCCTCAATAACAGGACAATGAGAGTCTTCTCCACCACTGCGGCAGCAGACTCCATCCCCATTACATGTGGTGTGCCCCAAGGATCCTGTGTTTCGCCTACACTCCACAACATCTTTACTAAGCCCCTTTTCGATAATCTGGACCTTCTTGGTATCACCTACGCTAATTATGCAGATGATACCCAGATTCTCCTACGACTTACCGGTGATTACGACAAGGATTTGCCCTTGGTGAACAGAGTGTATCTCATCATCCAGGCATGGATGGCCACACACGCTCTATGCCTGAATGATGACAAAACTGAAATCATCATCCTGTGCACACCCCCGACCCTCAAAAAACTGGGCCCCAACTACTCCTCCTTCAATATCGACAACAACCAAATCACAACCGCCCACGCGGTTAAAACTCTGGGTTTCTACCTGGACTCCACCCTTTCTTTCAACAAGCAGGTCAATGCGATGGCTTCAGCAACCGCCTACACCTGCAAATTGATAAGAGCAGGCAAACCCTTCCTATCAAACGATAGCTGCATCACACTCGCGAGAGCGCTCTTGTTATCAAAACTGGACTACTGCAATTCGCTCTATATTGGGGCTAACAAGGAAGTCATCAAAAGAATTCAAATTCTGCAGAACAACGCGCTTAGAGCAGCACTTTGGATTCCCAGGAGAGCCCACATCACTGCACTCAGACGAGCTAACAACTGGCTTTCTACTCAGGAGAAAATCCAACTAAACGTTGCCTCTTTGGTCCACAAATGCCTTAACAACGCTGCACCGCAGTACCTCTCTGCCAGATTCACCAAACTAAAACCAACAAGACTTACTAGATCTGCTAACTCCAATAACTTATCCATACCTAGAGTCAAACTGACTAAAGTCGGTGGCTGCAGCTTTCAGGTGAAAGCAGCTCAACTCTGGAACGCCCTACCATCCACCTTGAAGACTGACCAAACCTACCCCACCTTCCGACACAACCTTATAACGTGGATCAAAAATGCAGACACGCTTTAGATCATCTACTGCCTGGACTTATTCAAGCCTAGGAATTTCTGCTTAGGACCGTAAATACATGCTTTTACACTTTACATTCTGTATATTCCTGTATATTTTGTGTATACTCCTTTATATTTTGTTGTATATTATTCTTGTTGCTCTATTTTTGCAATTTTTGCCATGTGATCTTGTAACAAAGTTTTGAGCTGTCTTATAAAATGCGCCCGGTTACCCTTGGGTCTGGTGCGCAATATAAGTAATAAAAACAAACAAACAAACAAACATTTATCCAGTGTTCGGCTAGCTTTGATGTTTTTTTAGGCATTCGCCTCTTGTGCTTTTTAACCATTTTCTTTTCCAGCAAAACAAATTCATTCAGCATTTCCACAATATTTATGTGGTCGGAAGTTGCCTGCGGTTGTACTTAATCAATGATTTAGATGCACCTGTATGAACAATGGAGGTTTTAGGTATTTTGCCATTTCTTTTTTTTACAATTTTTCTGACCGCTAGGATTCTTGCCACACTTCCTTTTTGAAGCCATGATCAGTTCAGGTGAAGAATGCTTTGCTATGATAATACGTTATCTTGACGTACACCCTTTTGGATTTTAAATGACCATGACACCTTTCCACGTTGATTCCACCTTACCATGGCTTTGTTGTCCATATATAATAATAGTGCAGACAGCATTGCTTACGGAATATCTAAGATGATTAAGGTGTTCCAAAGTTTGGCTCTCGGTACACTGTCGAATGCTGTCTGTAAATCTATGAATACACTGTATAGTTTCATTTTTCTTAGTAAGATGTATTTCTCTGAGTAAGTACAATTGGTCAATTGTGCTTTTTCTTGCCTGAAAACCCGTCTATAAGTGATCAATAAGAACTTTCTCCTCCACCAAAAATGTCTACGTGGGCCAGGACTACTCAAGCAATTGTGCATTGTGAATACCTAGTGCGAACAATATCAGATCACTGGTGTGCATTCAGGATGGGGCTAAAGCGAGAGGTAATTGGAGATTTGCTCCAGAGACATACGTAGCTTTTAAAACCTCCTTACTAGAAACTATTGAAGAATACTTCAAATTTAATTGGGTGAGGGAAGTGGCACTGGGTGAGATGTGGGATGCATTTAAGGTCTCCATCAGAAGGATTTTCATAGCAAAGGAAGACTGTCCTGAATGGAAGAATGCCCTTAAACCACTGGAGCAGAAGTACGAGATTGCATGCAGCATGGCGGTATTGGCTGAGATTAGGAGGGAAAAGATCTGGATTGAAGAATAGGCTGAGCACAAGATTAAATGTATGTCTAAGTATGGAAGTATACCCTGGTGGAAAGACTGTGTAAAGCCCTTGATTGGGTAATCCGGTCAGTACCGGATCTTTGCTAAATAGTATGAATGAAAGATGAGGAAGGGGAGATTCAAACCAGCAACCAGATCATGAACAACATATTGCTCAAATTACTGTATTCCCAAACTATCCCGATTCTAGAGGATGAGGCCTTCATGCACCTCGAGCAGGTGCCTATGCCTCTCTCAGCAGGAGGTTGAGGCACTGGCTAGCCCTGAAATCCTGGCGGCGATAATGGCTTTTTATAGCAGCAAGCCTCTGAGCTTGGATGGACTAAGCACAGCATTTTCCAAATATGTGTCAGCCTCAATACTCAAGAAAGTGTTTGTGGTCATGACCACTGTGTATCTACCTCATCCAATGTTGCAGACGAAAATAGTTGTGCTGATGAAGCCGCATAAATAACTAACAGAATACTTATTATATATGCCACTGTCATTATCATTGATAGGAAAATACTTGCTGCCGCATATTAGTCCATCATAACCAGTCACGCTTTTTCTCTGGCATGGCAGCAGGCACTAACCAATGTCGATTGGTAGACATGGCATACGTGGTGGCATCACTTGATGCAGAAAATACCTTTTATTCTGTCGCATGCGCCTATATGGTGGTGGTCCTAAAGGAGGTATGGCTCGGCGAGTGTTTTCTCAAGATGCTAAAATTACCCATTAATTCAGATGAATCAGGTGACACCCAAACCTTTCTGCTTAGTGCAGGGCACTAGGCAGGTTTTCCCATTGCCGCCCTTTCTATTTGCACTTATTAGGAAACCTCTCACCTTGATAATTAAAACATGATGAGACATAAACGTTATACTCAAGTATGGCATGGAAACCATTATCTCGCTTTATGCAGATGTTCTCTAATACTGGGTATTCTACATGAAACCTAGAAGAAGCATTATCAATTGTAAATCCGTTTGGAGATGTGTCGGGCTTAAAAATAAATGCACAAAATCTGAACTGTTCTAGGATAAAGAAAAGGCAAAATATCCCCAAAACATGATGCCGCTCAAAGTTGCTTCTGAGTAATTTAAATGCTTGTGTATTCACATATATAGGTAGCCCAGAGACTTAAAATGCAATGCAAAGGCCAGATTAGATTAAATTAAAAGGAAATTAAAAGGTGGATCAGGCTGCTGATATCAGTGTTGGGGATAATTGCCCTAGTTAAGATTGTATATATTGCAGGAACTAATATATTGGCTTTCTAACATTCCATTTGAGCTGCCATCTAGGTTTTTCCAACTATGTAAATCGGCGCACTCTGAATTAATCTAGACAAGGAAAACTCCACGAATCGTGATGTATATGCCCTCGCCATCCCACACTAGTATGAGGGACTGAGGTTTCTGTATTTGCACCTGTACTAAATTGCTGTTCAACGGCGGCATGCAGCACACCAACAGGATGGATTCTGGACAAGAAGTCTTGCATAGAATTAAGCTGTAGATATGCGATCTGCGTGCTGTACACTCCGTTATGGGCACTGAAGATCAAGTTAAAGGGCTGAGGGCTGCAAGATCATTGAACAAGTTTATAGACACATAATGCTTAGTACAACCCAAGGGTGGGGTCTATGCAGATGTTATAACCGGCATCTCTATTTCATATGAAAGAAAAGAGTGCAAAGGGCATAAAGGGTGGATGGAAGTAATGTCGTTATGGGCCTGTCTAGCAGGCAGATTATCATTCTCTACCTCCTGGGGGTAGTGTCCACTCTGCTTTTGCTTAATATTAAAATGGACTGTGAGAGGTCTGTTGTTCAATTTTCAGTTTTCCTGAGTGGTCATATTTAATTAGCTGTGAGTGGACTCTGTGCTTCTGGTAGCCTTGGAATATGGCATTTGGAGCAATTGTGCGGTCTACCTTTTCTTAGAACCCACACATTGTCCAATGAGAATGACAAATGAACATTCCAAGTGTTATAATTAAGTAATAAGCACCTATTATGGGGGTTTCACTGGTGGCTAATGCTCAGGGTGTTAATAGCAATACAGTTGTCAGGGACCCGTTGTTCCTGACACTTCTACCCTCACCGAACATGGCTGACGTGGAAATGGGGGGATGGGTTTTCGTGCAGAGCCCTTCTTCCATTTCCAGGGTGATCGGTGAGATGAAGCAACGTGAGGCGAGGTGCTGGCGGTACTCGAAAATCAGGTAAGTGTGTCAGGGGAATGGTGAGATGTGGGATGGAGCAGGGAGAGGAAGGGAAAGTGCCAGTGAGGGTGTTTACTGCTCCGATTGCTCTGAACCCAGACTTACATCAGCCCCAAGTTTGGAGGAGCCCAATTGGCTGACACATCCACTGAGGGAGGGCTAAAAATAGAAATGAATCAGCTGCTCCCCAACAATACATCCACTATTACTAGCATTTCCAGTTAAAATAGACCTAGCCAGGGACGCCACTGACGGTACAACCAGATTAATAGGCCTGGTGGCTTTACGTATGCTAAGAATCATGTATCCATTTAGCCTGAGGCTAATGCTAGAAGACAGTTCGGCTGCTGAGCAAGGATAGCAATACTCGCCTGATGGTATGAAGGGGCAAGTAAGAAAGCTGAGTGACCTAGCTACAGAAGGCGGCTTCATAGAATGATCCTGGATAGAGGAAGTCATCACTAGCCATCCCAGACAACTTCACAATTATCAGACAGGACAGATCAACTACAAAAAGGTGGAGGTGTCGCCTTCATTGCTATAATGTCTTTAGGTCTTAGGCTTGCCCCCACCCAAACCTTCCCTTCCGGAGAACTCTTTGACAATGAAACTACCTATGTCGCCCACGCGAACTATAATGATACACCTTGTGTACAGACCACCAGGCCCCCTATCCTCCTTTGAGGAAGACATTCCACATCTCACAGCCAACTCCAAGCCAGGCTCTCAAATGATGCTCCTAGGAGACCTTAACTTAGGACTATACAAGGCCAAAGATGCCAGAGCGGCAGCGGTCGCTCACAGTATTACTGCACTAGGATTCTCACAACGAGTCTCTCAACCTACCCACAACAAAGGCTGACTATTAGACTGGATCACCAACATCAATTGCGATGTTAATATCCTTTCCAATCAGCCCTGTGTATGGTTTGACCACCACGTTATTCTCTTAAAAACACAGGAAGCTAATCAAGCAAATATTTACAAATTGATGCCCCCCACCAGACTCTGCAGAAATATGTGCAACATATCAGCGCATAAAATACTCCCACTAATCCAACCCATAATCAATTGATGTACTTCTAACGATGACCCAACCTCATTAGTCGACCTGTATAATACAGCGATACTCAACGCAATCAATAAAATTGTTAGGCAGAATCCTGTGCAGTTCCCTTAGGGAACACTTCAAAAAGATTAAGACCACAGGAGTAAGCAGTAAACCCAATTGGTAGCAGTCTGCACCACCCAGATTTACCTGGTAGCTGTGGCTGAGCAGTCAGACTCCTCTCAAGAAGAGTAGGGCAGTATATAGAGCATACACAATAGGGCCAAAAACACAGCAGAGCAAACAAACACTGACCAGAGCTTTGTATAAAAAGTATATAATTATTTATTTAAAACACACTTTAGGCAATATACTAGCACTCTAAATCCAAAGCAAGTTAAAACACAGTCAGGTAAAGTATACGCACCTCCCTTAATAACTATTAGAAAAGTCAGAATTAAAACACCACGATTTGTTAAACAGGTGCGAACGCATAACCTGATGGCACCCCAATAGTTCAGTTAAAGGGAGAGAAAAAGACAGAGCATAGAATAAAAACAGGTCCCAACACTTTTAGGAGTTCTCAGCAAGAGAAGAAAGGCAGTATATACTGTAGAGCCAAAGTTCATAGGCCAGGCCCACTTTAAATGGAGCAAAGCGAAATGTGCCCAGGATCACACGGTTTAAAATGCACTAAAAGTCTTTGCAGAATGTTCAAAAGGGGTTGGGGTGATTCAAGAAGATAAAGTTAGAAGGTCTGGGGCCAACCCAGTTGGCAAGCCAAGGATTTAAGGATCACCTTGGGCAAACCGAAGAAAGGGAGGCCAGGCAGGACACAGTACCTTAAACAGGGAGGAAGCTCCAGCCGTGGCAGTTGTTCCTGGCAGTGGTTGCAGTTCGTTGTTTCAACCAGGGGAATAGAGAATCTCGTTGAGGAGGAAACGTGGAGTCGTTGCACTGCACAGGGATGAAACCAGCCGCAGAGTTCGTCAATAAAAGGTGCGTTCCTTTTATTCGCGGTCAAAGTGGTGAAGCTTGGCCATCTGGCCGCCGGGGTGCTTGGCACGGGCGATTCGACCAAGAGACGTCTTTGGAAGGCGAAAAGGCGAACTGGTTGGTCCCACCAGCTCAGAGGAAGAAGACTCGTCCAGCAGAAGATCTTCTCGTCGTCGGGAAAGTGGTGAGGTAGTTGTAGCAGGGCTTCACCAGTGGTGTCGTCGTTGCAGATGGCTCAGCTTCTTCCCTCTTCGGATTCTTAGGTCCTGTGGCGACTTCTGAAGTTCCAGTCCCAAAGGCCCTGCTTTTATGCAGAAAAACCCCCATTCAACAGCCTAGCTGTCACTCAAACATGCTAAGAGGTGAGCCGGGCGGCTCACCACTGGCCCAATCAGAACAGAGTGCGACTTGCGTTGCTAAGGCAACGCAGTCCAGGTTGCCAATTCCCCTCCCCACCCATCCTGCGGAACCCAGACAGAGTGGCTCCATTTGGAGGGCTTCTTTGGAGAAGCCCGCCAAAAAGTGGAACAAAGGGCTTGACCTTGGTCCGAGTTACAGAGAGGGACACGAATGCCATTTTAGAAAAGAGTTCTGGCAAAAAGATCCAACCGTGAATTTAATATTAAATAAATAAACCGGCGGTATCTTTAACATTGCACCAAAAAGTGGTGCGTTTAAAATCAATGGGAAGATCCCATAAAGAATATTCCTGTGGAATATTTCGCCTGGTAACCACTGCCACGAGCCAGGAACTCCATAAGGGGGGACTGGACAGTGCCCCCTTGAAAACAGACCCTGGGGCAATATAATTAACCCCATCCAGTACTTCCACAATATGATGGTTTGTACTGGTTCTGTTCACAATTTAGGACTAGTAAAGTCAATTGTGACTTTGCATGCCCTGGGAGACAGTAGTCAGTCCCAGGGTATGGAGTCTATGTTTGGAGGTCACTATGACAACCCTGTGTTACTGCACTGAGGGTGCTGTGTAACACACACATAAGAAATAGATGATAACCTATGGAGTAAAAAGAAAACCCCATAGCCCAAAATCACACAACTAGTCAGAGACATATCTCAAATCATGCCTAAGAGTGGGAGTAAAAGAGTCTCACTCTTAGCAGGAGAAAATAAAAACCCCAAAAATCCAGCAAAGCTGCTGGGGGACTCACTAGGTTTGGGAAATTAGCCTTATAAGAGAATTCTCCTTAACACTCGCCCCCCCCCCAGACTAAGGGACAGGAGGATTGAATCCACTTTTGGATGAATCTCATACCTCTAGTCGATTATAAACATCCTAGAGAGACCATCAGTATTTTGGTGGTGACACCCAGACCTGTGCTCAATAGTGAAATCAAACCCCTGAATGCAGATTGACCATCTCAATAGGTTTTCCCCCTTCATTTGCATTAACCATCTCAAGGGTTGGTTGTCAGTCTGAATAACAAAAGTAGAACCATACAAGTATGGCCTAAACTTCTTCAGAGCCCACACAATGGCAAAACACTCTCTTTCAATAGTTGCCCACCTTGTCTCAGGATCCTTCAGTTTTCTACTGATGAAGCAAATGGGGTGTTCCCTACCTTTCCCATCCAGTTGACTGGACTGCACCTACACCTGCATTAGAAGCATCTGTCTGTACAATGAAAGTTTGGTGATAGTCAGGAGCTCTTAGCACTGGAGCTTGACAAAGGGCTTTCTTCGGGTTTTCAAACGTCTGATTGCACTCCTCATTCCATTTGACCTTTTTAGGGAACTTAGGAGAGGAGATCACATTCAGTGGAGAAGCTATGGTCCCATAGTTCTCTATGAAATTCCTGTAGTACCCAGTGAGGCCTAAGAAAGCTCTCACCTGGGTCTGAGTAGTAGGTGTTGTCCAATTTTGCACAGCTTCAATCTTACTGGGCAAAGGCCTTATTTCACCACCTCCTACCTCATGTCCAAGGTAGACCACTTTATTCTGTCCAATCTGGCATTTACTTGCCTTTATGGTCAGATTGGCCTTTTTAAGAGCCTGCAAAACATGTCCTAGGTGGTCAACATGCTCCTTCCAGGATTGGCTGACCACTGCAATGTCATCCAAGTATGCCATGCAGAAGTCCTTCATCCCAGCCAGAACCTGATTTACCATCCTTTGGAATGTAGCAGGTGCATTTTTCAGTCCAAAAGGCATAACCTTAAATTGGTATAAGCCAACTGGGGTAGAAAATGCGGTTTTCTCCTTGGCATGGTCTGTCAGGGCTATTTGGCAATAGCCTGACGTCAGATCAAATGTGCTGAGGTACTTCGCTGAACCAAGTCTATCCACCAACTCATCTGTCCTTGGCAAAGGGTGGGCATCAGTCTTGGTAACTGCATTAAGAGCTCTATAATCCACACAGAATCTCAATTCTTTGGATCCTGCCTTTGGTACTAACACAACTGGGCTAGACCATGGACTAGTAGAGGGCTCTATTACCCAGAGGTCAAGCATCTTGCTGACTCCTCCTTTGATGTGGGTTCTTACATTCTCTAACATTCTGTATCCTCTGCTTTTTACTGGCAGACAGTCACCAGTGAGTATGTTGTGCTGGCCCCAAGGGGTCAAGCCTGGTGAAAGTGAGAACAGGGAGGCAAACTGATTTAACATAGATTTGCATTCCTCTTGTTGCTCAGGTGTCAGATTTGAAGAGAGATTAACACCTTCAATCTTTTTATCCAAAGGTAGGCCTCTGAGGAGATCAGGGAGAGGTTCACTCTCTTCTTCCGCTTCTGCTGAAGCTAGAAGCAAGGCTCCTACTTCAGGTATGGAGACACACGCTTTTAGTCTGTTGGTGTGGAAGACTTTGGGAGCCTCCTTGGGATTGCGCAAGTCCACCAGATAGTTCACCCCACAACCTTGAAGGGTCCCATCCATTTGTCTTGCAAGGCCCTCTGCCTTGTTGGAATCATAACAAGAACTAGCTGGTCTTGAGTGAACTCAACCATGTTAGCCTTTTGATCATGCCACTGCTTGACCAAAGCTTGACCAGCCTTCAGCCTTCAAGTTATCACTAGCTTGGGCCATCATCTGTGACATTCTTCTCCGGAGTCCTATCACGTAGTCAGTCACTCTGACTGGCTTGGGGGTAGGAGCACTCTCCAACCCCTCCTAAATCAGGGCCAATGGACCTCTGACTGGATGGCCATAAAGAAGTTCAAAGGGACTGTAACTTACTCCCTCCTGAGGGACTTCTCTATAAGCAAAGAGAAGGCATGGCAGTAGAAGATCCCACTTTCTTTTAAGGGGTTCCTCTAAAGCACCTATCATGCTCTTCATTGTTCTATTAAACCTTTCAACCAACCCATTTGTCTGTGGGTGGTAGGCGGTAGAGAACTTGTAGGTAACTCCACAGTTTTTCCACATGGCTTTCATGTAGTAGGACATATAATTTGACCCCCTGTCAGAGATTACCTCCTTAGGAAACCCAACCCTGGTAAAAATACCAAGGAGGGCCTTAGCCACAGCCTGAGCGGTAACAGTCCTCATAGGAATTGCCTCAGGGTACCTAGTAGCATGGTCTACTACAACAAGGATAAACCTGTTGTCTGAGGAGGTTGGGGGATCAAGGCGACCAACAATGTCAATCCCTACCCTCTCGAATGGGACTCCCACTACTGAGAGGGGCACTAAAGGTGCCACATTCTTGGAACCACTCTTACCAGAAGTTTGCCAGGTGTGACAGCTCTTGCAGAACTTATCTACCTCAGCCCCCATCTTTGGCCAATAAAAGTAGAGTGAGAGCCTTTCCTTGGTCTTCTTGAAACTCAAGTGACCAGCCAAAGGAATCTCATGGGCTAGCTGCTAGAACTGGAGTCTGTTTTCTTGAGGGACTACAAGTCGTTTGTAGTCTCCAGGTGCAGACTCAGTCGGTGTCATGATGCCTACCTCTAAGGAGCCAGGCCGGGCCCAGCAACCCCAGAGGCAGACATCATTTTCCCCAGGGAAGTCTCAGCGGGCCCAAGTCGGGGCCCTTTGGACTCAGTCCTGGCGCCTTAGGCGCCAGGCTCATAGCAGACCCCAGTCCTGGCGCCTTAGGCGCCAGGCTCATAGAAGAGGATATGTGTTTAAGTGCTTGGGTGCACACTTACCTGATGCAGACCTTGCTGCTTCATCCAGGCCCTCTTGAGGCCTGAATGGGACTACTTAACCTGTAGGACTACTTCACCACCCGGGTGTGGTCGGGGAAGGATACATACCTGATTGGTGGAAGGATACATACCAGGAACTTCTTCCAAGGCTATTTAAACCCCACCCGAACAGCCACACATGCTCCGCGTTGTTCTGCACCTAGCAGCTGGACGCTCACCGTGTCAGCTCCGGCATCCTGACTTCAGCCACGCCTGCCAGCACCCTGGAACACCTGCAAGGGGAGAAAGGAAGAGAATAGGAGAAGAAAAGCCCTTTCCTGCTAAATCTGCGTCCCGGAGTCATTTCTCCAACGGCCCTGAAAAGGAAGACATCATTTTAAAGGCATTTTGTTTCGATCGCTGCAGCGCTGCATTTTACTCACCTTTGCAAGGTGCTTCCATCTTCAGCAGCGATCTTCCGGATTCAGCTACGCCCCGGCGCCTAGAGGAAAAAAGACAAGAACAAAGGTGAGAGGGAGAAAAGGAATAAGGAAAGCTCAGTTTCCTTTTAAGTCTTACCTGTTGGATTATTCTCACTGCATTTCGGGTCCTGCCGCTTCCTGGCATCTCCGGACCCCGGCCCCTATGGGGAAAAAAGACAAAGACATTGAATGAGCGAATGCAAAGACATTACCTGAGCGCTCATCCAGAACTGTTTCACTTCGGGTCGGCGCCATATCTCCGGCACTCCGAACCCCGGCCCCTAAGGGGAAAAAGACATAAGCATTAGCGCTTGCTGCAATTAGACAACGAACATTATTATTAAGCTTGAACTTTGAACAGAACTTTTACAGCGCCTTACCTGAACATTCAAGTTTACCTGAACTCCCATCAATCCTCAATCCAGTGAAGTAACTGGGTTTCAACGCGCCCCTGCATCGGAAGCAGGATGGAGAGCTCATCCTTCCCAACCCTAAGGAGGGTATCCAACGAGCCAGGGAAGCCAGAATAGAGGGGCCCTTCCTGTCCATCTTCAGAGTTCTGGCCTTCGACGCCGCGCCTCTGTGGGAACCAGGTGAGCGTCACAGAACGCGAAGCCTTACCACAATTTCCCACCTGGGCGCTATGGAGACTTCCGAGACAGATCAGCTGGCCCATCTTTTAGGGGAATTACGGGCAGAAGTGCACTCAGCCCGCCAGGAGACTAATGCTCTCAGAAGGGAACTAATCCTATCATAGGAAAGAACTGATGATCTGGCCAAAAGGTTATTGCAGGGCCAGGCAGAGCACACTCCTTTACCTGTTTCCGGAGATATTTCTACAACAATGGGTTCGAGTAACCCGGTACAAATCAATCTACCTGGACACATGCCTTTGGCCCCGCCGGAACGTTTTGCGGGGGATCCCAAGAAATATGCTGTTTTTATGAACCAATGCCGTTTACACTTTTTATGCAGGCCCGGGGCCTTCCCCAACGACCAGACCAAAGTAGCCTTTGTACTATCTTACCTCAGTGGCTGTGCTGCCGATTGGTCTATTCCATTGGTAAATCAGGATGATCCCATTCTCCGGGATTTCCAGGGCTTCCAGGCCAGCATGGAAAGATTGTTCGCTCGACACTCGCAGGGACAGGCCCTTGACAACGAACTGCTATCCTTACGACAAGGTAATCAGGATCTTTTGTCCTATATCGCCACCTTTAATAGACTAGTTGTGGAAACCGGATGGCCTGAAAATAAAAAGATCACATTGTTTCATCGAGGCCTGCACGGAGAGCTTAAAGATGTTATAGCTCAGATAGTAGATCCACCCCAGGCCTGCGCAGACTACATAGACTTAGTGGTTCAACTTGATCACAGACTTCAAAATAGAAAAGCAGATCGGCTCAAGTATGAAACCAGAGTACCTATCAAGACCCACGTTAACTCCAAGAGTACTGACGTTTCCGAACCTATGCAAATTGGCAGTGTTAAAGGACCATTAACGCAGAAGGAACGAGAGAGAAGGCGACAAATGCAACTTTGTCTGTATTGCCGAACTTCCGGTCACTTTCTTCAAAGTTGTCCAGTTAAACCACCCAAGAAGGTGGTTGGAGCCACTGATAACGAGTTATTGACACCTGGTTCGGGAAACGACCTAGCCCGACAAGCGTAGGGGTCCGCTTGCCGAGCTTGAAAACAAACTCTTTGACCTCGCATTTTGTCATGCCAATGGTGCTTGTGAACCCAAAACAGCCTCAGCAGTTGCATGCTATAAAAGCATACATAGACAGTGGAGCTATTGGAAATTACATAGACCGTGAATTGGCTTCCAGGATTAAGCTTCCTCTCCGCCCGAAAGTAACCCAAGATGTAATTAGTACAGTTGATGGAACCGAAATAGCCTCAGGGCCTGTAACGCATTCCACAGTTGAAATCACTCTGGTGGGTCAGGACGGACATCGGGAAGCAATCGTGTTTGATGTGATCAAGGCCCCACAATTTCAAGTACTTCTTGGAATCCCTTGGTTAGAAACACATAATCCGAGAATAGACTGGCGAGCAAAGAAGATAACTTTTCCTGATTGTGAACCAACCTGTTACCCAAGGAATCCAGCTATGGGTCTAGCCTCTGTAACTTCCACCCCTGTACAGCTACCATCTGAATACCAAGAATTCCAAGACGTTTTTCAGAAAGAGCAGGCTAACACCTTACCTCCCCATCGTTCTTACGATTGCCAAATCGACTTGTTACCCAATGCACAACTACCTTGTAGTAGGATTTATGCTCTTACTGAACCTGAGAACCTGCATTTGCGCCAGTATTTGGATCAATACCTGGCCAATGGTTTCATTCGCCCATCAAAGTCACCAGTCTCTTCCGCTTTGTTCTTCGTACCTAAAAAGGAAGGAGACCTTAGGGCCTGTATTGACTACCGCGCCCTAAATCAGATAACGATTAAGAATCGTTACCCTTTGCCCCTGATACCTGAGCTTATCGACCAAGTAAAAGATGCTCGTGTGTACACCAAGCTAGATCTCCGAGGAGCTTACCACCTGGTACGTATAAAAGAGGGCGACGAGTGGAAGACTGCATTCCGCACCAAATTTGGGCTCTTCGAATATCAAGTAATGCCCTTCGGTTTGTGCAACGCACCTGCCGCCTTTCAGTACTTCATGAATGATGTTCTTCGGGAACTTATCGATGTTTGTGTCATCGTTTATATTGACGACATCCTGGTGTATTCCTCCTCAGAATCTGATCACAGAAACCATGTTAGGGCAGTTCTTGAGAAATTGCGCCAGCACAAATTATTTGCCAAGCTCGAAAAATGCGTTTTTCATACCACAGAAGTGGAGTTTCTCGGATTCATCCTGACACCTCAAGGAATCCGAATGGACTCGCGGAAAGTGGACGCCATTCTCAAATGGCCATCTCCTAGCTCTGTGAAGGGAGTGCAAAGCATGCTTGGCTTTGCCAATTTCTATCGAAGGTTCATCCCGGAATTTTCTCGAACTGTTCAACCCATCACAGCTCTCCTAAAGAAAAACAAACGCTTTGAATGGACTCTTGAGGCTGAACAAGCCTTTCAGGACCTGAAAACCAAATTCACCTCTGCACCTGTATTGAAGCACCCGCGCCCAGATCTCCCTTACATCGTGGAAACCGATGCATCCAGTTCGGCCATGGGAGCTGTCCTGTCGCAAAGAGACCCAGAAACTAACCAACTACACCCTGTAGCCTTTTGGTCCAGAAAATTCTCTCCACCTGAACTCAATTACGCAATTACCGACAAAGAACTACTGGCTATTAAATCAGCTTTCAAGGCTTGGCGTCACTATCTTCTCGGTGCAAGACACACCATCACCGTAATTACGGACCACAGAAATTTGCAGTATTTAAAGACGGCCAAAGCTCAATCTTCGCGACAACTCCGATGGGCTTTATTCTTTGCGGAATTTGATTTTGTAATTACCTATCGCCCTGGCTGCAAGAATGGTAAGGCAGATGCCTTATCCCGGATAGGCATGGAAGAACCCAATTCGAGTTTAGAACCTGTGCCAATCATACCGGAACAAAGAATTCTGGGCTTGACTTCATTGCAAACCATTGAGGACATCCAAGCTCAAGTAAAACAGCTTTTTGACTCTTCTGCCTTACTGGAATGGAGTCAAAAGGGTCCTCACTACACCATTAAGGATGATTTACCCTACTTCCAAGAGCGGTTATTTCTGCCAAGTAAAGAATTGCAGGAACTTGTCATTACCCGTCATCATGAATCATTAATGGAAGGACACCCCGGTATCGCGAAAACAGAAGAAAAGATCAAACGCCACTTCTGGTGGCCTTCTTGGAGAAAAGACATAAAGTCATTTGTGTTGTCTTGCGGAATCTGTGCCCAAAATAAGAGTCAAAAGAAAAGGCCAGCCGGCCTACTTCAACCTTTGGACATTCCACCAGCACCTTGGCACACCTTGTCAATGGACTTTATAACTGACCTGCCTCCTTGTGGTGGTTACAACACGATTCTCGTAATAGTGGATCTATTCTCCAAAATGGCCCATTTTATCCCTTTAAAAGGATTGCCGTCAGCTTCCACCTTGGCCAAGGAATTTATGGAAAATATAGTGCGGTTACATGGTTTCCCTTCCATATTAGTCTCAGACCGTGGAAGTCACTTTATCTCCCACTTTTGGAAGAAATGTTGCCAACTAGCACAAATAGACGTGCGGTTATCCACCAGCCACCACCCCCAGACCGACGGACAAACCGAGAGAACCAATCAGACTCTCGAGCAATATCTGCGGTGCATGTTACACCAATCCGAGTTGAATTGGAAGGACATCCTTTGGATTGCAGAATATGCATACAACAATTCAGTGCATTCTGGAACCGGACAGACTCCTTTTTATACCCTGTATGGTCACCATCCTCGGACCTCTGACCTAGATCCACCTCTGACCCTGGAGATGCCTGCAGTAAATCACCTACATTCCACAATAACCCAAGCCTTCAAAGAAGCTACAACCCACTTACAGCAAGCCAAGAAAAAGTATAAAGAAAACGCTGATTTGCACTGAAGTAAAACTCCTCCTTACCAAGTAGGAGATCAGGTATGGCTAGCAACTAAACATCTACCCCTCAAGGGTCAGCGAAATTTTAATCCCAGATTCATTGGGCCTTACCCCATCAAAGCTATTATCAACCCAGTGGCCTTTAAACTCGATTTACCATCCAACATGCGGATTCATCCCGTTTTTCATGCATCTCTTCTAAAACCAGTACAACCTGGAATCAGACTGTCTGAGCCCCCAGGCCCTGTCCAAATTGATGGAGAATTAGAATTCGAAGTGAAAGACATTTTAGATTCCAAGATAGTTAAGTCGAAACTCTTCTATCTTGTTGATTGGAAAGGATATGGACCTCAGGAAAGATCTTGGGAACCCAGTAACTATGTTCACGCACCACGATTAATTCAAAGATTCCATCGAAGATTCCCGCACAAACCAAAACCCCCGGAGGAAAAGACCTTGGGAGGGGCCTTGAGGGGGGGTACTGTCATGATGCCTACCTCTAAGGAGCCAGGCCGGGCCCAGCAACCCCAGAGGCAGACATCATTTTCCCCAGGGAAGTCTCAGCGGGCCCAAGTCGGGGCCCTTTGGACTCAGTCCTGGCGCCTTAGGCGCCAGGCTCATAGCGGACCCCAGTCCTGGCGCCTTAGGCGCCAGGCTCATAGAAGAGGATATGTGTTTAAGTGCTTGGGTGCACACTTACCTGATGCAGACCTTGCTGCTTCATCCAGGCCCTCTTGAGGCCTGAATGGGACTACTTAACCTGTAGGACTACTTCACCACCCGGGTGTGGTCGGGGAAGGATACATACCTGATTGGTGGAAGGATACATACCAGGAACTTCTTCCAAGGCTATTTAAACCCCACCCGAACAGCCACACATGCTTCGCGTTGTTCTGCACCTAGCAGCTGGACGCTCACCGTGTCAGCTCCTGCATCCTGACTTCAGCCACGCCTGCCAGCACCCTGGAACACCTGCAAGGGGAGAAAGGAAGAGAATAGGAGAAGAAAAGCCCTTACCTGCTAAATCTGCATCCCGGAGTCATTTCTCCAACGGCCCTGAAAAGGAAGACATCATTTTAAAGGCATTTCGTTTCGATCGCTGCAGCGCTGCATTTTACTCACCTTTGCAAGGCGCTTCCATCTTCAGCAGCGATCTTCCGGATTCAGCTACGCCCCGGCGCCTAGAGGAAAAAAGACAAGAACAAAGGTGAGAGGGAGAAAAGGAATAAGGAAAGCTCAGTTTCCTTTTAAGTCTTACCTGTTGGATTATTCTCACTGCATTTCGGGTCCTGCCGCTTCCTGGCATCTCCGGACCCCGGCCCCTATGGGGAAAAAAGACAAAGACATTGAATGAGCGAATGCAAAGACATTACCTGAGCGCTCATCCAGAACTGTTTCACTTCGGGTCGGCGCCATATCTCCGGCACTCCGAACCCCGGCCCCTAAGGGGAAAAAGACATAAGCATTAGCGCTTGCTGCAATTAGACAACGAACATTATTATTAAGCTTGAACTTTGAACAGAACTTTTACAGCGCCTTACCTGAACAGTCAAGCTTACCTGAACTCCCATCAATCCTCAATCCAGTGAAGTAACTGGGTTTCAACGCGCCCCTGCATCAGAAGCAGGATGGAGAGCTCATCCTTCCCAACCCTAAGGAGGGTATCCAACGAGCCAGGGAAGCCAGAATAGAGGGGCCCTTCCTTTCCATCTTCAGAGTTCTGCGCCTTCGACGCCGCGCCTCCGTGGGAACCAGGTGAGCGTCACAGTCGGTTCACTGTAGAAGAAGCCATCTTCCCAGTGCAACCTATACTTCCCAGGCTTTTGCCCATCAGCCCGAGAAGCTGCCTGGTGGCGGAGACATTCCAGAGTTGGACATTCTCTTTGTCCCTTACGAAAAGCTGACCTGCTGGGTCCACCTTCTGCCAGTAAAGACTGCAGCTCAGGATGGTCAGCCGGGTCCAGATCTCCAATAAGTTCTTGGCCTCCTACTAGCTCTTCTTCAGAGTCTAGTTCAACCATACAGGGTTGTACCTCCCTCTCAGCCTCAGCGGGAGGTGGAGTTACTGGTGTAACTTTGGACAACCTTAGGGAAGTCCTTGTTGGAAGCACTGGAGTGCTTGCTACTGGTTTCCTTCTAGAAGTCTTGGGTTTCCCCTTTGCTTCTGGGTGTTCAGCTATAGCAGTAAGTAGCTCCAGTGGAGTAGGAGTGATTTTTTTCTTCCATCATCTCCTTAGGAGAACCTCTCAAGGTTTTCTCCCTTGCAGGTCTGGTTAGTTCCTGTAACTTTTTACTTGGAGGTCTGGGGGTATGTGACACAACTCCAAGAGTTTTCAGGTCATTTCCCAACAGAACCCTTCCTCACATTGTACACTGACAGGTATCTTCACAGTCATATCATTGCACTGGGTGAGAACTGGTAACTGGGGACACATCTGCACAGGCCCTCCAGCTAACTTGGTGAGGCATTTGGGTGCCCTAGCAACCTCATCTGCCTTGAAAAAAGATTCATCCACCACATTTATGCTGGCCCCAGTGTCCCTAATGCGAGGAGACTCCTGACCATTCACCTGGACACTGTCCTTATAATACTCTTTAGTATTATCTGGGATAGAATTATAGACATCTAAATTCTGTTGTTCCCACAACCCCAGGGACACTAAAGACACACTGGCTGAGACTCCAATGGGATCATCAGCCAGTAGTAGAAAGTTTCCACTTGTCATTGGTACTTCCTCCTCTGGAGCAAAGGCTAGGGAGACAGTGTGGACCCCTGAAGGTTTACCCTTACATCTGGGATCCCCTTTCACATGTTCAGTAGCCTTACAAACATAGCATGTTCCAAATGCTTTCTGGAATGGTGGCTTGGTCTGACCTCCTTCTGGTCTTGGACCAGAAGGTACACTAGTCTGATTTGGTTTCCCGTGCGGCTTACCCTTATGGTGCTGTTTGGGGCCCTCTTTGGAATTGGAATTATTTGAATTCTCTTTGGAGTCCTTTTTAGGCTGTTTCCCCTCATCCTTTTTCTGAGTTACCCCAGAATCCTTGTGAGTAGCCCTGTTGGCAACCCACAAGTCAGCAGTCTTAGCTAGCTTCTTGGAATCTATTTCCTTTGAATCTGCCAAGTGCTGTCTGAGCTCAGGAGAGCAGGCATCATAAATTGACTCCAACATAACAAGATTTCTCATTCCCTCATAAGTGTTCACTCTGTAACCCTTAATCCATCCCTCTAAGTTTTTCAAACTTTCACTCACCCAGGTAGCCCAAGGGGTACCATCATGCTTTTCGAGGGTCCTAAACCTCTTAAGGTACTGGGAAGGGATCTTCCCAAATCTAGCTATTAAGGCTAGCTTCACACATTCATAGTCCATCCTATCCACCTCCCCAACTCCGTTACCACATCAGATGCAACAGGGGGGAGCCTAGAGAACAGCCAAGGAAGCAACTGATTCCCTGTGATGTCCTGGAGCCCATGATTATATTCAAACATAGCTAACCAATCCAACACATCCAACTTAGGTTCATACATACCCACAATCTCTTTAGGCATCCGGGGTCTTTTGGGACTGGAACTCCTAGAGGATCCGGGGAGAGAAGTATTTTCAACAGACAATTTCTTCATCTCTAGCTCATGCTTAAGCTCCATTTCTCTGAGCCTTAGTTCTTGGTGCTTTTGTTCAGATTGGGTACTAATTCTTTTGAACTCTAATTCAAGTCTCATTTTTTCCAGTTCAATGAATTCAGGACTTAATGTGGGACCTGACAAAGGTCCAGTAGACACAGGCAGAGGGCCAGGGGGAACAGT
Organism: Ambystoma mexicanum; assembly: GCF_040938575.1. NCBI lineage: Eukaryota > Metazoa > Chordata > Amphibia > Caudata > Ambystomatidae > Ambystoma > Ambystoma mexicanum. The sequence goes on along the minus strand of NC_090929.1, from coordinate 359,533,995 downwards.
TACATTAGTTTCCTCTTCCTCTTCTAACTCTACAACAATACTATCATTACTTTGATTTATATCATCCTCATGACTGTGGTTTCCATTTGCTGGGGAGGTAGGCTCCTCTGAACCACTATCCAGACTTTGATTCTCTAACAATCTTTCTATAAGTTCCATTTTCTTGCCTTTTACAGGGAGATCCTTATGTCTACAAAGAACTCTCAAACAATCAGCAGTTTTTGCAGAAAGGGACTCCTGGCTGTAACTTTCCATAGTTGACTTGTTAAAAAATAGCTTTTACAGTGCTAAGCTTTGTGGTTAGTTGCACTTAAGTATTTAGAAGCACTCTAAAATGTATACTCAATACAAATCCCACCTCTGTACACCAGTGTTAGGCAGAATCCTGTGCAGTTCCCTTAGGGAACACTGCAAAAAGATTAAGACCACAGGAGTAAGCAGTAAACCCAATTGGTAGCAGTCTGCACCACCCAGATTTACCTGGTAGCTGTGGCTGAGCAGTCAGCCTCCTCTCAAGAAGAGTAGGTGTTACGCTCACCTGGCTCCCACAGGTGCGTCGATCGGACCCGGACAGCTGTGACCTCCTCCAACGTGAAGCGTGGTGCAGAGATGACAGACTGGACTGGACCGCCTAACCTCGTCTGCTTGACCCGTAGAAGTATTCTCCTGCAAGTGGAGAAAGGGATTTAGCCACCCGTGGATTCTAGTAATGGCACCCCACTGTTCTCCCCACTAATCACCACCAATATTCACTTTCAGTGAGCTCACCTTATGTTTGTAAATGATGAGCACTCCATCCTGCGCGGAATGCAGGGGCGCGTAGATAGCAGTTACTTCACTGGTTTGAAGGCATTGGAAGAGTTCCGGATGAATATTGACTCAGAGGTTCCAGCTGAGAACCCGTAAGTATAAAGTTCAAAGAGTTCAATATGTCCGATGTTCACTCTTGTACATTCCTTTCTTGTGTTGCAGCTGAGTCCAAGGGAAGATTGTCTTGTGGCAGCTGATGGTGTTCAGGTAAGAGTCTGTGTTACCCAACACTGTCCGGCAAAAGATGCGTGTGTTTAAATTGCTGGTTTCTCTCTCCTTACAGGTGCGGCGTAAGAAGTTGCGGTTTGTTACAGAATAATGCCTCCGGTTGTTAATCAGGTAAGTCTATGGTGGGAGGTTGTATTTGTTGGCTTTTTCGGTTCACCTTATTTTTCTTTTGTCCCCTAGATGGTGGAGTTCGGCGGAGAAAATGATGGAGGCTGCGCCGGATCCAAAAATGCTGTGAGGACTGGTGAGTATGGCGCGGCGCTGCAGCTGGCGATGCGACGCGTGTAGAATAATGTCCGTTTCAAGTTCGAAGACGTGATGGATCCGGAATTCAGGTAAGGATTGAAATAATATCTGTTTTCTAACCTTTCCTTCTTCTTTCTTCTATTGCTAGGAGCTCTGGATTCGAGACGGGCGTGGCTGAAGACTGAATGCTGACTGCAGGCACGGTGAGCGTTACGCTGTTGGATGCAGAATGACGCGAAGCATCTGCTGCTGTTCGGGCGTGGTTTAAATAGCCTCCAAAGTAGTTCTAGGTAAGAAGTCCCTAGAACCACACCCGAGTAAAAAATAGTCCCTGTAGTAAAATAGTCCCATCCAGGCCTCACGTTGGCTTGGATTCATTTGCAGCATGGTCTGCATGAGGTAAGTAAAGACTATGAGCCTGGCGCCTATGGCGCCAGGACTGATTTCTATTATGAGCCTGGCGCCTAAGGCGCCAGGACTGAACCCAGACAGCCCCCAGCCGGGGCTGCTGGGGTTTTATTAAATATCTGGATGCCTGCTCCTGGGGCTGATGGGCTTGATCGGGATGCCCGGGGGTAGGCATCAGGACAGCAGGGCAGTATATAGAGCATACACAATAGGGCCAAAAACACAGTAGAGCAAACAAACACTGATCAGAGCTATGTATAAAAAGTATATAATTATTTATTTAAAACACACTTTAGGCAATATACTAGCACTCTAAATCAAAAGCAAGTTAAAACACAGTCAGGTAAAGTATACACACCTCCCTTAATAACTATTAGACAAGTCAGAATTAAAACACCACGATTTGATAAACAGGTGTGCGCGCATAACCTGATGGCACTCCAATAGTTCATTTAAAGGGAGAGAAAAAGACAGAGCATAGAATAAAAACCGGTCCCAACACTTTTAGGAGTTCTCAGCAAGAGAAGAAAGGCAGTATATACTGTAGAGCCAAAGTTCATAGGCCAGGCCCACTTTAAATGGAGCAAAGCGAAATGTGCCCAGGATCACATGGTTTAAAATGCACTAAAAGTCTTTGCAGAATGTTCAAAAGAGTTTGGGGCGATTCAAGAAGATACAGTTAGAAGGTCTGGGGCCAACCCAGTTGGCAAGCCATGGATTTAAGGGTCACCTTGGGCAAACCGAAGAAAGGGAGGCCAGGCAGGACACAGTACCTTAAACAGAGAAGAAGCTCCAGCAGTGGCAGTTGTTCCTGGCAGTGGTTGCAGTTCGTTGTTTCAACCAGGGGAAGAGAGGATCTTGTCGAGGAGGAAACGTGGAGTCGTTGCACTGCACAGGGATGAAACCAGCCGCGGAGTTCGTCAATAAAAGGTGCGTTCCTTTTATTCGCGGTCAAAGTGGTGATGCTTGGTTATCCGGCCACCGGGGGTGCTTGGCACAGGCGATTCAACCAAGAGACGTCTTTGGAAGGCGAAAAGGGCGAAATGGTTGGTCCCACCAGCTCAGAGGAAGAAGACTCGTCCAGCAGAAAATCTTCTCTTGTCGTCGGGAAAGTGGTGAGGTAGTTGCAGCAGGGCTTCATCGGTGGTGTCGCCGTTGCAGATGGCTCAGCTTTTTCCCTCTTCAGATTCTTAGGTGCTGTGGCGACTTCTGAAGTTCCAGTCCCAAAGGCCCTGCTTTTATGCAGAAAACCTCCCATTCAACAGCCTAGCTGTCACTCAAACATGCTAAGAGGTGAGCCGGGCGGCTCACCACTGGCCCAATCAGAACAGAGTGCGACTTGCATTGCTAAGGCAACGCAGTCCAGGTTGTCAATTCCCCTCTCCACCCATCCAGTGGAACCCAGACAGAGTGGCACCATTTGGAGGGCTTCTGTGGAGAAGCCCGCCAAAAAGTGGAACAAAGGGCTCGACCTTGGTCAGAGTTACAGAGACGGACACGAACGCCATTTTAGAAAAGAGTTCTGGCAAAAAGATCCAACCGTGAATTTAATATTAAATAAATAAACCAGCGATATCTTTAACATTGCACCAAAAAGTGGTGCATTTAAAATCAATGGGAAAATCCCATAGAGAATATTCCGGTGGAATATTTCGCGTGGTAACCACTGCCACCAGCCAGAAACCCGACAAGGTGGGACTGGACAGTGCCCCCTTAACAACAGACCCAGGGGCAATATCATTAACCCCTTCCAGTACTTCCACAATATGATGGTTTGTACTGGTTCAGTTCACAATTTAGGACTAGTAAAGCCAATGATGACTTTACATGCCCTAAGAGACGGTAGTCAGTCCCAGGGTATGGAGTCTATGTTTGGGGGTCACTATGACACCCCTGTGTTACTGCACTGAGGGTGCTGTGTAACACACACATAAAAAATAGATGATACCCTATGGAGTAAAAAGAAAACCCCATAGCCCAAAATCACACAACTAGTCAGAGACATATCTCAAATCATGCCTAAGAGTGGGAGTAAAAGAGTCTCACTCTTAGCAGGAGAAAAAAACAAACCCCAAAAATCCGGCAAAGCTGCTGGGGGACTCACTAGGTTTGGGAAATTAGCCTTATAAGAGAATTCTCCCTAACAAAAATCGCCCCACAAAAAATGCGAAAGGCTAAACCTCACTCACACCTGAGCACTTGGTTCACCCCTCTTGTAAGAACCCTGCGCAAAAACAAAAGAGTGGCCGAAACCCTTTGGAAAAGCCTTCCCTCAACGGCTAGCAAAAATAATCTCACAATACCCTCAGCCACCTATAAAACAGCTATCTCCAAAGCCAAATGCAAATCCCACAACAACAGGATTTCTAAAGCCAAATCTAATACGAAATAATTATTCACTATACTCAAAGAGCTAGAATCCCTGACTGCACCACCTGTCTCCTGCACAAAAGATATCTCATGGTGCACAAACATTCAGAACACTCTGTCTGATAAAATAGAACTCCTTCAAACTAAAGACAAAAAGATCAAGTTTAGCTAACCATACACCCCTGAATGTAACTCATTCTCCTCCACCTAGCCAGCACTACCTGTTCAAATTCTCCTCCCTCATATCCAACTATGTCGAGGACATAATTAAGAACCTGAAACCCTCTGAATGTCTGGGCGATGTTTGTCCAGCGACGATCATAAAAGAAACTGCAAAGGCATTGGCTCCTTTTGTCACTTCCTTAATAAATGCTTCCTTTGCAACCAGTACAGTACCTACCAATATGAAGGACGCATGGGTATTTCCTCTCCTAAAGAAACCTACCTGTAATGGGGTCTAATTCCATGGAATCCTCAAAGGGTTTATGTAATGGGGTCTAATTCCAAGGGATCCTCAAAGGGTTAATGACCCTAGTAATGGCAACCTTATTGTAATGGTAAACTTCTTGTTATGGATGAGGATGACTATAATAATGGCAGGAGGGGAAGCTGTTAAGGTCCTTTCCTTCAATAAGGATTTGCTTTTGTTTTGGTTGTTAGGAGACCATGGATGAAGAGAAGGAGAAAGACGTCCGTTACCAATGGACGTATTAGAGGAAGACTGAGCAAAGTTAAATGCGCCGTTGCGCCTGTTTTAGAATGTTATTCACTTAAAAGTTAACTTGACCCAGTTGCGGAGAGTAGTCCATTTCATTTGTTTTGTATCAGACCAAGATCCGAGCTTGAAAGAGAATACAAGGCAAAGGAGGCGGAGTGGGCTGAACAGCGGTCTGCGTGTAACGTAACTGCTGTCTTCATCGCGGTACGAGGAGGACGGAAAGTGGCGGATCTCTACAGCTGATCGAGTCCGCCCTATCAGCTGGCAAAAGTCTGCATGTCAGAAGGTACTAAAGATAGGAGGAGGCCTCGACAGTTAACCGACTCTGCCCCGTCAGCTGGCAAGTGTCTGCGTATCAGAAGACACGGACCAGGTAGGAGGGGCTGAACAGCCGACTGATCAACGTGGCCCGTATCAGCGGGGCTATACAGTGAGTCGAGAGGGCACAGGGAGGCGGGGCCACCAGCAAAGCCAACCATTGTGAAGAAAGAAGCTAATAAGTAAATCCTCAGCGTAGAAGTGGAGAGAGCCGTACGTAAACTAAGATGATACCAATGAGAAGTGGCTTTCAAACTACATAGAAGGTTCTGAAAAGGTAGCCCCAGAAGATAACGTTACGAATGAGTTTTGAAGAAGTTTCTTTTTTTTTTAAAAAACTATTTCAGCAAAGAAAGGACTGTTCGAGAGAGTATTGACAGGGAACCCAATGATAATGAATCCCACACGAGTAGCATTGTGGGATTTATAAAAGACTTCTAACCGTGTGAATACAAGGAGAAGAACCAGAGTTACTACATAGAAAGTCTTCTATTTATCATTGGAGTGATTCTTCGATTGCTGACAAAAGAGTAAACTTTTATTCTGATTGTTGAAGTCCCATGAAGAGTTGCTTCTGCTTCCATATACACGAAACCAACAGCACAATACTTATTCTCACAAGGAGTCATATACCTTCAGCCTGAAGATCTCTCCACGCTACAGTATCCTTTGTTCTGACTTATTCTATTTTCTTGTTGTTAAAATAAAAGTGCACTTGAAATATATAAATTATAGTCTAGATTATCTCTTATTCCCACATCAAAGTGTAACACTACCCTTGTTCCAAACACCCCTACAAACCAATCACCATGGTACCTTTCCTCCTAAAAATTCTGGATTGGGACGCGTACATACAGATCCAGCAACACCTGTAAAACCAAAACCTACTAGGACTGTGCCAATCTGGCTTTTGGCCCAGACATAGCACAGAAACAGCTCTGATCGATCTAGTAACACAAATGAAGACCATAAAAGATAAAGGCAACCTAGCCCTCCTGCTACTATTAGACGTATCAGCAGCCTTTGATCTAGTGGATCATAACATGCTCTGCAGCCACCTTTCGTCTGCGGCACACTTCTCTGAGGATGCCACCTTGTTGATTGAGTCCTTCCTCAATAACAGAACTACAAGAGTTTTTGCTCCTACAGCATCAGCCACACCTGTACCAGTCACCTGCTGGGTCCCTCAGGGATCATGTGTTTCCCCAACGCTTTATTATATATTTACAAAGCCTCTATTTGATGACCTAGATCATTTGAATGGCTCCTACACTAATTACACAGACAACACCCAAATCCTGATCCCCATCGCCAGAGATTATAACATAGACTCTAAATGCTTAAATGACATATATTCAATCATCCAAACTTGAATGGCCAAACATGGACTCTGTCTTAACGACGATAAGACAGAGTTGCTTTTGGTAGGAACTTAAGCTACACTATACAGACTGGACACTCAATTCAAGGTCTTTAAATTGACGATAATAACATCAAGGTTTCCAAAGATGTAAAAACCTTAGGTATCTACATCGACTCCTCGCTCGCATTGACGAGACAAATCACTGCCGCCGCCTCCACGACAGCATACACCTGCAAGCATATTAACGCCTACAGACCTTTCTTGACAACAGACAACTGCATTACTCTAGCTAGGGCATTAATGTTATCCAAGCTAGACTTTTGCAATGCCCTATAACTAGGTACCAACCAACATAGTCTAAAAAAGCTACAACTCTACCAGAATAATGCACTTGGGTAAGCAACTAACTTCCCAAGAACACGTCACATCTTAAAAAGGAGACTCAGTGTCCACTGGCTATCCATCAACCAAAGAATCAATCTAAAAACCCTATCACTCACCTTCAAATGTATAAACAGTCTAGCACCTAAGTATCTCTGTGACAAATTCAAATGTAACGCCATGAATCGACCAACCAGATCCCTCCAAACCAACTGCCTGACTGTCTCTAGGTTTAAACCCCAAAGGGCAGGAGGCAGTAGCTTTCCGGTCCTAGCAGCCAAAATGTGGAACTCATTACCCACAAACATCGGAGCCGAACCTTCCTTCCACAAATTCAGAAACAATGTAAAAGCCTGGCTCATTCAGAATTAATGCTAACAAACCTGTCACCAACTATTCCACAGATGCATAATGGAATTATCGATCTGATGCTGCTGTATATCTGCTGTAAAGTTTTATCTATTCACTGTAAATTACTACTGTATAACTGCTGTAAAGTCTAACTAGCTACTGTAACTCTAATAACTTGTTGCAATATATATCCTGTAAATATCAATGTAAATACTCACCGCCTGCAACTGTAAGAAATGTGCCCAGATGCCTCAGGGCTTGGCGTGCTATATAAATAAAATGCAATTACAAGAAGAATTGGGTAGTGTGATAATTGTGGTGATGCTATCACTACTTCCCTGGGGAAATCCTCCCCTCTTGTGGCCAGGGTGAAGCAGCCACTTCCTGATCTGTGCCCTGGGGGAGGCTATTTGAGGGGAGACAATCCTCGTGGTAGTAGGGGAGACATGCCAGATGAGACATGGTATTTTCCTTACCCAGGTGAGAGCAACACCCAAGATCCAACTCTTCTCTCCTCTGTTTTATTGTTATATTGGAAAACATCATCTGTGTATAACATCTAGTAAGAGCCTTAAATATTTCCCCTTGACTCTGAGTACTGGGACGAAGAAGAGAACAAGAGCCATGAAAACCATAATTGAGGACCACTAGGCCTTTTCTAGTGTTTGCCGAAACCTGATTGGTTTAAAAAAACGTTTATAAACCAGGCAGGGAAGGAATATTGGAGACTTCCTCCTTTCAGGGACCAGGAGCTCATTAGCCAGCAGGCAGATCTCTGGAGAATTAGCAGGTGCTAAGGCGAGGGCTTCCTAAGAGAAGGCGAGAGATCGGAGACTCCTGGAGTGCTGCTGTGCAACCCGAAACGGGAGTCAAACCTTCCCAGCGGACCGACCTGCAACGGAAGACCACTAGTGAAGAGACGCAAAGACAAAGAAGACGCTGGGAGGCCTGGACAAGGTCAGGTGAAGACCAGGACAGTTTAAAAGATCGGTGAGCCCATGGGAGGGGAGCGGGAGCACCGGAACACAGTCAGCGAACCCTATAAGGGAGGTCCCTAGTCAAGGAATGGAGCGTAGTCTTCCAAATTACTTTTAGTTGGAATCTTCATAGTCCCAGTATTTGTCTCGAGGAGAGAAACCAAGGAAGGACTGGGAAACTTGAGTCAAGCTATAAAATAGAAGATGAGTTCATGATCATAAGGGAGACAAAGCCTGAAAGAGGTCAAGGAAAGAGCAGAATAAACCCTTTGTGAACTTTGCAAAGCAGTACAATAGAAATGAGTATATGATTATTTATAAAAATCCATAAAGTCCTTGCAGGAGAGTACACCAGGCAACCTGTTGTGAGTCTGTTGTCCCAAAACCCAATCATAAAGTGAACATTGAGAAAAGCCCTGGAACGAGAGTATAGCAGACAACCTGTTGCTAGTCTGTATTCCCACACCCAATCAGTGAACATTGTGAAAGTTCTAGCAGAAGAGTATACCAGGCAATGTGATTGTGAGTCTTGGCCCCATACATGAGCTGCGAATAAAATGTGAGAGTCAAGAAGAGGAAAGACAACCACATAGGTGTGTGAAATCCATGGGAAGGGAGCCATACCCGCTGGACTGGAAAGTTAAATACATTGTGGAAGCCAAGGAGAGGAAGAGAACCCCTTGACTGTGTGAAATCCAGTGGCAGGGAGCCATGCCCCCTTGACTGGAAAACTGCATATTTCAGGAAAGGGAACTTGAGAAACTGAGGGGTAGGGCACCCCTTCCTGAGGATTGTGAAACTTTGATTATTTGTTTATTCTTGCACTTTTCGGAACTTTGTGTTGAAACTTTAGAACTTTGCAAAAAGCTACAGATGGCCTGTTGCAAGACAATATATTTTTGCACATTATTTTGAGTTTAGCATGTAAGAGTCGGGTTAGGTTTTTTGGACACAGGATGGAGAACTCTTTACTTTTGGACATTCTGACACTAATGTCCTTTAGTTTTGTTGAGGCAGGTAAACCTGTTGTAGCGATGGGGAGAGATAGATCTTTCTCCAACCCTCCTTTTTTATTTTTTTATTTATTGTGTGATATAGTTAACAAATGAAACTTTACACACATACTCACATGAAATCATGCAGTACAGTAGAAAAAGTTTAATTATATTTTTACAAAATACAAAGTCATCCAACATCATGTATTACTTAATAAAACAATTTTAAAAGAAAAAAAATGTAGTAAAAAAATGTATAACATTAATTAACAATCTATCATTGGGGCTAACTAGTAGCTTCCACCAGAAAGATTCCCAGTTTAACAAAGGGTGAGTAAAGGGGGAGTATTAAAATAATACTTAAACATTTCCTCTCGTTGAAAAGTTAGGGCCGGACCTTTCCACAATTAGATGCTTCAAAGTTTCGCAATCACTTCTACAACAACGGCACAGGCGTAGAGTAGAAGGGACCAATGCCCAGCCACCTAGGACATCGTTGGTTGGAAGTAAATTTAGTTTTATGTGTAACCAGAAAGTTCTCAATGATCTCGAAGCATGTATTATAATGTATTTCGTGGGAGAATTGAACAATTTAATGTCCAAAGAAACGTGCTCAAACAACTTGTACACAAGCAATTTATCCCTGTTTGCAATCCAGTCATTTTCAATAGTAACTTCTTAACCTTGACTGGATTACGCACCAAATTCATCCAGCAATACTGCTAGCTTGTTAACAATGGTCAGAACAGAATTCACCCAGACCTTGAGCACCACACAATTGTCTTGATTGTAAAGTGTATTCAATTGAATAAAAAGAGTTGTGGCTGGTGGAAACATAATAGATTTTAAGAGGAGAATTATTTTCCAGTGGACCTTGGTCTCGGAGTACCACCTGTAAGGCTCAGAAATCGTTCCCAAATAAAAGACTCTATGTTAGCCCAATCCAAGCCCTCCTCCCGGACCTACGCCCTGTAAGTTAGTTTTGGTACTAGCACCTGGTTATACATTTTGAGGGCTGGCAGTAATGAGAAACGTCTGTATTTTCTGTCCAGCACTCAAAGTTTTGCAGCCGCATCTAACTTCAGCGCTTGGTTAGCCAGAAACAATGATTGATTAGATTTGATCACCACACCAAGATACTTTAAATCAGTGATTACCTCCAACTTCTTATCATCAATGGACCAACCAAAGTTCGATCTGCCAGACAAGATCTTTCTGCGGTTAATGACCAAGATTTTAGATTTGGTCACACTAATCTCTAATCCCATGTCCCTAAAGAAACCCTGTGTCCACTTGAGGGGATTTTGTAAACATGTAGCAGTATGATAGAGTAAAACAAGATCATCAGCATATAATAGATACTTGATTTTCACACGTCCCAGCCTTGGAGGGTTTACACCTATACCCTCCAGAGCTGCCCTAATACCCAAAATGTATAAATTAAACAAAAAGGGAGCTAATACACAGCCCTGATGTAAACCATGATCCACACGGATCCAACCAGAATACATGCTCTTTTTGTTCAACCTGACCTTAATTCCAATATCTTTATGCAGTAGTTCCAGCAACCGAACCAAGGCCTCCGGACAGCCCCATCTCCTAAGCATTCCCCAAAGCCTAGTTCGATCCACACAATCAAATGCCTTAGAGACATCAAGGAAAGAAAGATATATTGTGCGCTTCGATTGGAAAGCGTGGTTTTTCAGAACTTTTAAGAGCTGTACTGGTTCCCTTACGAAACCCAGATGGATTAGAACCCAACTTATTAGCATCAATTGCCCATTTTTCAAGTGCCCGAAGAAGGAAGGTAGAAAAAATCTTATAGGAAGCATCCAAAAAGGAGATGGGGCAGTAATTAGCCAGATTCGCCCTATCGCCCCTTTTGAAAATGACTATCACAATGGCCTCTCTCCAAGTAGCAGGGCACCTAGCTCGCCCAACCGCATTAGAAAACAGCTGAAACAATACCTCAGCCCATATAGAAGGCGCTGATTGGAATGTCAAATTGGACAGCCCATCGGGTCCAGGGGCATTCAAAGACTTGGCCCTCCCTATAGCCACCTGAATTCCTTGTTGATCAATACCTAATGGCCCATGCCTCCCTATCCGTACAAGGCATCAGGGTCACAAACGCACAAACTTGACTACTCACAGTAGAATAGAGCTTGGTGAAGTATTTCTCCCAAAAACTGCCTGCGATCGGCTGATTTTGCAGAGAGAGGTGCACACCCCCTCTACCCCTCTTGCATTAATCTCCAAAAGTTTGTTGTATCTCGAGATGCCAGGGCTGCTAACATGTTTTCCGCATTTCTTTGCAGTAACAGGGTGCAATGACCATTCACCCAATTTTTCTAAGTTTGTTAAATCTTAGTTATGACTGCAACCACGTATAAACCCAATTCTCGTGTTTCCTTAATATCCCCCTTAAGCTTCTTCTTAGCTTATATCTCTGCACTAAACTTATGAAAAGGTATTGTGTGGTTTCTCTCCATTCTAATGGTCAAGAACGGAAACAGGGCTGCAAGTGTGTCCTTCAGGTGAGGCGAAAAAGAAAGAGGACACATATCTACAAAGAGTCCCCCCAATAAGTCCATGTAAATGTTAGCATTAAACCTGGCCTTGTGTTTAGGGTGCCTAATTACAGCCTGGTTAAAAAGATTCATCTCTTGGGAGTCCGAGAGCTGATCAGAGTTATCAGTTGTAAAAACCTCCAAAGGATCCCCTAAGAAGTGAATGGTCACTGCAAGTATAGGGGTCAACTCTAAAGTTGTTAATAGTGCAGGAGATGTGGGCGGAAACAAATATAAAATCCAAAGTGGATTTGCAAAGGCCATCTGACCAATTAAAATTAGGCGTTTTGTCAGCAAAGGAATTCCCGTTTAGGGAAACAAGATCCAAACTACCCAAACAAGCACAATAAAATATTTCTCGAGCTCTAGCAGAATGAGAAAAACCCCTGGACATCTCAGGCCGATACCAGTGGGAGTCTAAGCATTCAGAATTAAAATTGCCCATAACTAAAAAACAAACATTAGGTAACAAACCGTATGAATCAAATACATTAATAATGGATGACATAAAATCTATCAAAGAAGTCGATACAGGATTAAAATAGACATTCAAAACAATTAAGACTTAAAAAATCGTCAAACAGTCAAACCATGTTATTTTACAACCTGAAATGTCAGGGTGCCCTATACAGAGATTTTCAATATTTTAACCAGGGAAAACATGCCAGACACAAATTACGTTTTTTCTTTAATAAAAGCCTATAGCAACCATCACAATGCCCCTGTGTCAGAGCCTTACTGCTAATTCCTTACAGTAGATTGGCCAAGACAACCCTGAAATATGCTCGGGTAACCTCTGCAATAGCTAAAAGGTGGAGATGACCCAAAGACCCAATTCCGGAAAGTCAACTACTGAGTTACCTCCTGGCTGCAGGAAACAGGTCGCTAATGTGTTGCATTGCTGTTGAAGGTTAAACCTAGATGGGATATAAAGGTCTAAGGCAAAGAAGTAAAGTTACCTTAGAGAAGAAATTGAAGAAGAACGCACAAGAGCTGGCCAAAATACTAAAGAAACATTGATGAACACAAGATACCAGTTGATAAAATATGAATCCTTATGGAATTGTTTAATGCAACATACAATACATAATGCAAGAACTGTAATTATCCGATGGCCAGTCATTCATTTGATATGGGAATGGCCCCACTGCCACTTAGGAAATTTTGAGAAAGCATCCTAAATGATATGTGGGGTAAATATTGGATATTAACCAGGCAATTACCCCCACAATTATACTTCTAGCTCAATGTCCTAAAATGAGTAATCCTGTAAACAAATTTCCTAGCTTGGTGATAGCACTCACAAAAATACTTTCCATACTAAAATGGATGGGTAGAGATACTCGTGCATAAAAGGATTGGGTTAGGGCCATATCTGTTTGCTCGATGAATGAGGAGTGCTACCATACAGCATAGGAAGAGGTATGTATGGTATCGAGTAATGGAGGATTAGTTGAAACTAAAGTAGACACACGTTCGAATTGATGAGATAAAAGCTTTGGTCTTTACATTCTTTGACTCTTTGGGTGGGGCATAGGGAAAGGAAGTTGGGGCAGGGCTGGGAGAGGGTTTATTGGACATAAATGTATTGGACATTAGGAGAATGCAAATTAGAGTTCACTATGAAGGAAAATAAAATCTATACGTGTTACATGTTTGCCCAATGTTTTTGCACTTATTTTATGAAAACCCATTCAAAAGATTTAAATTGAGACGACCACAAGGGGCGCACGGATGAGTACTACCTCCGTGTGAGCTCCCACAACCCATGGTCCAAGAAGTGGTTTGAGCCCCCACTGAATGGCATCCCACCCCGCACGAGATCTGCAAAAAGGCTTTGGGAAGGCACCCCCCTGCAGCTGACTGAAAACCCAGTGAAAATCTGTGCCATATTCTATGAGAAACTGCACATTTTCCAGGCTTCAGTAGGGACTTCGGCAGAGCATGGCCCGTGCTCTTGAAAACTAAACTAACTCCTTCCGTGATACGCAGCTGAAGCCATAGCTCTCAACTCACACGCTTTTGGCGGGTGTCACCCGCCCTGCAAAGGGCTAACTCACCCGCCAAGCCTCCTGCACGCCCATTGATTCCAATGGGCGTCTCACCTGCCAAAAACAAAATCGGGTGATTTCACCCGCCTTTGCAACACAAATGGTTGAGAGCTATGGCTGAAGCTTCCAACGTGAGCCCCGCGTCGGAACAACGCTGCACAAGTATCCTGAAGGGAGGACGTGCCTCCCCATGTAAAACACCCTGCCCACGATCAGCGAGAGAGGAAATCCCACACTGACCCATATGGAGAGAGGTGCCTAGGAAGGCAGCGCGACTGGCGGGCGGCAATTAAGGTGGAACTGGCGGTAAGCTAGGCAGCACCTCTCCCTCCCTGGGTCTCGCGCTGTGACACGTCCCCTCCATGAGAACACCGGAAAGCAGGCCAATAAGCAACGCGACCTGCAACGCAAAGGGAGGCACTCGGAGCGCTCCTGGTCTCGGATTATCAGGACCGAAGCGCGGACTCCCGCAACGTACGTAGTGCCTGATTACGGCCTCCAAAGCAGTCACACTTCATCCCTCCCGTTGCGGACGCAAACGCAGAACCATGCCCCCACCCCACTGGGGACCTAATCAAGGAACACATACTGCCGGGACGATGTTTGATCCCAGCGGCCCAGCTGAGCCCAAACCATGCTGAATCCATAGCTCTCAACCATTTGTGTTTCAAAGGCGGGTGAAAACACCCGATTTTAGTTTTGGCGGGTGAGAGGCCCATTGAAACGAATGGGCGTGCTGGAGGCTTGGCGGGTGAGTCAGCTGTTTACAAGGCGGGTGACACCTGCCAAAAGCGTGTGAGTTGAGAGCTATGGCTGAATCCCCGAGGAGAGAACACTTCATAGCGGTTGCAACCCTGCCTACGCGGGCACTGGAGGGCCCCTCATTGGGCCTATATCCCGACCCCCCCACTCCAACCACACAGCGTTAGATAAACCTGAAGACTACGATGACCTGAATCCACAACCTTCTTTCCATTGATCCAGGACATGTAGTCAGAATACATACAGAACTTGTCAGACACCTTGACACGCAGAGCCTGAACGGTGTGAAAGGAAATGGTCCCCTCTCTGAACACTATCACTAATTTGAAAAAAGGTCTGCTTGACCCAAGGGTGAAGACCTGGGTATATGAGCCCGTCCGGAACAGGTCCTGGAACCATTCCAATGGTGCCTGTATTAATAAATCACAAGGCCAATTCATGCTTGATGAACTGGAATGCTTTGAACGTTGAGGGAATGGCATAAGGGGGTCCACAATGTACCCTGAGATCCACCAAGGGCAGTGTGAGAGACCTCTAGAGGCCTGGGCCCCCGACACAGGGCGTGTGCCCTCCTCTAGGCGCTACTGAGGCAGCCATCGGGAGCTAAAGATCTCTACAACCTGTCAAATCACCTCGTGCCCTTGGAGTCTGAAGGATCCATCTGAAACACCCACGAGGACACTCACCGGACTGGTACATTCCCCCCACGTGGACAGACCATCATTGGTAGAAGATGGTAGACGCTGCTGTGAATACCTCACACCAAGAGATCGACCTCAGACGCGACCCGTGCTGATCCTTCCCGATGCTCTAGTCACGCTCACACACTGATCCAGAAGACAACCAGAAGGCCTAAGGCCCCTCTATCTGGGTTTCTGAGTAGGGTCTGACCCTAACGATAGTAGAAGTGCACACAAAACAACCATTGAGAAAAGAGGATCTGAAAGCTTGCTCTGACAGGACCCAACTACAGCTAATAAAACCAACTCAGCTGGAGGCCCCTTCTTCCTGGAATCAATCTGGGGACATCTGAACCTAGGGTACCTCTTTCCTAGACTCTGCAATTCGCAAAACTCACCTGGAATCAGCCTCTCATCATCAACGCCAACTACCGACACTGAGGTAAGGGCCCCCGGCAACGGGGCGAGTGCCTCTTCTAGCACACCAATCACTATATGAACACTAAACTGAAATTGGCCAAATACGCCTACTGCCCGCTACCGCCCCCCTCGCACAGCAACAACAAGGTGAACATGGATATCCCCAGAACAGAAGCAGCAGCGACAAAAGGAGACATTGCTGCTCTTCTAAGCGAGATAAAGAACATGGGAGCCAACATAGGCGGTAAAATAGATAAAATAACACAACAAACGGACACAATTGAGGAGAGACTTGAAGGGGTCGAAAACAACCAAGCATCAGTAGACACCCTCGAAACCCAGATGGACCTGCGACTACGGGAAATAGAGCAAAGAGAAGAGGAATTCCAAATGAAAAAGGGTGATTTGGAAAATCGCGAGAGGAGGAATAACATACGCTTCTTTGGGATCCCGGAATGTGAAGGAGAGACGGAAGAAGACCTCAGGAAAATGATTCATGATATCATTTAAAATACTGGTAGCAGACGAGGAGATCGACGAGATCACTATTTTCCAGGACCTATCTTCATTGACCCTGGCCCTGAGACGAATGTGCCGAACTCTTACGACATGGCTTAAGGGACAAGGAACAAGATACAGATGGGGCTACCCATTCTCCCTCTCTTTCGAACATGGAGGCCGGAATATAAGGTCAAAATCTGAAAGGGAGATACGGGATTGCACTGAAGAACTTCTGGAAACGTGCCCGGAGGATGGAAACCGGGATGAGGCGGGACGGAGCGGAAATCGCTGGGAGCTCCAAGGACCGCGAATGAGAATACTCAAAGGATCGAGAAAATACAGGCGAGGCAATGTTACACCCGAAGGAGATAAATGAATGAGGCGATAAGCTGGAAGGAACACTGCTCAGTCCCTACTAGGAAACAAAGTTGGACAGGTCGAGGAGCATTACATGACCTGATCTGCCTGTAATTATGTTGCGGATGGAACGTATGATATGTGGAAGCTTCTCCCTGGAGAACGGATGAACCACTGGCAAACGAGTAGCGGTGAAACCATATGGAACTACACATATCCTTTCAAAGAGTTAATGTTTTGAGTAGTGGGGTGCAACCAGGAAGGGAGCTCAAATGTTATTGTGATTAGTTTCTGCAGGAGGACCGTGGTCCGGTGGTCCGACTTCGGATCAATATCTCCATCGATCCTGATCGGACGCCACTAAAAAGACATGGGGGGCAAATGGGGGGAAAATGGGGGAGGGGAAGGAGGGGTGAGGGGAGGTAGATCTGGAACAGAATCCTCACTGAGACTTGTTAGAGTAAACACACGGTTGTCCAGTCTCGCAATATGGTGCCATCTGTGGCCAGATGGCCCTTGGAAATGCACAACGATAAATGGCAGTTGATAATAGGCCAACAGGTGGGAAACCTCCGCAGGGTGGGCACATTAAACGTTAAGGGTCTCAACTCCCCCACAAAGAGATAATTGATGCAGCAGGAATTCCGCAGGGGGAAATTGGACATCCTCTTCTTACAAGAAACAAAATACGAAAGGGGAGAAGAACAGACGTTTCTGGGGCCTCGGACAGGATTAGAATTCTGGGGATCTGGGCCTTTGAGAAGGGGAGGAGTGGGAATACTCATCAGAAAGGGATTGGACTTCACAAGCTCCAAG
Source organism: Ambystoma mexicanum (assembly GCF_040938575.1). Lineage (NCBI taxonomy): Eukaryota > Metazoa > Chordata > Amphibia > Caudata > Ambystomatidae > Ambystoma > Ambystoma mexicanum. The sequence goes on along the minus strand of NC_090929.1, from coordinate 359,516,673 downwards.
TCATGGAAAGACGCTGAAGGGCGTGCTTTACTTGTGGCTGGCACTGTGGGAAATACCAACATCATACTCGCGACCATATATGCCCCTAACACAGGGCAAACTAGATTCCTGGCCAAGACTGTCCCCAAAATCATGCTAGAAGCCACTGGACACCTCCTCCTCAGAGGTGACTTCAACCTATGTTTAGACAGGAAAACAGGCAATACTGAGAGGAGAGACCCCACTGAAGGAGGACGCACTACAGTCCTAAATATGTTCAACATCTATGGCCTGAGGGACATATGGAGGGAGCTCCACCCAGAAGATCAGGGATACACCTTCTACTCTGCCCCACATAACACCCACACTAGAATCAATTATATATACCTATCAGAGGAAATGCGCCACGCCACAACCAGATCAGATATTATACCAATCACCTGGTCTGACCATGATATGGTCTCGGCCGACATTGACTGGGATCACCTACCCAAGAAACGGGGCCGTTGGAGATGTAATGAGACACTCTGGAAGGATCCAGTTTTCAAAACAAAACGGAAATGGAAACAGATCCTTGAATATATTAAGACTAACAATACCGGGGAAGTTTCCAAACTGGTCGTATGGGAAGCAGGGAAAGCCACCTGGAGGGGGATACTGATTAGGGAGGGGGCTAACAAAAAAAGGCAAAGGAACCTAATTGAAAACATACTCGGAAAGGAGATTTGTCATCTAGATGAGGAAGTGAGGAGGGAGGACAAGGGGAAAACAGATAAGATCCTAGAAGCAAAAAAGAAGAGGGAAGAACTCTGCCTTCTTGAACATGAACTGATAGCCCGAAAACTACAGTTGCTAAAACAGAAATTTTACGAGAAGGGGGACAAGGCCCATTCCTTGCTAGCCACCAGGCTATGTGCTCAAAGGGTAGAAAGGAAGGACCAAAAAATCGAAAATCAAGACCCCTCCCACATCACTGCAAAGCCAGACATTCCTGAAGTCTTTGCCACATTTTATGAGACCCTATATAAATTGGAGGTCCAATTAGAGGGCCCGTAGATCGAGCAGTATCAAACCACCGTTAAAATCCCACGGATAACATATGACAAAAGCTGCGCATTAGAGGGTCCAATAACGGAAGAAGAGATCAAGAATGCAGTTAAGAGACTGTCCTTAGGTAAATCCCCTGGAGAAGATGGCTTTACTGCCGGATTCTATAAATCCTTTCTTTCCCCCCTCCTCCCTTTCATGGTAGAGCTCTTCAATGAGATCCTTGACACTGGAAAAGCCCCAGACTCCTTTGTCCGAGCCCTTGTCTCTGTGATCCCTAAAGAAGGCCGAGATCCAAAGCATTGGGGTTTGTATCGTCCCATATCTTTAGTAAACATTGACGCCAAAATATACACTAGAATTATGGTGGCCCGACTGGAAACATACATGCCATGACTAATACATAACGATCAGGTGGGCTTCATTCTGGGGAGACAAGGAGCTGATACCATGAGAAAGACCCTACATTTAATAAATGCCTCGCAAACCATGAGGAACGAACCATCTCTCCTCGCGGTCGATGCGGAGAAGGCTTTCGAGGGTCAAATGGAACTTCCTAATGGCTGTCCTCCGCAAGGTAGGGATTGACCCGAAATTTAGAAAAGGGGTACAGGCCGTCTACACATCACCTAAAGCCTCAGTCTTTGTTAACGGTGAATACTCCCACTGGTTCGAGCTACACAGAGGGACGCGACAAGGAATGCCCCCTGTCTGAAATACTCTTTGCCCTCTCTGCGGAACCCCTAGCCCAGAAACTGGGAGACGACCCTCAGGTCGAGGGACTCAAAGGGAACCACAGAATATAAAGTGGCCCTGTATGCGGACGACTTACTTTTACACATATCAAACCCCACATCCTCCGTCCCCAGAGCAATCCAGTTGATTAAGGAATATGTTATGTTATCAGGCTTAAAAATTAATGAGGGCAAATCAACCCTTATTCCCCCTTTATGAGCCCACGCAGGCAGACATAGACAGACTCTCTCCCCTGGGCCTCATCCTGGAAAATACCAAACTAAAATACTTAGGAATACAGGTCACGAGAGACATTACCAAACTCTACAAGGCTATTTGCCCACCTCTCCTCCTGAAGTTCCACGCGGACCTAGCCAAATGGAAAAAACTCATGATATCGTGGATGGGCAGATTCAATGTCATGATTCATGCTCCTGGTCATCATGGCCAAACCAGACTTTCGGCTGGGGCCAGGTTACAGGCTTCCATGGTGGCTTCAAGGGCCACAAAACACCATCAGGGACTCTCTTGGAGCCAGTTCTAGTGCCTTTGGCGCAGGCTCATACTATTATGTGAAGGACAACATTTGTATTGGGACTTCAGTTAAAATGGAGACACTCGCATAGCTTAGTTCCACAGAACTGAGCTATTCGGTCTAGTGTTTCGGGTGTGGCCAGGCCTGGGACTACTTTATCTGGAACTACTTTACTTGGGCTATATAAGCCACACCCAAACAGCAGCACATGCTTTGCACTATTCTGCAGTTAGCAGCGTAACCCTCACTGTGTCCAGTTCTGATCTCCAGCGTTTCTTGCATCCTGCCACGTACTGAATCCTGTATCTGGAAGAAGAACACCATTATTCAGCGCTTACCTGTAAGTAGCAGCCTGGCTTTGGTCTTGAATCTTCCATCTTCAAACTACCACCAGCTGCTCACCTGAATACACGCGATCCGGGGATTCATCCTCACAACGCTGCATTCTTCTTCAGAACTCTGCAGCAACCTGGAAGAGACGAGTGAGACATTATTAGTGAGCACTCGCTCACGGCCACGCAAGGACAACGAAAACCACTTACCAGGTGCAGTCTCTCCTTGATCTCGGAACATCACAGCGACCCGGACCATCATAACGACCTGCAAAGGAAGCGGCGCAGGCACAGCTTAGCAAAAAGAAACGGTAAGAAGGCGCTGCGCACCGCGCATTCACTTGCTGGGATTCTCATCCTATAGAGCACAGAAACGCCAAAACTCTCCAACTCATCTGAGGGAAAGAAACTAGAGACATTAATAACAACAAAAAGACTACAACAGTAGTACCTACTTCATCAAGCAAATCAGAGTCACAGCAGGCATGGACCCGAACACGGGCCACCCCAGTGAAGCAACTAGGTTGCAGAACGCCCACACCTCCAATGCGCCCCTGCACAGAGACGCAGGACGGAGAGCACACCATACCTAATATTAAGGTGAGGAGAGAGACTAGACTTAAGGGAGGAATTTGAGGCTGAGGGAGGTGGGAATCAATCCAAGAGAGACGTTAAGCCTTATATCCTATTCTCCTGTATTGCAGGTGCTCTCCACGTTCAACACATTATCAAGGGAGAGAGTTCGAGAGTGCTAATCTTCCAGCCAGGGCTAAGTGGCGTCCCCGTGCATATCAGGTGAGCATAACAGAACGTGAAGCCTCATATAATTATCCACCTGGACATCATGGAAATATCAGAAACTGAGCAATTAGCCCAGTTATTGGGGCAGCTATGTGCCGAAGTACATTCAGCCAGGCAAGAAACCAACGCCCTTTGGAGAGAAATGATAGTTACTAAAGAGCGTACTGAGGAATTGGGTAGACAATTACTCCAATCACAGGCAGGACAGTCCCCCTTACTTGGAAGCTTTCCGCCAGTGACAACACCAGCCAGTCTGGTACAAATAACTCTTCCTGGAACAATTCCTTTAGCTCCACCAGAACGGTTTGCGGGGGATCCAAAGAAGTATGCAACGTTCATGAACCAATGTAGTCTTCATTTCTTTTGTAGACCCGGGGATTTTCCTACCAACCAGTCACGGGTTGCCTTTGTTTTATCATATCTGCGTGGCAGTGTTGCAGATTGGTCTGTGCCATTAGTAAGTCAGGATGATCCACTGCTACGTAACTTTAGAGGTTTTCAGCAGGAAATGGAGAAACTGTTTGCTGGACATACCCAAGGACAAGCATTGGATAATGAACTTTTGTCCCTCCGTCAAGGAAACCAAGACTTGTTATCATATATAGCAACCTTTAATAGGTGAGTTGTTGAAACGGGATGGCCTGAAGATAAAAGGACCACATTATTCCACCGGGGTCTACAGGGAGAATTAAAGGACGTCCTAGCACAAGTGGTTAATCCACCAAGAGACTGTGCAGAGTTCATCAATCTTGTTGTTCAGTTAGATCATAGGCTACAGGACCGAAAAGTCGATCGGATTAGATTGGACACTCATGCCATGTATGTCCGGTCAAAGGACAATGCCTCATGTTCAGCAGAGAACACTGTAGAACCGATGCAAATCGGAGGGGTACGGGCTCCCTTAACTAAGGCTGAAAGAGACAAAAGGAGGCAACAGCTATTATGTCTATACTGTGGAAAGTCAGGCCATTTCCTCAAAGAATGTCCAATAAAGCCTCCGAGGAGAACAGTTGGAGCTACAGAAAAGGAAGACTGCAACAGTGAGATGGAAAACTACCAAGCCTGGCAAGCGTAGAGGTCTGTTTGTCGAGCGAGGAGAATGAGCTACAGACCTCACACTTTGCATTACCTGTGATTTTGACCCATCACCAACAACCATTGCGGATGCATGCCATAGAAGCATACATAGACAGCGGGGCAGTTGGAAACTACATAGACCAAGATCTGGTAGCAGAGATAGGGCTTCCCCTATGCAAAAAGCCGACTACTGAAAAGGTCACCACTGTTGATGGTACTGAAATAGCTTCTGGTCCAGTAAACCAATGTACAGCAGTATTAACACTTCTGTGCCAGGATGGGCACCGAGAATCTATTGCTTTCGACCTCATCAAGGCTCCTCAGTTCCGGTTGATTTTAGGGATGCCATGGTTAGTAGCGCACAATCCTCAAATAGACTGGTGTGCAAAGAAGTTGGCCTTTTCCGACGACTGTGCTCTCACTTGCTACCACAAAGAAAAGCAGGAAAAAGATTCACAGACATCTGTTCGGGGAACAGCAACAGTAGTACTGGGGGTTACAGCTACTCTACCAAGCGTATAAGATTTTCAAGACGTTTTTCAGAAAGAACAAGCCAATACCCTGCCGCCACCTAGGCCTTATGATTGTCAGATCGATCTCATACCTGGTGCACAAGTCCCTTGTGGTCATATCTATGCACTCACAGAACCAGAAAACCTCCATTTGAAATCTTATCTAGATCAATACCTGGCTAATGGGTTTATCCGCCCATCTAAATCACCGGCAGCCAGTCCCGTATTCTTCGTACCAAAGAAGGAAGGGGACTTGAGAACTTGCATTGACTATCGCGCACTGAACCAAATCACTGTAAAAAAAGGGCTATCCACTGCCTCTAATTCCGGAACTGCTAGATCAAGTTAAGGATGCCCAGATCTACACTAAATTGGACCTTAGTGGAGCATACCATCTCGTTCGTGTTAAGGAAGGAGACGAATGGAAAACTGCTCTTCGTACCAAGTATGGCCTGGATGAATATCAGGTTATGCCCTTTGGACTTTGCAATGCTCCCGCTGCATCCCAGTATTTTATTAATTATGTCTTATGGGAACTAATCGACATGTGTGCTTTGGTTTATATTGATGACCTCTTAGTATACTCCTCTTCAAAACAAGCTCATGTCAAACATGTTCGTTCAGTTCTGGCAAAACTCCATCAACATCAACTATATGCTACACTTGAAAAATGTTCATTTCATGTTAACGAAGTTGAATTCCTCGGTTTTATCCTCACTCCAAAAGGGATCAAGATGGATATGCACAAAGTAGATGTCATTCTTAATTGGCCGTTGCCAACTTCTTTTAAGGGAATCCAGAGCATGCTGGGCTTTGCAAACTTTTATCGCCGATTCATCCCAGGCTTTTCTCAGATAGTGCACCCGATCACGTCATTGTTACGAAAAAACAATAAGAAATTCCATTGGACAGAAGAAGCAGAAAGGGCTTTTCTAGAACTCAAGAAAAGATTTACTTCCGCCCCAATTCTTCGACACCCTTGCCCAGATCTCCCTCATGTGGTGGAAATGGAAGCCTCTAGCATGGCAATGGGAGCAGTTCTTTTACAAAGGGATCCCGATACTGACCAGCTGCATACTGTGGCCTTCTGGTCATGCAAATTCACGCCTCCAGAACTCAATTATGCTATCACGGAAAAAGAACTTCTAGCTATCAAATCAGCTTTCATGGCTTGGCGACATTATCTTCCAGGTGCCAGACATAACTTCACTGTGATTACTGGTCATCAAAATCTTCAATACTTAAAAACTGCAAAAGCTCAATCTTGACGTTAGCTCCGATGGGCACATTTCTTTGCAGAATATGACTACGTGATCACATATCGACCGGGAGTCCGAAACGGAAAAGCTGACGCTTTAACCCGCATGGGTATTGATGAGAATTTGTATCTATCTTCTGGAAGAAGTGCTGTTCAAAGGCCCAAATCGATATTTGATTATCCACCAGCCATCATCCCCAAACAGATGGCCAAACGGAAAGGACAAACCAGACACTTGAACAATACCTACGTTGTATGTTACACCAAGTTGAAGAAGGTTGGAAGGATTTACTATGGATATCAGAATATTCCTATAATAATTCCCTGCATACCAGCCGGAACAAACTCCTTTCTATACCCTATATGGTAGGCATCCACGCAATTCTGAATTAGATGCTCCTAGGGCTCTGGAGATGCCAGTGGTGAAAACCTTACATACAACCATTACTCAAGCCTTCAAAGAGGCAACTGGACATTTACTTCAAGCTAAAGAAAGACAAAAGAAATTCTCTGATCAACACCGCAGAAAGGCTCCTGATTACCAAGTTGGAGACGAAGTCTGGTTAGGGTCAAAACATGTGCCAATAAAAGGAACCCGGACCTTTCGTCCACGATATCTAGGACCTTTCACCATTGAGTCTATAATAAACCCAGTAGCTGTTAAACTAACCCTACCACCAAACATGAAGATCCATCCTGTATTCCATGTATCACTCCTAAAACCTGTGCAACCTGGAACTCGAGTTACACCACCACCAAAACCAGTACTGATAGACAGAGAACCGGAGTTTGACGTTAAAGATATCCTGGATTCAAAATACACTAGATCTAAACTATATTATTTAGTAGATTGGAAAGGATATGGTCCTCAGGACAGAACATGGGAACCAAGTGAGAACACCCACGCACCAAGCTTGGTAAAACGTTTCCATCAAAATCATCCAATTAAACCAGGGCCAGGCAGAAGAACTACCATGAGAGGGGCCTTGGGGGAGGGGGGGAGTGCTGTCATGATTCATGCCCCTGGTCATCATGGCCAAACCAGCCTTTCTGCTGGGGCCAGGTTACAGGCTTCCATGGTGGCCTCAAGGGCCACAACACACCATCAGGGACTCTCTTGGAGCCAGTCATGCCACCTTTGGCACCAGGCTCATACTGTTATGTGAAGGACAACATTTGGATTGGGACTTCAGTTAACATGGAGGCACTCACATAGCTCAGTTCCACAGAACTGAGCTATGCGGTCTAGTGTTTCGGGTGTGGCCGGGCCTGGGACTACTTTACCTGGAACTACTTTACTTGGGCTATGTAAGCCACACCCAAACAGCAGCACATGACATGCTTCGCGTTATTCTGCAGTTAGCAGCGTAACGCTCACCCTGTCCAGTTCTGATCTCCAGTGTTTCTTGCATCCTGCCACGTGCTGAATCCTGTATCTGGAAGAACAACACCACCATTATTCAGTGCTTACCTGTACGTAGCAGCCTGGCTTTGGTCTTAAATCTTCCATATTCAAACTACCACCAGCTGCTCATCTGAATACACGCGATTCAGAGCTGCATCCATCTTCAGAACTGTGCAGTAACCTGAAAGAGAGAAGAGAGACATTATTAGTGAGCACTCGCTCACGGCCACACAAGGACAAAGAAAACCACTTACCAGGTGCAGTCTCTCCTTGATCTCAGAACATCACAGCGGTCTGGAACATCATAACGACCTGCAAAGGAAGCGGCGCAGGCACAGCTTAGCAAAAAGAAAAGGTAAGAAGGCGCCGCGCACAAAGCATTCACTTACCTGCTGGGATTCTCATCCTATACAGCATACATACATAACAAAAAGACTGTACAATAGTAGAACCTACCTCATCAAGCAAATCGGAGTCACAGCAGGCCTGGACCCGAACACGGGGCAACGCACCAGTGAACCAGCTAGGTTGCAGAACACCCACACCTCCAACGCTCCCATGCACAGAGATGCAGGACGGAGAGCACGCCATACCTAATATTAAGGTGAGGAGAGATACTAGACTTAAGGGAGGAATTTGATGCTGAGGCAGGTGGGAATTAATACAAGAGAGACGTTAAGCCTTATATCCAGTTCTCCTGTATTGCAGGCGCTCTCCACGTTCAACACATCATCAAGGGAGAGGGTTCGAGAATGCTAATCTTCCAACCAGGGCTGAGTGGCATCCCCGTGGAAATCAGGTGAGCGTAACACTCAATGCCATCAAAATGATATGTCTCCCTCTGTCAGCCCTCTGAGGCTGAACTTCCCAAAGCTCCGACTTTCCCTCCTCCTCTTCCTCCTCACCTGACAAACAGGAGTCTTGAATTGATGATGTCTGGGGTCTTCGGGCTCGGTAGTCCTTCTTCTTCTTCTTTTCTTTTTTTTTTCTGGGCAAGTGTCTTTCTCCCGGAAGGAAGCCACAGTGCTATGCTATTAAAAAGCACTACCTACGGCCCCTCTCCCAATAGGGACAAAATGGGGAAAAAGCCCAAAGGGCACAAAAAACCCCAACAGCCGATGAACAGTCTCAGGCGTCAGACCGCGTAGGTGCAGAGTGGAATTTGGGCTCCAACGGCTTCCGGAAAATGTCAATACAAGGTAGCCCAATTGGATAAATCCCAGTACAGAATGAGGAATGGATCAGAGGCAGCGTTAAGGAACACTGCGGCGCACAGGCAAATGGTAAGACCGTCAGATATGGCAATAAGGTAGAACGTATAGAAGAATGCCGAAGAGGCAAGTGGACTCCGAGAGGAAACACGGAGCGAGGAAAGACAACAAAGCGAGAGGAGAGAGAGAGCAGTTAGAGTTAGAAAGCAGAGATGAGGCCCCGCAGGAAGATAACAGAGAAAGCGGTGCCCGGTGCAAGCAAAAAGCACGGAAAGGCACCGGAGCGGAAAAGGAAGGAAAGAGAGGAAAACACAGCATTGTAGCAACCGGAGAAAAGCTCAGCAGCAGCCGAGTGGCTGACTGTAGCGGGTTGCAACACGCAGTGAACAGGGAGGGCGTGGCTAATAAGCCTCCCTGTTCACTGCTGCAGCAACGCTGGACCGCTGCGCTCAAAACGCTGGGGCACGTGGCAGATCTCTCAATGGCAGCGTACAAGCCACGATCGGGACCACAGGGTCCAGGGCAGACGGCGCATGACACCCTCGCTTTCTTTACCTCTTCCAGATGCTCCCCATAGAAATGCCAAAGAGCTTCTTTGATTAGACCAAAGGGGCCATATTAAAATTCCTGTGGGAGGGTAAACGAGCAAGAGTAGCCTATGACACTCTAACACTACCCAAAGACAAAGGACGGGTTACCAGACCTGAAAATATACTACGAGGCTGCCCAGCTCCGAATAGTTATTCCCCATCTGCGTAATTGTAAAGAACACCAATGGGTTGCGATTGATAATCACCATCTTTCTCCCGCAACGGTCTCCGAGTGGCTATGGGTCCCGAGAAATAAACTCATCCGGAGATTGAGAGATCATCCGATATTGGGGACCATTTGGGAAATATGGAGAGAGAGAAAGGGCATGCAAAATATTACGTCCTGGCTGTCTCCTCTAAGCCACCTGTGGTCTCCCGGGGACAGGGAACATATTCCCAACCTAGATAGATTCCAACCTTGGTTTGAAGTGGGCCTCGAGAGGGTATGTCAATTATGGAAAAATTGGTGTTTTGTGATGATTGTGGAATTAGGGGAAAACCTCGGGTTGGGCCCACTCCCCGTCTTCCACTTCTTGCAGATTATGTGAGTTCTGACAAGGGCTGACTGGAAAGATAAAGTGAACAGAGACCTCCCCCCCTTCTAGAAACTGCTAGATTCCAGTACGGAAATTAAGGGTCTAATATCCGCAATGTACAAAGAATTGGTTGAGGCGTGAGGCAGCTCCACGTTATACCTGAAAAATAGATGTGAGAGAGATCTTGGAGATTAAATTGACCCGATCATGTGGGGAAAGATGTGCAGGGCTACCCCACAGGTCTCTTTAGCCAGCCAATACAAACTTCATGCAATTAAATTATTACATAGGTGGCATTACGATCCCCTCAGGCTCTCTAGAATGTTCCAATCGTTAAGCCAGATGTGCTGGCGCAAATGTGGGGCAATAGCAGACTACTGGCACATGTGGTGGGAATGCCCCAGAATCAAAGTTTATTGGAACAAAGTCTTGGGGTGGATTAAAGATCTCGATGGTATCCAAAGAGCCTCAGGCCCCGTCCTCGTTCTTTTTGGTTTTGAACAGTGTGAAGACAGGAGAAAACGAGTCAAGGGGTTACCAGCCCACCTCCTATTGGCAGCCCGTGCTGCCCTAGTTATCAAGTGGAAATCTGTACACCCACCCAGCAAGGCTGAATGGATAAATATAGCATCAAGCATCTGTGTGATGGAAAAAATCACTGCGGCCCTTCATGGGAAATCCACCTAATATGAAATAATGTGGGGAGACTTCGTCAACAAACATGTCCCGGGAACTAGCGAGTGAACTGTGTTAATTTGTAAACCGGTTCCCCTCCCCTGAGGAGAACACCAGAACTGGCTTCTATAAAAATGACAAGCATCGTGACTCAGAGAACTATCTATATAGCCAATTTGCATCAAGTGCGATCAATCAGAGATAACATACTGTACCTCAAACAACCTCCTACTTTTCATTTTAATGACATACACATCGATATACCTACAAGAATATAATGTTTCAGGGGGCGGGTGGTGTGGGGGGAGGTTATTTAGATTACAGTTAATGTTACTTAGTTCGGGAGGCAAGGATGTTTCACATATCTATGAACCACTGTACATATTCTTCTTTTGTTTTGTTTCTCTGTAGTAGTACTTTGTATGGCCTCCTGTCTATGACTTTGAACATTTCAATAAAATCAACTAAAAAAAAAAACATTTGAATAAAAAATTAAAAAACTGGAGGCAATTCCAGTGTCTATGTAAAAATGGGCATGGCAACACTATCAACAATCCTTGGAGGAGGCGAGTAATATTCTTTTAGCCTACCACAAAGAAAATAATGGTCAGATCCCAGTAAAATAATGTTCCCAATCACCTTGGCAGGTGCAGTATAACGTTATGAGGTCTCTAGCATCTACAAGTCATTTTTTATTTTTTTTTAAACTTTAGTTTTTATTGGCATTTTTAGAATCAAAAAACAGAAAAAGGGGTATCACAGTACCCCCGACCCCCCCCTTATCCAAACCAAACAGAACAGCAGTAAAGAGACCAAACTTTCACATCTTTTTCTAGTTCTTTAGAGCACCGCAACATGTGACCAACTCCATTGCTGGCTTGAGGCCGACGTTGTCCCGGGCCGCAGGGACCCCCCGTTGGGAGCTGTCTTTCTCGGTGGCGACCCCGCCCCGACTGTCCGGGGGTACGATCTCAGAACTAATGTACATCCCATCCCCATGTCTGCTGGACCCCATACCAGTCAGCGAGGAATGAGAATGAGTCCTTGTTTACCAGAACGGTCAATTTGTCCATCAAAAACATATTCTTAAGTTTTTTCGTCCAATCTTCTTTGGAAGGGGTTTCTGGGCTCTTCCACCTCTGGGCTAGGGCCACTCTGCCCGCTCTCAACATAGTTTCCCACATCCTTGGGTACCAGTGTATTTCCGCATCCTCCGGGGGGAGGCCCAGCAGCATGGTCAACAGGCTGAGGGGCAGAGGATCCTCCGTTACCTCCGCTATCCAGTCTCTCACTGATTCCCAGTAGGTCTGCACCTTCGGACATATCCACCACATGTGACCTCTAGACCCTATCTGGCCACAGCCCCTCAGGCATTCTGGTGATACCCCTGCAAACATTTTCGAGAGTTTTGCCGGGTCCCTGTGCCACCCCTGCAGGATCTTAAAGTTATGTTCCATATCCGCGGTGAAAAGATTGCCATGAAACGATATCTTAAAAATACGAGCCCAGGCATCCTCTGATATCTCCTCCCCGCCAGATCATTCCAGAACCCCCGGAAGCCCCTCCTAGCCTGAAGGTCATGGGTGTTTAGGACTGTGTACATACTGGAGACCGCTCCCTTTCTAGAGGTTGCTAAATCAAGGAGTTTCTCGAAGGGAGTTAGTTATCTCCGCAAATTAGGGCCCCATGCAGGATCGTTGAGGATACCCTTAAGCCGGAGGTATTAAAAAATGGAGAGGGTCCCACCTCCCAGTCCCTCCCGGAGGTCCTCGTAACTCAAGAACTCACCCTCCCTGAACAGCTGGCCCGCCCATTCCAGTCCCGCATCAGACCAACGCTGGGATTGTCCGAACCCTCTACTGCCCAGTTTCAGGGGGGGGCCCCCACAAGGAGGTCATGGGGGACGGCCAGGAGGAAAGATGGGCTGTTCGGGGGCACTCCCTCCAGACGTCCCAGAGAATGCCCAGGGTCGGGTGAGATAGTACTTGTTTCGGTATGGATTTGCGAGGGGCCCACAGGAGGTCGCAGACTTTAAGGGGGTGGACATCCATGTCCTCCAAATATGACCAATATGTTCGCAAGCCTTCCTTCATATGTTCTAGGAGGACCCGCAGTTGTGCTGCGTGATGATACAATTGGAAATCTGGGAAACCAAATCCCCCCTCCTCTCTTGGAAGCGTTAGGGTGGCCCTACCAATCCGTGGGGTTTTCCCCCTGCCAAATGAAATCTCGGACCCCCTTGTGCAAATCTATGAAGGTTTGAGTGGGTACCCGGATAGGGAGGGCTGTAAAGAGGTCCAAAAGCCGGGGCAGAATGTTCATTTTAACTGCCATCATCCGACCATACCACGAGAGGATCATTCCTCCCCATCTCCTCAAGTCTGCGGCTATCTCGGACAGCATGGGCTCGTAGTTGGAAGTCCCCAGTTTTGATAAGTCCCTAGTGAGGAGGACACCCAGATATTTTATGGTGTTCTTGCCCACAGCTATCCCGTGAAACCTGGTCAGGGGGTCTAGTACTGGGTCCACAAGGCACATCGGAAGGAGGACAGACTTAGCGGTGTTGATTTTCAGGCCTGAGAAACGCCTGAATGAGCTGACCAGGGACAGGAGGGGGGGAAGCGAAGAGCCCGGGTCCACCAGGTATGCCAGGATGTCATCGGCAAACAGGGAGAGTTTGAATTCCACTTCTCCCCTTCTTATGCCCCTGATGTCTGGGTGGGACCTGACCGCTATGGCCAAGGCCTCCATTGTGAGGACATATATCAGGGGGTATAAGGGGCAGCCCTGTCTAGTCCCTCGGGTGAGGGGGAAAGATTCTGACAGCACTCCATTCACCTGGACTCTTGCGGTGGAGGCTCTATAGAGGGCAGCAACCCAGCTCAGGGTGTGTGTCCCAAAGCCCATTCGTTGGAGGAGGAGGGTCATATATCTTAACTCTACTCTGTCGAAAGCTTTTTCCGAGTCCAGGGACAGTATGCATGCTTCGAGATTTGAGTTTTGGCGAAATGTACCAAAACTATCGTTTTGCGGATATTATCCAATCCCTGTCTGCCCCTAATGAACCCCACCTGGTCCCCGTGGACTAACTTCTGCATTATCCCCTCCATTCGCCTACCCACCACCTTGGCCAAGATTTTGACATCGATGTTGAGCAATGATATGGGTCGGTAGGATGAGCATTCTCTCGGGTCTTTACCTTCCTTGGGGAGGACCACTATAATGGCACCCATCATGGAATCGGGGAGGGTGCCCCCTTCCAAAACCATGTTGAAGACCCTCGCCAGATAGGGAGACAGGGAGGACCGGAACCTCTTATAAAAATAGACCGAAAAGCCATCTTCCCCCGGGGAGGTCCCCACCTTCGTCCCGCTGATCGCCTTCTCCACCTCCTCCTCGGTCACCCGACCCTCCAGCCCCTCTGCGAGTTCCCGTGAAAGGGACGGTATCTGTATGGAGCCGAGAAAATCCTCAATTTGGGCATCGCCGCCGTCATATTCGGAGGCGTATAGTGATTCGTAGTATTGACGGAAGGCTTCGCTTATTTGGGGGGTGTCACAGCCTAGTGTTCCCCTGCTATCCCTCACCTCCTTCACCATCCTGCTTCTCTGGACCTTCCTCAATTTCCAGGCCAGGATCCTGTCCGCTCTGTCCCCCTTCTCGTAATATTTCTGTTTAACCATTTGGAGGTTCCTCTCCGTTTTGTGGAGGAGAAGATCCTTCAATTGGAGCCTATAGTCCTCCAGAGCGGTCGCGCGGACTCCAGGGTCCGTGCCGGGTAGCCCCCCGGTTGGAGATGTGCTATTTTTTCCCTCAAAATCCTCTCCTGGGTTTCCCTTTCCCTCTTCTGTCGGGAACCTATTTTTATGAGCACTCCTCTTAGGGTCACCTTAAAGGCGTCCCAGAGGGTGTGCGTGCCCACCTCCCCGTTGTCATTGAGCTCGAAGAACTCTGTAACGGCATCCAGGACAGTCTGGGCATGTACCTCGTCTCTCAGGATGGCGTCGTTGCATCTCCAACGTCCCCTCTGTTCTCTACACCAGTCCCCTGCCAGGGTGACCCTAACCAAGTCGTGGTCTGACTAGGGGACGGGGTCTATCCTGTAACCTGCTATGTGTGGTCGGAGTACCTCGTCCACGAGGATATAGTCTATCCTTGAGAAGGCTTTGTTTGCGGAGGAATAGTACAAGAAAGAGGGAGTCCCTGCCCGGGGGGTAGGTAGCGTATCCGCCAAGTTCAGGTCCTCATTTACCCTCTGAAAGCAACGTGCCGAGGCGTCTCCAGCGGGTCTGGGGTTTGGTGGACCCACCCGTTGTCTATCTCTGGATGGGTCTAGGACCATATTGAAGTCACCTCCCACCACCAATGGGCCCTGGACAAAAGTTTTCAGCCTTTCCCCCACTCCCTCCCAGAATTGGGCCTGGCTCTCGTTTGGGGCATATACTACCGCCAAGGTTATGGGCAATCCCTGTAGGGAGCCTCGTACAAAGAGGAAGCGGCCTTCGGGGTCCCTCAGGACGGAGTCTTTTTTCGAAACCCAACCCTCTGGCGATCAGAATTGCAACCCCTCTTTTCTTTCCTTTATGGGATGCATGGAAAACCTCCTCGATTCTGCCTCCCCGCAACCTGGGCTCCCTCCCCCTCGCCCAGTGTGTTTCCTGCACGAAAAGTAGATCTAGCTTCGCCCTCCTAAACTCCCTGCTGATTAGGGATCTTTTCGTGGGAGTGTTCAAGCCCCGTGCGTTTAGGGTTCCCACCCCCAGGGCCGGTCGATCATCAGCCATAATCGCTGTCACCTTTCCCCTTGGTCACCGATGTCGCATGGTCGTTCCCACCCTGCTTACTGTGTTTTTTTGTTTGGACCTCTTTGAAACGTTTTCCCAACTTACCCCTCAACACTTTTCCCACCCTAAAACCCCCAACTTGTAAACAAACCCCCACCCCCATCCCCGGCATCCAGCCATGTAGTTCTTCCATTCCTGGATTATTGGCTGGACCACCAGCCGGATCCCCCCGGCCAGGCGTCACTTACAACTCTCGTTAACGTGAGCCCCTCCCCCCCATCTCGTCTCTCCCCCGAACCTCTCTGTTTGGGCACTCTCCCGGGCCCTGATTGATACTACCCTCGGTTCCCACAGTTGTGTTCCCCCCCCCTAAGCCCCCATATACTTGCAGTTCGAGGGGGTGCAGCGAACAGAGCGTCCCCAGGGTCCTCCTGTTTTTCAATCTCGGTGATCTGCATGGGGTCGCAGGTGTCACCCCTCTGAATCGGCACGGTCGTCCTCCATTGGTGTTGGTGGTGTGTTCAGTTTCTTGAACTTCCTCGCGCCGGTTTTTCTCCTCTGGAGTTGGGCTGCCCGGGGGTGCCCCTGCTGAGCGCCTCTGGACCCACTGGTCCCCTCCGGGGGGTGGGTGCATCCACATAGTCTTGAATAGCACCCTTAAAGGCATACTCTAGTAAAAAATTTTATTGTCCCTATGGGTCGGCCATGTTTTTTTAAGGCTAAGTGGCTCGATTTTAGAAAACTTTCCTATGGACCTTACCCGAGTTTTCGTCCATTAAACGCACGCGAAAACAAGCACCTGGGAGCCGCCATTTTCTGATAATCCTATCTTTTCCCCGATCGCCCTGGCTCACCTGCTTTTGCGGCACTAAATCAATTCCCCCGCCCCTGAGCCTGACATTATCAAAACATTCATATTCCCCGCCTCTCCCCGTGACGTTACTGTGCTGCGTAGGCAAACGCGCCCAGTCGTCTTCTGCGCGACTCCACACAGAACCCGGAAACCAACACAGATCAACTCACAACACAGCGCGCCACAATTCGGAATATGAAACTGTACTTTACAATGAAACAGCAACACGGTACATTTGGTAAAGTACATTTATTTGGCATCAAATGTTTAGAGAATATTCATATGAACTCCGGAAGACATTTATTTTCTTTTATCTGTATCCGCAATAACTGTTCCGTTTCATCTTGGGTCACGCGCTGTTCCATTATGGCACACAGGGTGTTCATTTTCGTAAAAAGAATCACTTTGGAAGCACGGTGAACCGCAAGGCTGTTCCATCAACTAGGCACTAGTCCAGCCTAAAGTTTGTTATGTTACTTCTAGCCACTAGTACAGCGTAAGGGCATGTGGGCCCTTGGCGATCGTCCCATAATATGGTGATCGTGCTCCAGTTGTTGACACGAAGCTGCAGGTGTCTGCTGAAGAATCCGTCCGCCGGTGTCTCAAACAGGTGGCAGTTGCAGAACGGGATCAAATACCTGTTAAGAAAACAAATAAATGATAATTAGTCTCACTAGCCGAACTTCATTAATATTACTCATTTCATTCATTACGGCCGATCAGAAACTATTTGCTTGCAAGGGTAGTTCAATGGAGTATGTTCTTCTCTAACATAAATGCGAAAAGTAACGAGATAAATCTAGGGCAACACACAATGATAAACGACACTCTACATGCATGAGGAATGATATGATATATGATATGGCATTTGTAACGCGCGTATACTCAAGTGTTTCTAGGCGTGACGAGGCAGGTGGGGAACAAGGGCAGACAGACAACGATCCTACTAGGCCAGGTGTTTTTTTCTGATCGCGCATGGGGATGGGCTGTACAAGGATAGTTGAATACAAATTAAATAATAGGGCCAGCTGGTGGCAAGTGCAAGGTAAATGCCGGGACAAAGGGCTGAAGGATACAGAGACAGTCCCGTAGTGCAGGGAAAAGTGGCTGGGCCAAGGAGCCAGATCGGTGACACCAGTGAACCTGCATGCCCATGTGCCCACTACGAACAGTTTTAACATCTTTTACAGTCATCATTCATTCATTTATTCATGCATCCATTCACTAAATCTTCATTCTGGTATAAAAGCGTGTAAAGATTTACTTACATTATATTTGAAATTTCCATTGTGTCTCTTCGTAATGCAGTCTGTAAAACGGACCATGCTCTTGACAATGATTTTTCGTATACTGACCTAAAACTGAAACTCGGTCTAGTTTCTGAATTTTCTGCCTAATCGTCTCTTATGTTATTGCGCACTCCCTTCAAATGTAGTTCTTTCTGCATGGTCCCTGTCTCAAGGTCAAAAAACAATAGACCCTTATACTTCCAGTGCGACTTGTGGGCCTCATCTGTGCACTGTCCTTCGCAATCTTTATTTGCAACATCACGTAGTATAGGCATCTGTGAGAACTTGAAGTTTAGAATCCGTCTATGTAGTGCGCCTCAATGTGCAAATGCGAACTGGCTTCTTTCCCAAATGCCACGGTCTGCTTGGCTGGCGCGTTCTAAGTGCCCCAATTTTGTCCCCGTTGTCTGCGAGCTTTGCAGCCTAAATTGAAACATTTAATTTTTTGCGGAAGGTCAGGGAAAGTATAAAGTACCACAGGAGTTGAGTTAAAAGTGAGATTTATTGTTTGTTTGTTTGTTTTATTTTTTGCAATACGCAAGCCTCCCCTCCGTTAACAGTGCGCAGCATTTACATTTACATGAGATGAGACATGAGAAAAATATATACATACACATATGTGAGGTGAATAGAGAGAATTCAAAGATGACACCCAGCTTCTTCGCCACCCATGATGGTGAAGTTGGGGGTTAGGTTTACTGGTACACTGTACAATAACATTTATTTACAAAAATACAATCCTATTGCAATTATTTAAACCGCGATTTGTACTTTACAATCAGCTGTGCATCGGGTGGGCATGGCACAGTCGCAATGTTTGGTGGCAATGGATCACTGCTCTGTACAGAAACGTCCAAAATTCCATATCTGTGCTTCTCTAACACAGCAACAATAAGGCCTTTCACAAAGTCGAACTGCATTTCATCATAGACTGGTTTGATCACCCATTGCTTACTTCGTTTTGAAAACACCTTGGTGTAGCGAGGCATCCTTACTTTGCCCCTAGTCCTAGATTGTTCACGTCCGACATTGCTGTTATGGGCCAAGACGGCTAGTAGAGTGCGATGTTTCATGCCCCGAAAGCTAAAATGCAAGCGTTTTGGCCTGTACTTTAGGCACATATTGTGGAACACCTCCAAATCGCCTGTGTGACAGAATTCTGTCAGTCCTCTCAAATCTCTTGATAGAGTTTTGTCGAAAACAATCTTCTCAATGGCTTTGTGTGTCGGTGATGATGGAATCAACCACTTCTTCTTCCGTGCCTCCTCTGGGGACAAAGGGCCATGTTCACATTGGTGGAAATGTTCATTTGCTGTCCAGCGGTGAACGTTGGTACAGTGGTGCATCAGTGACCGCCATTTTTCAAGTAGTATTTCCACTGACCCCTCGCAAGTTTTTGAGCTCCACCAAAGATGGTTGGTGATAGAATGTGACCACTGCAAAATACTTTCAAAACCTTTTTTTTTTCCTGCAGCCGAGATTTTCTTATTGATTGATTTAGCAAGATGCCATACGTCAAATTGATGTTTAATATGTGGGAACTGCTCTCTCATTGTCTTGGCAATTGAAACGTGTCTATCCGTGGCTATGAGCTCGATGTCCATCCCCCTCGATTGTAGATGTTCCACTGATTTTATAAATCCTAGTTTCTCCATGGCCACTGAGGATGTACATTGTGTTACCTGCACGACCTCCGAACTCACAATTTTCTTACTATCCATGTCCTGAAAGTGGTAGGTGCAGTACTTGGCAGAAAACCCAGGGCTATCGCACTGTCCATCGCCGGCTAGCCTGAATCGTTTGCCTTCGAATGTACTTGCTAGAGTCAATTGTTCAATTCTCCAAGCATCACTAATGGCCGGAAACAGATAATCACGTTGGTATGTGTAGTACGGCGCACTAGAAATGAAATGGAGTCCTACAAACTGAAAAAAAGCCTCTAACTTTCTAAAACTGGAGCCACTAAAAAGTGATGCAGCTGCACACAGTAGATTGCCTGCTGGCAGTTTCCCCAGCATCGGTTGTGCAGACCATGAGAACCTATGATTTAATCTACAGGCGGCTTTTATTTTGACGTTAGTGCCTTTCATTTTACGAGTCACATTAATCAATGGCTTCCCACATACTTTCCCTCTAACGGAATGCACACATTTCAGCATACTTATAATTTCCATCAAGCAACTGTCGAATACAATGTATTTGCTCTCTTTCATTAGACTGTCATCCTGCGTCAACGTTGTTTCAGCTTTTGACGCTGTGGAGATGTCAACACATTGGAAAGTAATATCGCTGCTATCAAGTATTGTTGCGTCTATGGATGCTGCGGCTGGTTCATTCTCTCTCATTTCAACATCTGCTAATTCAACATTGATGGGAGAACACAACAATGTCGACATATTTTTTGGTGGCAATTTTTTGGCTGGTGTAGATTGTGTAAATTGATCTGCAACTACTTCAGAGCTATCTCCAATACATTCAATAAGATCTTCTTGTAGTGGTCCGGTCGCACAGTAGCTATGGTCCAATGCAACTTTGCTGTAGTCTCCAAACAGAGCTAATTCATGTTCTGGCCATTGGACATGAGCATCTCGAGCCTGAACACGCCTCGCCTCAATTAATAGTTCCTCCATAGTGTACATGGTCTGGCAAGCCACATCTCTCATTCGCTTCAATGTCTGTGTGTGTATAGTTCTGATGCCCACGGGTAACTGGAGGAGAGATTGGAAAAGGGATGTTCAGTTTAAACACAAGATGGAGTGTAGTAGAATTGACTAGAAAAAAACATAAAATAGTCCCCACCACAAAAATGTTTTTAAAGTTATTAACTGTTTGTAACTAACCTTTTTTTGTTTTTTTTTCTTTGCAACTTTTTTGACTCGACCTTCAACATCTGCACGCTGTAGCTCCGATTCGTTTCCGCATGTCCTCCCTTCCTCTTGCGCTGCAACGGGTATATTTTCTGTATCCGCATAGACAGCAAGGAATGAGGCTCCATCGTCTCCCTGAAACATAGTACTTTCATTACTATGTATCAAAATATTGTTAGCATAAAACACGTGAGGAGGAACACACAGGTACATCTCAATAGCCAAATACGATGTAAACATTGTGTGCAACAATCAAACGACAAGTATTCGACCAGTGATGATCTATTTCGATGGAACTGTCAGTATCCATACCTCCGGCTCTGCATAGATAGCCATGAATGGTTGTATTGGAGAGGAGGCATCCGCATCTCTCTGAAACACAATACTTGCATTAGTATGCTTTTCAATATTGGAAACATAACACACACTTGGGGTCGACGGCACAGGTACATATAAAGAGATAACCGCAAATGATGCATTGTCCAAAAGAATCAAGGAAAATCCAAATATGATCACATTTCATCGACTTATTTCAACGATTTCTTTACATCTGCATCATCTCAATGAGATGTTGTGATTGGGGTGGAAGCTCCGTCGTCTCCCTGAAACACAGTACTTGGATTAGTATGGTTTTCAATATTGGAAACATAACACACACTTGGGGTCGAACGCACAGGTACATATAAAGAGATAACCACGAAAGATGCATTGTCCAAAAGAATCAAGGAAAATCCAAATATGATCACATTTCATCGACTTATTTCAACGATTCCTTTACATCTGCATCATCTAAATGAGATGTTGTGATTGGGGTGGAAGCTCCGTCGTCTCCCTGAAACACAGTACTTGGATTAGTATGGTTTTCAATATTGGAAACATAACACACACTTGGGGTCGAACGCACAGGTACATATAAAGAGATAACCACGAAAGATGCATTGTCCAAAAGAATCAAGGAAAATCCAAATATGATCACATTTCATCGACTTATTTCAACGATTCCTTTACATCTGCATCATCTAAATGAGATGTTGTGATTGGGGTGGAAGCTCCGTCGTCTCCCTGAAACACAGTACTTGGATTAGTATGGTTTTCAATATTGGAAACATAACACACACTTGGGGTCGAACGCACAGGTACATATAAAGAGATAACCGCGAAAGATGCATTGTCCAAAAGAATCAAGGAAAATCCAAATATGATCACATTTCATCGACTTATTTCAACGATTCCTTTACATCTGCATTATCTAAATGAGATGTTGTGATTGGGGTGGAAGCTCCGTCGTCTCCCTGAAACACAGCACTTGCGTTTATAGGGAAGAAAGTATAGCAAATGGAATCACGTTATATGATCACGCATGATGGAGCTGTCAGTATCCATACCTCGTGCTGCTGAAGAATATCTATGGATGTTGCAAATGTAGTGCGCACTTCCGAAAGCTGTTGCGCCAATTCGTATACTTGAATGTCAGGCTCTGCATCAAGTGTAGGGGTTGACGCTCCATCGACTGCCTGAAACATAATACTTGCATTAGTGAGGATTAAAATTGTGAAAACATAACATACACCTGGGGTCGACAGCACAGGTACATATCAACGGCTAACCACGAATGAAACATTGTGTAGAACAATCAAACGACAAGAATTCCAGCTCTGATGATGATGCTCGATGGAGCTGTCAGTATCCATACCTCCTGATGTTGAAAAACATCTAGAAATGTTGTAGATGTGGTGGACGCTTCAGCATCTCCCTGAAAGACAGTACTTGCATTAGTATGGATAACACTAATTATAACTGAAAACAAACACCAGTGGACGATAACTAAGGTGTATATCAATTGGAAAGCAGTAACCAAACATTCGGTAAAAAAATTACACGATAGAATAAAACTATTACTTGACATGCATAAAACAAGTATGTAGCGGATTAGCCTAATAAGATTACCTGATACGCGCTAGAAATGGTTGATAACTGCGACCACGTCTAGGATGTAGAATGTTCTTGCTTCAGATTCAAGGGATAGTCAAGAAGTTGTAAAGGTCAATTAATGATTGATAATGAAATGCCAATATTGAAAATAGCCATGTAAGCCGACAGAATACTTGAAAAATGCTCAATACAGCACAGTTCCCTGTCCCCATATATATATACATTGCGTTTGTGGGTTATGAAATCGAAAAAGAATATATTGATAAATGTCATTATTCAAAAAACTATACACTCATATCAATATCGAAATTATTACAAGGGATAGAACACTTACAATATCAATTAATCCATTCGGCTACACACTACCGCAAGGCCGAAAGCTAAATCCGGACACTTGACTCACCGGTGGCGGAATGTGGACGAATAGAGCGGGAATAGCGTTTTCGAGCAATTTCCGTGTAGTTCGCCGTTTATTCTTCTTTGTTACCCAAGAAGTTGTGTACATGTCCAAGGAAAAGTGCCGGCTGCAGATGCGGTATCGATCGCCCCTCTTGTCCTCTAAGACTTGTTGGACTCTACTTTCCAGCTCATCCAGTGGATATCCGCAATGTCTGACCCATTCTCTTATTCGATCGACAGTTTTCGGGAATACATGCATTGTAGTTCCTTCAGATTTCGCATGGGTCTTCGAAGGGCAACCGCTAATCGAACAGGCAGCCATTGTTGATAAATCTGAAAAGTAAATATCGACATTATTATACAATCTTCAAGAATAAAGATTTGATACAAAAGTAAATGAATCATACAATGATCAATGCAAGGTTTGTTTTGGTCGCAGGAACTGTACCAGTTCATTATGTGCAGCTTAGTATTTGCATAAATTGCAGAAATGTATAAATGATGTGACTAAAATCTGAACATGTGACTCATCCCTTGGATGTTCTGTATTGCACGAGAAGGAAACTTGCTTACATCATAGACTGGATCCCCGAAGGATGCAATTCGATGACAATAGACACAGATGAAAATAAATAGATCTATTGATAGCATAGCAATGGAAACTCTAGTCAATAGCAATGAGACCAATGAACATAGCACTATTGTGTACTCTACTCGCAAATAGATAGAAATTTAAAAATCTGCGAAATATGACTAGGATACATGGCCTTACCTTGACCAACAAACAGTCGGATTCAGCAAGCAGAGCAGTATGTTGCAGGAGAATAGGTGGGTGGCCACAGGTAGCACACTGATGGGTTTGCTCTAAGCGGTCACAGAAGTTCACGGATAGCACGACGACGACCACATTAGCGTAGATCTCGGTGGTTGCCAGGTAACACGTTCAGGAGTTGACTTGCAAAGCACAAAGATGTTCTCATGAGACATATCAAGTGGTTTATAAAGTATTTGGAACAGGGGTGTGTTTGTGAATGAATGACGTATGTATGTCGTGGTCTTAGGGAGGCGGCCTGCTTCAAGGGGAGGCCTGGCTGGAGACACGGGGTCTGGGGAGGCCATGTGACCGATGGCCCCTTGGCGTGGGACACCTTTTGAAGTGTACATGTTGTTTGGCACCTTGGCCTTTCGCGCCCCGGACAGCCCCCCCCATGCCAGCGAGCATCTACCAGCGCGAACCGCCTTTGATACAGGGGGGTGGGATGGATGGGCCTGGGGCGTGCAGATAAGGCACAGGAAGACTGCTGAATGGAGACACACTTATGTGGATTGCAGGGGGGCGGCCTGCTTCAAGGGGAGGCCTGGCTGGAGACACGGGGTCTGAGGAGGCCATGTGACCGATGGCCCCTTGGCGTGGGACACCTTTTGAAGTGTACATGTTGTTTGGCACCTTGGCCTTTCGCGCCCCGGACAGCCCCCCCCATGCCAGCGAGCATCCACCGGCGCGAACCGCCTTTATATCAATATACAGTATATCGCCTTTATATGAATGATAGTATATCGTTGCTTATCAATAACAAATGCCACATACCGCAGATTCTTGTGAGCACAGACCCACACTTCAACCAGTGTATTATAGTGGCCCAAGACCCGAAGGTCTGTATAATCCAATGGTAATTGATAGTATAGATATATGTGATTCATTTAAAAAATCGAGACAAACGTTGTTAAAATAAATGTGGTGTTTTATTTTGTATCTTATTTTCATGACACAAAAATACAAGACTTTAAAGATTATACAGGTCAGGTTGCAGCACAGCGAGAGAAAATCCCCTGTACTGACCGCTGTCACTCGGGAACGTTTCTCTAATGGCACGAACGGCACAGGCGGGTATCACTCTTCGAACGCGGTGTCCAAGCCTCCCGTGAAGCCACCATGTATAGGAACGATAGGCCACCAGCCTGTACCACCTGTGAAAAGGAATGAAACAAACTGTTTTTAAATGACCCAGATAAGTTTAATAAACGTTTGTTGTCAATGACAATTCTTGTAACTAATGGCATTTTACACGGACAAATGCTATCTAGACAATGCACACTATTCAACGCCTTACATGCGTTACAATGATATGTAGATGTAATTTTGGATATAGTAGAAGAACATGAAATAGGAGTGGCATGACGAGCAGAGTATACTTACTCGTTACTCGGATTACGAGGACGAACAGTTGCTCGAAGTTCGTGCATAAGCACCATCAAGATTCTCAACACGGCCCGTGTGAGGCAGGCTGCCCTGAAGTCTGGCAGCTCGGTGATGCATTGCGGTCGTGGCTCGCCTTCCGAAATGTAGGCCAGGCATCCCGAGTTTTCTCGGCAGCAGCAGTTCTCGTCCTCGGTTGGCATTAGCTCGCACCGATTGCATGTGCACCAGGTGGAGACGCTGTCCATGCGACTAGGCCCAGGCTCTTCATCTGTTGAATCGTCCTCCCAACTGCCGTCCGAATCCCCATCGTTTTCACGTGCTTCCCTTTCCAGTAGTTCCTCCTCGGTATACTCAGGCTCGTACATGTAGGGCATTATTGTAGCCATTGTGTGGTAAACAGAGTAAAATAATTTACCGAGATGGTACAGGTGTTCACACGGGCTACAAGCGGCGAAGGTAGCTGACCAGAGCACTGAAACGAGTCACAGAATACTCAAAGTAACACAGAGAGAGGAATGGAATCGAAAACCTGCTGCTGTGTGTTGTGAAACTGTCTGTTTATACTTATTGAGGAAAGAGGCGTCCTGCCATTTCCATGGCGACAGGTCATTAGCTGAAGCGAAGCGAATGTTGACACGAGACGTGCTTTGGCGTTGGGAAATGGGCGGTACGAGTCTGCTGATGACAGGCTCAGGGGCGGGGGAATTGATTTAGTGCCGCAAAAGCAGGTGAGCCAGGGCGATCGGGGAAAAGATAGGATTATCAGAAAATGGCGGCTCCCAGGTGCTTGTTTTCGCGTGCGTTTAATGGACGAAAACTCGGGTAAGGTCCATAGGAAAGTTTTCTAAAATCGAGCCACTTAGCCTTAAAAAAACATGGCCGACCCATAGGGACAATAACATTTTTTACTAGAGTATGCCTTTAATGTCTTCTTCCGTTACCAGCGTTGTGCGTTGGCCTAGGTATTCAAAGGACAGAGAGAAGGGATATCCCCATCTATATCGGATGCCCTTCTCTTTCAGTTGTTGTGTCAGTGGGGCGGCACATCCTTCGTTTAGCTAGGGTATAAACTGAGAGGTTTTGAAAAATGGCGATTTGTGCGCCGTTATAAGTTATCGCCCCCGCCTTCCTCGCAGCCTCCTGAACTTTAGCTTTCTCTGTGTAATAATGGAAACGAGCCAGAACCGATCTGGGGCTCCCCGATCTTCCCCCGGCCCTGTGCACCCTGTCGAACGTGAGTTCCGTTGTCATTTCCTCGGCAAACAGGAGGGTGATGATGTCTCTCACCACTCGGGTCAACTCCCTCTCCGTCTCGCCCTCTGTCTCCGGGATCCCAAAGAACCTTAAATTGTTCCGCCTTTCCCTATTTTCATAGTCGTCCATAATCCTGGCTCTCTTCGTCCCTCTTTTCCAGAGCCGCAAGCCGTGTATCGAATTGGATTTCCTGAGATGTAGAGGACGATTGATAATTTTCCACTTGTAGTTTCTGGAACTTCTGGGCAATGTCGGATCTCATTTCTCTAATCTCCTGGAGGATGGAGGCAAAGCCCCTCTCCATCGCCGCTGCGGATTGGCCCACGGATTCAGCGTGGGCCATGGTTCCGGAGGTATTGGGGACCTCGGTGGAGTTCTCTGTTTCTTGGAAATGAAACGTTTGTAGGGCCTTCTTCCAGCTCATGGGGTGCTGCTGATCCCCTGCCGCGGGGTCCGCTGCGGTCCGCGGGGCCTTTGGGGAGAACACTGTGCCGTCCCGGGACCAGTCCGTAGTGCGTCGCTCCAATGGGGATTGTAGGCAATGGATTATCACCTGCCGGGTGTGGGGTAGTCCTTCAGGCGGGCACTGGCCCTGCCAGCTGAGGACGGGGGCCTCTCACCTGGGTCGCGGGCCTGGGGTCCAATGATGTGAGGGACGCCAAAGGTGTGTTCCAATGCCTTTGAGTGGCATGGTCGTGGGGTCTCCCTTCAGGTCTTGATTGTTCAACGCCTCCCAGCTGCGTGGTGCGTCCTGGCCCTGTGGGCCCCTGGAGTTGTGCTGCGCTGACCCGGGCCCGTGGTGTTGTGGATGTCTCCTTTGTCCAGCGGGTTCTCGCTCTGGGGCGTGGCCCTGGGGGTCTACCCCCGCAGTGCCCACGGCCGTGGGGGTCTGCGCCGCCCGCTCTCTGGCTGGGGGCCATTATTGTGACCCAAGGTGGGGAGATCTGGATTCGGGGTCTCGCCATGGCAGGCGTGGATGGTGGATGCCCCGGTTCTCGTGGGGGGAGCGACTGCACCCCCCACCCGAGGTGAAGCATCGCTGGAGAGCTTCCTCACCTGGGCTTCCTCTGGCGGTGTCTGGCCTCCCGCGCCGTCCCCACAGGCCCACACCGCCTTGCCGCGGGGTAGGGAGCAGCGCCGGGAAGGAGTCCCTCTCCCCCCTCCGAGGACGGGGGGGTCGCCGCTGAGGCCCGCACGGGGAGTGCCGTCCCCCCGACACTCGCCTTTCACCTCCTGGGCCCGGGGGGGACCCGGCTCTTCTCCTCGGCTCCCGAGCCGCGGAGGGATCCGTTGTTTCCTGCGCCGACAGACGCGACGCTGTACCAGTCGCGCTCTGGCACTCGTGGTTCTCCGGTTCCACTTGGCGTTGGAGGGCCGTCTCTTCGAGCGGGGGCGTCACGGGGGGGTCGCCAGCTCTCGCCGCTCGTTGCACTTGTTGGGGGGGTTTCGGGGGGGGCTCAATCCCCTGGATGGGCCCAGCTTCGGCGGGAGCTCCGCAATCAGGCTGCCATTGCCTGTGCGCCCCCTGGTGGCCTCATACAAGTCATTGTTATGATTTTATCATCCCAATGAAAGAAGGGAGGAGACATAAACTTACCGCTTGTTGTAGTGTTTTGATTTAGGTGAATAGGAAAAGCTAGCCGGGAATCGCACTCAAAAACCACCCAATCAGATGGGAATATGAGCCATGAGAATGCTACCTGAGCAGCACATAATCGCTCCATAGAACATACTGTACCAGGTCCTGTGTTTGATCTCTAACAAGGGGCACTCACCTGAAGGAATGCAGAGCTGAAATAACAAGTAAGAGGGTAATTTAAGTCTCACTCCAGAAGGCTGGAGGTTTCCTCTCAATGTAAAACTGCATAGGATTCGGCCTTAATAGATTATGGGATCCAAAGAATTGCAGGAAGACTCCTTTTGGTACCACCTCAGGAAATGGTTTAAAATTCAACCGTGGGCATTGTGTGTCCATGAAGATTGCAAGTTTTCCCAAGAACCGATGAAATCTTTAAAGTACTGAAACAACCTTTACCATGGAAAATGGCTGTAGTTCCTAGACAACCAGAGCCAGTAATTCTGGGAATGATTTTAGCAAATTTGAAAGACTTATTTAGAACCATTGCCAGAGTGAAAACCGAAGTTGACATAAGGACGCAAACGAGAATACAAATTTAAAAACCATCGCCTTGCCGCTGGGCAGCGATTGCCTTACGGAATTCTTCTGAGAGGGGGACATTCAGCTTTGCTCCAACAACCGGATCCAACCAGCCCAGGGCAACCCTGTCCAAATAGTGTGGTGTCATGACCTGCAGATGCCTGGTTGGAGTACAGAAGGTCATAGAATTCATGAAAAATCATGTTGATTTGAGCGTTATCTCTGACGAGGTCACCATTCGCGTCCTCCATCTCAACAATGGGGTCAAGTTGTTGCTCCCGTTTAATGTCCCAGGCCAGAGTCCGACTCGGTCGATCCCCTTCACCATACATGGCGGTCGCTATAGAGTCCCCCAGGTAATGATCCTCCCTGGATATCTCCTCCCTTTTCTCCCTCAGTGCCGCCCGGATCTCCAGGGTATCCCGAAGACCCTGTTGCACCTCCAGACTTTTGATAACTCGTTCCAGGGAGGAGATGGATCTACGTATACATTTCAGGACTCCACCCTCTGTAGCCATGGAGCAGCCCAGATATACACTTTGAAAGTCTCCCACACCACCCTGGGGTCAGGGACTGAACCTGTGTTAATTGAAAAAAACGTTTGTATATCCTGCCGGTTCTCCTCCCGGAAGACGGTGTCCTCCAGGACGCGCAGGCTCTAAAACTCCAGCGTGATTGTCTAGTCACTGTGTTTGGGGACTCGAAGTGAACCAGTACTGGGGAGTGATCCGAGAGGGTTCTGGGGTGTTGGGTGAAGAAACTGCCAGGAGTTAATGAAATCATGATAGTCTGCAATAGCCACCCATTTCAAGGTGGCACGCGGGAGGGTGAGTTCGGAGGTAGAGGACCTGTCTAGTTCTAGTGATGGGGCTACATTAAAATCTAATGCCCACACCACCTCATATTTCGGGAAGGTGCGCAGGTGGTTGGCACAGTGCTGGAAGAAATCGGGACAGTCCACAATCGGGCATAAATATTCACAACTAGAATCTGCTAGTCCGCTGTTTCCCCCGCCACCAGGAGAAAACGCCATCCTCATCCACGACCAGTTTATGAAGCTTGAATTCCAGGGATTGATGTATGTAAGTGGCCACCCCCCGTGAATGGGTAGAGAAGGGTAAGCCATACCTATGAACTCCCAACCGGGAAGGCTAGGGAGCCTACCACTCCTGGGCAAGTGCATTTCTTGCAGACATAAAACTTTAGCATTATGATTCTTGGCGTAAATTTGTGATCATTCGGCCTTTTTACTATTAGTGAAACTGCATATATCTAACTACAGCGTGTACAATGACAATGGTGAATATGCTATATCCCGGGGAGAAACAGACGGCCCTCCAGGCACAGTAT
This sequence comes from Ambystoma mexicanum, assembly GCF_040938575.1. Taxonomy (NCBI): domain Eukaryota; kingdom Metazoa; phylum Chordata; class Amphibia; order Caudata; family Ambystomatidae; genus Ambystoma; species Ambystoma mexicanum. Next base: position 359,486,894 of record NC_090929.1, on the reverse strand, counting down.
AGAAATATGATGTCCGCACATTTTGCTTCTTGACGTGACTGTACCCTGCAAACCTTAACAACCTCAAACTTAATCCCTACCCCAACATTTCGATTCATACCCTCCCCCCACCCACACAAGAAACTATAACATAGCGGCCACATAACCCTCCCCCCACCCTTCAACACAATTAACTTGACACCAAGTGGTGCCTCCTCAGCCATTGGGTACAGGGGGGCTGTCGGCGGCTGGGTACTCCGTGTAATGAAGGCATGTTCCATATTTGGTGCTTGGGTCAAGGAGAATATTTAGAGAGCCAGTAACAAGAGTAGCTTAGGGCATCTGCCAGGAGTCCCTACAGTCATTAAGTTGAGTGTGTAGGGATGCCTGGACCCTCGTTGGTAATGCATTAAGACCATTAGGGGTGGGGGCATCTGGTTCCGGGGCATCCACAGCAAAGCTCTCTGCTGCCTTGGGGGATGTGAAAAAGGAAACCCTTCCCCCATGTATCACCCTGAGTTTGACCGGGTAGAGCATCAAGTAGCAGATACATTTCCTTTTGAGGATGTTTTTAACTGATTGAAATGTCTTCCGTTGATCCTGGACTTGGGGGCTAAGGTCAGGGAAGAGACATATGGTGGAGGATCCCCATTTCAAGCATTGCTTCTCCCTGGCGAACCAAAGGAGAGTGTCTCTATCACGGTAGCTGAAGATTTGTGCTATGATGCCCCTTTCCAGGGTCCCTGGGGGGGCTTGGGAGCCAGGGCCCTATGCGCTCGTTCCACCATAAACACATTCGAGACCGGGGTTGTTCAAGGACATCCATCAATGTTTTTCCACTCATTTTTCCATGTTTTCCACCGGGTGGACTCTGGAACCCCGGTTATTCGGATGTTGTTCGGTCTAGACCTCCCTTCGAGATCATCATTTTTGGCCGCAACCTTCTTGACCATTTGCTGAAGAGAGGCGACCTCTCATTGTAGCACTGCAACCTTGTCTTCCCCTTCCCCAATTCTCTGCTCTGCCTCGGTCATGCAGCCACAGAGCTTATCGATTTGCACCACCGACACATCTACCTTGCAGGTTAAAACATACATTTTTGCCCCAAGGCTGTCCGAGCTGGACTTGAGGGATAGTAGGGTTTGATTCAGTGCGGCGATATCTAGCTGGGTTGGGTCTTGCATCGCTGCTGGTGTTGGAGTGTGTTGATCGGCCTTCGCAAACTGGTCCATTTTGGCCTGTTTTTTCGGGTTACCCATGTTGAGGGAGTTGATGGCAGCGCATCCGGGTGTACACCCACGTCACTAGGATTTCCCTCGCACAATGGAGTGAGGCGAATTATCCGCAAAGTAAGGTACCTGATGGGGGCAGGGTATGAGAACCTGCTGCAACCTGCGCTGACAGAAGGGCACCGGGGGGACTCTATTGTGTTCTATATATTGGGCAGGGGGTCTTGACAGTCTGCTATGGTGGAACAATCCAATGGGGCATGCCGCACCGGAATTCAGATGGTGATGGACACCCCTTGTGAAAATCTATAGTGAGGTGAGTGTCCGTTGTTGCCCCCCTTACAAAGGGGGAGGGGGTTGTCCTATTGATGGCATTATGGCGCCCGTCTTGCCGATGGGTGCAGCCGCGTTGAACCCCTGCCACTCCTTGTAAGAGGGAGGGAGGCCCCACAGCATCTCCCTAGTTCTTGGCCTATTGCAGCACCATCTAGGGGTCTCCCAGCAGCTGTCCGGGTAACCGGAGGGGGGGCAGGCTGCCTCACCACCTCAGCCCCAGGGGGTTAATAGGCCGTTGGGCCTGCGCAGCAAGTTGACATCGGGGCAGAAGGGAGAGAGGCACCGGCTTAGATGACCGCAGGCACTATGGACTCTCTATTCTTTCGTGTTAGTTCGGGTACTACTCTTGCTAATACTTGTATACCATTCACAAACATGTCTGCCTTTGTGGGTATTCCTCGCACAGTTGTCTCATTTGCTAAAGTCTGTATTTATTTATTTATTTATTTATTTATTTAAATTTGTATAGCGCACATGCAGCCCTCGGGCATTGTGGCGCTGTTACTTGTAGGGATCTTAGTTACAGGGAGTGGTAACAGGGATACATGACAGCAATGCTGTTTTGGTTACATCGCATGAATGAATACTTTCTTAGTTACAGGACAGGAATACTTTTCATTTACGTTATGATAATGGTCAGTTTGTTACATTTACAAGAATACTTTTATAATTGCACGGCAGGCATACTTTCTTAGTTACATCATAGGACAGCTTACTTTGTTACATTATGGTAGTAGATATTAGCTATATCACAGCAATCATGGTTACGTTACAAGAACATTGGTGGTTTGCAAGGCGGTGGCCTTACCGGAGTAACATGTACATGATGGAGAAAGAGGGAGGGTGGCTACATCCTCTCAGGCGGCTGTAGAGTTAAATCCCGTAGTGGGAGAGTTAGTGGGAGAGTTAGACGTCAGTAAAACAAGAGGTAGTATAGTGTGGAGTTGCATAGTGTTTGTGGTATGTCGCTAGAGCACACGCTAGTGTAACAGTGGGGCAGAGTTGCTTAGTCCTTTTAGGGTTAGTTCGGGTTCGGAAGTGAACCTTGCCATTGTGTTTCAAGTCCTCTGTGGTTTGGACTGATGTGAGGTTGTTTGATCGTTCCCGAAGTTGGAGGGACTCTGGTGGGCTCACGATGGCGAACAGGGGCAAACAGGGGGCGATGGCCTTTATCCTGGCCTTGTTCCGCCGCCGGCTTCCGCCTGCCGGTGGGGCGGGATCGCAGATGTATTGTTGGGTTGCCTAGCAACCGAGTGCCTCGCTCTCATGCCGCGTTGCGCCGGCCATTTTGGAGGGCCAGGCAGGCAGCAGCGCGGTGTGGGATCGGGTGTCTCGGGCGATTTAGGCACGAAGAAATGTGCAGATCTGTATGGGCAGATGGTAGGCACGGGCTGCTGGGGCTGTAGATGGTTGATCCAGGTGGATCTTTGTTGCTGCAGTCGTCGTGGCTGCAGTCTCTCGTGCTGCAGGAGGGGTCGGCTGGGCACACGAGGGAGAAGGGCTCCTGCCCTCTCACCTGTGGGGTTGCCTGCAAGGGGGGGGCTCACTGGGGCAAACAGGGGGCGATGGCCTTTATCCTGGCCTTGTTCCGCCGCCGGCTTCCGCCTGCCGGTGGGGCGGGATCGCAGATGTATTGTTGGGTTGCCTAGCAACCGAGAGCCTCGCTCTCATGTCGCGTTGCGCCGGCCATTTTGGAGGGTCAGGCAGGCAGCAGCGCGGTGTGGGATCGGGTGCCTCGGGCGATTTAGGCACGAAGAAATGTGCAGATCTGTATGGGCAGATGGTAGGCACGGGCTGCTGGGGCTGTAGATGGTTGATCCAGGTGGATCTTTGTTGCTGCAGTCGTCGTGGCTGCAGTCTCTCGTGCTGCAGGAGGGGTCGGCTGGGCACACGAGGGAGAAGGGCTCCTGCCCTCTCACCTGTGGGGTTGCCTGCAAGGAGGGGCTCACTGGGGCAAACAGGGGGCGATGGCCTTTATCCTGGCCTTGTTCCGCCGCCGGCTTCCGCCTGCCGGTGGGGCGGGATCGCAGATGTATTGTTGGGTTGCCTAGCAACCGAGAGCCTCGCTCTCATGTCGCGTTGCGCCGGCCATTTTGGAGGGTCAGGCAGGCAGCAGCGCGGTGTGGGATCGGGTGCCTCGGGCGATTTAGGCACGAAGAAATGTGCAGATCTGTATGGGCAGATGGTAGGCACGGGCTGCTGGGGCTGTAGATGGTTGATCCAGGTGGATCTTTGTTGCTGCAGTCGTCGTGGCTGCAGTCTCTCGTGCTGCAGGAGGGGTCGGCTGGGCACACGAGGGAGAAGGGCTCCTGCCCTCTCACCTGTGGGGTTGCCTGCAAGGGGGGGCTCACTGGGGCAAACAGGGGGCGATGGCCTTTATCCTGGCCTTGTTCCGCCGCCGGCTTCCGCCTGCCGGTGGGGCGGGATCGCAGATGTATTGTTGGGTTGCCTAGCAACCGAGAGCCTCGCTCTCATGCCGCGTTGCGCCGGCCATTTTGGAGGGATTTTGTATCAGTGCACACATCCCGGGGGTGGAACATACTATTCCCCTGACCTACTACGCATTACTGTTTGCTCTGTTTGCTCTGCATTGTGGCAAACTAGTGCCCTCCACTCACTTCCTGTCTGCATACTCGTGTCGTCCGCCTCCCATCCTACTCCATGGTGCTCTCTATCTCGCCTATCTACTCTAACTGCTTCTCTATTGACTATCCTGCTCTCCTCACTAAATCCGGTAGGAAAAAGTTTAAAAAGGACATCCTGGTCTCCAACCCAGGCCTCCCTATCGCTGACACCTACACGAGCGCCTGCTCTAAGGAAACTCTCACTGACATTCTCTTTTTCGTGCCTTCACCTGACCTATGGACCCTTCACATGGTCGCTGTGCTCTCTCCTTTCTCTACCTCTCCCCTCCCTCCCTGCCCCTTCTCTTGCTCCCTCTTCAACTCCTTCTCTAACACCTCCGCAGGGCGTACCTCTGATCTGTACCCCCCCCCGGAAGTTTTTCAAGGATGGCAATCTTCTCCACATTGCCACTCTAAACTCTCGCTCTGCCATCAAGCACTCCTCTGATATCTGTGGCCTTCTTGAGGAACTGGACCTCGACGTCCTCGGTCTCACTGAGACTTGGTTCACTGCCAGCTCTGCCACCAGCTTTGACACACTCCTACCTGACGGCTACAAGATCCTCTCCGTGCCCAGGCCCAACCGTTCAGGGGGTGGTGTTGCCCTTATCTTCCCTGAGTGGATTCCTGCCACTGTCACTCCTACGCAGACCTACTCCTCTTTTGAATGCCTTGTCTGCCGACTTTCTCTCTCTCCTAGCCATTCCCTTACCGTGGCTACTATCTATCGGCCACCTGGCCAAATTTCCTCCTTCCTCTCGGAGTGGGCTGACCTCTCCTCCTCACTCCTGTCCTCAACCACCCAACTCCTCTTTCTCGGTGACTTCAACATCCATCTCGATGCCTCCTGTCCCCCCTCAGGTCTCTTCCGCAAACTCTGCAACTCTCTCTCACTCTCTATTCTCCCGTCTGGGCCTACTCACTCTGCAGGGCACACTCTTGATGCTCTGATCTCTTCTGACCTTCCCCTCTCCCTCCCTCTCTCCACTCCTCTCTCTTGGAGCGATCACTTTCTCCTATCCTCCCACCTCTCCCTCCCTACCCCACAGGCAAAGCCACCCTCCTCACTGCCACCCACCTTCTCGGTCATCCGACCCATGAAGCGCGTGTCAGCTGAGGCCTTCGCTGCTACCTTCTCAGCCCCTTCTCCCCCCTCGGCTGACTCCCACCCTGACGCAGCCCTCTCCATGCTCTACTCCTCTATATCTGATACTCTCGATATCCTTGCCCCCGTCATGAGAATCCGCCTGAAGCCCAAAGCCAAATGCAACTCCTGGTATGACTCGGATCTCGTCACCCTAAAACGCAAGTGCAGGGTGGCAGAGAGGAAATGGCGTGCTTCATGTTTATCCTCTGACAAACTGGCCTGCCGCCTGCTCCAAAGGCAATACCGGCTCTCCGTTCTCACCAAGAAGAGAGCCCTTATCCAAGCCCGCATCTCTGAGGCATCTAACAACTCGGCCGAACTCTTTAAAATCTGCAAGGAGCTGGCCAACCCTGCTGCAGTCTCTACCTCTCCTGTCCCCTCCCAGGCCCTCTGCACTGCACTGGCCTCGCACTTCATCTCAAAAACTCAGGACATCCTGTCCTCGCTCTCCTCCTCTCTCCTCCCTCCCTCTCTTCCCTGCTCTTCCTCTTGCTCTCCTGCAGCCGCCCCTCCGCCCTCCTTCTCTGCTTTTCCACCTTTTTCTGCTGATGAGGTTTCCAGACAAGTCCGATCTATGAAAACCTCGTCTAAACAGGTTCACCCCTGTTCCTCCAAAACCATCAAGGACCACATCGACTCCCTGGCTCCTGCCCTGGCTGACTTTTGCAACCACTCATTCGCCTCTGGAGTCTTCCCATCCCCCCTCAAGCACTCCCTTGTGCACCCCCTCCTCAAGAAACCCTCTTCTGACCCCTCCTGCCCGGCCAACTATCGCCCAATCTCCATTACTCCCTTCCTGGGCAAGCTCCTGGAGAAATTGGCCATCTCCCAGCTTAACCTCCATGCTGAATATGTTGGTAATCTTCATGACCATCAATCCGGCTTCAGAGCGGCCAGAAGCACGGAAACTGCTCTCCTGAACATCCGTGAGGACCTGCTCCTGAACCTCGATTCCAACACTCCCTGTGTTCTCATTCTGCTCGATCTCTCCTCTGCCTTTGACACTGTCAACCATGCCATCCTGCTCAACCGTCTCCGTGATAACCTGGGTATCACTGGTCAGGCTCTGGCATGGCTGACCTCTTTCCTTTCTGGTCGACCCTCCCAGGTCCAAATGGGCTCCTTCCTCTCTGACATCTTTTTCTCCACCTGTGGTGTCCCCCAGGGATCCAACCTCTCTCCCTGGCTTTTCAATCAGTATCTGGCACTCCTTGCCCACCGCATCGCCGCTCTCTGCCCCCACTTTCAGTGCTATGCGGACGATACCCAGCTCATTTTCAGGCTACCCTCGGCCTCCTCCTCTCCTTCCCTCATCTCCGACTGTCTGTCTGCTATCCAGGAATGGTGTGCCGCCAATGACCTCTGCCTTAACGCCAGTAAGACTGAGATTCTACTCATCGGCACACCCACTCCCTCCTTTCCTGCAGCTCTCTGGCCGGCCTCCCTTGGCCCCCTTCCTGCCACTACCTGCAAAGCTAAAAACCTCGGGGTCATCTTCGACTCCACACTCTCCTTCTCTCCTCATATTTCCGACGTCTCTAAGAAGTCACATTACCAACTGCACCTCCTCAGAGGTATTCTTCCCTTCCTCTCCTTCCCCCAGAAGCTCACTGTCTCCCGAGCCCTGGTTCTCTCAAGGCTGGACTACTGTAATAGCCTCTATCTTAATCTGCCTGCCTCCACTCTCCGCCCTCTGCAACTTATCCAGAACAGAACTGCGAGACTTGTCCTTGGCCTCAAGCCCAGGGACCGTATCTCTCCAGGACTGAAATCTCTTCACTGGCTCCCAGTGGCTGCGAGGATTAAGTTCAAAACCCTCTGCATTGTCCACAAGGCCTTCTGGGGCCTGGGGCCACAATACCTTCAACTCTCTCTTCCTAAATATCTGCCTTCACGAGCCCTTCGCTCATCCGTCTCCAACTCCCTCATGGTCAGCCGCTTCTCGAAGCAACGAGCTGGGGGCAGATCTCTCTCCGCAGCAGGGGCCTCCCTCTGGAACAGCCTTCCTGCTTCCCTGAAACTTGAGGAGAACCATCTCCGGTTCCGGAAGCACCTCAAAACCTTCCTCTTCGCTTCTGCCTTCTCTCTCCCTCTCCCCTGCTAAACCTGCTTAACTCCCCTCCGAAGTCTGCACTTAACCTGCATCTGGGCCACTCTGTGACCTCGGCCCAGGGCCCAGCCACTCTCCACTTGCACTGCCTCCCTGGCTCCCCCTGCACTGCGGGACTGTCACTGCATCCCTACAGCCCCCTTCCCAGCACTTGCTCTGCACTTACCTCGCACTTGCCACCAGCTGGCCCTTTTATTTATTATTTATTATTTTATTACGCTACTTACCTTGTATTGCACTTTCCCCCCCACCTCCTCCCCCTGCACTTCTCCTTTTCCCCTTACCTCTGCACTTGCGCGATCTGAATGACACCTGGCCTAGTAGGATCGTTTGTCTGTCTTCACCTTGTTTCCCCCCCTCCCTGCCTCGTCGCGCCTTGAAACACTCGTGTATAGGTGCGTTACAAATACCATATCATATCATATCATATCATATCAATGCTATTGTCATATTGAGCTTGCTGAGTAAGTCCCTCCCCAGCAAGTTTATGGGGTACTCCTCATGATACAGTAGCAGTGCTCAAACTGTTTTCCCCCCTATCCTAACATCCAAATCCTCTGTGTATGGAACCATGACCACAGCCCCCAGAGAATCCCTGCGTCTCGAGATTGTTGTCTGATAACAGAAAATCACCTTCACATAAACATGATTTGTCTGCTCCTGAGTCCACCATAAAGATGAACTGTTTGTTTCTTACCTCTTCCCCCGCCAGTGGTTCCTTGTCTGGCCATAAGGTAGTGGATAGGACTGGACATGCAAGATTTCTCTGTGGGCTGTCCTAGTTGGGGTGGGTATCTGTTCCGGGGTACGTGAAAATATTTTCATTGAGCTCACATATTCCCTGATGATAAGGTGCAGGTGCACCATTAGCAGTAGTAACAAATGGGTTTGCTTGTGTATGTGTGATTTGATTTTGGTGGGTTGGGCGGGATTGCATACAGTGTGGGGGGGGTGGTCTGAGCGCATTGTACCCTGGTATAGGTCTGCTATCGGACTGCCCATCTGGCTCATAATTTCCATACTGCTGTTTGTTACCATACCTCTGGTTGCTCTAGTAGTTGGCCACTGGCCTAATTCAGCATTCCCTTGCAAAATGACTTCACCTCCCGCACAACCAGCATGGTCTGGGTCGACCCACCCACCCCCTTGGTCCTTGTCCTCCATAACCTCCTCCTCCTCCTCCTCCTGCTGTCCTTTGTACCCACCTCTCTCTCTCGCGGGTCTTCCTTGCCACTGGGGTCCCACATACCGTTCTTCTCCACCCCACTGTTCCTGGCCATTGTCTGCCCATGCTGCAGCCATCCGGGCTTGTGTAGCCACTGACACCTCGCTTTCCTCTCCCTGCTGCTCTGGGGGCGGCACTGCGGTTACTGCCGCGGCCTTCTCTAACTCGCTCTGTACTAGCTTTGCTTCTTCTGCTAATCTCCGCTGGGACGTTTCTTTCTCCCTTTCTTTGATCCTCCTGCGATGGTGTACTATGCTGCTTTGTATTTCTGGCCATCCCTTGGCTTCTATCCCAGCTATTTTATCAAGGGCCTTCTGCACCTCCTTCGGGAGGCCTCTTTTCATGGTAAAGTAAAATAGGGAGGTGGATTGGTTCCAGGCCGTGCCCGTCTCCGCCTGCCACATCTCCTGCACCCGAAGAATGAACTGCGCAACGTCTTTCTCATCCCCCATAGTGCATTGCATTATAGAGTGTAAATCTGGGGTGTCGGGGAAGGTCCTTCGCAGTGTATCCCATACTTGTGCTCTCACATTATTAAAGGACGCCCCATCGTGCATATCATTATCCATGGTCACTCCTAGGAACCCCGCCTTCACCCATACTGAGTCTGCATATATCAATTTCCCTGCGCCCACTGAGAGTGGTGGGAGGGCTGTGAGGAGATTGTTTTTGTCCATCAGTGCCCAAGGCACAAAATGAGGTTGCCCGGCTCCCTTGTGGATGAGGGGCATTTGTAATTTTGATCTTACCTTCCCCTTACTTACCTTTACTACTTTCTTCTTTGCTAGGGGTATTCTCCCTATTCTGTTTCTGAGCCTTCCCTCCCATCCTTCGTCCTCCTCTGTTACCCGTGGGGTTACCCACTGCACTTGCGATATACCTCCTACAGCCCCTTCTTCGCCCTCATCAAAGTCACTCCAGGATTTCTCATCTCTTTCTGAGGCTACAGTATTGTATGCCACACTTTCTATCTCTCCTTCTCTTTCTGCTCTCACTGTTTTGATTGGGGCACTGTCTATCCTAAAAAGGAAGTCCCTGATTTCCATTCATCCTCTGGTAACAGGGAAGAGCTTTTCAGTGGGGGTTGTAATGGCGGTTGCCCTGCCCCAGGTAACGGTAGTGTTGTCTCACATAAGGTTCGTAAGCGGGCCAATTCTGCCTGGGTGGATGTTAGTATGATTTCGAAATCCCGCATGGTTGGCACTGTGGGGGCAGGGATTGTTGTTTGTTGAAAATAAGGAGGGGGTTGGGCGGTAGCACGTGTGGTTTGGGCACTTCCCCCGGGCACGTACACCAGGTCAGCGTACCCCTCAGCGGGTCTCGTGAGCAACGGGTATATTTTCTTGAGCTGTTTGTTCACTTTTTCACTCTTGTCCTCAACTTCTTTCATTTCTCCACTCACCCCCTCTTCCTTTCCTTTGTTCTGCGTGACAGGCGTTTCTTCAAACATTGTCTACAAGTCTAGTACTTCCAGTCTATTTTGGAGCTATTTCCCTTTGAATTTCGCCATTAAATAGGTTGCTACATGGTCTAATGTCCCCTTATCAAAAGACCCTTCTTCTGGCCAGGCATGGGCGATCCCCCCCCTTCATTTCTGTCACTCATTGGCTGTGGTACTTTTCTTATCTTATCTTGGTATAAGGGGAGGTTCTTACAAATATGGGACAGTGGGGTATCCATCCCCATGTTCTCCAAGGGACCTCTTTCTCTCGCCCCCTTTCCCACTGTCACTTTTAGGTCTTACTCTCTAGTATTGCAGCAACAACAATATATTTATATGTATATAGGTATTTTCACTTCAAAACATTACTTATACATTTTCTTGACAGACACATAAACCATAAAACCGTGAACATTTTAACAAAACACAACCAACAAATATGTTGACTATACCGAACCAAAAACATAAACCTTGGACTTTTGCTTTTACCCTGGACTCCCTTCTGTTAAACCCTACTCCCCTTCTCACACATTCAACATTCACATCACCTCTGCCCCCTCTGGGCCTGCCTCCACATACTTTATAAAGCACACCGAAATAATAAACTACTACTTATTCCCGATCCTACTTATTATATGAGGATCCTACTTTTATCCTCTTTTCCATTGAATATCCGCACTGGTCGGGACCCTCATTTCACTCATTCATACCCTACCCATGCATGTTCCCTTCCCTTATTAAAATACCCATAGACAAATGTTCCAACTTGCCCTTATTTGTTTTCCCTTGCAATTAATACTCACATGACCGTGTTTTTCCAAGAGCCTCTGTTCGCGGTCTATCCACAATGTCTGGGCCTCCCTGTTGTGGCCCTAGCCGGCTATGGCGAGCAGTTGGGTATTTGCAAAGCTGGGACCCACAAATCCTTCTCCACTGTGTACGTGGTTTTTGGGGGCTGGTCAGCCTTAGGTGGGGAAGCCCTGGATCTCGTCACAAGTACGAGGGGTCTCGAGGAATATCACGCAAGAGGGGTCACAAAATGAAGGTTACTGCCCAACATGCACATATATCCAATAGACCAAAATAACAGACACACCCCGCTAGGAAATGAGACCAGGAGAATAATTGCAAGTGGAACACATTTATATAAGATATGCAAATGCAAGCAGAGAACTCTGCTGCCCGAGCGCGTTCTGCTAAACAATACACGGGCAGTACATTATAAACCAGAATAACGTCACGAGTGATGTCACACCATACAGGTAGAAATAACAGTTTTAATTGGTTGGCCCTATGGCACAGCATGGGACATAGGCGATGTCAGGCTACAATTGGTTGCTGTATCTGGGCTGCTCAGATGGCACGTTGGTCAGCCGGGCTCATCTCCGCAGTGGGAAGGTCGAACTTGGTTCATGGAAGGTTACATTTCTAGCTAATCTAAGCTAAACAACAATCATTGGCATACAGAGAATAATGGTAGGCATAAACTATTATGTGGATGTGGGGCCTTTGCAAAGCATAGACCGATATATGGGCATTCCAACCCTTACATTCATGGGGGTATGGTGGCACTGGGTCCTTTTTACAGGTGCCTTATCTGTGGGGTTTGATCTGAAATGTATGTTCCCTAGTTTCTCAGGATTCAAACGAAAATATAGACAGATGTTGGTTTTGGACAAATATACTGCCGGACAGGATTAAGTATATGGTGGGTGATCTGGTATATTTATTGAGAGGGGTCCTGCAGGCAGTTACATTCAAAGAGAGTGCAGGGCAGGGGACTGTGGACCATGGCCTGGCAGGGACGGGGTAGAAAGGGCACAAATAGGTAATCAGAGATGGATGGGCACAGGGTTTGGAGCTTGCTCCGGTCTCACACTCTGCGATGAGCACATTCTAAGGTATTCGATACTAGGTAATTGCAACAATAAATGGCCTGACTTCTGTGAGAACAAGGCTCACGCAGAGCTGATAGGGGGTGGAGGTGATTTGGGCTGTCTGTGCGTGCCACTGAGTAAGGGAGAGCTGAGCTCTCAGTGGAATGGATTTGGGCCCAGAAAAAGATGGCAGTTGGCAGGACACAAAATGGAGTCTCTAAACACATGCATACATTAGGTTAATGACATACAGATCAATGTTATGTTGTGCGAATGTGTATGGAGAGGGTGGAGATGTCTCCCACTTTGCTTACACATGGTCTACTTGCTGCAGGATTGCTAAAGAGGGGTGGCACGATGCCACCTCTTCCCCCGACATTGGCACAATCCTGGTGAAGGTACAGTTTCTCTGGAATGATGGCTCATAACGGGAAAGTCACAGTGATGACCTGGAATGTCAACGGGCTATGTTCAAGTGTTAAAAGAAGGCTGGTGCTACAGTTCCTCAATAGGCAGTCCCCTGAAATTGTATTTCTTACTGAGACATACCTAGCGGGAACAGAGTGCAAATTCGTTCCTCGATCCAATTACAGGGTGGGTTCCACACAGGCTTTGCTAGGGGTTTCCGGGGGACAATCCTACTCCTACACAAGAGGGTCCCATTCCAGCTCGAAGAGGTGTAGTCCGACCGCAGGGTGCGCAATGTTTTGGCAAGGGTGGTGGTGTGGGGAGCCACTTGGGGAATGGTTGCGTATATGCACCCCCACTGCTTGCATCTTTCCTATCGGAGCTTCAGGGGCTTTTTCTTTGGATACTAGAGCACTTTAATGAGGCAATGAACCAGGGCTTAGACAGGCCGTATGCTGGCACTAGAATCCTGGCGGCCTGTACCAAATTGCGCTCATTCGCTGAGGCCCTACGGTAGGTGGACACATGGAGGTGGTTGCATGCAATGGAGAGAGGTTACTCCTTTTCAGGGCTACATGCCTCCAGGTCAAGGAATTCCTACTTTTATATCCCATCTAATGGCCCACAAGCTGCTGTCTGCGAAATTCTTGTCCACAGGTATATCAGACCACTCCCCGTTAATCATGGAGTTAAATAATGGGATAACTAAGCCCAATAGGAGCTGGCATCTCAACGCTTATTACCTGGAGTACCCTGAATTCGTGGACGGCCTGGCTGCTAAAACTGGGGAGTACTTTGAAATGAATATGGGGACAGTCGATACCCAGTCACGCTTTGGGAGGGGTATAAAGCTGTGATCCAGGGGGAGGCGCTCTCAATGGTGGCAGCTAAGCGCAGGAAACGTGCATGAGGTGGAGGAAGTGGAGAGGGAGGCATGGCAAGCAGAGGAGGCCAATCTGACAGTTATGGCGCAAAAAACACTGCGCAATGTGGCCCTAGGCAATGCCAGGGAGACCCAGTGGGCAAGGCAAAGTCAAATTCGTGAAACCAGGGACAAAGCAGGTAAAAGGCTGGCCTGGCTTGAAAGGAGGAATAAAGGAAAGGTGCTGGACATGTGCGCGCCCTATGAGACACCCAATGGGAGGAACTGACTAATGATGCAGATATAGCAGAGGCCTTTGTGCAATACTATGAGGCACTATATAGCCGTGGGAATGGGGGCCGCGAGGTGGATGGCCCTGATGCACTAGATCAGGTGCCTCTCCCAAGGCTCCACGCTGAACAGGCTTTGGGTTTGGAGGTAGACATATCAGAGGAAGAAATCTCAGCTGCGATCGCACAGCTGCAGACGGGTAAAGCGCCAGGGCCCAACATGTTCCTGGTCGTGAAATGAAAGCTACTGGGAGAGAAGGTAATCGGTCCGCTGCATCGTCTCTTTTTACAATGTAGGTAAGATTGGGGTCTACCACCTGATCTCAGGCTGGCCACCATAGTGGTTCTCCCGAAGCCTGGCAAACCCCTGGAACAGTGTGCTTCATACAGTCCAATATCTTTACTAAATGGAGAGGCCAAGATCCTGGCCCAAGTACTGGCCAATCGCCTGTTGGGGGTAATCGGCTCTCTGGTATATCCGGACCAATGCAAATTCATGCCTTCTAGATCCACGCAAATTAACCTGCCACAAGGTCAACTCACCCATTGGCCTGGCAGCCGAAATACCGGACACACAGGCACTCCTCCCCATAGTCTTCGAGAAGGCATTAAATTCTGTGCGGTGGGACTCGCTTTGGGTCACCTCTGAGGCCTTTGCCTTGGGACGAGGCACGTGGCTTGGATGCCCCCTTTCACCGCTGCTGTTCACACTAGCAATGGAGCCACTAGCGATACAGTGTAGGGATAGCCCGGAATGGTTGGGATTTAAATGGCCCGGGGGAGGGGGGTCTCACTCTACGCGGATTACCTCGTAATATACATGAGTAACCCAACGGTATTGTGCCCGGCAGTGACTTTAATATTGCAGGCATACCAAAACTTTAGCGGGCTCAGTCCCCTTCCCAGTGTTGGGGGGTGTAAGAGTGCTCTGCAGGAATGCCCATACACACTAGTGGCCTCAGGCTTCAAATATCTGGGTATCGACCTCAGCCCATGCCTGGCTGACTTTATCCAGCTGAACCTCTCCCCAGTACTGAACAAGTTTGCAATGAATATCATGCACTGGCATTCCCTCCCACTAGCCTTGCTGGGCAAACCAGCCATTTTTCATATGCTTACACTACCTAATTTTCTTTATGTCCTGCACAACACCACGCTCCTGATTCCAAAGAAGGTCTTTGTAGAAATTGAGGGATCCCTGCGGGTGCTCTTGTGGGGGGGAAACAACCAGGGGTGTCATTGAGGACGCTGCAACGGTCAGTGTGGGAAGGGGACATAGGCTGACCCAACTTGCGCAGGTACTACTGGGAGGCACAACTGTGTGCCGTGAATGACTGGCTACATGGGGACCCATCACTCTACTGTACGGGGGGTACGGCAGAAGAGGACTCTCCTCAGGCTGACGTGGCACACGTATCAGGTGTGGGTAGAGGCGCATCAGGGTGGGAGGAAAACCGACCCTCGACCAGCCCATTTGGCATAACACGCACCAGCCGGAGCTGCTGAAGATGGGATATTTCGAGAGCTGGGCAGCAAAAGGAATAGACAACTTGGCAGATATAATACACGAGGGACGCCTTCGTCCATTTGAAGAGTTGCAAGGACAATATGATCATGAGTGGCCAATTTCCCTCTCTCGGAGAGGTCCCAAGGAGTTCTCCTCTGGAGGCTAACCTGTTCTCATCTGGCATCCCTGCCAAGGTTACGTCTACACTGAACCAAGTGCTCACGGTATTTGGGACCGCAGAGCTCACCCGCCTAAGGGAGAAATGGGAGCGGGACTTGGGGCGGTTAGAACCAGAAGAATGGGTGGAGACCCTGGTGTTCCCGAGGGAGTGGGAATAGCGGCTCAGCTGCGGCTAATGCATTTCAAGATCCTCCACAGGGTATACTACTCCCATACTGTTTTGGCCAGGTGGGGCATGGTGGACAGCGATGTATGTCTTGGATGCGGTGGGGAAGGTGATACCTTCTATCATATACTCTGGGTTTGTGTACAGATTCAAGTCTTCTGGGGGAAATGCATGCATACACTGTCCACTGCGATGGGTCCTCAGGTACCTCTGGAACCGAAACTTGCATTGCTGGGAATATGGGTAGACGTTGGGTTCACGAAACATGAGAAATCGTTCTGGTGGTAGCACTCGAGCTTACCAAGAGACTGATCGCAGCATCCTGGGGCTCTCCGGAGCGCCCCGAAGACTAAACCAGTAGGCTGCAGAAGCGGGCCCTTTACCCCTGGCGAGGAGAGTGTACAGGGCAAGGGGCTATCCCCGAAATTTCTTGAAGTTATTGGGGATGTGGGGGGGAGAGTGCTGAGGGACTTGACAGTATGGATTGCTTTAACCCTGAACCTTCCTGTTAATGTAACTTGTTAGCATCCTATGCTAGTTGTGCTCCCGTGCTAATACTAATATATGTAATCTACTGTATTGTGCTCAAGTTGTACCTATGCTTATGTTTGTTCTGTTTCTTTATGAAAATAATAAACAGATTGGTTAAAAAAAAAGAAGGCTTCTGGTTCTTCTTGAATAAGTAAGTGTTTTGATGAATAACCTTCTTTGGAGGGGTACGAATATAATGATATATTCCCTTAATTCTTCCTGGTTCAGTTCTAAATACATCAGGGAGTTGTTGTGGAAGATCTATTAGATCGTGTTTATGGTTTTGTGCCAAATCTGAAGAGATTAACTTGTTGGTATCATTCTCTTCAGTTAGTAAACTGGTTAATATTACTGAAGTATTTGTTCTTGAAGTAGATTAATATGGAAAATGTAAGTTTCAATCTTTCTGTCTGGTTGTGAGATTTTGTAATTAGAAGGTCCTGTCCTTTCTATTATTTCATAAGAGCCATGCCACCTGGAAAGCATTTTATTTTACTGAGGATGGAAGTAAAACCACTACCTTTTGACCTACAGAAAAAGATCTGAACACTGTTTTCTTATTATAGTATTCTTTTTGGTGTCCTTGAGTTCAGGCCATATTAGTTTGAACTATATTGCAAACTACTGCCATATGCTCTTTCAGTCGTTGAGCAGTTTGGGGTAAAGGTATGGTAGCTCTCTCTTCCCTGGTTTCACGTAACATATCTAACACATCCCTTGGTTCTCTTCCATATAATAATTCAAATGGGGGGACTCCAGTAGAAGACTGAGTTGTCTTTCTAATGGCAAATAGGGCCCATGGTATCATAGTGTCCCAATTCTTCCCATCGGCTTCTACTAAGTTCTTTAGGATGTGGTTTAAACTCTGATTAAATCTTTCCACCAATCCACCGGTTTGGAGATGATACCTGGCGGTACGTAAAGTTTGAATCTGAAGAATCTCCTTAACTTCTGCCATTAGTTTACTCATAATTGTGGATCCCTGATCTGTCAGAATTTCTTTTGGGAATCCGATTCTAGAGAAGAAAGGGAGTAAATGTTTCAAGATCTGTTGTGAAGTATTATTTCTTAAAGACAAAGCCTCAGGTTAATGGGTAAGATTAGCAGTATATATTAAGTCCCTAGATTTAAGGTTCGTAGAGGGCCCACTGTATCCATTACTATCCTTGAAAAAGGGATATCGATAATGGGTAAATGTTGCAAGAGAACTGGAGGAGGAATTTGAGTACTGTTTTTCTGACATAAGGCGCATGTATTGATATAATTCTTAAGGAACCAAAGCTTCACCAGAGCTATTTATTATATTGTGCAGTTAATGCGACCCTAACTCTTTCCCTACAGGGAGAACACTATGCTAACCCTGCGTGATGTTTCTAACCCTCAAAAGCACTAATGCGCCGGCTACCGGCAGGGAATGCATGGGGACTATTCTTGTCCTATGTCGAAACAATGAAAAAACCTTTTCACAATGAGCTACCAAAGTAAATTTTATACATACAAATTTCATACAGCTATGGGTCATTAGCCCAAACAATTAAAACCCAAAGCAGTTACGGGAAAACCATTTTCCGGCTGCACCCTTGGATGAAACAGACCGGTCAAGTGGGACTCGGCGTCAAACACTCTGACAATTTAATTGCCCTGCGTGAGGTGTGTCTGGTTGATCCAGGAGTAATTTCTAAAACATTTTGTAAAAGTATAAGTGTCGCACAGATTCTCAACACAACATGCACTCTATACTCAACTCGTTTTTTACAGGTGCATGAACCATTCTCCTGTGCGGGAATACATGACAACTCTATAAAGGAAACATAGATTCTCTGACATTGATTCAAACAATTTTTGTCTAAAAGTGCATAAATCCACTTGTGTCACTCTAAATGAGGTGACATCTGTATGTCTGGCCAGATGTCAGAGAATCTATTCACAATTTGTGTTTGCGTTTTTGCAGTCCCCAAATGACATCGCTTTAAATGAGAGAGAGAGCTATTTCCAAGATAATATTTGTATGGCTTTTAGGTACGACAATTCGTGACCGGGATATACCTGCTGGTTTCACATCTCCTCTATATAGTAATCCTGACTTTAGAAAAGAAAATGGTCCAGTCTTTTTCCTGCCTTCATCTTCTGATATTACCTAAATGAAGGGTTGTGCCAACAAGGGGTCATTTCTTTGAGTAAAGGATAAGTCAGGAAAAATCTCTTCCTCTTCTTCAATACTAGGAATGTGTTTCATTACGGGCTCCAGAGGAGGTTCTATATCCGCTTCCCGAAAACCCTGAGTTCCCCTCTTGGTTTTGTCACTGTTTTAAATTCTTGAGGTTTTGGAAACAGTGCTTTCTTCAATATTCATTGAGCTATTTTTTCTCCCGCTTTAATTTCATAGGGATTTTTACCATTATTTTGCATCGGTACTTTAACATCTCCTCTATAATCAGGGTATTTACTCCCGCCAGTACGTCTAGGACATAGCGCCACGCTAGGCCTGACTTAGAAGCAAGTCTTATGTAGGTGCCAGGGTGAGGAACAAGGACTAAATCTGTGGATATCAATGCTCTGTCTCCGGGTTGTATTAACTCGCCTCTACTACTATAGATCTCAAACCCAATGGACCGTTCAGTAGCAATGGTGAGATCAGAGTCCTTTTTACTAAGTTTCTCAAATGTCATGGTTCCCCAACTTGTGTCAATTGAGTCTGATCCGATGTCTGACACCTTACGTTATTTCAGAAGTGCGGGATTTTCACACATGTATAGTTTTCTGGTAATTTTCCATTTTATTAAATAAAAAGGGGTGAGTCAAACACCTATCTTTCCCTAAACTAATAAGGAAATCCATGCCTAATAAACTAAGGCTAAAGCAAAATGACCTAAAGTCCAAAGGGTATCTGACCTCACACAGAATGATACAGAAATTGGTTGGCTGTTTTAAACTACACAAAATAATATATACATTCAAACTCAAAAGTTATAAGCATTAATCCTTGTGAACAGGGTTGGATTCCCTTCCCCTAGATCAATTCAGGTTTATCCGGAACAAAGTTCAGTTTCAAGGAAGTTCTGGGCATTAAGAAAGTTCCATTCAGTATAGGATACGAAAGTCGTTTCCATTCAATATATCTTTTCACTTGGCAAAGTGACTATTTTGCTTCTTCGCAATCCAAAGTAATTGTTAATATTTCCACAACCTCTTGCTTGATAAACTACAAAGGGCCTCATCACGACTGTGTGGTATCCCAGCGATAAATCCACCAGGATACCGCGCAGCGCAAATAGCGTTACTGGAACTCAGTCTGGCGCAATTAGCGCCGGATCCCGAGTTGCAGTGGGGTGGTAAGTCCCCATTCATAATGGGTCCATTTGACCCAGTGGGTTATTTTTGGCATAATTACTGCACCGCTAATAGCGTTGTGGTAATAATGCCAAAAATTGGTGGAAAGTGGCCATATTTATATGAAGCTTAAAGCTGGAGGCATATCTCAAACTTTCCGTCCAACTCATAGTTGGGAGGAGCGGTAATATTTTTACTGTTCCGCCCAACTTGTGATGAAGCCCAAAGTCTTTTTCCTCCAAACATGCACCCGGTTTGTCTGCATTTCTCTTTTCTTAGGCTTTGGCAATGTGGATTACAATGTCTCTCTATAAGAAATCCCTCCTTAGGAGAGTGGGCCACTTTGCTTTATCACTTTCTCTTAGCTTTGGCAATGTGGGTTACAATGTTCCCCTATTTGAAATCCCTTAATAGGAGAGTTGCGCCCAGTTTGCCTTTTTATCACTTTTCTTTGGCTCTGGCAATGCAGGTTACAATGGTCCCCTATCTGGAATCCCTCTTTAGGAGAGTTGCGTCCAGTTTGCCTTAATTCAATTGTTTGCTATTCAAAACAGTTATTATCTTGCAGTTTCCTTCGGGGCGCCCCAGGGACACCTGCTTCAGGCCAACTCACCGGTATACCTTGGCGTCTCCTTTTGACTCGCCAATAGTGGTGCTCCGCTCTTTGGGACCTGACCTGCTTCTGACAGCTCCTGTCGGTTGATCGCCGCTCACGCTGACTTTCAATGGAACTTCCACAGCTCTGTGTACCCTCTGGTTTACATCCAACAGCGAGCAGTTCATGGCGTGTAGACGGCTTCTCTCTCTCATGGTGTGGCTTCCTTCAATGCTGCTTCCTGCTGCGCGTCCTATCCATGGCCAAGCAGTCCTCCTGACCTCTGCCTTATCTTCTACACAGCGTTCCGCTGCCGCCACAACGGCATCCTCAGCTTCTGCTTCACCCTTTTGCCTCTCTCTTGCATATACCTGAAAGGCCTTTAAATGTTTAAAGGTCCCACTCAGGTGTTGGTTATTACAACAACTAGACCGCTTACAACAGTTTACTAACTCTTAACCCCTCTTCCTCGTCTCAGTACTTAGAGCATTATGGGACTTTACGTCCATAATGTTCTTGTTTAATTTTAGACCAAATTGTCAATTTCGCAATAAGCCATTAAGACTGTGGGATCATTATGGAAATGGTCTAGAGGGTTCTCCCATTCATTCTGATCTGACTCTCCTCTCATGTGATTCTCCCGCATAATACCACCCCCAGGGTCAGGATCAGTTAGCGGCTGCCTTTCCCAGGCCACATGAGAAGAGGTCCAGGTGAGGGTTTTTGGGGTGATAACCTCAGATTCATCACAGATCAAAGAAAAGCTGACAGTCCGTAGGTTACCCAGGGACAGAACAGCCCTATATTAGTGGTTTTAAGCAGTGCCATGTTAAAATCTAGGAGCCAGCGGTGTCTACCTGCCTTTCTCCAAGATGGCCACCTGCCATTTATCGTACTTTGGGCTGCAGAACTGTGACCTGGGCCACAGGTCAAACATGGACACGTGAAGAATCAGTAGTTTGATCGGGCTCCAGCCAACTTTCCTGCACAGTTGACCGCAATTGCTCCCTAACAGACCCAATTATGACCCAGGAGGGGGTATAAAGAATGGGAGAACAGATTGGGAAGTATGGGAAGTCGGATGTGGACAGTGTGCAAGATAATGGAGACAGTGAGCAGGATCAGGGAGAGGTTGGAGTAAAAGGAGAGACAGGAGCTGCAAAGAAGAGAGAGGTCAGATTGCTGATGGGACAGGGAAAGTCCAGGAAGTTTGAAGGAGCGGGGTGAACATCAGTGGTCCAAGTAGGGGGAGGAGCACATAAACACCTATTGGGCGAAGGCTAATAGTGCAAAGAGGACAATCTAGTGGAAGGAGGGAAGGAACAGGAGGAAAGAGGCGGATTGATGAACCACCCAGTGCAGGACTGCTGAGGTGGGAAGAAAGACACTAATGCAGAGGAAGGCTGAAGAGGAAATCGTAACAGAGTGTTGAAGTAAGGAGGGAGTCATCAGTGAGGGGAAAGGAAGGAGAGAGCTCAGAATGAGCAAGCAGAGAAACCTGAAGGGGGAGAAAGGGAAAGCTTCAGCTCTTTGGCTGGTGTGAGAAACCCGGTGTCTCACCCGCAAGTCCCCAGAGATCTCTCTCTCAGGTGGCCAGGGCATGGCCATCACCTTTGGATCCAGATCCTGAGGGTGGACCAGTGCGGGAGCATCACCTGGTTGAGGGATCTTCGGGGAGTGGGACACCGGATGACGAGATGCAGTATCCCTCCCCATGCAACACCTTTACCCAATCCTATCAGGTGGGATATGTGGGAACCATATACCCCCCACCCCCCTTTCTCTTCTACAACACTTTCACTCCCACAGCCTGCTCAGGGAGAAAACAGACTCACAGCTGAGCAGTGTACCTGACATGTCCCACTACTATGGCCAGGCGAAATCAGGCAATTACTGATAATCACTCACACCTGACTTCAATGAAACTTCTCCACACAGATAAAAGGCGGAGCATGAGAGCACACTCTGAGCGAGGCAAAGCACACGAAGGAACAGCGGTTTCGAGTCAGCAGCTGAATGAGGGGAGAAAGATGGCCAACCCAGAAGGGTTCGTAAGAAGGGAAATACCCTTGACCTTTTCGGCAAGGCGCTATTACTTTCAAGAAACCTTCAAGGCAGAAAGCGTAAGGCCAGGAAACCAGACTAAAGAATCCTGCATTGTGTGTCGAAGATATCAAGGGACCTTCAGCGTAACTGAGCAAGGCAGGGAGGAGCAACAGCAGCCGCCGTGGTATCGTCCTTGGCTCCAAAAACAAAGAAGCTCAAGAGAGATCACCACAGCTGGTGAGTTGGGGGACCGATGTAAAAACGGTATGTGTTGAAGTCAAGGTTGCAACATTGTATAACGAGCGCTGGAACGAACATTGCTAAACGCGAGTAAAGCTAAACTGATGATTAATGTTTGAACTTGAAAAGGCAAGATACGATACCATTGACAGAGTGGTCCGGCACTGTGAATGTGCTCAATCAAAGGTCTCTGTAAGGTATCCCGCCAAGAAAAATGAAAGTAGAAGATTAAGATTGTCTGAAGTGAATCAAAGTGGTCCTGAGATGGTTTAAGCAAAACGTATCGCATATTTGAAAGTCTTCAATTTAGGTAAAAAGAGGATCCGAGCCCGAACTAGCGATTTCCATGGTCCAAGCTCGAACGAGGGTGACCAAATGAAAACATTGAGATAAAAAAGAGGATTGAGCCCAAACGAAGGAGATCCATGGTCTGAGACCGAACGATGGAGACCGAGTGTGAACATTGTGATAAAAGGGGGTCTCAGCCTGAAGAGGGAGACCCATGATGAACATTGAAAGCAAGAACCTGTGCATGTAAAAATCCTAAAAGCAATGGAACTTTGAGACTTTGTTTGTTACAACAGACCCTCTGCAGTTAGAGACTGTTATTGGAAAGGTGGCTTTGGCAGAAGGCCCTGATGTCTGTGCTTTGAACTGTATCCTTGTGGCCGAAAAGCCAGAGTGTTTGCGATGCTCGAAAGCGCCACCTTGCGCTGTGCTGAAAACATGGGAAGGGAAGCCAACTGGCCAAACGTCCCGACATATTATTTATTGGACACTTTTCGTTTTGCCTGCACCATTATCCCACACCCTTTTGTAATTAAAAGTAAGGATTGCAATAGGTTTATTAGTATAGGCCCTTTTATTTGACAGAGACTCTACTAGGACTGCGTTATTATTATTTGATGGTTGTAGCATGCTCCCATCCTTAGATTTACATATGTGTTCAACCAACCCATTTGAAGTGCCATAAACCCCCCTGAACTGAGATCTCTTGTGTTGGTCTTCACTGTTTGATGCCATGCCTTCCTTACACTGGCTACATCATCCTAGCCCGAAAGTGAGAAAGGCCTTAGGGAATGACAGCTGCCACCAGTGGGTTAGAGCCAAGCCAGGATTTCTTGGGAGGTGTTAAGAAATGCCTTTGTTACCTGGGGCCAGATGTTTTGGTGCCCTGGCACACTCAGCCTTGAGATATAAAGAATGGAAATCCTAAGAAGAAGATAACCTGGCTGTTATCAACCGAAACTGGACCTGTCGAGAGTGGCAAGACCAGTACTAAACAATCTTTCTCAGCAGTTAAGAGACAAATTAATGCCGCCCTGTGGCTCCATACGATGTCTGGGAGC
Organism: Ambystoma mexicanum; assembly: GCF_040938575.1. Lineage (NCBI taxonomy): Eukaryota > Metazoa > Chordata > Amphibia > Caudata > Ambystomatidae > Ambystoma > Ambystoma mexicanum. Next base: position 359,463,422 of record NC_090929.1, on the reverse strand, counting down.
AAGAGCCATGCCTTTGATTGAGCCCGGATGTTTTGACCATTTGGAAACAAGATGACCAAAATTGTGTCCTTGGATAGAGGCATCAGTTCGTATTGATTCTGTCAGTTTAGTACAATTAATGTTGCACTCTTAAAGCATTTTCCATTGTATGGCGGGGACAGGACATAGCCACATTACAGATATATATATATTGTTAAAAATTAACATGATTGTTTCCTTGGATGGGGGCATACGGTCACATTGATTCTGGCAGTGTAGTGCAATTAATTGTGCCTGCTGAAAGCATTTGCCATTATATGTTGGGAGAGGGACAAAGCCTTTTTGTAGGCATATATATATTGTTCAGATGTCAAGTTACCAAACTCAAGTATCAGAACCCAGAAAAGTAGACAATCCTTGCTAACTACAGTGCTAAATGGCCTCACCCAGATTTGGAAATGTATCTCTTACTGATATCACCCAGGAACTCTGCATCGACAAGCATTACGATGAGAGTGTGTCCCAAGTCCACCCGTAAGACTAGAGGATACTTGCCACAGACTAGCGACTGAAGTCCATGAGATGGATACAGGCTAGCTGGTAGCCAGAGTCAACATCTGGTAAAAGTGGCAGTACTAAAGAAAACTTGGAAGAAGCCCGGCCGCGGAGTAAAGGGTGGTGCGTTTGTGTAAGGTGAACTGTTTGCTGCTGCTGGCTCTACTGGGACTGCCTGGACCTCACTGGATTTCGTTATAAACTGTCCTGGCTGCCTTTTATACACCTTGCTAATCCGCGTAATTCGCGTTGACTGCATTTCACTTTAAGGCTTCGTGGAGTGGAAGCCACGTCCCCTGGGATACCAGGAAACAAAACACAGAGCACCGAGCCCTTGCGGCGTGAAGCCCAGCCAAGGAGTAAAGGGCGGTGCGTTTGTGTAAGGTGAACTGTTTGCTGCTGTTTGGCTCAGGGTGGCGCTGGCAGGAGAAGTCTTCTTCTGCTGCCTGAATCAGCGAGCCTCCATCATTTCATCACCCGTGTGACAACGTGTCTGCACTTGAGCTGCTGTGGGTTTCGTGTGCAGCAATCAGAAGGTAAACAATGATAATCTAAAAACTTGTTACCTATCTCACCTACATTCCGGAACATTTTTAAAAAAACAAAGGCGAAGTTTGCAATCAGCAAAGGCCGATTTCGTCTGCTGTATGTTGTTACTCACCTGCCGATAGCTAATTGTTATTGTTGCTCCTCAACAATCTTGACGGGTGTACACGCTCGGCAACCCGCCATAACAACCCGTTTGAATTTGGCCTCCTCTATCTTGTAAGCGAACTGTCTGAGTGCTTCTAGTTAAGCACTTACTAACCTTATTCTGCTAACGTGTTAGATTATCTAGAAACCTGAACTTTTTTATTCTTTTATCATCCATGAATATTGAACACTCAATATCATTGAGACTACATGCAGTGACTGCGGGCTTTTAGCCTTGGAGCTGCATGTCTCTTAGTTTTACTCCTCACTCTACACAAAGCGAGTGAAATAAATACGCATTTCTTGCGGCTGAAGATTGTTGGAACTAGGTTCCTTTGATTCGGCCGGCTAGAAGGAAATAAGTAACCTATTTTAACAAAGACAACTCGCTCACTTAAAGGCAAACTATCAGCTGGTTGTGATATTAATATTAACACGTGAAAACGTCACTGGCTATGAAGTTGCGGAGTAATCCTATTGAGGATGATCATCGAGCCCCTGAATGGGAGGAGCCTCATGTACCCAATTGCTGTTCTAATGACGGCATTATTGGGAACCAACAAACCTCAGCAGAAATTCATATGGACCCATCCATATCCACTCCTATCAGAACGATTGGAGCATCCGAAGAGCGTACCCCGCTGGTAGAAAACTGGAAAAAGGGGCTTGAATTTACTGTAACAACTAAAAAAAATACAAAAGAAAATTGAAGAACATTTCGGGGGAAAAACATCTCAAAATGAAGTTGCCCCATTATTGTCACCTGGTGAATGTTCAATAATCGAAAGCACATCCGTGTCAACACCGTCGTATTCTAACGCAAGTGTGCACCCTATGGAGAAGTTAGACCTTTCCAATATGGAAAAAGAACAGGAATCATTAATTCTTGACCAAGAAGAAAACCTGTCAGCACCACAAGTACTACCTGAAGACCAGAATCTGCAAAAAGAATCCGCTCAAATTATGTCTGGTCCTAGTGAACACACATTGAGCGCACTAAACTGTACTAAATTTGCTGATATCCGTCTTCGAATTGTTGAAGGGTGAGGTATAATCTCAAACTGGTTCCTTGCTCGAATTGACAAAAGAGGTTGCTTCTTTGGATGGACCAATGGTTGGGTGTTGCAATCTCATTAACACTAACATTCTGCAACAAATTCATGAACTGAAAGTGGAATCCACAAAACAGGGTATGGATCTCTCTGCGATTCAAAGGTCTATGGCTCTCAAAAATAGCCTAGAGGATGAAAATAAAATCACACTGCAAGAGCTTTTGATGCAATTACAATTGCTCAACACTAAAGATCCGGATTTGCATCTTAAAGCTAGCGAAGAAGAAGCAAATTTACCCATGGACGATATCCCTTTATCTGAATCCACTTTAGAGGAATTTCGAAGATTGGCCAACGTGAGTGTTGACTATCAAAGTGAAGATCCTATAAACACACTTCCAGCAATTGATCCTAAAGTCCGAGATGAAAATCAAACACAGCCAAGAACGAGTAACCTACAAGAGATCATTTCGCTGGGCGGTAAGAAGGAAAGAAAGAGAGAAGCCAGAAGGAAAAAGAGATTAAGAGAGAAAGTTGCTGAAAAGTAATGTGAAAAAAAAATCAAGACTCGCAAGATACTTAAGAGTAAGACTGAAGTTAGTAAACAAAATCAAGCGATCGCCTCCAACAAGCACATGGAGAATGACAGGAAAATGGTTCATATGACATCTACACGTTCACAAACCAGCAAAGAGATGTCTGAACAAACTACAGGCACAATTTTACCAACCCCGAAAGTGAGCCTAAAATAGCTCCCATTTTCTTTAAAAAAGGACATAAAGCAAAAACCACCCCACCCCCAGCTGCGGATGTGGTAATTGCAGCTGCCAAAACCGCTAATAAAATTGCCCCCATCTTTTTAAAAAACTTGCACGACCAACTCAAGGAAAAAAAGTCAGATTGTGCAATAGAAATAAAGCTGGGTGAAGGCAAATTTAGAACTCTGGGCTCAAATGGGTCAGACACAGAAAAACACATGGATTTAACACTAAAACAAGATGCAAATCCAGCGCCTTTTGATTCAGAGAAAGAATCTGTTGCATTAACTCATCAACCCAGTTTAAACCCAAAAAAGGTTTCAAGGCTAATGGAAAACACGAAAAAAACAAAAAGATATGGTTCTCTCTAAGAATGACTGTACATCCACAACCAAGCGATTCTTTAGTTCACTAATAGCCCCTCAGAAGGGTGCTGTACTGGCTTCAAATGCCATCTCCAGGAAATATCATCTACAATCTATAGCCCGCAGAGACAATACTAACAGCAAAAATTAAACGGGTTTGTCACCCCAAGACCATCATGTGAAATTCGTTGGAGCTGGCCCCTTAACCTCTATAAACAATGTAGAGCATGTGCCAATTGTATCCATTCAAGAAAATAATAACCAAACTGATTATGAGACTCTTTTACATGGATCCGCACAACAGATCCTAGAAGCACACAGAAAAGAGATTCGCCATGCTGTTGATGCTTACATGATAGTGCAACCAGCACAAAAATATCTCACCCATTGTGAGATAGGCAGAAAATCCTCTCTGCAGGATCATGGGTCATCTGCCTCAGATGGAGTTATAAACAGCAGTCAAGCCCCTGCTAGTGAACTTGAGACTTCAAATGATCATTTCTTGGCTCAAACATCTCTAAGGCATAACGCTGTCCAATTCGTTGCTCAGACTGACTCAGTCCAACTAGTACCAACATTGACAGGCACAGCTTTACAAGTAACCAACGAACTTGAAAGTAAAAACCTTATTTCAGCATTGGCACCGGAAATCCAACGACTGATAGAAACAACCATTTCAAAGTCCCTCGACAAAAAAAATCAGTAGTCCCACCCACTATCAATGAAAGATTGGATCCAACTCAATCGTGAAAATCATTTGGAGGAAACCCGAAGCGACCAGCATTACATTCACTAATAATTTTGTGTTGCCAGCCTCCTAATGTGCAGTAGGGTTTAAATCGTAAATCCATCCTTACCATCTTTTCAGAAATTACAGAACTGGAAGATATTAATTCTACTGACATTCAATTAGTGGAGTTTGAAGATGCATACATACTTTCCTCGGTCAAATTGTGGATTAACTCCAGAGTGGTTCTTAATACGATATGGTTAGCCAAAAGTCGTTTGTATGACCTGGGATTTATTATTGAAGTGAATCAATTAACATCTAAAATTCCACCAGTAAACTTGTCACTTTCTGCAACTGCTCATGGGAGGGGCAATGTAAAGAGTGCTAACCAAGGCTCTGATGAAGGCTTTGAACAATCCTGCAATTGTCATCTAAATCGGAATATGCACTAACTAGGCCAATCCTTGAAGCAAACTCGTGTCTCCCTAACTAGTTGGAATACAAGAGGGTTCCATCATCTTTTAAATAATTTTAAACCAAGCCTTGACAATATTGATATTGCCACATTTCAGGAAACATAGCTTACTACTATCCTAACTTGGGATAAATACAATATACATTTGAATTTAACCCAAAAATTAAATCATGGGAGACCAACATCAGGGCTCCTTATAGCTGTTAAACAAGATCCACTATTTGAATCTGAAAACTGGTCATCTCCGAATCCCTTTTTACAGATGATAAAACTTAAGGTAGCTAATATCTCGTACGCCTTAATAAATTTATATTGGAACCCAGCTGGTATTTCCGACTTCACATTCATGAGAGACATGAATTCTCTAATGGATCTAGTGTGTCTTGATAAGACTGTTATTTATGTAATCATAACAGGAGATTTAAACCTGCATTGCTTCGATTCAACCAAGCGTAGTAATAGACTGACATTATGGACCCATTTCATTGAAACATATAATTTTCAAATGTTAAATGGTTCATTTGCAGACGACATGCCACCTCAACCAACGTGGCATAGAGGCAATACCTCGGCAATAATTGATTACATTTATGTGAACCAACTTCTCATCTCAGAAGTCTTAAAATTTCAAATAAAGCCAACAAGTTTGAGTGATCATAACAGCCTTTCAATGCAATGGAATGTAACAGAACTGGTAAATGATGCCATAGTTAAAAGTACCTTAGATTTTATAACAGTTAATCCCGGAGGTAATAGATTATGTTGGAATGAAACATCTTTGAAAAGATTTGATCAATTTTCCGCAAGGCAACTGACCGATACAAACGTCGGCCAGCATCAACAAATTCCTTACCATGATCTAATGCAATTATTCCAACATAAAATGAATAAATCGAAGGCTCCCAAGAGACAAACCTTACATGGATTTGATAAAGAAGTAGAAACCTTTGTTCAAAAAAACGCCAAGCCTCGAGACTTCCGCTAAATATAAGACATCTGATCTTAACCCAATTAAAAACAAAGTATAAGAACTGGTTAAGAACACACAAAGCAGTCTTGTACCAAAATGACAGTTCAAAAATGCTGAGTGTGTTAGCGGGAAAAAATACATCACAAATTTGGGCGGCTATCAATCAGACAACTGCAGGGCACCAAATTACTTACCAATCGAATAATGTATCAGAACAGGCTTGGGTGGAACACTTTTCGAAGCTATATCTGCCATGCTTAACCTCATGTTCACGAAGCTCGCTGCAACTAGCAGAACCATTCTCGCTAATATTTGATAAAGAAGATATTTTATTCTTCATAAACAAGGCAAGCCCATCGCGAGCCCCAGGTCCCACCCACTATCGAATTTCATGTTAAAGCAACATCCGGAAATTTGGTCTGAAATTCTATATAATATCTTCTCAAACATTATACAGACACAATCAATACCCGATTCATGGAAACATTCAATCATTCTTCCAATTTACAAAAAAGGCAGTAGATCTGACCCAGCAAGTTACAGGCCGATTGCCTTACTAGATGCCCCGGGGAAAATTTTCAATCGTATCGTCCTCAGAGATTTGAATAACTGGGCATCGAGTTTGAGGAAAAGAGATCCCTTTCAAGCTGGCTTTGTGTCTGGGCTAGGGACATCACCAAACATCATGACCCTGAATATATTAAAATCTCAATATGCAGCCCAGAGTCAACCATTATATCTGGCATTCATTGACTTCGGGTTGCTTTTGATTCAGTTGATCGTGATTTACTTTACAAGAAGTTATCTAGTTTTGCTTGTCCCTCCTCTCTTATTTCTATTATCAAACAACTTCATATCAACACATCAATACAAGTCCGGATCACAATGGAAGGATTACTCTCCAAGTTAATCCTCATTGGGCGAGGACTCAAGCAGGGTTGCATCCTGGCATCATTTTTGTTTAATTTGTTCATTCTTGATCTCGGAGAATCTTTTGCAGATATCATAAGTGATGCACCAAAACTAGGTCATCAACATATATCTTGGATGCTATATGCGGATGATTTGGTCCTTCTGTCACAGACCCCCAGTGGCTGCAAAACCTACTGAGCAAATTATCTGCATATTCATTACTAAATAATCCTATCATTAATCTAGAAAAAACACAAGTTGTTATCTGTCACAAGACCAAAAATGCTTCCCGTGGGAATAAAAATACAAATGGCATCTACACAATGTTTCAGTGATGAATGTCGAAAACTATAAATACCTAGGTCTGACTATTTATAACACCATATAACACCAGAATGCTTATATTGTCTCATTGAATTTAAAGATGGAAACGCTAAAATCTCAGGCTAACATATTAGTGTACAAGTATGGCAAATTTTCATACAGCCACATTATGTCGTTTTATCAAGCAAAAGTGGTCCCGATCTTATTGTATGGTGTCGATACTAAACTGCCAATGAAGAGGAACATTTGGGATTTATGTGAAGCTCGATTTTGGAAGTCCATATTAAGACTCCCAAAATGCACCCCACTTCCCATGATCTGCTTTGAAATGGGTTTGGTTTCACTTTTTTTCCACAACTATTGTGGACGATGTGTGCTTTATTTAGGAAATGTCTATTGGGACTAGCAAAGAACAACATCCTAAGCACAGTTGCGTATCCTCTTGTAAGTTCACCAAATTTTTTTCCATCTAAATGGCGTATTTGTGCACTGAATGCTCTGGCCGATGCATCTATATCTCTTGAAACTTTGCTTACAATCCCTGATCGAGCTAAGTTAAAATTATTCCAGTATGACTGGATATGCAATAGCGCCAAATGCTGCACATCTAAAGATTTTAATGAACAGTGGTTTGGGCCGAAAAGATTGCGGACAATGGCAGATTACCTAGTTAAATTCCCCTCGCCGCATATCAGACATCAATATCTGCGGTTCATGCTTAATCTTCTACCGACAATGGAAATATTGGTGAGGAGAGGTATTGCACCGAAAGATTCAAATCATTGTCGATTTTGTCAAAATGTGTACTATTGTGAAACATTGCAGCATTTGATAGTCAGCTGTCCAGCTTTGACTCCAATGAGGAAAACTTATTTTACTAATTTATTATATGTGTATACTCCAATGAACGAAAAATGAAATATGGATCAAATTGTTCAGAAGCAGAAAATTAGCAATTAGAGTTGCAATAACACAATATTTAAACGCTGTATTACCAAATGCTTACCAAGTAACTGCATGATCATTTCGACAAACTAATTGTGTTGATCCTTGTTTCATATCCTTTTCCTTCTTTTCTTCTCATTTTTCTTAATTTTACACAGTCTCACTCATGCTCTTTTTAACGTTTATTAATGTGATGAAATATGTGTATGTCGTGAAAAATTTTGTATATGAAATTGACAAAGTTAATATAATGCTAAAATGTTTATATGTTACTGTATTTGAAAGGTTGATTCTATCAGCCAAACAAATAAAATAAAAAAATAAAAAAGAAAACTTGGATATCAGACTGGAGGTATTGGCTACTCACAAGGAAGCTCCCTTGGATACTTGGAGACAAATAGGGGTGCCAGAGGTTGAGCTGGGGTGCAGAATACCCAGAGGAAGAACTGAGCCTGTGGCAGGCTCTCATGAGATCTGAGAATAGTACCGTGAAATTGACCTTGGTGGGGAGCTTGAACAAGGACAACGTAGAATCCACCCAAGACAGACAAGGATGAAAGTCTGTCTGCATAAATGGCCCATCCACTCTTTGAAGAGCCAACTGTTGCCAAAGAGACTTTCCAAGGATCGTTTTCAGACAGATGAAAAAGGCCTAAATATTAAGAGTGTTTATAAGACTGAGCCTCTGAAACCAATGCTTGGAGAGCTACAAGAGACTTTTCCGTCAGATTAAGGGTTTGGGGCAGCGGACCCTAGTAGGCTTGAGGTACTCTGGAAACCCTCATGTCTTTGAACTAGCATAGCTTTTTATGAAATAGTTGTCTGGAATCGTAATTCAGAGATACATTGATCCTTAGCTTGTGAATAACCTGGGCACCTGTAACGCTCACCTGATTCCCACGGAGGCGCCGATCTGTTCTGGACTGCTATGACCTCTTCTAAGGTGATGCGCAGGACTCGGAAGACGGACTGGACCGGACCCCCAAACCTCGTCTGTCTGGCCCTTAGAAGAATCCTTCTGTAGATGGAAAAGGGGATTAACTGTCTGCTGGATAATGTGTTGGATTCCCCCCCTTCCCCCCATCACACTCCTCGAACCCCCTCCGCGATTCCCCATAGAGTCTCACCTTAGAGTCTGAAAGGACGAGCTCTCCATCCTGCTTCCGATGCAGGGGCGCGTTGATTTCCAGTTACTTCACTGGATCTCGGGTTTGGTGAGTATTCAACTCCGCTTGACTTTTCCGATATGGGGCCGTAAGTATTCAGTTGCAAAAGTTCAAGCCTTAATTGTCCGTTGTCCTTTTCTCTATTTCAGATGTAGGATGAAGAATCCGCGTAGAGGAATGGATTCGCCGAAGGTAACTCTGGTGAGTCTTTTTGATGGATGGTTCCCTTAGTGATCTTGTTTTCACCCACTAATGCGTGTCTCTTTTTCCCCTTAGGGGCCGGCGTACGGCAGTACCAAAGAAGCAGCGCCGACCCGAGGTGTGGAAAGATTGTCCCAACAAAAATCAGGTAAGTCTTAAGGTGGAAGAATCAGGCCTTCCTCAATCTGTTCCTTCGCTCACCTTTGTTTTGTCTCTTTTTCTCCTTAGGCGCTGAAAGGCGACGGATGGTGCCAATGGTCGCTTTAGAGCCTGAGGGCACCTCGTGAAGGTGAGTGGAACGCGACGCTGCAGCGAGCGATGCGATGCGCTTCTAAAAATAATGTCTTTTCTCAGGATCGTCGGAGTGATGGTTCCGGACTCCGGATGGAGGTAGGTAAAGTTCAATTATTCACCTTTCTCTCCTTTCCTTCCTTTTCAGGTGTTCCAGGTTGCAGGCGGGCGTGGCTGGAGCCAGGATGCAGGAGCAGACACGGTGAGCGTCCAGCTGCTAGATGCAGAACAACGCGAAGCGTGAGCTGCTGTCTGGGCGTGGTCAGTGCTTAATTTGTAAAAAAAATAAGTGCCAGTGCCCAAAAAATATTGGCCCCATATTGCCGGGTGCGGCGCCGCCCGCAGTGCCGGCGCGGCCCGCAGTGCCGGCACACGGCCCAGCCCAGTTCAGTACTAGACCTAGATCGGCCCACCACCAGCCCATCACACTGCTGCTGCTCCATGTCACATGTTTGGCGCTGCAGCAACTGCTGGCACAGGCTAGTAGTGGGATGGATGGGGAAGGGCACACCTCCTTACGGGAACTCTTTGAGCTCTCATTATCATTAAACTTTGCACTGGAATTGCCTGCAAGTGTTTGTTTAAAGCAGTCTTCTGAGAGTTAATGGCTTAAAATTGGAGTTGTAAACACGCTACTGGTATAGTAAAAATGTCTTACCATGCAGTTCCTCCAGCCATTCCATTTATAAACACACAAAGCCAACATTTCTGGCTTGTGCATAGGTTTTAAGCTTTTGCCAGTCAGTGCTATTAGATACCAAGGTACCATTTTGCACCTGGCTGCTACAAACAGCTGTGCCTAAGTGCCTTTCCCATGCCTACACAAAAGCCCAAACTGTTGGCATTGCCAATGCTTGTTTTTGTTAGGTGCAGGAGCACCGTGGCGTGCTCCCTTCTTTGTGTCAGCAGCATGTGTGTACTCTTGCACACCTAGCACCCCCACCCACCACTTATGGGCTTTTCTCTTGTCACTCCGTGTTTGCAGGCACCCCCTTGAGCAGTACGTGTCCTTGCATTAGTTTGTTGCACTAAATTCCTGTTATGAACCAGCATTGGCAAAAGTTAACCGCTGGGGTTTAAATGTACAATCTGCAGGTTATGTACAGATCACTGCAGTATGGCACAACCGTCTACTTAGCTGTCTCTCTGGAATTAGTCTATAGTTTGCAGGCCACATACATCTGCAGCAGGCGCATGAACCTGCCAAGCTATCATCCAGGGATTGGACCCAATCACCAGCAGGCTAATCAGAGATCTCTGCTGCAGGCATGCTAACATCCTGAGCTATTTTACAGGGATAAGAACCTATGACAATCAGGCTACATCCAAATCTCTACAGCAGGTGCATTAACCTTCTTAGCTATTTTACTGGAATTGTCTTTTGACCTGCAGGTTACACAAATGTGGCGGCCATAACTACTGACATGGAGGACATGGAGGAAGCCCCCTCAATACTATTGCAACAGAGAACTTACAGTGCCCACCCCTAGGACAAGTAGACTTAGGAAGGGCAAAAACTTAAACCCGGCTGTGTTTTGGGGCAACCTTCGATTTACATAGGCTGCACTACTTTCAAAGGTTCCTTAATTATAAAGGCCACGTCACAAACTCCCTAGCCTTAGGTTATGCTCACAAATATTGCGTGTGACTCATTAGGCCCCTAGCCTGTCACAGGAAGACTTCACAAGTTTGGGACGTTAAAACCCATTTTCCGCGTGGAGTAATTGGACACTCCATACACAAAGCCAAGGCAAATTCCAGGAAAACACAGCACAGGCTCATCTGTGGGAAGCAAGTGAAAGGACAAAGGCCACTTTAGGAATTAACGTTGTGCTGTCTCATTCCCCTAGCCTGACAGGCTGACACTCATCAAGGGCTCGCAGGCCACCCTAGGTCATTCCCCTAGCCTGACAGGTTGACACTCATCAAGGGCTCTGATATAATGTTGAGGTAAAGTCACAGCAGGGCACTCCCTATTCTGTTTCTTTTAGGCCTTAAATTGTATTACTGCCTGGGTCTTGGGCAGGCATTAGTGTACAATGGAAAGCGCTACCAGTAACAGCCTCTTTCTATGGCAAGTCACAGCCCACTGAGAAAAGGTCATTAGTATCCCACAGCCCCTCATTCTGTGTATACGCCACAGAAAATGCACCATATACATACACTGTTTTCAGAACCTATCATTCAGTGACGTGGCTAGTTTGTTGGCATGACGCCCGTACGCTTACACGTTTTATTCACAAGCTGCTTTGGTGAAACCTGGTTGTGCATGGACAATGTCATGGACGAGGGGGTGAAATGGTGTTACAAACTCGTGGATTTCTGGAATAAGGGGCGTATAAAATGAATATCAGAAATATCAGAAACAAGCAGGTTGGGAGTGGGGGTTAGAATGCAGACAAGCATGTGTACCACTTAAGGCAGCGTGCGTGCCACCACAGGCGCCTAGCTCCTCGAGGCAGCTTAAGCCACATTTTTATATGAAGAGTAGAAACGTGAGATACATGACCCATGAGCGTGTCCATCTGCTGTTAAAATGAAGGCAGTAGATTGCGCAGACCTTCTCCTGTGTGCGCCTGGCTACTGACAGGCCCTGGGAGAAAAGGTGTGGGCCAGGCGAGCAGCCGCTGCAGCGATGGGCCAAAAACCCTCTGTGCAGCTGTTTGTGAATAAGGGAGGCGCTCTGAAACGCCTCCGCCAGTTGGGCCATCCGCCGTTTTCCAAACTCTATGCATGTAAATCGACAGCCAAAATAGGGTGAAAACATAAGCTCTAGCTCCAGTACTACTCCTTAAGATAGGTAAATCACTTTCTTCTGAAACGGAATTCATGCCGACTACATGAAATATGAACAATAATTAAACGCACAGTCTGTGGGCCCTCCACACTTTAAAGACACTTTTTTTAAGGAGAAAAGAAAAGTGCTCACCTCAGAAAGGCCAATTACCCAAGAATGATGAAGTTACGAGGACAAGTAGGAGAAATGCTTCCCTTAAACGATCACAACCGCAAGCGAGTGATTATTCGTCAGCGGGGGTGTGGCGGGGACAATAAAATCTGATTGCTCTAAACGGACACGTTTAATTGTACATCAGAAAGTTGCCCAAGCTGTTGTTGTTCGCTGCAGAAACGCCTTTCTCTGCTAATCTAGTGATTAAATCAGTGCTCCCCGCCATTGCTTATCTGCCTGCGACGAGCTGTTCTTTTAAAATAAAAGTGAGCCACCACCGGAGAGCAATTAACAGCTAACTACTGTTCTCTTCAGAACGGCAACATTTTCTTTCACTTCAATTGCAGGACAAGTAGCTTTTTGACCCACGAATTAGGGAACTGAGCACGGCTGCCTCCTGGCTGGCGCCACGCTGGCGGGTAGCTGGGGCACTGTCAGCATGGCCTCAGCGAGCGATTGCATTCATGAAAGAAAGTTAACCCTTACGTGTTAACTTTCTTTCATGAATGCCTTCATCCCCTGGGCACTGCTGCACAGCGAGCCGTGCCCGTGATCAAGGGCAGCTGCAGAGTGCCGGTCCCTGCCGGTCCCGGAAAAAACTCTCCCGGTGTTGGGTACCGCCAAACACCGGCACAAATTAAGCACTGGGCGTGGTTTAAATAGCCCCCAAAGTAGTTCCAGGTAAGTATTCTTCCTCAGCCACGCCCGAATGGTAAAATAGTCCCATAGGTAAAATAGTCCCTTTCAGGCCTCAAGGAGGTCTGGATCCGGCAGCATGGTCTGCATCAGGTAAGTCCATCCAAGCACTCCCATAATGAGCCTGGCGCCTATGGTGCCAGGACTGATGCCTTCTATGAGAGTGGCGCCAAAGGCGCCAGGACAATGTCCAAAGAGCCCCTATAAGGGGTTGCTGGGTCCCTCCCTGGGGACATGATGTCTGCTTTCGGGGACGCTGGCCCTGAACTGGCTTCCCGGGAGTAGGCATCATGACAGCACCTACCATTTCTCTTGCCCTCATTACATTTGCAGAGACAATCCTACTTTGGTTTATCTTCACTTTTCATCCTCTTCTGTTGAGTGCAGCGTTCTAAATGTTACCTTGTCATCCCCCACATAGCACTTGAGTTCTTTGATGATCCCCATCTCCTCATCGTGTTGCCTCTTTCTAGTTATTCATCTTTCTGTTTATATGTCCCATTAATGCTTCCTATTTTCTTATCTCCCATTCATCCATCTACTTGTCCTATCCATCTTCCTTTCTGTCTGTATCTATGTATCCATCACTGTAACCTTCCTCTTAATCTCATGCGTTTCTACTTACCTGTATGTCATCCATATCTATCTTTCTATCCTTCTATCAATCCTTCCTACATGTCCTTCTAATTTATACATTTAGCTATCCATTATGCCTTTCAATCACTTGATCTTGTCAGTCTTTTCCATCTTTTCGATCAATCCATTCTATTGCTCTATCCTTTCCTTCTGTCTGTCCATTCTACTTTTCTATCTCACCGTCCATCCCAACAATCCATCTATCTATTGTCACTCCTACCAACCACCCATCCATCGTAACAATATGTGCATCCATTGGTTCAGTATACATATCCATCTTGGCTATCCAACCATTCCAAAAACAATGGGGCTCATTTTAAGAGACATGCAAACCACATACAGGAGGGGACCTTACGTGTTGTTGGTCCCCTGCATGTCATTTCATCATTTACAAAGGGGAGTGTAATTGTGAAGAGTAAATCGAGGCAAAATTACCTTTATTCTTTACTTTACTCTTAGTTTTCCACACAAAAAAGAAATCACTGCCTGCAAATTACATTTTTCAGGCAGCATTTTGTAATGGATTCCTATGGAAGCTTTCTGTTAGTTACCAAATGTAAATGTGAGGTGTATCTCATTACAATCGACTTGCTTTACAACATCATGAAAATCATATGCACGCATGAACCCAGGTGCTCTGCCAAGATGAAGGTGGAATAGAAAGCAGAGATTAAAACTTCATTTTGTACCCCTCCTACTCCTTGGAAGGGCATGAAAATGCCCTGCACCTTACGTTTGCACTCGAATGCATTAAAATGACCCTCTATGTATCCATTCTACCCATCTTTGGAAAGAGATAAATGTGTATTATAATTATAGTATCCCAGCAAGTGGTCTGATCTTGAGGAAATTGTTATCTCAATGGGCCTTGGTTTGGAAAAAGTTTGGAAGACTTAACATAAGACTGTAATCGGTTCAGAGACAAAAAAACGAAGCATTATTTGAAAACTCAAATCTTTGAAAAGATGGGGAGAAATGCTTCCACGGAACGTACCATCTTTCTACCTATCGGTGTCCTTTGTTTGTAGTGCCTTTTTAATCAAGCTGCCAGTCATTCATGAAAAGGGGATTCAAAATAAAGTTAACAACCAGCCTAGCCACGACACTATGCACTTCTCCCTGCACACTACAACTTGGAATACTATTTTGAAAATGTACTATGATGTTATAATTGCCTCGGTCATCCAAAGGGGTGAATGAATTAGGGCCAAGCACCCAAGCTACAAAGAACACACAATCACCATCAACTTCTACTTTAACATTCTGATCGTGATCCAGGCAGGGCCTCAACAAATAAAGCAGTTTCAGCAAGCCCCACCTTCATTGCAAGACTCCACTGCCCACCTCCACAAAGGAGTCCTATATACTAATACTGCAGATTACTGTACAACGTGCCGACATCTGAAGGTGTGTTGAATGCAGCAACCAGCATTCTACAAACCACAAACCCCCCCCAAAAAAGGAGGACTGCATGACTTTAAGTCCTGTTATAGCAACAGCCACTAATTGCACCAAAGGAGACATCAGCAACAGGGAAACAAATAGCACAGCTTCATTCAGTTGGTATAAGAGATTCAAATCTGAAATGGCCAGCAAGGCCCCTGATTCCAGAACACAAGAGTGGGGCTGAGCTCTGAGCCCCGCTAGCATAGAATCTTAAATGCCAGATCTGCTAATAAAAATGCAACAATTGTTCATTATCTAACCAGTAAACTCATACCAGACTTCCTAATTATTACGTAAACGAGGTTCACATCAAACTACACTGAGAACTGTGACGAATCCCAGGGTATTGTCACTGCTCCTATAAGGGGAGCCCCTCCTCATGAGGCCAGGGAGGTGAGGCCACTACCCGATAGTCACCCTGGGGTGGTACTCAGTGGGAGGATCTCATCGGCATTTGCTGGGTTCCATTGATGAAATTGGTTTGTATGTGAATCCTTGTGACCCGAGTAGGACCGGTGCACTAATAGGATAGCAATGAAATATTGGAATGTCGGATTTGAACTGTTATGTGCAATATTAACGACACTGAGTGAACTACATGAATATCTTGCTTTACACAGATACAGTGCTGAAACATATGTGTGTACGTGACTCGGAGAGAGTACTACGGACTACACTGCCATCATGAATATACAAATTGTTTTTTGAACAAGTGGAAAGCTCACTGAGGGTGAGTTTTTATAAATACACCATTATGAATGGGATTGTCCACGGATTACGTCGTTGAGGCGTATTTTTAGGCATTATGATGTGACATGGGCCTAGACTGAGAGGTATTACATTACCTTGCAGGTGGATGCTATATCGACAGTTGTGTGCAGAGTAAGGCTGAATAACTGCCATAGTGGCACACACTAAAAGTGAAAATACAGACCAAGACCAGGAATAAGTATGTCGGTCTATACAAAGTAAATGTGTATATGGATAGATTGTCCATGGTATGGATTTACAGGTTGACTCTGTGTTCTATTGCTTCCTAGGTCCTCATTTGTGCCGCTTATTACATAAAATAGAAGTGGGCTTGTCTGAACTTCTAAATTTAGTTCCTTCAAACACTTGGGACTTACCCCCAGCACTTGCCCCACCTCCATCAATTGCATTTTGGAGGTGAGTGCAAGTTCTCATAATCATTTTTGGTTGTTTTGCATAAGTTGAATATGCCGTAGAAAAGAAATGAGGCTGGGCTATAAAATTTGTGTTTATTTGTTTGTTGGTGTGAATGTGTTGAAGACATCTTCCGCCAATAGTCATTGCGAGAGTGAAGAGACGGTCACTCTTGTTTGTTTGTTTTTTTGTCGTGAAGGTCAAGAATATTGTGGGTCTTATTTGTAGGCCTGGAATTGACCGAAACATATGTAGACAGTCTCTGAGAAAATACCATTGGACTTAAATGCATAGCACGAAGGAATAAGGGTGCAAAACAAAGAACATTACATTATATATAGGGTGACAAGAGAGACTTGATTTTGTGTTGTTTTTCTTATGTACCATATACTTTGGTGAAAGATTGCATGTGTGTAGGTACGAGTGGGTATGAAAGGTGACAAATAATAGATGTTTTAGATAAGATTGATTCTGTACAGTAGCCATGTAATTTTGATTCTGATGTTGATAGTGATATAATTAGTGAAATTAAATATATATTTTGTGTAAGCATTTTTGTTGTAGTGTGTTAATCCAGCTTCTATACCAAGATCATTTTTTTTTAATATGAGGATAGTGAACCAGACTTGTTGCCACGTTGGTGAACCTGAGAAAGGCCAGGGGAATGTAGACATTCCCCTTGATATTTGAGAACTTTGTTTTTGTGAATCAGACAGCCTGAGAAAGGCAAGGGGAAGGAAGACATTTCCCCATCAATCCTTTTTGTGCTAGTTGCGAGAAGCCTGAGAAGGTTAGGGGGACGGAGACACTCCACCACCCTAACAGTGCGAACTGTAAATAGAACTGAAGAGACTTTCTTTTCTACATATTTGATGGATTATCCAGAGAAGAACTCTTTTGTTACCTTATCCAGAATGAACATTAAGATATCACCCAACAGAAGGGTGAAATCTATCTGGGCCAAGGAGATACCCGGTTTTCCTTAGTTAAGGGACGGAAATAGGTCTAGACACAGGACAGTGGACTTTTTACTTTCTTTTACATTCTGACAGTTTCCTTAGTTTTGCTGAGTCAGGGCAACCCCTCTTAGAAATAGGGCTAGATAGGTGTTCTTTTCTTTGCTTTTATTCCTCAATAAAAGTGATTGCCAACAACTATGCCTCCACTGTGTCTTACTCATACTTCTGCACCCTTACGGAACCTAGACACCTTTGTCTTTTAAGGCTACAAAATCATGGTTCCCAATAGAGAACATAAAATGCGATGACCGACAAGTCCTATATACATGGTGCGACGGAAAAGTGGATTGACAGGACTCAAGGGGAAATTGTATAGCAACAAAATAGGTGACGAAGGAGTGAAAAGTGAGAACTAAGGATGCCCATATCTCTGTCAACACAATGAGGGCAATAACCGATAAGGGCAGGAAATATACTTCAGGATCAGAGCTGGTCTGTGTTGGAGCCGGCCCCCTGGACAACAAGTTCAACAACAGCTCAAACCTAGTCATTCACAGATCTGGTCAGGAGGCCTTCTCTTTGATAAAAAAAAAAGAACAAGAGCTTCTCAGATCCTTGTGCTGGGTTCTGTGAGATGCCAGATGATTAAAAAGAGTTTTATAGCATCTCAATACACTGTGTTCCCAAGCCAGTAAGTTGGACACATTAGGGTCTGTATCCTGTGTCCTTATAGGTTGCACAATTCTATGGGCACAGGCTGGCTTTCCTGGACCTTAGCTATTCCCTTGCCTTTCGCATTCTACTTAGTAGTATACATTTTCTTTCTCCAAATATAATGTATTTAAACCACACAGTACAATAGTAACAGTCGATCATCATTATAAGCCCTCCAAAATTGTTTAAAATCGTACACTACAAATGACATAAAATTACACTGTAGACAATCTCCTAAACACTCTTTCTTGAAGACCCCAGGGATAAAACAAGCAAGGCTTCAGCAGACATCACATATGAGTACCAAATAAAAATATGCCACACCACATTGCCTAAATCCTAATGATTTTCTCAATAGAATTAAGTCGTTATGCCATGTGAGCTACTTACAATGGCAAAACAACTGGACATGCATATTAATTTCTTCAGAAACATTATCGCAACATCATTTAGAATCAATATGTGAATTCCAGGACACTCAATTCACAGCTAGAGGTAATAGATACAAACGTAACCTAGTAATTGATTTCCATGCCCTCATATTTGAGACAATCTACTTCCCCGTAACTTGTCAGGTCATCATCCATTATAGTCACCTGTCAAGGGTAACCTCTTGTGGCACTCTCCAATGCAATCCTTCACACCAGGGCTTGAACTCTGGGATCTCTCCTGTTCTCAGTACCCACAGGATTCTCCGTTTCAGTACTGAATGGCTCTGGACCACTGGGCAAGTACTTAGATTTATTGTTGGACATGGCAATTCCACCATGTTTGTCTATGTCAACCAACTAGCCTCCCACTAGTACACATATTGAAGGTTGTTTTGGTGTGTGCCCTGCCACGTTTCTGGCCCAGGTCACAAGGATTTCAACTGTCTCAACCCAGTGTCTTTAAGTCTTTTCCAGGTTAGGCTCGACTTACTCTGCCTTACTCCTACTAGTGCTCTCTCTCTCTCTTTCTCTTTCTCTCTCTCTCTCTCTCCCTCTCTCTCTCTCTCCCTCTTCCCCCTCTCTCCCTTCGTCTATCCCCCCTCGCCCCTTCTCTCCCATCTTCCCTCCCCCCTCTTTTCTCTATCTCCTGTCTCTCGCCCCCTCTCTCCTCTCTCTTCTCTCTCTCTCCTGGCCTTATTGGCATTCCAAACGGTGGATTGTTGTTGACCCTTGCCCCCATTGCCTTCTCCACCTTGTACTGATGACTTTCATACCCTCTGGGAGTTTTGCCTCTAGTCTATCCAACTGATGTCCCTTCTTCCTCCTTTAGATATTTCCCTGCGTCAGTGCCTCCCACTTTGTGATCTTGTTCCTCACCTGCCACCTGACAACTTTCTCTCCCTCTTGATGCTTCCCTTCCTTTCCTTTCTTCCACCAGCCTCTTCGTCTTTATGGTGTTTCCTTTCTACAATGTCTCCCTCTCCCTAATTTTTTTCTCCTCCTTCCTCCACAGGACTTTCTTTCCCACTTACCTCATCTGATATCCCTCCTTCTTCTCATCATGCCTCCTAACTTCTCCTTTCCTCCTCCTTCTATTTAATCCAGCCCTTCTCACACTCGTTCCTCCCATTGTTCTCTACTACTTCCTCTGCTCTGTCTCAAATTCTCGAACTGTCTCCAAACTCCCACACTAACTCAGGGGTCCTGCCCCCTTTTAGACACTGGGTGGCAGGCAAACCTGCCCCCTTTTAAAGTTGGGATGGCAGGCAATTGAGCTGCCAAAGCACATGAGTGTGTACACCTGCAAGAACTTCAGGATTTGGCTCACAGATTTTGGCTCATTTACACCTAACTGAACTCTGGTGTACTTACAAAACTCAGAATGGTCATTAATTAGCTTGTGGCTTCCCTGATGAGGCTATAAGTAAGCAGGGTGCCATCTTTGCCTTTGGGTTGCCTGAATCCCAAATGGTCCCCTCACCTCCCGGCATGCCGCTGCAGTGACCAGTATTCTCTAATTGCGCCACACTTGATTGGTCTTCCAATTTAGGAATAATGGCAATCTGTGGTCTACTGCAAAGGCTGTGGATATGCATTCAGGTTTTCTGCCCTGAAGGTGCAGGGACCGCGATCACTGTCTGCACGCAGCCCCAGAATCCTGCAGGACACATTTTACTTCTGACAGTTGCAAAAGTAAGTCATCCTTTCAATTGGGAGTTCTTAGGCATAAGGAAGGAATCAAGGAATCTGATGATACTTTAAATAATAACTTCCTACATTGGATCAGACATAAAAGGAGGTGTTTATCATTACAAATGCCAAAGTTGATGTGATTCAATATCATGATCTATATACCCCTTCCTCCTTCTCGATTTAATTAGTAAAGGGTCTTTTAGCGTTGCATTTTAGACCATCCCCCCCCTTTGTACTGTCTGATAGGAATAAACTATATCTGTTTTGTAATTTCCCATAATAATAAATAATACAAGTAAACAAAGTGTGGCATCTTCTACCATGAGGCACATTACCAATCAGAGTAAAAGCACTGTAGGATCTGAAGTAAAAAATTACCTAATCGTCCTGGACTGAAATAAAAGTCTCCTGCTGGCGGCCAGCCCTCTGTATCATGATCCATTGTCAAACAATATCATTGTTATCTGTCAAGTACATTTACTGTCTTGGAGTATGGCTGACTTAATGAGTAAGGTCAATGACACTGATTGGATGTCTTTTATCATGTGTCTTTAAAATCATTTGCCCGCAGGTGATGGACACATTTTTACTGTCGCTCAAAAGGATGATATAATGATATATTGATCATTAAACCTGAACTAGATGGTAGGTTGTCTCTCATGGTAGCAAATGTTTTTGGGACAAGATCATGAATCAACTTTTAAATTCTAAGATATTTCCTCTGAGTGGGTGTCTGATAAATATGAATGATGTTTACTTACACATTGCAGGGGTATGAATGCCTAAATCGAGGGACTGTTAGATGTATTGCTCAGGGAGGAAAATAATGCATGTGGTATTCCCCCATTCTGCGATTTACGTGCATGTTTATATAAAAAATACCCTAACTTTGGGCAATTGTTTTTGTGAAGCACATTCCGGTCATGCAGTGGTAGACTTCCTGGTGAGTCCCCATGCACGTAACCTTTTCTACAAAAAACCCACATCATTTTATTGACTCTTTCTTCGCATTTTATTTCTTGGAAGATCTCAGAGGATCTCAGGGTAATTCATAGACATGAGAGGGATCCTGACCATCTCCATCTGATTTTGGCGCCACCATTTCTTAGGCAGAGCTTGATATTGGAACCACAAGCATTTGTGACAGAGAGCTCTCAAATAATGCCAAGTGTTTGCACTGTATTGATGCACTTTCAGCGAAAATGTCACTAGTGGTTTAAGCTAAGCTAATTCCCCTTTTAGACCAGTGGTCTGTGACCAATTTCATAAAAATGTGGTAACCATCATTTATCCATATGCTACAACCTTAGGGTGCACCATACCTACAAAACATACCTGATTTGAATCAGAGTGCATGAGTGCGAAAATGAAGGTCCTAAAAATATTAAAAACAATACAAATACGATTAATGGTTATGATTAATGGTTAGAAAAAGAAAAAAGTGAACAACAGTCGAGTAAACTAAAGCACCTTAAATGAGCTGTGAATACTGTCAATATAAGAGATTTTTTGCCAAATAGTGTGAATGGATGCGACAACGAATACTGTGATTTTGGTCATTAATGTCCCGAGGTAGATTGACTTAACCACTTCCAGTCATCATATTCGGGAAGCGAGGTGGAAAATCATCACTCTAATAGTATATATATCAAGTAAATAGTAAGATGCAAGTTGTATTTAAAAATAGAGATACACTAAATGCTATGTAGTGCCAAAAGAGATGTGGATCCGTTCATCAGTGGCCTGGAACTATGGGTACTTTTTATTTGTAAATTAAGCAAAGGTGTGGGAGCTTCTCTACTGAGGACAAGCATGTGTCACATACCCTGTTCTATGGAATTTCTTCTGCTCAGGAGGGTCTACAACCATGTTTTAGCTCACTGCACCCTTCAAAGAGGAGAAATAACGATTTGCATATTAGTCTGGTCCCACCCATATGGGTAGCCCAGCACCGAAATGGTAGGTAATTCTCCTCTGAACAAGGGTACCATCAGCAACCTCAGACACGTGTTCTGGGCTTGTTGGGCCTCCTTAGTGAGGTAAAGCTGAGCTCGTCTAGAGCAGAGTCGGCAAGGGGTCCACATATGCATTAGCCTGGATTGTAGACCTTCCTTAGTGGAAGAAATCCCATAGAACAGGGTATTTGACCCATGTTGGTTCTCAGTAGATGGGCTCCCATACTCCTTTTCTATTTTGTAAAACATGTGGTTTCACCCTAAGTAACCAAGCATAATCCAGACGTCGACCCTTTGCTCACTGTGATTTAGAGAGGCTCATCTTCACCTCCCTGAGGAGGCCCAACAAGGCCGAAACACGTGTCTGGGGTTGCTGATGGTACTCTTGTTCAGAGGAGAACTGCCTAGCATTTCGGTGCTGGACTGCCCTTGTGGGTGGGACAATGACTTATATGAAAATGGCTTTTCTCCTCTCTGAAGGGTGCAGTGAGTTAAAGCGTGGTTAAAGAACCACCTGAGTGGAAGAAATTTCATAGAACAGGGTATTTGACCCATGTTCGTTCTCAGTAGAGGGACTCCCATACTCCTTTTCTACCTTTTATTTGTAAATTGCTTAATGCTGTGATTCTGCATAGGTAAATTCCCTGTAGCTGACTCGATGCAGAGTTTCTTCCTGTGTTTAATAAGGGTGATTGGATGTCCACATCCAACAACAGGCAGAACTCCCATATCAACAGTTTACCAAAAGTTTTAAGGAAGGCACTTTTCGATAAATTGAAAAGTTGAACAATGGATAATGGTGTTTTATCTCCTAGTTCCAAGCGGGACTCTGATGAAGAGTAAGCAGGTTAAACCAAATCTTTCTGTTATATCTCCTTATGCTTGTTTTTGTGATCATAATGTAACTGTGCATTATGGGCTAAGAGGTGAGTGCACTGTAAGGAAGGCATGATATTGAAGTAAGACAAACACAAGTGACCAGAGTTCAAGGGTGTTCATTGAACTTTCACAAAGGGGTGAAAAATGCCTATCTAAACCGAAATCTACAGATGGGAGCAGGTTACGACCATCAATTAATAACAATGCAGTCCTGGTGGAGTCTTGTCAAAATAAAAGGGCCTATACTAAGAAACCTATTGCCAATCCTTAATGCTAATTTACAAATAGTGTGGGGAATGTTCATGCAAAAGAAAAAAGTGTTCACAAAATGATGAGTCAGAATGTTTGGGCTGTGGGCCTCCATTCCCCATGTTTTCAGGACTGGGCAAGGCGGTTCACTCGAGCCAAGTACACACTCTGGCTTCCTCGACATGAGGATACAGTTCCAATTCCAGCATCAGGGCCTTCTGCGCTCAAGTCTCTTTTCTCATCATAGTCTCTTGATTCAAAGGGCCTGATGTACAAACAACAAAAACAGAAAGTTATTTTCTTCTTATAACAATGTGCTCGGGTGTCTCACCCTGGATCCCCCACAGCTGTGCTCAGATCCCTTTTCTATTGCAGTGGATACCCCTCTCCTGGGTTCAGATACCTTTTATTTTAAGATTCTAAAATATTCCTTCTCGCGTGACTCGCGGTTCACCCCGGATCCTCCTCAGAACCTTTCTTCACATTAAATTAGTCTCCCTCAGCCAGGCTCAGACCAATTGCAGTTCACTTTATACTTATCGAAGACTTTCGAATGTGCACAGGGTTTAGCATTACCTTTCGCAGGACCACTTCGATATAAAGTTCCCTTTTTACAATGAAGTTGCCATTCAGTTGGATGCCTAACAGAGACCTTCTAATGAGCACCCACGTGGCGCCAGACCACTCTGTACACGGTATCAAAGTATATTCACTCCTTTAGTTTACACTCATCACATGCGCTTCAAACACTGTTCTTTGTGGATTTCTTTATACATTGTTGTAGCTTGCAACCTTGGTTCAAACACAATCTGATTTCGTATCAGTTTCTCCGACTCACCGCTGTGCTGCTGTTACTGGTGCGGCTTTCTTGCAGGAGCCAAGGACAGTACCACGGCAGCAATCATTCCTCCCGGCCTGGGTTACCGACACGGGAGCACCCCCCGGATACCTTTGATGCACAGCATAGGTTTGCTCAACTTCAGTTCCCGGTCTTACGCTTCTCACATTCCAAGGCCCGTGAAATTAGTGGTTTTGTGTGGTGAAGAGTACTTCCCTCCTTGCAACGCTCTCTGGTCTTGCTGCCTTTCTCCTTGTGTTAAATCGCCATTGTGGAACTGTTGGCTCCTTGTGTGCTTTTACTCGCTCAGAGTGTGCTTTCGTGCTCCGCCTTTTATCCGTGTGGGGAAGTGTGATGGGAGTCGGTATGTGTAATAATCAGTAATTGCCTGATCTTGCCTGACCATGGTGTTGAGACATGTCAGGTATACAGCTCTGGTGCTAGTACGTTGTCGCTCACTATCAACTGTCCGTGGGAAAGTGTTCATGTCAGGAAAAGTGGGGTTAAGCTGCTAAATATCCTACCTGGTAGGATGGGGAAAAGGTGTTATATTTGAAAGAACATTCCACTCAGCTCGGCAGGAAGGGGGAAAAGACACAGGTTTTTCACAGCACCAACACATTTCCTGTTGAAAATAGGGTTAGCACTGATGCTTATTGGCATCTCTGCTATTGTAATTGTATATTAACTGTCTGATCGAGAAAAACAATGATGGAGGTAGATCAACACAGCATCGGGGGAGGGGGTTATATCAACTCCGCATCGGCGGGCAGGGGGAGAAAATGTTTTACACAGCCTTTTTTGCAGACATATTTCCAAGATTCTATCACGCTTACAAAAACTGGTGGACACTTTTTCTCTAGGGCCTGCCTATAGAGAGGCAAGACAATGAACAGGCATAGAACAAAGTGCATGATGTGCAAAATTAATGGGAGAAAAAGGTTAGACATTAAATTACAAAATGATTCCCCAAAACAAGTAGAGCAGTATAATAATTGGGGGAAAGTTTTTCCTCCATAATTGGGGGAAAGATATTCAATTCTTGCTCACAAGGAAGGGGCAATGAACACTTTCTTGTTCTGGAGTTCAGACTCCAACTCCTACGTTAGAGATCTATCAAGTCCAAGGCCACCCTGTTCTCCTTAATGAAACTGAGAAATGGGGCTACAAGAATATAGCAGAATTTGACTGAACAGAGAGCAACATCTTAAAATCCCTTATTGCTGTACCAAAAAGCACACCAGATACACTTTTAAAACTGTCACTTGGTGTTAAAGGTGTTGAATATTTGCCAGGCTCCGCTGACTCATGTTTTGGTCTTGGTTTGGATTTTATCCAGATTTGGTAAAATACTGCACTACTGCTTATTCTGTCCTGAAACATGTTCAAGCTCTAGTTTTGGGCATGCCAAGATGATGCCTACTAAGTTGGTCTTGTTTACCCTGTGGGAAAATACCACCTCCATCAAAGTACACACCATAGGAGTTCTAAAAGAAGTGTAGGGTGAATGGTTCCTCATAGCAATTTGTTGATGTAAGCTCCTGAGTCTCAAATCAAACTATTATCTCAAGGTAAAATCACTAGCCGTATTTGAATCTCATTGAAACCTTCCATAGAAAAAGTCTGTGTATGTGTCTCCTGTTAGGGATCTTACCACTGAAATCATTCATAGCCAAATGGAGCAAGTCATGATTAGCAGGAGATTTTTCTCTACTTTCCCACTGATATTTTCGAGGATCTTACCCCCTTTTTGTTGTTTTGCCCACCATGCACACAGCGTAGAAATATGTGGTTTAACCCACTTTTTGGGTCCTATAATATTATGGCCGTAGTTGTAGCAAAGTCAACCAAGTGATGTTTGAAGTGTCCACCAATCTTTAAAATGCAGGAGGGTTTTACATTTAATTGGTAATCGTATTGCTTGAAGTAGAAATGTGATTGAATATTGGTCAATATAATAAGATAAACGCCTTAAGTAATCCAGCTACGATTTATGATTTTAAGTCATATGTAAACATTTTACAATCTTAAGTGTTTAGGTGTACAGATGTGTTTTTTGAGAACAATCTGGAAAGGAGAAAACTGATGTTAAAATTAAAGTCAGTGTTTTATTAATTTTCAACTGTTGATAACTTTTTACTATGGTTTGTTTTTGTGCCATTTATTGAATTCTGTATATGTTTGTATGGGATATATTCCAACAAAAATGAATATGATTATATCACCCACCACCCTCTATGGTGCAGCCTCTACCGGACAGTGCTTGAGTTGAAAGAAATTGAAAAATCCCTTATGATGAGTATTTATAAGCTTGTTGAAAGTTGTGTAAAGACACTTGCACTCTAAAACGATAATGATTTTTAGATTAATTTTTTAATGTATTTTTTGCATTTTATTATGGTATGTTTTTATGAATTGTTCATTCTGCAAGACGTTTAATAGACTGCAGTTTCCAAAATTAACATATTACTGACTGACTAAAACAATGTACCACATTTGAAACCTTTATTTCCGCATGTGACCTGAATGCTAATAACACTGTAACATTAGTTGTGGTATATTGCGCTCCTGGTAATGGTAACAAATCTTAGGAACAGTGGCAACATGCATTGACCAACCTCCAGAATACCACCAACAAAATACTCCTCATTGGTGAGTGGCTAGAGTGCACTGAAAAAAAGTGCACAGACATTTTAAACTATGTTGTCACTTCTGTACTTCAGGGATCAAGCTTCTGGCCCACCCATAAAGGTGGACATCAGTTAGATGGGATATTTGTTTGGAATCTGGATGTCACAAAACCCAACATCTGCAAACAATTCTGGAGTAACCACCATCTGCTGTCCAGTGAAACTTAAACCCTTACAACCAGAAGAGTTGCCAGAAATGATTACCTGGCATAAGCTACTATTTTAGACCTTGCCATGCAGTAACAAAAGAAACCTTTGGCGAGTACTTCACTGATCAGCCGGCACCCGTATACCTGCCCATTTCCCTGCTACAATTCCAGACTTGTTAAATTATGTAGTAGGATGAACCTTGGTAGCACTAGCATTTACATTCCTCAAAAAGAAGAAAGAAAAATCCAAGAAAGATAAGTGGTTTAACCAGGGCATATCATAACTCAAAAGGTCACAAGGACACTGAAAACATAATGACATTAAAATTTATGATGCTAGCGATGTGCCAGACTGCCAGATGTGTGCTACAACATACAAACTATGCATTCAGCACAGAAAACAAGAATATTATTCAAGCACAATTTTTTGAAGCACCAATACATTTGAAAGGGCTCTTTCTAACGTCCAGGGCACTGTCCAACCCTTCCCAAGATGATCACTTCATACAAGAAAGACTCTGCAGAGAAAATGGTGACCTACCTATGAGAAAACAACTCACGATTCAAGGTTCCATTACCTCTCTTCCATGAATACCTAGAATGCACCAAGTTATAAATGAGGTAAAAATCACATCTATTATCCTTCAAACCAACTAAGGAATCTGATATCCTCATACTGGTGGAGAAGCTAAGCTTCTGCAGTTCTATATAACCAGTGCTCTCCTGGTATAATCAAAACAAACATCAAGCTATTAACTTCGGCCATTACAAACCTATGATTGTAATGCTTCTCTCCTTTCATTGGTAGTTCCTGACCCCCTTAAACAAGCAAGCAGTACACCTCTCATGAAGAAACAAACAGTACGACAACTGACATTTGAAATCTTCGGCCAGTCTCCAACCTCACATTCCTGGCCAATATCATAGAGAAAATAGCTGTAGCCCAATTACAAGCCTACCCTTTAAGCATGTGAGCTACTGGATGAGAGAAAAAACAGGATTCAGACCACTTAAGAGCACAGATGTGCAGAACATTCTAACATGACCAAGGGTTAAGGTGATGCAGAGTAATTCTGATCTATCTTGCCATGCTCAATTCCCCTTGATACAACTACTACTTTCTTATGAATTGTTCATTTTATGAATTGTTCAGCTCCATTATTTTCCATCTGCAATTTCGCGTGGCACAGCCAAGCCTCCCACAAATCATTTCTTGTGCTATTGCGTCTCTTAGCTATAGAATTGTGCACTTCAGGCCCTGACTCCTTTTAATATGTGTATAAACACATGCCCATGAACTTTCAAACCCGCCCTACGTCAACTCGAATGCAAAGTTATGCCTTGCAATAACATGCTATGACATATTATGCCACCCAATGTTTGCAACTTTATGTAATGCTTACCACTTTATTCTATAACTAACATCTAATTCTCACCCTTGTCCCCAACACCCACGTGCCTCTACACAGGTGCCCACCACCTCTAATGCCACTCAAGCCTTGAAATATAACAAGTTCCCACACACACCTTAAACACCCATCTTCTCTTAGCCTTCCCACTACACGCTGACCAGCAAGTCTGAGCCTATCAATGCTTATACCCACATAGACAAGGATGCTTTCTCAGGACACCTACTTGCATCAAGCAATCACCCTACAACAGACACGTCAACACATGTTTCTTAACTCATAGTTACTTATCGACAGCGGAGCACCATTTTCAAAATCTGCCTTGTATCACCACTTTAGCAAAAGCACTTATTGATGCCTTCCTGCTGTCCAACTAACCACCCCAGATCCTGCCCTTCTATTGCAGTGCACAAAGTGCCAAAATGGCATACATATGTCAGGTGATGAACTGTATATGATCAATACCATACGATAGCATGTTAACAGAGCTTCTTGGAGTGTATTTATACTAGCAACTGCCCAGCACCTGATTGCAGTCAGCTCTGTTAATGTTGCAGTCTCTCAATTTCAGGGTTTACTATGGGATAAAGGTAAAGACTAATTATCCATAGCATGTTAACATAGCTTCTTGGAGTGTATTTATACTAGCAACCTCCCAGCACCTGATTACAGTCAGCTCTGTTAATGTTGCAGTCTCTCAATTTCAGGGTTTACTATGGGATAAAGGTAAAGACTAATTATAATTCTGTCAATGTGCCTTGCTAGTGAGCTGTTTGAATAATAGTACTGCACTATGTGTGTCATATTTTCATAGCAGCCCATCCCTCCAAACCTGTATGTTTGAAAGGTTAAGAAACATTCATTTTGATGTATTTGTTTCCCATGTTCTTCAGGTTGCCTCTGTCTTTGGTTCAAACAGACTCTTCAGTGCATCCCGGGATAAGATGGTGAATATGTGGGAGGTGCATGAAAAATCTGGTCCATCGCAAAAATTCCTTGGGCACCATTTGGTTGTGACTGGTCTGGCTGTGAGCCCAGGTAAATCAATGTGTATCTGGTGTCTGGGTGAGGGTGCAATGTTAAAACAATGAGTTTAAAAAACAGAAAGCATTGTGGTACAAAAACATTAATGGTGCATTCATCCCCATAATTTCTCCTGGATAACACAAACAAGTGTGTGGGAGGGTAATAGATTAGCCCTGACTGAAAATGGGTGAGTGGAATGGGCCGCTGAAGTGTGATAAAGGGTTTCAAGGGTGGATGAAAGACCAGCCTGTAGAGGGCCGGTAGACCCAGATTGGCAAGGGGCGTAGATGCAGACTGTCAGGACAATTGATAAAGTGGGATAGTCTGAAACTTTAAAGAGGTCAATTAGGAATATGAGAGGTCAAACTTTAACAAAGCTGGAAAAGAAGCTAGACTGCCAAGCGATGGGACGGATAAGTATGCCCAGTCTGGTATGGGTCCAGAGAGAGAGAGGGGAGCACCCAGACAAGCAATGGGCTGGTAAGAAAAGGAAAAACCAGCCTGATGGAATCTAGTAAGGAATGTTGCAACGTCAAACCGACAAGGGGCAAAACTGACAAGAACCACATGATTGTGGCCAAGGCACATCTTCTAATACACCAGGAAGAAGAGGCAGGGCCAGGCCACCAGTAAACTCGCAAGAGGAACTGGGCTAGACAAGAGGCTGGTAAGGAGGGCTGGTTTATAAAATACTATAAGCGCCTTGGAGGATTTTACAAGCCAGGGTCTTCCGTATGTGCTCAATGGACACAGCCCCGTTTCCACCACAGAGAAAAACCTATTAGTGGTTTATTCATATTTATTCCATTAATTCATTGAGTGAGATGTGGGATGAATAGTCTGTGCTAAAATGTAGGTCTTGCCACCTATGGGAACATTACCTGACTCAGCAAAGGGTGTTAAACAGTGTGGCAAAGTCACCTTGAGTAACCCGCCTGTAGCACTCTTGAGTGGCTCTGAGGACCCACGATGCCCACCTGCAGTGTCACAAGTTATTTGGTGGTGTTGTACAGGTAATCCCCACAACCGCTCCATCTATCTCAAAACCTCATGTCTCCAATTAGCAGGGGCAGCTGCTGCACAGCCCCCACATCATAAACATAGGTTACAAAAGAGTAGTGAGTCTGGCCCTCAGTCTGCAGCATTAGTGAGCCCCCACGAACACGACACAACATAAGTGTTCCCCACCCCCAAACCCTATAGTGATGTGACCACAAGTGTTTTCAAAAGAACTGCTAGCAAGGTGTGATGAATCCTGTGGAGTCCTCACAAAGACCCTACCTAAAGTCTCCTCCCAGGTGGCCATGGAAAGGCTGACGCTTTTTGATCCTGATCTTGGGGGGTGGTGTTCTGCGGGAGGATCACCTGGGACGAGAGAGGTCCCAGTGGCATAAGAGGACTCCATTGGGTAAGACGCTGTATTTGTCTTCCTCTCTGGAAGACATCTCCTCAATTCCAAAATATGTAATGGCTTGTTGTCAGAAAGATCTTTTAGCTCCCCAAGTTGAACATCTTAATATGTGTGAAAACATTCATAAAACCTTAGGCATTGGGAGAAATGAAAACCCTTCTAAAAACATGGAGACTTATAGAACTAACTCCCAAATGTACAGAGAAAAGGAGTCTGTGAATAAAAACTCGAAAAATCTTTTTTCATCAAATCAAATCTTCCGATCCTGATGATATTCCTGAAGAGAATATTATTGGGAATGGAAATGAGCATGAGATCAAAAATCAAGTCATAAAAACTGATTTTTGCATTGCAGACTCCAAGTCCCATAATCCCCAAAGTACTGGGACAAAGAATAGGGTTGAATAGGAACAAAACTGCAAAGTACAGCTTGTCAATGAGAATGACCTTCACTGAGGGAGACAGGGAGGCTTAAAAAGTCCCCTCAAGTGCAGGCCATGAGAAAGAAGAAGCAGAGCAGTAGTCGTAGGAGAAGGAGTTGTGAGCTCTCCATGTTGCAGCAGAAGCAGAGACTAGAGGAGAAAGAAGAGTCTGGGACCACTGTCGAGTGTCGAGCAGTATCTGGTCCTGAGTGGGTCTTCACATCCAGGAGCCTTAATTGCAGAGGTTGCGCAGCGTGAAGCATCGGAAAAGGACCTTGTGCCCTGGAGACCTGAATTGCTGAGCCTGTGCAGGGGGAAGCAAAGGTTTGGAAAGCTTCCCCCGCAACAAGGTTGTCTCTGGTGGCAGCTGTGCACCAGAGAGCCTTTGTAGCAGAGGAAGCTCTGTGTGCGAGTGGAGTTGGCAGCGGCAGGCTGGAAGTAGCAGATTTCCAGATCGCGAGGAGCAGCTGGGAGCAAGGGGAGAAATGGACGTGCACGTCTTACCTGGTGAGTTCACCAAGCTATTGTGACACCAGAGAAATACAAAAGAAGGCAATTTTGAATACTGAGCTGGCGGAAAGCAGAGAAACCCATATTTTGTCAAAATCAATTGACTGCGACAAAGCATGCAAGTTTATTTAAAACCGAGCAACAAGAGGGGTCAATACTTTTAGAACCCAATGTAAACTACCATTACCCAAGCCAACGGAAAGTTAGATCAAGGCAATCTAAAACCAACAAACATTGCCAAAGTCAGGAGGGGGCAAATGAAAGTCCCAGAGTGTGTCAAGCTTATTGCCCATGTTTGAAGAAGTTTATACCAGAAGCTGGTATAAACCCATATTGGCAGAGCCAAGGAAAAATCAGAATAACACCATATCGTTGTCTGTATATGGTTATTGAAGAAGTGGGGAAACAAAAGTGGCAAGAAGGCGGCCCTTCTGGTAAAGGTTATTGAGAAGGAGAGGAGCATAACTTGCATATGTTTTGGAAATGACAAAAGTGTACTAAAGAGCACCAATGTGAATCTTGTCTTCCCTGGAGCATTGCTTAAACCCTGGTGTTGTGAAGCAAGAGACATTATGAAGTTGTTGTAAACTGATCTTAACCACAGATGCAGTGGTTGTTTGTAATTTGCTGACCTGGCAGGGGAGTATACCAGGTCAAAGGTTGTGATATTATTTTATCCTGTTTGGGCAAGGGAGTATACCCAGACAGAGAACTTTGAAGTAGTAGTCCTGGCATGGGAGTAAACCAGGTGTAATTGAAGTCGTAGCCCTGGTATGGATGTAAACCAGGTGGAAGTTGATGAAGGGCAAGTTCATGAAGTCCTGTGAAGTGGTGTTAACAAATCATCCTGACAAACTTTCATTGTGGAAGCAAGTGGTTGTTGAAGAAGCAGTAGTAGAACTATTGATATATTTTGAAATATTAACAAATCATCCTGAAAAACTTTCATTGCTGAAGCAAGAACCGTGTAAAACTGTGCCAGAAGTGTTTAACATCTTCACAACTAATACTTTGTTGCAGAACAACCCTCAGAAAGACAATGGGTCTCATTACGAGGTTGGCAGTAACCCGCTGGTGCGACTGGCGGTTGCCGCCAAGCCCGTAACACTGAATCCGGTTCCTGACTTCCCGGTGCCACCGGGACATTACAAGTCCCGGCGGCACAGGAAGTCAGGCGCCAGTTTCGTATGACCCCATTCCCATAGAGTCCCATACGGGACTCTATGGGAGTGGGGAGACAGAATCACCGGCACCGTTGCTAATAGTGCTGGTGCTTCCGTGACAACTCAGCCTACTGGGGCCGATGCGCCTGGCAGGGTCAGACCTCTCGGACGCAGCAGCCCTGGCAGGCAGACTCATAGTTTGGCGGTCCGGAAACAAGGGTGCTGGTAAGTCTACCAGCTACCTTGTTTCCAGACTGCCACACTTGTAATGAGGCCTATTAAGATGGATTTATGAACTCTGACCTGATGGGCAGAGGTTCAGAAGGCCAGCCTAGTTTCTCGGAACAGGGAAACCTTCTGGACAAGCCAGACCAATCAAGGTAGCATTGGCGGTGGTCAAGACTAGGTCTCAGGAGGGGTGAGGGTCACTGAAAGACCTCAATGAGCACACAGAGTAAAGGAAACTATAAATCACTCCCAGACAGGTGTATCTATATTAAAACTATAAGTACATTTCTGATGCTTGTTAATCTGCTTAGAATGACATGCTGTGCATATGGTCTGACATCCAGTGGTAACCAGAGAGTATTGCATCTTGCCTTTCGAGGATTCAAAGGGGACGTTGGCATAGGCGTGTCTGTAACACTATCCCTATCGTGACATGCAGTGTACCCAAAATCCCTTGTGCGCCGAGGTCCCTCAGATTTTTTTTTTCAACCCAGATAACTGGTCGCCCTACTGCAGAGCTCTTCCATAAGAGATATTGTTATTACCTTATTTATTGACTTTGTTGATTATCCCCTTAAAGTCACTTTGACGGTGCTTCCTGTACTACGCCGAAGACTGTGGAGGCCTTTCGTCCCTGCGATCCGGCAGCGAAGCCGTCCACGTGGCCGGGCACTCTGGCCAGCCTACACAGTAGGGAGAGTGGGGTCGGGGTGGCTATATTCTTTCAAGTATGCCTTTCTTCTTTCCCCCTCTTTGCTCCCTAAGTCTTATCATCGCTTTTATTGCCTTTCACTATGGAAAGGAGGCCATTTAGGTTTTGCCCCTCTTGCAGAGCCAGATACCCTTGGAAGGACAAGCACTGTCAGTGCAACAACTGTCTGCCCCTTGACCACGACAAAGCACGGTACGCGGCTTGTAAACTCCTATGCCCCAAGACACTTAAGGAGTGCCGCGTTAAGCAGTGGGTGGCCTATGGCATGTTGCAGGCTGGATGCTCTTCCCCCACCGCCGCACCCTCCGAAAGTGACGGGGTACCAGCAATGACCAGGCATCCGTGTCGGACGCCATTGACCTCACGGTGGACGGTACTAAGTCTGCCACGCCAGTCCCCGACCCTGCCAGGTCTGACATGAGCCACGCTATGGGGAAAACACCCAGCGACAGGGGCGTACAGGATCACAACACTAAGCACACAACCTTCGACGGTACTGTCGAAGCAGGCGAAAGCGCCAACGGACCCGTTGAAAATTTTGACGGGATCCGCCGATCTTCACGATCGGCAGCCTTCCCCGCATCCACAGCAGCGTCTTGAGACTAGGCCTCCTAAGTCAAAGGGCACTAACTCCAAAACCCATACGACTGTTGAAGTGCCCCTAGTGGACTCTCCTGCGCCGCCTAAGGCCCCGGTAGGGGAGAAATCTACCGCTAGGCCTTCAAGTCAGCCGGCACATCGCCCCGTTTCGCAGAACATTACCAATAGCATTGCTTCGGCAGTGGGGCTGAGGGAGAAGTCGAAAGAGGTGACGAAGCACAAAGAGCGGCCTAGGGATGCGCCAAAAGATGTGCCACAGCACCCTGATACTCGCAAGCACTACGTAGAGTCCAGTGCCTTTGTCAAGCTCTATTGGAGACAAATTTCGACGCCATAGGGAGGAACATTAAGATTTTCCGCCCCTAGACACTTCTAGCTCATCTACATGGACTAGAGAAACATGTGAAGGGTGTATGGACAGGTTGGAGAGGTTTTTCTCGTTTTCAGAGAATCTTACCCCCAAAAGACCTCGGGAAGACCCTCCCTCTGTGCCTGTACCTAAGTTTCAAAGGACTTTGAAAACTCCTCAGGAAGATTTCACTTGCATCCTCTCTGATGACGAGATCCCCATGGTCACATATCAGGACATATATGACCAAGAGGAAGATACTAGCTTTCTAGAAGGCTACAATGTGGATGACCAGGCGGATCCTATGAGGAACTGAGGAGATGGCCACCAGGTTGATGCAGAACCTTGGACACTCACTACTCCCACCCAGGACCATGATGTCCTGGTTTGGATTCCCCTCCCTTCACTCCGGCCCATCAAGCTTCCGCAGTGGACGACTAGATGGCGTTCAATGCCATCTTGAGAATGGCGGCTGACCATTTTGAAATTGCCACCCAGGTGGCCTTACCAGAATAGGATTTTGTTGAGGATATCCTTAAGGAAAAGCCCCCATCCAGCCAGGCCATTCCTCTTTTGAATTCAATTAAAAGGAGATTGGCACCTTCCTTGGTCACACCAGCCCAATCCAGGGCAGTAAACCCGAGGGTGGAAAAGTTATTTCGCCCCTCTCCTACTGACCCTGCCTACATCAAGAGAGAGCCATGTTACTCCCGATTCCTTAGTGGTCACCACCACCAGAAAACAGGCGAGGGTGCCCCTGTCTACCGGAGTAGCACCACCCGATAAGGAGTCGAAAAAACGGTATGCTCTGGGAAAAAGGGTAACCATAGCGGCTGTCTTTTCTACGCGCATAGCAAATAACACCACGCTGTTCGGCCAGTTATGCTGATGTGCAATGGAACATACTGCAGGAAGGTCTCCAGGAGGTGCCAAAGCCTGCAAGGACCAAGTTACTCGCCATTGTGTCCGAAGGCAGACAGATCAACCAGAATGTGCTGAAGAACACCCTGGATGCTGCAGAGACAGTAGGAAGATCCTTGGCACAAGGCACTCTGCTCAAATGGAGACCCAAGAAGCTCTTATAAATAAGCCTGTCGAGGAGACCAACCTTTTTGGTAAGGCAGTAGCCGATGCTCTTGAAACTGCCAAAAAAGAGCATGAGACTCTAGAGTCCCTTCAGCAAATGATCCACTGGGGCCAATCCCGTTCCTCACAGAACCAGTATAATACAGGAAATACCTGGAACTCAGGACAGGCATCCAACAACCCTGCCAACTATCCACCCAGAGGACAGCGGCATGGAAAAGGTAGAGGCAGAGGTCCCAACCCCAGGGCGGGCCACAACCTCTGGTCAGAAATGACCTGCGGATCCAGGCCCCATCCCATGTCACCCCGGTCGAGGGGCGTTTAACATCTTTCCTTTCGGCATGGGAGGGGATAACGTCAGATCAGTGGGTTCTCAAGGCGGTCGCCCACGGGTACTGCATAGAATTCGCCCGACCGCCGCAATTCAGACCGCCAAAAGCACGACACTTGACGCCGTACCATCTGTGAATCCTGGTACAAGAGGTGGAAGCACTTCTGGACAAGTACGCCATAGAAGTCGTCCCTATTCTTCAGGTAAACAAGGGTATTCATTCAGTGTACTTCCTTGTACCCAAAAAGGATCTCACCATGCGCCCTGTACTAGACTTGCGCCCAGCAAACAAATTTGTCAAACCTCAAAAGTTTTGTATGGTTACTATGCAGGAAGTAATCCCGCTGTTGAAGCAGGGGGGATTACATGGCGACACTGGACATGAAAAATGCATATTTTCATATTGTAATGTTGCCAGCCCACAGAAAATACCTAAGGTTCAGGATAGAGGACAGGCACTATCAATTCAATGTACTCCCCTTCGGCATTGCCTCGGCGCCAAGGGTGTTTACAAAGGTCCTGGCAGTAGCGGCAGCACACCTGCGCAGACTATCTGTCCCGATTTACCCTTACCTCGACGACTGGCTCATAACAGGGGACTTTTACGAAACATGCCTATTGAACACTCAGAAGACAATAGACCTCTTGTTCAGCCTGGGATTCTCCATCAACGAGAAGAAGTCCAGCCTAGACCCCAGTCAAGTCAAGCAGTTTCTAGGGGCTCTAATTTGGACGAAAGACGCCCTCGTCTTCCCCTCCAACGAGAAGATTCAGAACATGCTTTTTCAGATCCCTCAATAAGTAGCCAGTTGGGAAGTGAAGGCATGCAAAGCCATGCAGCTGCTAGTAATGATGGTGTCATGCCTTTACTTAGTGCTTCACACGCGGCCGCACATGCATCCCATGCAAGAGTGGCTCAACAGCCAATGGTGTCAAGCCAGCTGACAATAGGAAGATCTGGTAGTTGTCTCGCCAGCCCTCGTTCTCTCTCTGCAGTGGTGGTCGAGGGAAAACCTCTTGAAGGGGAAGACCTTCACCACCCCGCAGTAGAAGCCACTCTCAGCCACTCTCACGACAGACGCATCTCTCACAGAGTGGGGGGCTCACCTGCTACAGCAGACAGCGCATGGAGTGTGGTCCCTGGAAGTATTGTCCAACTGCATAAATCTGTTAGAGCTATTAGCAGTATTCAAAGCACTGAAGGCCTTTCAAAAACAGCTACAGGGGAAGACAGTTCTGGTCTTGACAGACAGCACCACAGCCATGTACTACCTAAACAAACAGGGGGACACACACTCTCCAGGCTTATCCAAACTGTCCCAAAACATTTGGATGTGGGCTCTCAAACACAGGATGTTCCTGCTGTCCCAACACGTTCCAGGGGAACTCAGTCTTCTAGCAGATGTGCTCAGCAGAGATTTCCCACTGCCCATAGAGTATGAATGGCATCTACACGAAGACATTGTCTCAAAAGTCTTCGCAGAATGGGGCTTCCCAGAGATTGACTTGTTTGCAACTTAGGAGAACGCCCAATGCCAAGACTACGCCTCCAGGTATCGCCAGAACCGCTGCAAGGGGAACGGGCTGTGGATAGCATGGTCAGGGAAATTTGTTTACGCTTTTCCCCAGACTCGCCTACTCAACAAGATTGTGCACAAGATGCTCCAGGAACCAGTCACCATGATATTGGTGGGCCCGCCAACCCTGGTTCTCTCATCTCATGGAGATATCCCTCTCCCCTCCTATGAAACTGCCCTGCCCATACAACATGTTGTCTCAGGACAGAGGAGAAACACTGCACCCATGCCCCCAAACTCTTAGGTCATAGAGTTCGGACACCTTGAACTCCCTCATAGATGCATGGACATACTTAGGGAAGCTAGGAAACCTAACACCCGATATTGCTATTCTAGTAAATGGAAACGTTTTGTCATCTGGTGCAATGCCAAGAGCGTCAACTCCATTGACTGCTCTCCTAGCCACATTGTGTTGTACCCGACTCACTTGTTAGACTCAGGATTGGTTTTTAATTCCCTAAAGGTTCACCTAACTGATCCCTCAGCCTACAGTACGTCACAACAGAAGGTGTTGTGGTGGAAAATACCTGTTATTAAGGCTTTCATAGAAGGGGTTAAAAGAATTCATCCCCCATTTCAAACCCAGCCCCCGGATGGGACCTAAATGTTGTATTGACCAGGCCTATGGGGTCTCCCTTTGAACCTATGCATAAAGCAAGTCTCAAAGACCTTACTTATAAGACAGCCTTTCTAGTGGCTATCAGTTTCTGTTCTAGACCCTTTCGTTACAGTCCACAGGGATAAGGTGGTTCTGCGCACTCATCCTCGATTTGCGCCTACATTTATTTCAAAGTTCCATGTGAACCAATCAATTGAACTACCACTTTCTTCCAGAACCCTACTAATGTGGCTGAAAGAAGCCTACACACACTAGATGTGTGCAGGGCAGTCATGTTTTACCTGGAAAGAACTAAACCACTGAGAAAGACAAACCCATTTTTCGTTTCAGTGGCAGCTGGTAGAGAAGCGGAATCCTATCTCTAAATCGGCAATCTCAAGGTGGATTGTCAAATGCATCACACTATGCTACACTCTTGCTAAGAGAGAACTGCCCTTCAAGCCTAGAGCACACTACTCGAGGCACTGGGGCTTCCATAGCATTCATTGCAAGTGTTACCCTTGAGTCCATTTGCAAAGCCGCAACCTGGAGTTCTGTACACACCTTTACAAAACACTATTGCCTAAACACACATTCTAGATCTGATTCTCAGGTGTGACAAGTAGTATTAAGACATCTTTTCACTACTGTTCCTTCTCACAACCCACCTCCAACTCTGAGTACTGCTCGCTATTCTATGCACAGCATGTGATTCTAAGCAGATTAGCAAGCATCAGAAGACATGCATTACTCACCGTAATAACATTTCTAATGATTGTATCTGCCTCCCCGCTCGGGTGGAAAGAACATAGACGTCTTACTGCTTTATCTCTTTTATGTACTCACTCACAATAGCCTTGGAGTCCCTTATGGCAGAAAAAATACAATGGGAGGGACCTCGGCGCATGAGGGATTTTGAGTACACTACATGTCACAATAGGGATAGTGTTACAGACATGCCTATGCCGACGCTCGAAAGACAAGATGCAATACTATACGTTTACCGCTGGATGTCGGACCATATGCACAACATGTGCATCTAAGCAGATACAATCATCAGAAATGCTATTACGGTGAGTGATGCATGTCTTATTCAAGGCGTTTGAAATTCAACACACAGCAATTATCAATAGTAATACATCAAACCAACAGAACACTACTATAATACTTATATACCAAGTTGCCTAAAGGGATAACGGCACAGAATGGGTCCACAACCTAAAGGGGAAGGAAGAAAGCAGTGCAAATAGTCTTTAGACAGTTATTTATAAAGTAAACCCTAACTGAGAGGCAGTTCTTTCCCTACGAAGAGAGGAGCCTTGCGCTCACTGCACTCTCAAATGTTGGTGTACGTGATAGTGCAGAAGGGTGAAAACAGGGTCTCTTGCAGGGGCTGTTACAGCTCAGAAAGGTGGGCAAGAACAAGTTCCCACTATTCTTGGAGGGTCTCAACAAAAGGGCAGAACAGGTTCCAGGAGTTGGGAAAGGTTCGATAGCACAGGCTATCTGTGGAAAGGAGAGTGGCCCTCAGGGGACACTTGTGCGTAAAAGTGGATGGATGCGCTAGGGGCCACCGGTAAGGGTTGCAGGTACTCACCAGCGGACTCTGGACCAAACTTCGGCAGTCGAGTCCGCTTTGGTTGCAGGTTCAAATGAGGCAGTTGTGCAGCTCTGCAGCTTTCAGCTGTGAAGTTACAGCGATGATTCCCTGGCGGGACAGTGGTGATTTCTCTGCTCTTGGTGAAGGGATCAGGACAGTTTCACTGTAGTAGGCTTCAGGGCTCAGAGGGGCACAGCAGCAAGGCACCTGCGAAGTTCGTCACCACGGCTGGGCAACACGGTAACCGTGTGTACTCTGGTTCGGGCACACTTTATTCCAGACCTGGGTATGCCAAGTATACGAAATTCGGTAGGGGAGTGGCCGTGAACACAGAGCTTGAGATGTACCAAGTTTCAAGGCTCGCCTCGAAAATGTGGCGGTGGCAGAGCAAAGGTCCTGTGCAAGCTGGTCAGCCCACTGGTTAGCCAAGGGACACTTCATAGAAGGCTTACTGGCAGGGTTTGATGAAGGTGCCGAGAATAGTTGGTCCCAATATTCTAATGGGCCGGCAGCATCTTCACAGACCTTCTAGTTCGATCAGATGCAGAGGGGTCCAGCGGGACGACAGCGGGCTCAGGTTTGCAAACCTTCCAGCGGGTCACCAGTGGTTCGTCGACTCGGCTTCTTAGTTTCAGGATACTTGGATCCTATCCTAGGTTCAGTGAGAACTTAAGAGATGGACCTGGTGTGGGTGTTTGGGGCCTTCTCTTATCCAGAATCTCCTTCGCGCCAAAACGAAGAGGACCCAATGGGAGATCTGCTCACATACAGGCACACCAGACGTGGACCAATCACAGACCACGGTGGTTCCAGTTATTCACAGTACACCAAGTCTACTAGACAGTCCAACCCACAACCTGGAAGGACACACAATGCATGCCCAAATAAGGGCTGACCCGGGTCGGCTCGACCTGGGGAAGGCAAAGGGGCAAGATGGCCAAAGGGCAGGACAAAGAACCTCGTGGCATGGCCATTTTGGAGCCAGGCCACCTTCCTATGCCAAACGCAGTAAGCACGGTTTGCATGGCAAAGGGTTAAAAATATGCGAAAAAATAAGCTGCCACACCCCTGCCCAAGGCACATCTGCACGTCTCCTAAAAAAAAATCCTTTGAGGGAGTCTAGGGCCTTTAGAACTGAAAAGAAGTCCCAAGCGCACTGTACTGTAAGGTACATTATGCACTTGTAACATGTTGCAGAACAGTTGCAACATTGGAAAGGACTAAGGGAAACAAAGTCTCCCAGTACGGACTGTCTTTAAGGGCATGTCAGTTTCCCCATAACAAAGTGAGCGAAAAAGCCCAGTGGAGTGCATCTGAAGGCTGTGCTTCACTGGTAAAGTCAGACTGTGGTGTTTAAACAGCAGCAAAAAGTTGGGGGGGTACACAACTGGAGGGAAAACTTAACGTACATGGGAATCTTTTCTAACAAGGCTCAATATATGTTAATACTGAACTAAGGTAGTGTTCTTGGTTTATGCAAAGAAGATTGTTTGAGTTCTTACTATTACAAGTGGAAGTGAAAGAACTTTTGTTGCACAATTCTTTTGTTGTCAAGTTGGAATCACAAAGAACTGTATTGGAACTTTGTTATAAGACAGGATTTCCTTATTCTTTTGGAACTGTTGAACCGAATCCTGGGAAGGGAAATTCACCCAGATTATAAGGAGAGACTATTATCATATTGTGAACTTAACTGTTATATCTGTTGCTTTTGAACTGCCATATGTTACCTTGTTGAGTTATTGTATGTATAAGTGTGAGGGACAGAAAACTTTTGTTAGTGTGTTTCCTTTAGTTTATTTTAGGCAGGGAAATCCTTGTCAGGGTAGGGATAGTGAGGTATTTATCCAACCTTTTGAGTTAATAAAATGGCATATTTTTGAAAAACCTTCACAAAGTTGTCCACCTCACATTTCTGGCCCCTCACAAAGGACAGAGGGGGGAAACAGTACCGTGGTTGTAGGCGGCAGTGATCACACATGCAAGGTAGAACTTTGCATAGCCTCCCATTCTTACTTTCACAGCAGAGGAAAATCCACTTATGATCTTCAGGAATAGTTGGCACCACTGGCTCATGCGGAGCCACATACTTGAGTCTGGTTTTCCACTCGACTTCAAAGTGGCAATGTAGACCTTTAAGTCTTTGGTCTCTGCTATTCAATACCCCTTTAGCCAGAATTGCCAAGGGGGAGACTAGTAATCACCTTTGATAGAAA
Organism: Ambystoma mexicanum; assembly: GCF_040938575.1. Lineage (NCBI taxonomy): Eukaryota > Metazoa > Chordata > Amphibia > Caudata > Ambystomatidae > Ambystoma > Ambystoma mexicanum. Next base: position 359,421,320 of record NC_090929.1, on the reverse strand, counting down.
TCTGTAAATGAATTGGAACACTAAGCAGAAGAAGATTTAAAAGAGGGAATAATTAATCCTGACTAAAACATCGAGATAGAAAGAGGGAAAATGTATCGGGGTCATCCAACTCTGGGATTCGCTTGTCTGCATCTCTAGTTTTCTTCCCTTTATGAAAGCCTTGACAACCTGAGTTTTCTCTGAAAACTAGTTACCTTATTGAATTTTGACACAGTTTTTGCTAATTCAGTTCTCTATGGCAAGAAGCTACAATAAATGGTGAAAGCTGTGTTTTGTAAATTGACACCATACAAATAGATGGGGCAATCATGAGCTCTGCCATCAGTTGCTCAGACCAGGCTACCAACCTGGAAGTTGAGAAGAGAGAACCGCCTTGTTAGTGTGCAGACCAATATTTCCAGAGTTAACCTTTCAAATGGATGCTCGCAGTATCGTTCTCTCTTTTTTAGATCCACCCCTGAAATCTTTGGATGCCGCAGAAAAGAAACACGGTTGTCAGAGGAACAACATCCAACATTGAACAAGAGCACACTGCTGGGGAGAACCGTATCCCAAAAGCTGACGAATGCTGGAAGCCCCAGAACTTCATCACAGAAGAAGAAAGAGATTACTGAGCTGTGCAGTGACGCAGGGAGTCTGACTGTATTGCCGGGGCAATCCGGCGAGGCCACACCAAAGCATGTAGGTCCACTAGACTACGAGGGACCATGAAGGGACATGACCCCACCCACCCTTGGGAAAATTAACAGTAAATTCCCCCGTTTGGTAAGCCAGAGCATGAACCGAAACATCAACTCTGCCCAGCTGCCATCACCCGTACACAGTAAGCCTGTGATAAGAAAGTGGCCTGGCCGATCCCCCTTTTGAAGACTTCCCTATGCACATAAGCATCCCGGGAGAAGAAGACGGGACATAATTTGACCAAGGAAAGCTATCCAATCAGTACAGGAGCAGAGCGACTTAAGCACGGAACGGGCATGAGGAAGTTTGGGTTAATTGGAGGCGGTCAGCCATGGACGTAGACCAAGAGACTAACAGGAGGGAGGCAGCAGCAGCTTTTGGAGGAGATTCGTGGAGAAGGTGAGTTAATGGCTTTGGTGTGAAAGTAGTTCTGCTGTGCGAGTGGGCATGTTTGTGCAGTGAGCGAGTAGAAGTTAGTGAAAGAAGTGGATGTGAAGTTATTTGGGTGGTGAAGTGAGAGGAGGTAAGTAGTAGCGGCAGGAGGAGTGTAGTATTTGGAGGAGGGGGGTGTAGTTGTGGGATGTGAGATACCAGGAATGAGACACGGACACCGCGGATTCATGGTTTTGGTCAAAGACTTTTATTAAACTAAGTCGAGCAATGCCGAGTGAGGAAGGCCACAAGCCCAGTGAGCGCTCTAGTGGTTGCTCGTACACATCTGTGCCCGGGAAGATTAAAAGGCAAGTGAAGCAGGGAATAAATGTCTGCTGTTGGCGGGAGAGTGCTGCGCCTCTCTGTTAGGTTGAAGAAACCAAAAGGCAATTACCAGCGTGGTGGAGCCAGGCGGCTCACCAGCAATGAAGGAAGAGGCTGCTGCGTGAGAAGGACACGTTGCACGAACGCCAGGAGCCAGCGAGAGACTCCTGGCTGTTCGCAGGTGACAGAGAGGTGACAGAGAGCAGCGCTTTAATTACTGGAGCCTGGAACGAAGCAGACATGTGAAGCGGTAGCTGCAAGAGCTGAAGAAACCAAGAGGAAGCGGTCGCGAGAAGGAAGAAGATGGAAATGCTTCTCCGGTCGACTGCGGGACAATCCAGGACTGCCAACAAAAGCCGGTGAGTCCATCCACCAAGAGGCAGTGGTGGCCCGGTGGTGTATCTGCGGTCACAACGAATACAAGTAAATGAACAGCAAGCAAGCCAGACGGAAAGAGCGAATGTACTTAATATGAAAAGGGGAATTAAGTTGCAAACAAAACCCTTACAAGGAGATGAATATAAATTGTGCAAACATAGGGGAAATTAGGACCAGATAATATATCCATAGGACATATTTTCAAACAAAGTGTGCGTGCACCTTTGGGGAACGGCAGAGAGCCCATGTGAATACAAAAAGCCCTCGCAGGAGTTTATGCCAGGCAATCACAAGTGTGTGAATATAGGAAGCCCTGGCAGCAGTGTATACCAGGCAATCACAAGTGTTTGAATTCAAGAAGCCCTAGCAGGAGAGTATACCATGCAATCATAAGTGTGTGAAAATAAGAATCCCTGGCAGGAGAATATACCAGGGAATCACATGTTTGTGAATACAAGAAGCCCTGGCAGGAGAGTATACCAGGCGATCACAAGTGTGTGAAAATAAGAAGTCCTGGTAGAAGAAAGTACCAGGCAACTAAACGTATGTGTAACAAAGAAGTCCCAAGAAGAAGCGTCAGGAGTGAGAAAAGGATTGTGGTGTTTAAAACAAAAGAGGTCCTGAGAGGAACATCAGGACTAGGAAAAGGGATTGTGTGAATCAAGAGATCAAAAGAGGCATAATTGCAAAGGCAGACAAGTTTGTACGTCATTACTGTTGTGAGCCAAGAAAGGCACAAGGAACTGTTCAAAGAGGAATCCAGAGGAAGGGAACCACCCTCTGAAGTAAGGACTTTTAACCTTGTGTTGGAGTCATTTCTTCTTCTTTTGTGAACACTTTTCTAACCCTCCAAAGGTTAAAGACATTTCCCGTTTCACCTTAGGGTTTAGTTTTAGTGTGAGGGTCAGAATATAACTTTGGAAATGGGACAGTTTTTGTTTTGGACATAATGACACCAACAGATCCTTAATTTCCATTATAGGTAGGGAAATGCTCTTAAATCAGGGTCAGAGGGGCATTTTTCCAATTCCTTTTATTTTCAATAAAAGTCTTTAACTAAAATCATGGCTAACTTGTGTCCGAGCTTTATTCCGGACTCCTCACAAACGTCTGAAAGGGGGTTCTCAGTGATCTTAAAAGGTAAGTCAGTTCTTGAGTCAGTTCTTGCACATGAACTTCTTACCTAACCCTGGGCATACTGGTAGATGGAAAAAATTGCCCAGGGAGAAAAGAATCTGCCATCTCTGTAATCAAACTGTGGAGTCTGCATGACACATTCTCACACAATGCCCAGCCATGATTGCCTTTTATGTAAAAGGATACACCCGTTTTATCTTCCGTGAGCTGAGTAGAGAAGGCAATCAATTCTGGAGTGCACTGTTTGTTTGGAGAGTTATCAATTTTGATCACAGCGGCAGCATACTAAGTGTGGAACCGCGCTTGTGAACTTATTAATGGTCAATGATTTTGATTTCTCAACTTGAGAACGGTGTGACCGATATTCTAACAATGATTTTATCTCATTTAGTTGTATATTCTTTCATTATTTATGATATTGATTTTATATTGTATTCTTTTACATTGGTGTGTTATTTGTTTAGAAGGTTTGTTTTAACTAATAAACACATTAAAACATTTTTTTAAAAGATAAATAACAGTTTAAGACCTCAAGTAGACTTCATGGTGCTTAACATTCATTTCACTCACACCACAATCACCTGTTATACCTGTTTACCCTCCTCTTAGAGTTTGGAGAAAGTTGATTTTGATTTTCTGGTCTTTAACGCAACTTTAAAAAACAACCCTATGTGTTCTAATATTTATATATATATATATATATATTGAAAGGCAGAAAGTCTCTTCTTATTTTTATCTGGTTTCCTTGAAGACTTAGTCATCCATATATAGTTTGTGAAACAACCTAAACTAACACTAACTAAGGTTGGAGGAGGTGCCAGAAGCATCACGACCCCAGGCAACCAATGAAAAGGCCTGCAGAGCCATGGGCTGGATGGCAAAGCCGACCGCAGCTCAAGGCCCACAGTTAAAGCCATCCATTCCTGTCTCTGCCTGTGAGGAAGGAGTGTGCTCTGCAAACAAAGGCACACCTTGGCTAACCACCTTGGCCTCCAGCACCTCGCAATGCAGACCGGAACCAATGTTCCATGAAAAGATGACCACCACGCTGGACCCGACACCTTCCAGCAGTCCACTCCGGTTGGAGGAAGCACCTGGAGCATCATGACCCCAGGCAACCAATGTTGCGAAGCCGGTCGCAGCTCAAGGCCTGCAGTTAAGGCCATCCATTTTTGTCTCTGCCTGTCCCTGCCTGGAAAACTGCAATTGCAAGGACCCCTGCCATACTGCCCTGAATACATTGCAGCCACAGTCCGCTGCTGATCATACAAGGCGTAAAGGTATGGAGCGTCATTATGTAGCCTGCTGTGGTGTTCTCTGTACTGCTTTTGCACTTGTGTAGTCAAATGCGACCATATAGCCCGCAAATCCCACCCACCTGCTTCTTCCCCCCTCCTCAAACCACCACCACAGGCATCTCTATGCTAGACGCATCCTGCCAACTCACTACCCAGACCATAGATGAAGTACCTACCCAGACATCCATTCCACCTAGAACACAGGGTAACTTTGTCACAATCTCTTGCAGCAAACTGCATTAAGCCCCCCACTATAGCTGCATAGCCAATGTGCCACCTACACCTTTCCTACCTCCAGTGCACATGCATTTCACGGTTGCACACAATGCTGCTCCACCACATTCCACCTCTCCCCACCACTCTAGCGTCTCCCTCCTTAGTACATCACAAGCACCCCCGTTTGACACACTTACCCCCTCCTACCCACTGCCTACCTGGTGGTGCCTTGGGAAAACTGCCACCTGCACCCCCAGCCCACACGCCACATGGCTCGTGATTACTACTACTCCGGCACCTCCTGTTCACAAATACACTAGGAAGGTTACACGGTACCCCACACCAGACAGATATTGTCACCTGGCAGCCCAGACTTGCTCCACAGCTATTACTCCTGTGACCTACCCCTGTGAAACCCGAACCCGCAATTCCTTCTTAAGCTATTGTACTAGTGTTCCCGAGCCACACATCACCACTCACTGTGCAAGCAGCCACCACCTACCATGACCCCACCATCGTTCGCCAACCTTCCCCCTGTACACTCTCATGTATCTTGAACAATGCCAGATCCATTGCTGCCCACGCTATGAATATTCATGACCTCATCACATCCAATAACACTGACATCCTCGCCATTACTGAAAACTGGCTTAACCCCACTGCGGGCGCAGCCCTCTCCATCGCGATACCACCTGGATATGCCATTATCCAAGACGATAGGCCCACTGGCAAAGAAGGAGTCACTGCCTTCATTTATAAAAACTCCCTTGCTTTCCGGCCTACAACCATCTCCCCATCCCACATTGTGAACTCCTCTGTTAAACTAGCCTGCTCACCAAACTCAACCATTGCATTTCACCTCATCTATCGTGCACTTGACCCGCCAGCATCATATGAAGAAAACCTCACTCAGCTCCTATCAGCCAACCTTAAACCTTCCACCCAGCTTATCATCCTAGGCGACTTCAAGCTTGGATACAAGGACCTAGCAGACTCTGAGGCAGCAGACCTCGCTAAAGCCATGACTGCCTTCAGCTGCATCCAACAAATCCCTGACCCAACTCAAGTACTTGGCTGTACACTCGACTGGATCCTAGGCCACCACTGTAACATCTCGATTCTGTCCTTCACGCCTCGCCCATGGACTGACAGCCACTTTATTAGCTTCACCATCCCCATCCTCATCTATCGCTCGGAAAGGACCATTCTTATGCCCCCAGCCATAACACGCTGCTCGCGCAACTTGACTAAAGAGCGCCTACTTCCCTTGCTCAACCACCACACACCGAACAACCTAGACATCAACGCACAAGTAGCACACCACAAGAACAATATGCTTGCTGAAGCCATTGAGAGCCTCTCCCCACTCAAACCCCGGAAACCTAAAAACCCTAGGCACACAAATACCTGATTTACTGCTGAACTAGAAACTCTAAGCGCTAAAAGACAAGCAGCAGAAGCTGCTTGGCAGAAATCCCTGACCATGCTTAACAAAGCCCATTTCAAAGATGTATCAGACGAATATAAAAAATGCATTCACAAGACGAAAGCCACAGCCTACAACAAAAGGATCACTGAGGCAACATCCAACTCCTGAGAATCGTTCTCCATCCTTTGCATACTAGAATCCCCCATCACCCCACCTCGGACGTCACTAAAGACACCACCTGGTGCAACAAAATTCAAGAAGCCCTGATCAACAAAGTCACACAGCGACAAGACAAAATCAAATCTAAAGCTGCTACTCTCCAGACGAATGGATCAGAATACTCCCATACCAACATGACCCTCATCGCCCAAACCTTCAAATTGGAACCTTATTTCAGAGTTTGACTTAGCTACCATCATCAAAGGCCTCAAGCCATCCCGCTGCAAGGGTGACATCTGCCCAGCTGCATTGGTAAAGGAATGTGCAGACCCACTGATCCCACTCATCACTGCCATCGTCATGGCCTCATTCAACTCCTGCATCATCCCAACTTGCCTTAAAGAGTTGTGGATCACCCGAATCCTCAAAAAACCTTAGCTGGACCCATCACTCCACACTAACTACAGATCCATCACCACAGTACTTTTCCTTATGAAAATCATCGATAGAGTGGCCTACGTTCAAATTCAGGCCTTCTGGGAAACCCACAAAAAACAAAGGGGGGGGGGCGGGTCCTGGAAGTCTCTGCCAGACATTAGTCCTGGTTGCGCGAGCCTTACCCAGATTATTTGGCTCACTATCTTTCACAGAGGAGAAATTCCCAAAACTTATCAGTCTTTGTCCTGACCAGGGGCAGTCCAGAACCAAAATGCTAGGCAATTCTCCTCTGAACAAGAGTACCAACAACAACCCCAGACACGTGTTTCGGTCTGGTTGGACCTCATCAGTAGGGTGGAGCTGTGCCTCTCTAAGAATATTGAGCAAGGGGTCCACGTCTGGATTCCCCTAGTAATTTACGGTGAGACCCAAAGTTACTTCAATATGCAAAAAACAAGAATGTTCCTGGGAGTCTCTCTGCCAGACATTAGTCCTGGTTGCGAGAGCCTTACCCAGATTTCTTAGCTCACTATCTTTCACAGAGGAGAAATATCCCAAACATATCAGTCTTTGTCGTGCCCGGGGGCAGTCCAGCACCGAAATGCTAGCCAATTCGCCTCTGAACAAGAGTACCAACAACATCCCCAGACATGCTGTTAGGCAAAGTCTGAATGCAGTACCATATGGGACCACTACAAACAACTATGACTACAGGTATAGGCAACCCAACCTTTGGTACAAGTTTGTACTACACAGTTTTGGTAGCGTGTGGAGCAGCCAGGCTTATCTCAAGAGGGGAAATGTGAGCTGTAGTGGAGTTTCACAAAGATTCACAGTTACAGGCATTCAAATCAACTCTTACACTCAAGGTTTGTTGCATAAACAGTTATGGATTCATCAGTCAGTTAATAGAAGGGAGCAATATACTAGTAACATACAAACACACTTGAGTACTGTACACTCTGAGTTTCTGACTCAGACAAGACCCCTTTGGGATGGCCCACAGACACAGCCTACACCCGCAGGTGACTTCAATGACAAGGGTGCTGGGGAAATGAATACCTTACTTACTGTTGGCATTCAGAATTCTTAAAAAGTTGGTAAAAAGCAAAGGTTATTAGAACCAGAAATTAAAAATATTCATAAGCAGGGCAAATACTTTCAGATATCAGTTAGAAGAGTCATTCAATTCAATAGGCTAATCCAAAGTCAATAGGCAAAAGTCTTTGTATAGGATGCAGCACTGCAGGTAAGTAGTTGGAAAAGTCTTTGCACAAGTTCTTAGGAGTATTTGAAGAAAATAAGAATCAAATGTAGGCTCACAAGCTGATTAGGCTAGTGAGTTGTGGATGTTACAAGCACTTCCACATTAAGAGGTAAGTTCTCTTAGACTTATTTTACAGTAACTTGGTAAAGAAGAAAAGGATGCAGCTGATGACCTCTGTTCCTGTGCAGCTCTGCATATCTCACTGTTCCTGGGCCTCAGTCGTGGGGACAAGAGGGAGGACGTCGGGGGACTCCTGCACTGCACTGGGATTGTCAAAACGGGCAACCGGCAAACTTCACTTTCAGTGGCTGTTTCACATTTCAGCTCCTTGCGGTACAGCAAATAGCAATAAGCGCGGTTCCTGGCTGTCCAGGTGAACTGTCCTTGCTTCTGGGGTCCCACACTCTGCTGAGGGGGCTCAGGCTTGGTCAGTCCTGCTTCGTGGGAGTCCGGAGGATCTTCCAAAAGCTTTAGGCCAGCTTAAAAGTAACGTACACAATCTGGTGTCCCCCTCCCTGGCCATACGGTTTCCTGCAGCAACTCCCGAGGAAATTCAACAAGCTCCGAGATGAGTGTCCAGGTGGCTTACATTGGAGTTGATTAGTCCCACCAACTCAAAGGAAGAAGTCGTCCTTGCAGGGGCTCCTCTGTCGATGCCAACTTGTCAAGTAGTGACTGCACAATGGCTTCACCGGGCAAACCAATCAGCCAGGAGTTGCAGCAGGCGTCCTCTTGAAGCTCATCTTCAGTTCCTTCGTCCAGTGGTCGACTCTGCCTTCCAAGCCAAAAGACTCACCATTTATTCAGTTCTCTCCCATTCATTCCAGCCTAGCTTTCACTCACCCAGCAGGGTGGCTGTCCTTGCGGGACAGTCAGCCAGCCAATCACCACAGAGTGCATTTGGGTCTCCTGGGAGACTAAACGCAGGGCGCTTCGGGCACCTACCTCACTTCCTGCCTACCCCAGACACTCGGGTGCCAGAGGCAGGTTTCTCTCAGAAACCCTGCCATTGGCGAAATGAACAAAGATACCAAACCTGGTTTGGTGCGCAGAGAAACTCTCTAGAAGGACCTTCCCACAAAGACCTAGCGAAAAAAGACCAGGACCATTTTAGCAAAGATGGCTGTACAACATTTTGAAAAAGGTGGCTCCCGCGGTTACTTTACCAGAGCCGCGAACGGTTGCGGTAAATGCAAACCAAGGTAGTTCAAAACGAATCCACTGCCACCAGCCAGTCAATTGAGGAAAGGGTAACATAAAACATTTTACATGAGCATTTAGACACAGGGGATACTATGTAACCCCTCCAACACTCTATCATAAGATAGGGTGTGCTGGGTCTAGCAAATACAATGCTAAGTAAAGTTAATTTCACTTTACTGCTCTGGGAAACAGTAGTTGATCCCAGAGAAGGTATTTAAACCTTGGGAAGTCTGAAAGACTTCTCTGTGCCCCGGCACTGAAGGTGCTTTGGGACACAATTGTAAAAGATGATGCCTATGGAGTTGGTTAGACTCCATAACCAAAAGAAACACAGTGTATAACATCACATTAAAATACATGAGAGCGTGGGAAAAAGGGTTTCACTCTCTCCAGGTTAAAAAATCAAGTCCTCAAAATCCAGCAAAGTTGCCAGGGGTCTCTAAGGTGGAGGGAATGAACACATTTTTGAGAATTCTCCCTAACACACGCGTTTCGTTCTGGTTGGACCTCATCAGTAGGGTGGAGCTAAGAATAGTGAGAAGGGTTCCACATCTGGATTGCCCTAGTAACTTAGGGTGAGGCCCAAAGTTACTTAAATATGCAAAAAAACAAGGGGGGGAGGGGTCCTGGGAGTCTCTCTGCCAGACATTAGTCCTGGTTGCGAGAGCCTTACCCAGATTCGTTAGCTCACTATCTTTCACAGAGGAGAAATATCCCAAACATATCAGTTTTTGTCCTGCCAGGGGCAGTCCAGCACCAAAATGCTAGGCGATTCTCCTCTGAGCAAGAGTACCAACAGCATCCCCAGACACGTGTTTCGGTCTGGTTGGACCTCATCAGTAGGGTGCATATTTTAAGTAACTTTGGGTCTCACCCAAAGTTACTAGGGGAATCCAGACGTGGACCCCTTGCTCACTATTCTTAGAGAGGCACAGCTCCACCCTACTGATGATCTGTAAATATGATTTACAAACTGATCCAACAGTGGACGGCCCAACATAGTCTATGTCTAAATGACAAGAAGCCGGAACTTCTCGTAGTGAGAGAAGTGCTTGGAAGTGCTGCTTTGCTGCAGTCTCTGCTGGAGTTCCAAGAGGACATTTTCTTGGTATGCGGCACATTCTGTTGCAAGACACTTGGACTGGTAGCGCTTAGCTAAATTATGCTCACTTTCTAGTGTTACATCTGACACCTATTTGACTATTACATATAACAGCGTAATTGAGCATTTCTTTAGGAATCTGTTCACTTAAGACGGCTCTGCCGCAGCGACAGACAAGAAGTAGTCTCTACCCCCCGCTCGCTCAAATACACGCCCCCCAGGAGTCCCCTGGTTCCAGCTGTCATTAACAACCGCTCCCTGGCATCTCGTCCTCGACATTCGAGCATTTTATCCCAGTGATACCCTAGTCATCAATATCATCCCGAATCGACTAGTGAAAGATCACATCCAACCTTCTGTGCTTATCGCAGCTGAAGAGATCATGACTGCCACGCCCCTTGCAAGCGACTCACAGTCCTTGCCCGACTCTATTCTAGCAGCTGGTTTTCTCTCGACTCTTGAAGTTTTACAACTTCCAGCCGCTGTGACAGTCACAGTGACGTCTAGTCTGATCACCCCTGTTGACATTACGCATGAACCTCCAGCGTCCATCCAACAAAAGGCCTTCAAGTCAGCTGTAATTCTACACACTGAACCCGTTGCCTGTACTCCTTCGAATCTGTCAGTGAGTGTCCCTGTCGATCATGAAGAGGTATTATTTATACACTCCAATTCAGGGGACATCCCTGAACAGAGATAGACTTCAGCCCTCCTATTGCCTATTTGTGACACTCATATGATCTTGCCCAAAGGAAATAGCATTACATGCACCCCTAAGCACCTGCTCCCCTCCCACGTGCCTCTAACTTATCTCAATCACCTATTATGTTTGCTCATTCAACACATCATTCATCAGCTTTATCACTATCTTTTACTCACCCGACTCCTAGAAGACCAGTCATTCCCTCCTCTACTTATCAAGAAAACCTATCTCAATTGCTGACTATCTCTTTTTTAGCCATCCCACTGGCGGCCATGAATACAGCCTTAATGGCTTTAACAAAGCTATTTGAGAGTTTGGATCAAAAAATAAATCATCGATCAACTCTCATTGCACAACTTATATCTACCCTCCCAATGTTCCAAATCTCAAGTCCTTTTAATAGCTACCTTGCCAACTCTTAATCCTTTGTTAAAATCATGTAGCTGTCAGACGTCACCTCCAAGTACAGAACTCATTCATATTCCTGTTGATATTTCACAGGTTCGGGTGGACTCCATGCAACAAATACCAACTAGGTCTGCACAGCCCTGAATGCATGAAGCCACCTCGAGCAACTTTACATCTGATTCACTACAAACTACACAAGAATTAACCAACTTGGCTGTCCAAGTTGTACCTTCTGATTCCACTTCAGCCAAACTGACTTAACATTTTTTCGACAAATAAGAGGAAGCCAGCGAAAGCATATGTTTCTTCGAAAAAAAGCAAAAACATACCCTCGACTTCCACACAATCACAGTCTAGTTCAAAGCGTTTTATTCGCTCGTTATCAATTCCAAAAAAACAAAATGAACTAGCCAAGACTGCAGTTATCAAGAAATATGCAGCTTTAGCTGCTAATGAAAAACTTAGTAGCCATTCATCCAATGCAAAGAAATTACAATATCAACCACTTGAAGACCTGGTAGCCATTGCCTCTTAACAACCTCAGCCCAAATCGCCCCCTATGCTTCCCTCACCAGCACCTAAAACGGTAGTCTTGGACCCTGTAATCTCAGCTCCAATTTCATGAGAAAATTCAGACTTTATAACTCTCGAACAGAGACGTGAAGAAATACAGAAATCAGTTACTCTTTATATGAGCTCTGAGCAAAATGTAATCTCCTATAGTTAAATAGCCTCAAATTCATCATATCTTCCAACTTTACAAGGTTTGGGTCATCTTGCCCCAAAGCAACTTGCTACTCACTCCGATCCTCGGATATGTGGACATAATACCACCGCCCCAACGCATAACAAGCTACAATCACCTACATCAGTGACATCTAAAAAAAAAATCTTCCTTTTCTCAAGATAATGAACAACTCCAGTCCAGACACTCCATCACTTACTTATTCACTGTCGGCCAGTCAATAATATCCAATGTATGACCTTAATAGGTCTAGCATTCTTAATATATTCATGGATATTCCTAGTATTAGAGATATATCCTCATCAGATATTGACAGAGTAGAATTTCTAACAGACTTCGATTTATCAGTAGCAAGATTATGGATTCGATCTGGTGTAGCCCTTAAGACCGTGTGGAAAGCCAGACCATGTCTGTTTGAGTAAGGCTTTCTTCTATCACAAGATCATCCGGCCTTGACTCCCAATGATTCAGCCCCTCTTGATTGTTCTCAGCAACAACCACTCTCAGGTCCACCACTTAAAATCACATGCAGGCCCTTAGATTCTCGCATTGTTCTTGACTCTCAAGCTTCATTGCCTATCTTTAAGTCTTCCAATACTCGTTTGACGACGCATGCATAACAGTCCGTCAGTGCCCAGACTTATAAACTGGTAAGTTGGAACACCCGGGGTTTCATGCACTTTATGAATACATCTTATCAGTAACCTAAATTCATTTAACCTCATAGCCCTTCAGGAGACATGGCTCTCATCTCCCCGGTCTGGCATGGTTTTGATCTTCTAATTGTGCAAGCCAAACTCCCCCTAAGGGATGACTGATGGCAGGCCTTTTAGTCGGCACAAAAACTTCGAGAGATCTGACATTAGAACCTTGGATAGCCCAGAGTGCTTACATCCAGCTAGTTAAGATTAAGAGCCATATGCATTTAATTGCTTTAATGAACATATATTGGAGTCACGCTGCCCTGGATCCTGACGTCTTAGTCCATCAACTAGAAGCAATTTTGGATTTGATCAATCTTGAGCCTGTGATCACCAACATCATACTTTTAGGCAATTTTAAACCTTCATTGCCTTTCTGTAGTCACTGGCCTGGAGCAAGTCATCAAACACTGATGGTGCTCTCTCATACATGACAGACAGTTGGTGATGCTCAAAGGAGCGCTTCCTGGAGACATTCCTCCCCAAAGCACTTGGGGCCGATCCTCCCAGGAGGCCATCATTGACTACATTTATAATGATAAATATCTATTCGCTCTTTCTGATTCTCTGGAAGTAAAAGCTAATAAATTTAGCGATCATTAACCACTTTGCCTTACTTGGACTTAGTTGGACCAGCCATGTAACTCACCCTTACTCCCCTATGATGGCAACCTCATGGTGTCCAACGGGATTTTTTTTTTAAATGAACAGAGAATTCTCTAAAACGGTTAACACTTTAATCCTACATCACCTGTTGACCACACCAGTGTCTCCAGGATGCTACATGACAGCCTTACAAATGTTTACCAAGCTGAGATCCAACCCTACACAAGTTTTCTATAAACATAGACATACCTTTGATCATGAGACACAAGAAAGGAAGACTGCTCTTAGGTGAGCCATTAGAAGAGCTTCTTTGCTACCCTTCCGCTTAAGAGTCATCCATATCAAACAGCTCCACACAAAATATAAAAACCGGACACGAGGAAGAAAAACTCTGCTTCTGCAAAAAGAGGGAGAATCCATGCTTAAAGCTATAGCAACTAAAACCTCTGCAGGGATATGGTCCTTATTAAATAAGGTAATTCATAAAACACAGCTTCCAGTCCAAATAAATGCTGTCACTGAAAATCAATGGCATAATCAATATACTGCCTTATGTATTTCGCCCTTTGTCAATGCACAATTCCGTCTCAAGCCTGTCATACATAACATCAAATTGAAATTCGACAAGGATGACATCTTATTTTTTATTTCCAAATTAAGCTCTTCTAGAGCCCCAGGTCCAGGCAGGTCTTAACAACTGCATGTTTAAACAACATCCTGAAGCTTGGGCCAACAATTGATATTCAACCATATACTATATGGATACACGGATACACGAACGGATACGCGTCGGAAGCGGCCTCTGTTTACGAGTTGCACAGTGCGTAGTACGACTCACGTGAGGCTTTCGCGAGGTGCGGCTTGACGCGAGAGTGTGCGAGTAACGGCTGCAGGTCCTTTCCTCGGATCCTTCGATCCGGATGTAGATTGTGAGAACGGGACCTTGAGAGAGGAGCACCTGCGGCTGGGCAGCGGACGAGTGAGGCTGACGGCGAATTTCGGTCCCTGTGCGGGCTGCCCAAGGCGTGTCACATCCAGGTGCGGAGAAACGGCAGCATTGGAGGCAGCTGGAGAGAGAGGCCTCCAGCTGACTTCCAGTAGGCTGCGGATCGTGTGAGCCCCGCTGAATCTACCAGTGTGAAGGTACTGGGGGTATTGGGGGTAAGCAGGCAGGCAGACAGGCAGCCTCGGGCTACCAGCCTTGGGCTAACAAGGCTGCTGGGGGCTCCTGGTGGCGGGTGACCACAGATGAGTGGTACTCTCAGCGTGATCTGAGAGGATTTGTGGGTGAACCCGGCTGCCTTGCAAAGCTTGCAAGCGGGCAGAGATCTTTGTGCGCCACGGTGGTGTACATTGGAGCACATTGGAGTGCCTTGAGATTGACTCACCAGCTAGCGACGTCGTCGGTTGGTGGTGTAGCGCCTCGGTGGGGCTCTTTTGAAGCCTTGTTGCCTTTCCTCTTGTTATCTGTGTTAAGAGGTGGAGGCGATTAGGAGACAAATAGTCTGTTTAGTCTTTATAAAGAAGGAACACTGTGCCACCCACGAATTCAAATAGAGGGCTACATATACAGACGGTCTCATCCATATAGGCAAAAGTACCTATAGTTGCAATACCCCCACCAGGAGACTGTTGGCCTTGCACTTTTGATCCTGGTGTGGACTGAAAACGTTTTGCCATAATAAAAAGAGACCAACAACTTCCTGCCTTAATGCAAGCAGGAATAGAACGGGCACAAACCACATATAACCTAAGGAAACCTAAGGTGAAAATTGTAAACCAGACCCTTGCCAATAAGGAGACTGCAATGGAAAAAATTAGGTCAAAAAAGAAAATAATGAAGACGCCTCCCATAAAACAAGGTGTGATTACGGAATTCTTTCCATTGAATGTAGTTGGCGAAATTAACTCCACTGCTATTGAAGAAGACATACCAGCTCATTGCGGTAATGAGGCCTTAGCATCGATAGACTTCGAGGACATAGACAACAACTCATTATTAGATCTATGTTTAAACATTCAAAAAAGTATGACACCACATCCGGTTAGTAGGAGCATCAACAGTAGCATACAAATGGATAGAACCACAACCTCACCTTTAGGATCAATTGTGGTGGGTCCAGGCTCAGATAGATTGTCAATTTCACCTAATCTGGCAATGGTTTCCACAGAGGATGTCCCCGATGTGGAAGTTGAGTTCCAGGACAAGTCCTTTCCAGGGGCCTCTGAAATAGCGGAAATCCAGGAGTCAGTAGCATCATTACAGTTTGCGCTTAAGATTCTGCTTAAAATGTCCGGGCGAATATTGGCTAATACGGAGTCGACTGCTATGGAAAACAAAGGAAGACAGATGGCTGTTGAAGAGGCTGAAGCCAATTTATCAGAAGCAATTTTCATTGCCAATGAAACCGAAGGGCAAGATAGTCTGGAAGCTGAACAGGACCTGCCTAGCCCTAACCCTCTTTTTTCACGAAAACAACAGAGATTAGCTAAAAGGGCTGGAAAGGGCAAAAGAGGTGGTACTAGGGCACGAACTGTGCAAGAACAGAGAGATACGGGACTACTTACCAAAAAAAGTAGGAAAAGAGTAGCAAGAGCCAAGAAACGGAAGGCGACCAAAGAGGGTTATCTCACCAGCTGGCTGCTGCCCGCACAAGTGGTTGACAAGGAGTCTGAAGTGGAGACAATGAGTATAGAGTTGGACGAGGAATACAATGGAGAGCCTGAACCAGAGGAAGTTACGGAAACGCCTAAGGACCCAGAAAACTTGGAAACATCCGCAGTGGCTGTCAATGAAACCAAAGGGGAGACAGGCGAAATAGGATATGTTTGATAAAGAACTTATATCATAGCAAAAATAGTAAATGGCTATCGCGTTCAGACTTTTTGACAAGATTGGACTCTGTCCCACAATTGCGGGTCCTTAAATCTGACGATTTTGTATTTGTCGAACCCTTAAAAGGCCCCAACTCCAAAGTATATGCGTTACACTGCAAGTTCCTGGCTACAGCAGATCTGTTAAGGAACTACAAAGAGGAGTTAAAAGCAGTAGACGTCGAAATCGATGCTGATCTTAATGAAGTTGAGCCAGATTGGCCTATAGTAGAAGAAGATATGGTCCCAGTAACAGCAGATTATCCAAGCTTACCTAAGGGTAAGAAGATTGTGGCATCTGAAGTACAACAAGTCGTAAAATGGTTAGCGGATGCGCTTCCTGAGATCATTACTAATCAATGAGATCTAACGATACTGTCTTGGAACTCCCGTGGCTTTACTCATCTGCTATCCCCGGAGGGTTCAATAAAGTTACTGGATAAATGCAATTGTTTTTGTTTACAAGAGACATGGGCTATAGATCCCTTATTTTTGGATGGCTATGTATTATATCATGCGGCAGCAAAGAGGGGTGAAAAAGGTCGTCCCTATGGTGGTTTGACCATTGGGGTGGCCAACACTATGGGTTCGAGACAGATTGACTGCAATTTTGAATGCAATATGATAGCAGTCGAAGTAATTCCGGATCTCAAGAACCCCAGGGGCTCTTTTTTGCTGGTAAGTCTATATAACCCTCCTGGGGCAAAGTTAAGCGAACAACTACAGGACTCACTTCAAGAGCTATTGGCAGAGTGGCTGTATACATCTAGAGACTCGGGAGTACTTGTTGTTGGTGACTTCAATTGCCATCTGTCAGGTTATGTGAGTAAAATGTCGAATCCCAGACTAGAAAAAAGCGGGGTTATGACACACAATAAAAGAGACCCTGAGGGGGGGGCTTGGGATTACTTGTTTGAGTCCTGGGGCATGGAGATGCTCAATGGCAGAACAGCTAGCGATTACCCTGGTCACCACACATGGTCAAATGGGATCTCATATAGTACACTGGATTATATTTTTGTGTGCCCTAGGCTCCAACAATTGGTGATGGACATGACAGTGATCACTAATGAATGGAGCGATCATGCCGCATTGAAATGTGAGATTAGTATTCCCGGAGAGGTCCCTCCACCTAGTAACATAGGCATGGTAAAAATTAATACATCCGGTACTAGGATCTCTTGGTCGGATAAAAATATCTCTTTGGCAACTGAGGCTCTGGGAATGGTAGATGACAGAAAGTTGCCTAATTTCAAAGAGCTGTCAATTGAAGACATAGAAGACTGGGTTTTGGCTTTTTCAGAAAGGCATGCATCGTCATCAGTGGGGTTAATGATAAGTACGGAAAGTAAAAAAAGAATGCCCTATGACAAAGCAATTAGAGACATGAAAAGAGCGCTAAGAGCTGAGCTCCGTAAGGTAAAAAAAAGATATGGCCCATGGGGAAAGATATTACGTAACAGTCAGAGGGATTAAAAACAGATACAGGGCGGCTATAAAAGCCAAAAAAAGAGCAGACCGATTACTGGCCTGGCAAAAAACAGTGAAGACCATATGTGAAGGGAATACTCGTGACATCTGGTCCCTGTTGAATGAGGCACGTGACCCACAAAAGGCGACACTGACCAATCCCATTGAAACCAGAGTCTGGGAAAGGTTCTTGGAAAACCGGCAGGCGGAGGACAATAACCTACCAGTATTGGATAGTCCTCCAATAGTAGCTCCGTTTGACATATCATATTAATCTATTTTTAATAAAATAAAAGAGATAAAATCATCACGAACACCAGGACCTAATGGACTATCCAATATTGTTATTAAATCGCATCCCACTTTTTGGGCCAGCCTATTGAGTACACTATTCGAGAAAATTCTAAAAACTGGTAAAATACCTAGTTCTTGGCAAAAGGCAATATTGATCCCTGTGTTTAAAAAAGGAAATAAATCTGATCCTAGTAATTACAGATTGCTTTCAATGTTAGATGCCACAGGGAAAATATTTGCCTCATTATTATTAAAAGAACTACAAACATGGGCTGAGGATTCTGGTGTAGTGTCCAAATTCCAGAGTGGGTTCAGACAGGGATATTCGACCTCCTAAAACATCATGATCATGGATATCCTACGAACTAGAGCCTTAAGAACGGGGGCCCCTCCTTTATATGCTTTATATATAGACTTTGCGGCAGCCTTTGATTCTATTCCCAGAAGCCGTTTATGGTGGAAACTAAATCTAATGGGCTGTCCGAAAGGCCTTATATATTATCTGAGACTATTACATCAAAATAACACAGTAAAACTGAAACTAGATCAAGAAGGGCACACAACTGCTAACATTATACAAAACAAGGGTGTCAAGCAAGGCTGTGTTACAGCGCCCCTAATATATAATTTATATGTGTTTGACATTCCCGAAGTAATAGCCGCCGTAAACAATTGCCCGCCAAAAATTGGCAAAGCCTCTTGCTCTGTCCTGGCTTATGCCGACG